>NC_133023.1:103904877-104529877 GCF_048564905.1 Vicugna pacos
TCTGCATACCAAAGCCCAGTGAAATGCCACTATGAGTTGTGAGCTGAACTAACTGTTTTTCTTATGGGATAACACTTTTACTGGAAAGAACGAATCAGAGAGAAACTATGGTTATTCACATCTGGGTATTTAGGAGACATTTCCTCAAAAATGAACAAAGTGAGCCTATCGTTTCAAGAAAAACAACTGACAGTATTTTTTTCCCATGATAAAATCCCAGCTTTAAAATGGAAATTAGAATTTTGGAAAACTTGAATCTGCTGCCTTGAATTTAACAGCTTCCAAGTGTTTATCATTTTTTCTAATGAGTTGGGCAGTGCTATCAATGAATGTGAATTTCTGATATTACATAATGGAATGTGTCAACATTTGGGAGATCTATATCATTCAGTGAACCAATATTTTACAAAAATATCCCTAATGTACAATGCTACAAACAGGCATGGGCAAAAGATCCACTCAAAGTGTATGTGAGATCAATGTATTTTCTTTTCTTTTTCCTTTTCTTTCCTTTTTTAAATTGAAGTATAATTAACTTACAATATTATATTAGTTTCAGGTATACAATATAGTGATTTGATATTTTTATACATTACAAAAGGATCAGCATGAAGTTTAGTTACCATCTGTCACTATACAGAGTTACTACAATATTATCAACTATATTCCCCATACTGTACATTACATCACTGTGATTTATTTATTTTACAAAGGGAAGTTTGTACCTCTTAATGTTCTTCCCTAATTTTACTCATCTCCCCACCCCACCCCTCTGGCAACCACAAGTTTGCTCTCTGTATCTATGAGTCTATTTCTATTTTGTTATGTTTGTTTGTTTAAATTCCACATACAAGTAAAATCATATGATATTTGTCTTTCTCTATCTGACTTCTTTCACTTAGCATGATACTCCCTAGGGTCCATCCATGTTGTTGCAAATGGCAAGATTTTATTCTTTTTTATGCCTGAGTAATATTCTGTTGTATTCCATGTACATACTCCACGTGTATTCCATGTGATATATACCACATTTTATTTATCCATTCATCTATAGATGGGTGCTTAGGCTGCTTCCATACATTGGCTATTGTAAATAGTGCCGCAGTAAACATAGGGGTGCATATATCTTTTCGAATTAGAGTTCTCATTTTCTTCAGTTAAATACCCAGAAGTGGAATTGCTGGATCATATGGTAGTTCTACTTTTAATTTTTTGAGGAAACTCTATACTGTTTTCCATAGTACCTGCAACAGTTTACATTCCAATTAACAGTACACAGTGAAGGAAATCATCAACAAAACAAAAAAAGGCAGCCAGCTGAATGGGAGAAGATATTTGCAAATAGCATGTCTGATTAGTGGTTAATATTCAAAATATATAAAGAACTCATACAACTCAATGTCAACAAAACAAACAATCCAATTAAAAAACAGGCAGAGGACCTGAATAGACATTTCTCTGAAGAAGACATACAGATGACAATAGGCACATGAAAAGATGCTCAACATCACTAATCATCAGGGAAATTCAAATCACAATGAGATCTCATTTCACATCTGTCAAAATGGCTGTCGTCAAAAAGACAACAAATAGCAAGTATTGATGAGGATGAAGAGAAAAGGGAACCCTTGTGCACTTTTGGTGAGATCAATGGATTTTAATATAACTGAGTAGGATGCATTGATATGGTATCAGAATACACGTTTTACATTTTCAGAAACTACCACTGGTTGAGTTTGGTGAAATATCAAAGGAGAATATCCATAATTATGTAAAAAGTCTCTTAAAATATACTTCACTTTTCCAACTATGTATCTGTATGAAGCCAGATTTCCTTTATATACTTCAGCCGAAACAATATAATGCAACAGATTGAATACAAAAGCAGTTATGACAAATCAACCATCTGTTATTAAACCAGACATTAAAGAGATTTGCAAAGAACTTCATGCAATTCTGAATAAATGGGTATAGATTCAAAGTGATCCCAATAAAAATTCTTATTTTTTTCCCAGGGGAAGTTAAATTGATTCTAAACTTTATATGAAAAAAACAAATATCTTAAAATAGTCAATACACTCCTAAAGAACAAGGTAGGGAGACTTACCCTACTTAATGTCAAGACATAATTTTAAGCTATACTATATAAGACAGTGTAGGATTGGCACTAGGACAAACAAATATATTAGTGCAACAAAGTAGATGTCCCAGACACCAGCCCATACATGTACTGAAATGATGCCTGGCAGGCATGGCACTGCAGACCACTGGGGAAAACATCATTAAATAAACGGTACACAGACAAGCGGTTATTCACATTTTAGAAACTGCAAAATTGGATCCCTATCTCAAGTTCAATTCCAAGTGCAGTAAATAGACTTGAATGGAAACTGTAAAACTATTTAAACTTTTAGAAAATAGCCAAGACATGGAAACAGCCTACATGTCCATCAACAGGTGACTGGATAAAGAAGAGGTGGTATATTTATACAATGGAATACTACTCAGCCATAAAAACTGACAACATAATGCCATTTGCAGCAACATGGATGCTCCTGGAGAATGTCATTCTAAGTGAAGTAAGCCAGAAAGAGAAAGAAAAATAGCATATGAGATCACTCATATGTGGAATCTAAAAAACAAAAACAAAAACAAACAAACAAACAAAAACAAAGCATAAATACAGGACAGAAATAGACTCACAGACAGAGAATACAGACTTGTGGTTACCAGGGGGGTGGAGGGTGGGAAAGGATAGACTGGGACTTCAAAATTGCAGAATAGATAAACAAGATTACACTGTATAGCACAGGAAAATATACACAAAATGTTATGATAACTCACAGAGAAAAAAATGTGACAATGAGTGTGTATATGTCCATGAATGACTGAAAAATTGTGCTGAACACTGGAATTTGACACAACATTGTAAAATGATTATAAATCAATAAAAAATGTTAAAAAAAATAAACTTTTAGAAAACAACATTGGTAGATATCTTTATAACTTCAGAGTAGGGAAATTTTAAAACAAGTTAAAAAAGGCACAAATTATAAAGGAACCAATCAATACATAAAAATTAAGACCTTTGGTTTATCAAAAGACACCATAAAGAGGGTAGAAAAACAAGCCACAAATATCTAAAGATACTGTTTAGATATTTATAAATCTCTAAAGATACTTGTAATCCCTATTACCTACAAGTATTTTGTATCCAAAATACACAAAAGACTCTTACAAACCAATCAGAAAAAATACACATAACCCAACAAGTAACAAAAATGGGCAAAAGAACTATATAGGCATTTCCCAGCAGATGAAATATAAGTGGCCCATAAACTTTTGGAAAGATGTTATTCTCATTGGTAGTCAGAGAAATGCTAACTGAGACCACGATGACATAGCATTTCATACACAAAACATTGGTAAATATTAGAAAGTCTGACAATACTAAGTGTCACCAAGGATTTAGAGAAACAGGAATTTTCATCCACTGCTGGTGGAAGTGTCAATTGGTGCAACCAATGAGTGTGACAGCCATAGAAATGTGCCACTCAGCTTCCCTTCAGGAGAGCTTGCTGCAGAGAGCATGGCTGACTGACCGCCCCAGCCGCCAACCTTCTGAATCTACCACGATGTTTGCCCCAAAGCCACATTCCCCCCAGGTTGCTCTCAGCCAGTGACTGAGTGCTGCAGGAGTGCTAGGAGTGGACCATTCCTGTAGGATGCAGGACCCCTCTCACAGCAGAACTTGGCTCTGGAACACCCCATCAGCCTGTCTGAGACGTCCTCAGGATTGTGTGGTGTCTGAGACTCTTCCTGCTCAATTCTACTTCCTTCTTTCTCTCCCTTCACAGGGTCCAGACCAACACTGAGGTCTGAAGGCTTTCTCTGCTTATACCCGCTCTTTCCCCTTTCCCCTTCATGGGCATTCCCTCAACAGATCCTTTGCACATCTAGTTCCATCTTGGTAATTCTGCTTCTTGGTGGACCCAAGTGGACACAACAACTTTGGAAAGTATCTTGAGATTATCTAGTAAAGTTGAACATGGCATATCCTACGATCCCACAATTTTACTCTTAATTATGTGCCTTAGAAAAACTTGTACTTGATACATGTACAAAAATGTTGACAGCAGTATTATACTAATAGCCCCAAACTGGATAACTGTCCAATTACTGGTTTGTGGTAGACTGGGTAAAAGAATTGTGGTTTACACATACAATGGTTACTTTATAGCTTGAGCTGCTGTATCTTGATTCACAGGCTGTGTAGAGCAGAACTCGGGAGAAGGGGACACTCACACAGACACAGAACAAGCCACAGTTAGATGCGCTGACATGGAATATCTCAAAAATGTCAAAGTGAGTAAAAGAAGCAAATAAGAGAAAATTCCCTAGAGTAGGATTTCATTTAAAGTTCAAAAACAGGAAAAAACTAAACAATACACTGGTCAGGATTTATAACAAGATGGAAGGAACTTGAAGATATTATGCTAAGTGATATAAGTCAGATGCAGAAAGACAAACACCATAAGATCTCACTCATATGCACAATATAAAAAACAAAAAACCATAGTAAATGAACAATCCAAAAAAACCAAACATGTAGATACAGAGGACATAGAAGTGGTTTCCGGAGGGGAAGAGGCAGAGGGGAGAGTGAAACGGGTAAAGGGATCAACTGTAGGGTGATGGGTGGAAACTCAGTTTATGGCAGTGAGCACTGTAAGATATGTATAGAAGTAGAGATAAAATGTTGTATACATGAAACTTATATAATGTTATAAACCAGTGTTACTGCAATAAAAACAAATCTAAAATTAAAAAAATACACTGGTTAGGGATGTATGTGTAAGATCAAAAATAAAGAATAGCAAAGGAAAGAGAAATACAAAATTTAGGAGAAAGGTTACTGTTGGGGTGGGGATGGAGGGATAAGGCACACCAGGGGCTTCTAAGTTATGGGTAATGTTCCACTTCCTAAGGCGAGTGATGAGTTCTAGTTATTAATTCTTATTCTTTTAGTGTTTTGAAGGGATGGAAAGCCCCAGGTCATAACAATTTAAAACAAGTTATTTGCTAGTCCCTTTTAAAAACCAACACTAATGCCTTTTGGCGTATCCTTTCATAGGTTGATGGGCTAGCCCTGATTTTGGGAAAGGGAACAGTAAGCAGTGGCTTGTGATGATTTCCACATTTCTGTTCTTCACACACAGTGAACACGTTCTCTGGGGAGCAGATGACACAGGTGTGCAGCCCCATGCACTCCCTCAAGTCCCAATGAGCCATGCAGCCAAAGAATCTCAAAGTAAGGCAGGCCCAGGCTTGGTTATTATCAAATAGCTATAAAGGTATTTTTAAAAGCAACATGTGTGAATGTTTCCCTTTCAGAGTTAGAGGATTTCAGGAGGTAGGTTGGTGAGGGAGCTGCCTCATAAGACATCACTGGCAGAAAAGTCACCTCCTTTCATTTCTATGGACAGAGTTGTTTGTAGGCTGAATCCCTTCTTAACCACTGGGTCTCACTCTGGGTCTGGCCAGAGGCAGGAGTTCTATCCCAAGAACTTTAACATCCTCCACAGCCCTGGGGCGAAGATGCGCCCAGATGGTCTCCCACAGGGGCAGGAAGGCCCCCCACCGTTGCATGAGAACTTCCCAGAGTGATCCTGTGAAGATGGAAGACATAGTTTCAAGTGGTCCAAGATCTCTAATCAGCCATCACTGACTGCCACTAACTTCGCTGTCCTAGTAATAATATCAATAATCTTTTAACAGAATTATGGCATCAAAAGATAAGAAAACAGAATGGTATTTCATCAAATCTACTTTTCACAGCAATCTTATAAAGCAGATACTTATTGTCCCCCTTTTGCAGATAAGAAAACCGAGGAACAAGAGGGGAAGGGACATGCCCAGAGGCACCCAGCTTGTGAGAGGTATAGATCTCGCAGCACTGGGTCTCAGAACTGTCATAGACTCGAGCCCCTCCAGCATGATACATAATAGTTTCCGTGGGTTCTGGGGCTCATGCCTCTCTTCCCTATCCTCTCCTTTCCATTTCTACCTGCACTCACTTTCCTAAGGCTCTCAATACTTTTTGACTTGACTATTGCAAAAGCCTTCCGGAGGCCTCTCTGTCCCCTCTTCCTGGCCTCTTCTGTTCATCCACCAGCAGCTTGTCCAATGACTGCCTTCTCTATGTAGCCTCCATGGATTCCCACATCCCACTCTTACTCCTTTGAGTTCCCACGACCCTGTGCTTGAACCACTTTTGAGGACTTGTTTCATCTCACTTTGCATATAGCTCTCTCCTAAATCTGACACTTCCTGTACCATTCTAGGTAATACACATTCACTTTTGGCTTTCTTAGCATCAATGCTAGTTTTAGTTACAGCACATCTGAATCAGGAGTCATTCCTACTGACAATAATTTGGGGGAAAAAAAGAAGAAACCAGAGGAAGCGTTAAGAAAAGGGAGGTAAAGAGAAAGGCAAAGGAACTGAGAGTCCCACAACAGAGCCTGGGAAGGAAAAGAAAGAAGCTAAGGAAGGGTTAAGCAAGGCCAAGATCCGTGGACTTGGCCTTGCTATCATCCCACACAGAACCAAGGCCAGTCAAGGCTCTGTATTACGGAGGAGACATGGACAAAATCTCTACCGCTGTGAAGAGTAGGGCAAATAGATGTCCAAGGGGAGGAGGGACCCACCGGTGGGAGTCTCCACAGCCTTAGACCAACCTGGAGAGAATCTGAACATGGTTCACGACTTCAGTCCCCTTACCCTGTCTTTCCCCCATGAGGTCTAAAATTCTTCCGGGATGAAGAATTTTGTGTATGTAAACATAATAATGGCAGCTTCAATGCACTTCATATTTACTGTGTGCGGGCACTAAGTGAAGTGCTTTATGTACACTATCTCATTAATCCTCGCAGCACCAACAAGTCAGGCACTATCCTTTTCTTCACTTACTAACAGAAGCAACTGAGGTTTGACAGATACAGTGCCCTGCCCAAGGTCACACAGCTCATGAAGTGAAGTTCTGAAATTCAAATCCAGAGCCCCAGGACTCTGACACTGATGCTGTCACCAATTAAGCTCTGATGTCTCCCAGAATATACTCCAGGGAGAACGAGACTAGACTGATAATGTGGTGCACTGCCACAGTGCTACAGGAGGGCCGGCAGAGGCTGTTTCCAACTGGGCAAATCTAGAAGACTCTGAGGAGGAAGTGGGTTTCAATGAAATATACTGTCATTACAGAGACACTTGGCAGGATTAACACTGTTAACTTCCACTAGCAGAGACCATCAGGAGCACATCCACGGTTAAAGGACTCAGGGTTACTGATTCTTTGCAATGAGGTGATCACATATCATAGGGAACCGTGTGGTGTCACAGTAAGAGAGGGACAGGTAGCACTTATAAGATTTCAGATTGCATTAGGTGATTGGGGGAGGGTTTAAGGAAGTGGGCTCTGTTATGGATTGGATGCTGTCAGGAAATTGGGTAATTTTTTGACTGGGAATAATAGTATTTATCTACAAGGTGGGAAAAACAGAATGAGGCTAAGGCTGCAATTTTTTTTTTTTTAAGTAGCGCTTACCCATATTCACCAAGATAGTGGAATGTTTGGTCACTTTAGTGGTTTGGACAATGTTCTTACTCCTGACTGTGCTCAGGCTTGATTACAAACAGCCTTGATCCTGTCTGCATCCATCAGAGTCACAGAATGGTCTTGTCTGATGTTGATGCTCTGTGAAATTTTTTCTGTTCAACAGAACACCGAGTTCTAGATGTGAATGCCAGGCCAGCTTTGGATGTCAGGGGCTGCTTTTCTCTTTCTCAACACTTACTTCTGCTCAGACTACTTGGGTCTGTAGGCTTGAAGTTCTTAAATGCAAACAGATGCATTTCATGATACAAGAAGGATGCCTACCATTTGTAGAATGCCAGGAACCGTAATAAGTAGTTTGCAAGCACTGATTTATTTAATCCCCACACAATCAAGTGATACAGCGTCAAATATTATCTTCTCCATACTTTAAGAAAAGTTTTTGGTTATAAAGCACATAACATAAAATATATTATCTTAACCATTTTAAGTGTATAGTATAGTTGTGTGAACTATGTGCACACCGTTGTGCCACAGATCTCTAGAACTTTTTCACTTTGCAAAACTGAAACTCAATACCCATTGGACCTCTTCCCCTGCCCCCAAGGCCTGGCAACCACCATTATACTTTGTGCTTTAAAGAGTTTGACTTTTTACTTTTAAGAGCTTTGACTACCTTAGATAGCTCGTATAAGTGGAATCATGCAGTATTTATCATTCTGTGACTGGCTTATTAGCAAAATGTCTTCAAGGTTCATCCATGTTGCAGCATGTGACTGGATTTCCTTTTTAAGGCTGAATAGTATTCCATTTCATGTGTATAACACATGTACTTTAGTCGTTGACCCATAAATGAACACTTGGGTTGATTCCACCTCTTGGATATTGTAATGAACATGGGTGTACAAATTTCTCTTTGAGACCCTAATTTCAAGTATTTTGGGTAAATACCCAGAAGTAGGATTGCTGGACTACATGGTAGTTCAATTTTTAATTTTCTGAGTGATGTTCATGCTGTTTTCCATAGCAGTGGCACCATTTTACTTTCCAACTAACAGTGCACAAGAGTTCCACTTTTTCCACATACCCCCACGACACTTGTTATCTCTTGTTATTGTTGGTGTTTTATAATAGCTATCCTAATGGGTATAAGGGGATTCCTTTTTGTGGTTTGGACTTGCATCTCCCTGGTGATTAGTGATGTCGAGCATCATTTCATAGACCTGTTGGCCATTTGTATATCTTCTTTGGAGAAATGTCTAAGTCCTTTGCCTGTTTTTAATCAGATCATTTGGGTTTTGTTGTTGTTGTTGAGTTATAGCTCTTTATACATTCTAGATATTGATCCCTTATTAGATACATGGTTTGCAAATATTGTCTCCCATTTTATAGGCTGCTTTTCCACTCTTTTCTTTGTTTCCTTTGCTGTGCAGTTTTTAAGTTTAATATAGTCCCATTTGTTTAATTTTGCTTTTGTTGCCTGTTTTCTCAGTTTTCTTCTTTTCTTGCCTGTTTGCCCCTTATGTTTTCTTCTAGGAGTTTTATAGCCTCAGGCCTTATATTTAGGTGTTTAATTCATTTTGAGTTCATTCTTATTTATGGTGTAAGGTAAGGGTCCAACTTTATTATTTTGCATGTGGCTATCCAGTTTTCTCAACATCATTTGTTGAAGAGACTATCCTTTATCATGTAGACTTACCACTCTTTTAAAAGGTCATTTGACCTTATGCATGAGGATTTATTTATTTCTGGGCTCTCCATTCTGTTATATTTGTCTATATGTCTGTCTTTATGCCAGCACCACACTGTTCTGATTACTATGTATTTGTAATATGCTTTGAAATTGGGAAATTTGAGGTTTGCAGCTTTGTCTTTATTTCTTAAGATTTTTTTTTTATTCAGGGTCCTTTGAGATTCCACATGAATTTTAGGATTTTTTTCCATTTCTATAAAGAATCCCATTGGGACTTTGATAGGGATCACATTAAATGTGTAGAAAGCTTTGGGGAGTTTCAACATTGAGAGTATTAAATCTTCCAATCTAGAACATGGAACATCTTTGCATTCATTTCTGTCTTTAATTTCTTTTATCAATATTTTGTAGTTTTTGGTGTACGAGTCTTTCCCCTCCTTTGCTAAGCTCATTCCTAAATATTTTTATTATTTTTGATGCTGTTATAGATGGTAAATGGGATTGTTTTCTTAATTTTCTTTTTGGATTGTTCATTGTTAGTGTGTAAAAACACAACTGAATTTTTCGGTTACTTTTGTGTACTGCAAATTTACTGAACACCTTTACTAGTTCTAACATTCTGTATGTGGAATCTTTAGAGTTTTCTATATATAAAATCATGTCATTTAAAGACCAAGATGTTTTTAACTTTTCCCTTTCTGACCTGGATGCTTTTTATAAAATTTATTTTTCCTTGCCTGCCTGCTCTGGCTAGCACTTCCATGACGGTGCTGAACAGAGATGGTGAAAGTGGGCATCTTGCCTTTATCTTGATCTTAGAGGAAAAGCTTTCAGCTTTTCACCACTGAGTATGTTAGTTGTGGGTTTTTCACACATGTCCATTACTATGTTGAAGTAATTTCTTTCTATTCCTAGTTTGTTGAATTAAAATTTTATTTTATCATGAAAAAGTATTGAATTTTTTCAAATGCTTTTTTCTGCAATGATGAGATTATCATTGGTTTTTGCCCTTCATTCTTTTAATGTGGTGTATTACATTGATTGATTTTCATATGTTGAACCATTCTTGCATTCCAGGAATAATTGCCACTTGGTCATGATGCATAATCATTTTAATATGTTGTTGAATTCAATTTACTAGTATTTTGTTGAGAATTTTTGCATCAATATTCATCAGGGATACTGGTCTATGGTTTTCCTTTCTTATATTTTTGTTTGAACTTTTTGTACCAGGATAATACTGACCTCATAAAATGAATTTGGTAGTTTTGGCAAACTTTGAGGAGGTTTTGCATTCTTTCTTTTTTAAATGTTTGTTAGATTTCACCAGTGAAGCCATCTGGTCCTGGGCTCTTCTGTGTTGGGAGGTTTTTGATTACTGATTCAATGTCTTTACCAGTTATAGGTCTATTCAGATGTTTTCTTTCTTTATGATTCAGTCTTGATAGGTTGTATGTTTCTAGGAATTTTTTTTCTAGTTTAACGAATTTGTTGGTGTATAATTGTTCATCATAGCATCTAATGGTTTTTTTTTATTTCTGTGGCATTGGTTGAAAGGTCTCTTTCATTTCTAATTTTTGTTATTTGAGTCTTCTCTCTTTTCTTCTTAATCTAGCTAAGAGTCTGTCAATTTTCTTAATATTTTCAAAAAAGCAGCTCTTAGTTTTGTAGATTTTTTCTATTGTTTTTCTAGTCTCTGTTTCATTTATTTCTGTTCTAATTTTTATTCTTCCTTTCCTTCTGCTAATTTTGGGTTTTGTTTGTTCTTTTTCTAGTCCCTTGAGGTACAGAGTTAGGTTGTTAATTTGAGATCTTCCTTGTTTTTTAATGTAGGAGCTTATTGCTATAAACATCCTTCTTAGCACTGCTTTTGCTGCATCCCATTAAGGTTTTGGCATGTTTTATTTTTGTTTTCATTTGTCTCAAGGTATTTTCTAATTTTCTTTGTGATTTCTTTTTTTGGTCGATTGGTTGTTCAAGACTGTGTTTAATTTCTATATATTTGTGAATTTTCCAGTTTTCCTTTGGCTGTTGATTTCTAGCTTTGTTCCATTATGGTATTGAAATCTTCTACTATTACAATGTTGCTGTCTATTTCTCCCCTCAGTTCTCTTAATGTTTGCTTAATATATTTGGGTGCTCTGCTGTTAGATGTACATGTATTTATAATTGTTGTATCTTCTTGGTTACCCTTTTATCATTATATGGTGTCTTTCTTTGTCTCCTGTGACAGTTTTTGACATAAAGTCTATTTTGTCTGGTGTAAGTGCAGCCACCCCTGCTCTCTTTTGGTTACCATTTGCATGGAATATCTTTTTCCATTCTTTCACCTTCAGCCTGTGTGTGTCTTCAAATCTAAAGTGAGTCTCTTATAGATAGCACATAGTTGGATCTTGCTTTTCCTCTTTTATCCATTCTGCCACTCTATTTCTTTTGACTGAGGAGTGTGTTAGTCTGCTCAAGCTGTCATAACAAAACACTGCAGAGTGTGTGGCCTAAACAATAGACTTTTTTTTTTAAAAGGAGAAAACATTTTCTCCAATTCTGAGGCTAGAAGTCTATGGTCAAGGCACCAACAAATTTAGTTTCTGGTGAGGACTCTCTTTTGAGCTTGTAGATGGCTGTCTTTTTTCTGTGGCTTCATAATGGCCTTTCCTCTTTGCTTATATGGCAAGAGAGAAGAAGATTTCTGTTGTCTCTTCCTTTTCTTCTGGACGTCAATCCCACTGAATTAAGACCCCACTCTTATGACCTCATTTAATCTTAATTGCCTCCCTAAAGGCCCTGTCTCCAAATATAGTCACAACTGGGCTTAGGATTTCAACATATGAATGAGGTTAGCGGCACAATTTACTCCTTAACAGGGAGTTCAGCCCATTTACATTTAAAGTCACTGCTGATAGAGAATGACTTACTTTTGCCTTTTGTTAATATTATTTTATATGTCTTTTAGTTATTTTGACCTTCTTTTCCTCTCTTGCTGCCTTTCTTTGTGTTTTGTTGATTTTTTTATAGTGACATGGTTTGATTCCTTTTTTTGATGTTTAATTTACTTTTGGTTCTACTCATACTTTTTTTAAATAAAAGTACAGTTTATGTACAATATTATATAAGTTTCAGGTGTACAACATAAAGATTCACAATTTTTAAAGGTTATATTCCATTTACAGTTATAAAATATTGGCTATATTCCCTGTGTTGTAAAATGTATCCCTGTAGCATATTTATTTTATACATACTAGTTGGTAATTTTCTCATTTCTTTTGTGGATCTCCTATAGGTATTTTTCTTTGTGGTTACCATGGAAACTAGATAGAACACCTTACAGTTATAAAACTCTGTTCTAAACTGATAACATTTTTATATACAACAGCCAAGATATGGAAGCAACCTAAATGTCCATTGACAGATGACTGGATAATGAAGTTGTGGTATATTTACACAATGGAATACTACACTGCTATAAAAAGGAATAAAATAATGCTATTTGCAGCAACATGGATGGACCTGGAGATTGTCATTCTAAGTGAAGTAGCCCAGAAAGAGAAAGAAAAACACCACACAGTATCACTCATATGTGGAATCTAAAAAAAAAAAAAAAGGACACTATGAACTTATCTACAAAACAGAAACACACTCACAGACTTAGTAAACAATCTTATGGTTACCAGGGCAAGGGGATGGGAGGGGATAAATTTGGGAGTTTCAGATTTACAAATGTTAGCCACTATATATAAAAATAGACTTTAAAAAAGTTTCCTTTGTATAGCACGGGGAACTATGTTCAATATCTTGTAATAACCTTTAATGGAAAAAATATGAAAATGAATATATGTATGCATATGCATGACTGGGATATTATGCACCAGAGACTAACACATTGTAGTTGACCATACTTCAATAAAATTTAAAAATTAAAAAATAAATTGATAACAATTTAACTTCAACTGCATATAAAACTTTCACTTTTTTCATCTCCTCACTTTGCTATTGATGTCACAAATTACATCTTTTTGTATTTTGTACCCATTAACATATATTTATAGTTATAGTTATTTTTATGCTTTTATATTTTAACTTCTATACCAAGATTATAGTGATTTATACACCATTATTACTCTGTTACAGGATTCTGTGTCTGTCTATATATTTAATTTTACTTTTATTATTTTATATTTAGAGAGCTTTATATTTTTGTACAGTTTTGTGCTGCTCTCTAGCATCCTTTTGTTTCAACTTGCAGGATTCCCTTTACCATTTCTTGTAAGGCAGTTCTAGTTGTGACGGACTCTTTCCGCTTTTATCTGGGAAAGCCGGATATATTCATTTCTCCTTCGTTTCTGAAGAACAGTTTTGCTGGATATAATATTCTTGGCTGGTATCTTTTTTTTCCCTTTCAGCACTTTGAAAATACCAATTCACTCCCTTCTGGCCTGTAACTTTTCTGCTGAGAAATTCTCTAACAGTCTTATGGGAACGCCTTTGTATGCAATCACTTTTCTCTTGCTGCTTTCAAGATTATCTCATTGTCTGTGATTTTTGACAGTTTAGTCAGAATGTGTGTTGGTATGGGCCTCTTTGTGTCTATCCTATTTTGTAGTCCTTTGACATTTTTTAATTTAGATGTGCATTTCCTTTTTCAGATTTGGGAAATGTTCAGCCATTATTTCAAATAAACTCTCTGTGCCTTTCTCTTTCTCTTTTCCTCCTGGATTCCCTTAATGTGTGTATTGATCCATTTGATAGAGTCCCATAAGTCCCTTATGTTTTGTTTTTTTTTTCACTTTTCTTCATTCCTTTTTCATTTTGTTCCTCAGACTGAGTCATTGCAAATGACTTCTTTTTGAGTTTGCTGATTCTTTCTTATGATTGATCAAGTCTTGTGAAATTCCTCTAGTGAATTTTCAATTCAGTTATGGTGTTCTTCAGCTCCAGAATTTCTGTTTAGTCCTTTTTTTATATATATAGTTTCTATCTCTGTCGATAATCTCATTTGGTTCATGCCTCATTTTCCTGATGTCATTTGTCTGTTTGTGTTCTTTTTTAGTTCACTGAGTTTCCTTAAGATGATTATTTTCAACTCTGTCAGGTTATTTCTAGAGCTCTTTAAAGTCAGTTTCTGGAGACTTATTGTGTTCCTTTGGTCGGGCCATGTTTCCCTGTCTCTTCAAATGCCTTGTTATTTATTTATTTATTTGCTGGGATTTGTACGTTTGAAAAAACAGCCACTTCTCCAAGTCTTTATGGACTGGCTTCACACAGGGGAAGAACTTCACCAGTCAGCCTGGCTAGAGATTCAGTAGGTCTCTTTCCCGGGGCTGCATCTGATCTAGGCATGTGCATGTAGCTTCCCAACGAGAGAGGTTTGCAGGTTTCTTTGTTAGAAGCTTATAATCTCTTGCCGCCTCTGGTGTCTGTCTGCAGTGTTGCAGGTTCTCTGTTGCCGCAACAAGCTGCTGAGCTTTTGCTCTTAGGAGCTCTCAGACATTCAAATATGCCAGTTCTCCAGCATTGTTCTGAGTCAGACAAAACAGAAAGCAGTCCTTCAGGCAGCTCTCCTAAACGCTGGAACACTGGACGCGTGTTCCACTCTTCTCTTTCCCTCCCAAGGGAAAAGTTATGAGTTGGATGTTTTCTCTTGATCAGAAGGAGTTGCGTCAGCTTGGGAAAGGGCTATCATGAGTAAAGTGCAGCGAATTTTCTCATCCATTTCAATGTGGCTGTTCTTGCTTTGTGCTTGCCTGAGGCTACTGCCATTTCTTTACTGATTTCTAGAATTCTCATAACGGCTTTTTGGATCAGATGTTGTTGTTAGGTTGGCTTCTTCGTATGGGAACAGGTTCTGGGGCTTCCTATTCCACCATCCTCCTCTATCACCATAAGTCTTAAGGGATGATAAATTTGAGGCTTAGAGAGATTAGATGAATTGCCCAAAAATACACAGTGAGAAAGTTGCAGAACTGAACTCTGAATGAGGGGTAGTCTGAGTCCCAGTCTGTGTGCTTAGCATCTGTACCCCACAGTGCAGCAGGCAGTCAAGGAGAAGAACCATGCAATACGAGGCCAGTCAGTGCAGAGGCAGAAAAGGCTGTGACACTGAGTCAAATAGGAAAAGGTCTCCTTTCCTAATGGGAATTTGTTTACTTAGGCAAATTAATATGGAGGCTCTTAAAAAATGGAATTAAACAAGCCTCCAATTGCAAATCTGGAACGTCTCCATTTTATTAAAGTGTATTCAATTTTATTATGTGTTATTCAGTACCAGGCTGCTGAAAGGATTTGCAAATTTGCTGACTAATGAATCTCTTTTTTAAAATTGAGGTATAATTGACATAACATTATATTAGTTTCAGGTATAAATTATACTGATTCAATATTTGTATCTATTGCAAAATAATCAACATGATAAGGCTAGTTAACATCCATCAGCATGCATAGTTATAATATTTTTTCTTGTGATGAGAACTTTAAAGATTTACTCTCTTAGCAACTTTCAAATATGTAATACAGTATTGTTAACTAGTCACCATGCTCTTCATCACATCCCCATGACGGATCATTTTTGAATGGTTTACATTAAAAGTATATTTTATATATAAAATATTCTTTTTTAAAGTTTGAAAAAGGACAGTCTTTAGTTTGTTTTTTTTTAAAATCACTTGTTTGAAAGGTGCTTTCTAGCCCAGCTTCATCACTACCTCCACATATAACTTAGAGCAAGGCCCATGGCTAGGAAGTAAGCCTGGATATAAACCCATGGCTTTTCGCCCCTAATGCTTCTTTGCAGGCCAGAGGCCATGTAGGATTCAGCTCTGCAACTCTCACAGCACAGTATAGCACAGGGCCTGGCACTTCATAAGCCATGACTGGAAAGAAACATAGATATTCCAAGCTGGGAAAGAGTCTCCCATAGGACTTTGAAATCCCAGCTCTTGAAGTATTTTCATGGCTATACTGGGGAGCACATGGGATGGCAGAGTCCTCGTAGTTACGCGGGCAGTACAAGTCCTGGGAGAAAGGAAGAACAGAGCATCAAGAAACTTGAGAGATGGAATCAGAGGCCTAGTGGAAGAGCTCATCCCGACTTGCTAAACTGGTGAGTCTGAAAGGGGGCATGTGAAGAAAGACAGGAATCACTACAAGTTGCTACGTCCTTCTTTCCTTCCATCCTTCCTTCCTTCCTTCCTTCCTTCCTTCCTAAGTAAGGGCTTTCCTGCTCATCATTATAGGAAATATATTGCTGGGGGTAGTGTATAAGAAATGTCCAACATGGGGGAAAAACCCAAAGTTCACAAACTATCCTTATAGTCATGGTTGCTAGGTTACACTCACTGACTCCTCTGATGAAGGATGTCCCTGATCTCCTTTTCCAGGTATTTGTTTAAACTTACTATTTATTGTTACTATGGTTATGCCAATAACATCACAGAAATCAAAAGCAAAATAATTCTCCCATGATTTCCCCAGCTAAACAAATCAAACAGGATGCCGTACCCAAAAGGCAATCAGGTTTTGAGTCCTGACTCTGCCGCTCCTTAGAAATGGGATCTGCAGCTGCTCAGCTTTATGCAGCCTCAGTTGTGCTCATCTGCAGAAGGAGCAGAATAGCACTGATGCCTCCAGGGTTGTTGGGGTCATTAAATGAAATAACATGCACAAAAGGGCCTCATAACTATAATTTACTGGGTAGTTTGGTTATAATTAGTTTTGTCTTTTACATTATCTTCCAGCTCTCATCCCCAGGCACATAACCCTTCCCAGCTATGATAGTTATCCACACAAGTTCATTGCTTGCCCCTTGCTCTGTGGACTTGCTTGCCTGTTTCTACATCATCACTATCATCATTTTTAAGGTAGTGTGCTACCTCAAGTAGATGTGCCCAAATCTATCAAGCCATCTCTCCACTGCTGGGTGGTATGTCTGTCCCTGAAGCTTTGCTATATAGGTAACAATGAGAATCTTCGAATGGTTTGTATATTTTTTGAACATCAACAACAAACTTCAAAGTCTAGAGTTTATAGGCCTGTAAGGGCTAAAGAAGTTCTTCTGAGAACGTAATTGGCCAGAGTCAGGCGTGCTGCCAGTAAGGCTTTCATGAACCAGAGCCTCTGGATCCATCGTGTGTGCTTTGTGCCCCTGCACAGTCAGGAGACAAAGACAGAGAGGGGCCCGGGCAGCGAGTTCTCAACGTAACTGTGGGAACTGCTGTTCATGTGGCTGGGAGCACTAATTTAGAGACTGCAATAGATGTAAACACAACTTTCAAGTACCAAAAGCCTAAGTCCTCGTCCACAGAGGCTACAATTCAAAACATTCTAATTGGATGTGGGAACAAAGAGCAAAATGGCCCAGGCTGACAAGTCACAAGGAATCTGAAGATGGACTTGGCGCCGTCAGAGCCTTTGCCAGGAGGCAGGTCTGGGACAGGCCAGAGTCGGAGGAGCAGTGACAAGGAAAGGAGGCCAGAGCCAAGTGCCATTCAGGGGAAGGAAAGATTCGGAGAGCAGAGGCAGTGTGGTTCAGCAAGAGGAATGAAAATCCATTCATAGGGGAAGGGCCTTTTCTAAGATGCCTCATTAGGAAAGACCAAGTTGAGCAGAGGGAATTGGCCTCTCCTGGTAACGGCAAGAAACTCAGATGGCGAGCAGCTTCAGGAACAGGAAGCAAGCCCAGAGGATGCAGGTGCCAACAAACAAACAGACCCAGGGAGAGCCCAGGCTCAGCCTGGCCCCTGCGCTGTGCCGCGCGGAGGAGAGAACAGGGGCAAAAGCAGTCACAGGCCGACCTGACAGTGTCATCTCCCCGCGTAAAACCCTCCAAAGCGTTCCCTCTGCTCTTAGGAGAAAGTCTGACTCCACCCTGTGGCTTAAAAGGCCCTGAATGTTCTGGCCTCGCCCACCTTGCCAGCCTCCTGTCTTCCCCCTCACCCAGAGTGCTGGCTCAGAGCACGTCTTTGAACAAGTCGTGTTCTCTCTCACTTTCAAGCCTTCTTACATGCTGGTCTTTCTGCTTTCAGGACTTTCTCCTCACACCTTCCTCACCTGGCCAATTCCTACTCATCATTCAGATCTAACTGAAATGTCACTTTCTCCAGGCAGTGTAGATTTGTGCACTCTTGGGCATCCTGTGCATACTCTACAGTGACATTTGTCAGACTCTTTGGCAGTTTGGTACCTCCCTGTCTCACCTATAATCTATGAGCTCAAATAGGGCAGGCACTACATCTGCCCTGCTCACCACTGACTGCTGGCACAGAATAAGTACTTGATAAATATTTTGAAAAAAATCATAACTGGATGAAAGCAAATTGATCAATTCCTTTTAGTGTAGTTACCACTTACCAAGTTCATGGTCTGCGGCAAGTTTTGTTCTAAGAGTGGTGAGCAAGGCAGGCATGGTCTCTGTTCCCATTTGAGTCCATTGCCTATCTAGTGGGGACACAGAGGTACAGAAAGAATTCTGAGCAGACTCACAGACATTAAAAACAACTAATGATTACCAAAGGGGAAGGGGGAGGGATAAATTAGGAGTTTGAGATTAGCCAATACATACTATTACATATAAAAGAGATAAACAACAAGGACCTACTGTATAGCACAGGGAACTATACTCAGTATCTTGTAATAAACCTATAATGAAAAAGATAAAAAAGAATATATGTATATAACTGAATCACTGTGCTGTACACCAGAAACTAACACATTATAAATCAACTATACTTCAAATAAATAAATAAATAAACAGGATTACTTAAGACTTAAAAAAAAAGAATTCTGGTATAGGTGCTCCAGGAGGGGTGCAGGGTGCTCTTGGCTAGGCGGCACAGTGGTGCATGTTGAAAAGGAAGACAGAAGGCTCCATGGAAAGGACTGGAACTTAGCCTTGGCGGTCCAGCAATCCTTTAACAGACAGAAGAAGGAGGAAGGATGTTTCTGGCAGATCAAGTAGCTAGAGCAAAGTCATGTTACCAGGAAATAGTGAAAAATGTTCGGGGGACAGCAAGCAGGCTGGGTGGCCACTGTCAGACATATCCAATTTTGCTTTGATGTGAGGATACAAAGCAGGCAGCAGCAGATCACTGAGGACCATCTTTTCCCAGCTAAAGAAAATAGACTTTATCTCATAGTCAACGGGGAGATACAAGAATAGCTATGCTTTGACTGATGGACAGACCGCCTTGGGACAATAGCCTGCCTGGTTGGGAATCTTTGGTTTGTAGGCACCAAGGATGGGAGAAAATGTCCTAAGGAAAACCGTATGGTCTATAGTCTAAAATTGTATAACTGTTTATCAAATTACAGAGGATATAGAAAGGATGTCAGCTGCATCCTGGAATATTCACATGAGAGGGGCTGGTCTGGGGTCAAACCTATGATATACATCTCCCTGGCACAGACCAGTCACACAGAAGGGTTACAGTACAGGCACAGGTGAGAGGCCCTGAATGGGTGCAGTGGAAAGGGTAGAGGACAGGAAGACGGGTTAGGGTTCCAACTCCAGCTCTGCTGTGCAACTTTGGGCAACTCTCTTCTCCCCTGTAGGCCCATCTTCCCTGCTAAGTCCTTTTCATCCTAAAAATGGTGTATGGTTTGATGGGCATCTTGGAGTAAACAGCTGAGTTATGGGGGAGGGCCCACCCCGAGGCTGCTGCTAGCCTTTGTGCAAATAAGAAAATAGGCACCCTTTTCACTAGACATTTGACTTACATAAGTTGGAAAACTTGTCTAAGAAAGATATAATCTTTGTTATCCACTGAGGGAAGGGCATCCCCTAGGGTGGTGTAATATACAATCTGCACAACTGCCCAGCAACCCTGGACCTACGTGGTGCTCGTGTCAGAAATCAGGGGCTGGGAAGGCCATGAGTCTGGCCCAGTGAGGCATATCTTCCTGGTCCAGGACCAGTGAGGAAGAATGCAGCTTTCGAGATGAGCAAAGTAGATTAGAAGAGCCTGCCATTAAGCAAGAACCAGCATGCATCCCACCAACAGAGAGGCGGCGGCAGTCCTGCAGCCACCTCCTCTTCGTGGGTCCAGCAAGGCTTCAGAGCGGCCCCAGCCAGAGACTACAGTCGGATATGGAGTTGGGCTGGAGAAGGGAGGGCGTGTGGATCAGATGGCTGGCCCAGTTGCCACACGAGATACTAAAGGGATACCTTTCTGTCATGGCCCCTTTGCAGATGATGACAAGTACTTGACCAGGTCCTCTCAGGTCAGACCTCTCAAGGCCATTCCAAAGAGGCCCTATTCTGTGGAGACTACCTCAGACACCTCAGATGCCCGGAAAGAGCAAGCAACAGTGGACTTGGCACCGGAGTCCCCTGAATATTTTGAAGAACTGGTGTTTATTCCTCTAAAAATAAAATCTCCATAGCACACGATGGGTGCATTTATCTGGGACTGACTTATTTACCAGCAACTAAAACACGAAATTAGCTGCTCTCTAAAGGCAACTTAGTCCTTTCCTGCCTGACGCTTTAATAAATCATCCCAATCCAGCAGGTCGGGAGGCCCTGGGGGACGGCACCACATTTGCTTTCCATATTCTCACATTCTGCATGAACAAGCGTTTTTCACTTAGGGCCTGTGGCGATCCCCGTGAGACGTCTGCGTGACCCTATGCTTTCTAGTTTCTGGGGGCCTGGCCATGTGTTTGCGTTGGCTGACTCAACAGGAAACTTTCTTTCACTTTTTTTTTGGTTTCCAAATTTAAAGTCCTGGGAATGTTTTAGAAACAGGCCCCTGACCAGGACAATGTTTCTACTGTAACAGAACATAACGGGGACAATTCTCAGGAGCATAATCCTTCTTCCCCAGCCACGCTTTTGAAGAGGGCAAAAGAGACTTGCTTTGGATGCTTACATTTCTCTCCATTCCCCAGCTGCGGTGAGAAATGTGAGCCGGCACCAAATACTCTCCTCTTAGGTTGACAATCCAGGAACCCCCAAAGATGCCATTTTTTTTCCTGCCAAACAGTAAATCCAGGAGCTGCTAGGAGAAAGAAGGACTTAGCATGGTCCGGCCCTGAGGATGGGAGGAGCTGCGGCTTCTCTTCCATGACGGTTCATTGATGGTGGTGGGGATGCGGATGGTGGTGGAGGTGGTCACACTAAGGCCAGAGGGGCCTTTCTTGTGGGCTGAGGGGGTAGGGGAGGATCTATCTGTGAGCCTTAGCGATCCAACAGGAAATGTAGGCAATGTAGAATCCATCCTGGAACTCTCAAAGCCTTGAGTTCAAGAGCAGGTGTAGCTCTCCTGTAAGTAGCTTGCTCTGCAATGGAAGGGAAGCACTTGAGATCACAGGTACGTCCGGAGAATTTTAAAAGCCAATAAAGCATGAAGGCGAAAGGTCTTTGGCTTCCTTGTTTCCTAGTCTTAGGGCAGCACTGCGATAGCTGATTGACTAATTGAACTGGAAGTTCCTTATTAGGCGTTTGTATTTTCTTCTATTTGTATGCTTTAAAAAAAAAAAATGAGGACCCCTGTTGCCAGGATCTGGGAATGAGGCAGCCCATTAACAGTTATGATCTTAGAGGGCATTCTTCTTAATTTTTGAAAACGAATTACTAGATCCCTTGTCACGCCTTCAATAAAAACTTCACAAATCAAATCACCACTCATCTCATTTGATAGCTATTTCCACTCTTTACCCCAACAAGGAAGCCCAAAGGAAGCTTGAAATGTCACCGTTTGCTTCCAGGGCATGAAGGAAATATAAAAGTGGGACCGTTACCCCACATTTTGTCCTTTTTTTTTCAAAATAGATTAATTCTTGCTGATATTCTTAATGGAAATGAAGAGACTAAAACGAGCTTTAGCATTTTCTCATGAAGTTAAGAAAGTGAAGGAAAATGTCAGAGTGCACACTCTAGCTGGAGCCCCAAAGAGAGAGAGGGAGACAGAGATGGAGAGGTGAGTCCTTGGGCCTCAGAGCCTCAGTTGTTTCACTGTAAAATGGGGATATTAATTCAGGTGGGTGGGGCTATGACTAAAGCCGATGTATGGTGCCCTGACCCAGGGGCAGCCTAATCCATTCACCTGCTCCGAAGGAGCTATCTGAGGCAACAAATGGGACATCCTACACACCCTCTCAAGTCCTTTATGTAACCAGCTGAGAAACAAACAAAAACATCCCCTGGTTAATGCTTCACACAGATACATTAGAGGAGGAGATACTATGATTGTTCCCATTTTATGACTAAGGAAACTAAGGCTGAAGCAAGTTAACTAATTTGCCCAAGATCACACAGTTAGTAACAAGAAAATGCGTGCTTCTAAGCCACCCAGGACTGTGGATGTCAGACTCCATGTTCTTTCCTATAATCCACTTTCCCCAGAACTAGTATGACTGAAATTTTCAATGGCATCATTGAATCATAGAGGTATCGCAACTGGAAGGGGTCTCAGGAGATGATCTAAGCCCTCCATCTCTCTTCACGAATGAGAACATTGAAGTTCCACATTTGATAAGTGGTTTGACCCAGGACACGCAGAAAATGACTGGGAGAGCTGGAACAAGACCCAGAGCATGCAAGCCGAGGAGGGACCCTCTCTAGGAAAACGCCCCTCCTCCCCAGGGCCGCACTGCTCAGAAGATTATGGTCTAGGCTCCTGCCACCTGGGCCAAGGCTGGTCCTCCTCTAGCAGGGGTGCTTGAGCTGCAAACTGGAAACCTGGATTGGATGAAAGTTACACTGTTAGTTTCACCAACTTCTAAGTAGAATTTAGAATCTCCCCCAATGAATGAATGTGGGTAATAAGCCACAGTAGTAGTAGTCACAGTCAGTACTTGTCACATGTCACCAAGAGAAATTACAGATATTTGCAAATCACTTTCGAGTTGTTGAAGGTATCTCAAAATGTCATTTATGACTCTTGAATTACAGTCATTGTTCAAAACGCCTTGATAAAGAAGTACATAAGCTACTGTATCACAAGTGTGTTTGTTAAAACATTTTATAACTATGGTTCAGTATTATTGATTCCCTTTCTAATGTCATGTGTTTTATACATTTAAAGGCCTTTCTGATACAGGCCTATAGGCTGCAGCAGACCACTGAGGGGGCCAGGGCACAGCCAGGTTAAGATCTTCAGCCCCACAATAAATGGCACTCTTAGTCTCAGCAAGGCTGACCTCCAAGGGTGAACAGTTCAGCACAAACTCATCACCATAGCAGTACAACTCAGAACCATGCTGAAATAGCAGGCCACTCATGGGCTTGGCTCAAGGAAGGAGAAGCATCAATGCTGAAGGAACTGGAATCATATCATCTGTCAATACCAAACTTCACACAAATGTTCAGTCCCTTCTAGAGGCTGTGGGGAAAAGGGAACCCTCCTACACTGTTGGTAAGAATGTAAACTGGTACAGCCACAGTGGAGAACAGTATGGAGATTCCTTAGAAACTAAAAATAGACTTACCATATGCTCTAGCAATCCTACTCCTGAGTATTCAAAGAAAACTTTAATTTGAAAAGATACATGCACCTCAATGTTCATAGCAGCACTATTTATAATAGCCAAGATGTGGAAGCAACCTAAATATCCATCGACAGATGAATGGATAAAGAAATTGTTGTATCTGTATACAATGGAATATTACTCGGCCATAAAAAGGAATAAAATAATGCCATTTGCAGCAACATGGATGGACCTAGAGATGATCATACTAATGAAGTAAGTCAGACAGAGGAGAAACATCATATGACATCACTTATGTGTGGAATCTAAAAACATGACACAAATGAACTTATTTACAAAACAGAAACACACTCACAAACATAGAAAACAAACTTATGGTCACCAAAGGGGAAAGGGGATGAAGAATAAGTGAGGGATTTAGGATTAACAGATACACACTACTATGTATAAATTAGATAAACAACAAGGACCTACTGTATAGTACAGGGGAGTACATTCACTATCCTGCAGTAGCCTATAATGAAAAATATGGAAATGAATATATGCATGTATGTGTATGACTAAAACATTATGCTGTACACCAGAAACTAATAGAATGTTGTAAATCAACTACATTTCAATAAAAAATGTTCAGTCCTTTCTTGGTAACCCCACAGGGGGTTTGCTACATGATCTCCTAGGCTGTGTCATTGCCCTATGTAGACTTGAGTCCTGTCCCTCAGTGGGCCAGGAAAAGGAAATACCTGATTTTACATTCTAGCAAGAAATGATTTTTCCTGAAATTGTGCAAATTGTGCAAAGAGCATGACATCAAAATAACTTGTCAAATACAGATTAGTCTATGCCCTGTAAAACCTTTCAACCAATGTTGGACACTGGGAGTCGGTGGGGGAAATGCACCTAACTCTGGATACGCGAACAGCCCTCCTCACTTGCATCATCACTCTGCCCCTTACTGCCCGCTCCCTTCCACTTCGCTGAGTCTGCGCCCACTGCAGCTGGTCACACTGGGAGGGAATGGGGGCGTTGCCCTGGGGTGAGCTTAAAACTGAAAAATGTGTATTCTCCCTAATCTCCCTTCCTCTTCAAATGTTTATTTTTAATCCAAGAAATAATGGTTTGTTCACACATTAAATCAGCACGTGGATTCCTATTGTACCAGGATCTGTATTTATATACATAATTTCCTCATCTGGACAGAAAACACTATAATTTTCATATGAGAGAAATTCCCACAGAGTGAGGATGTAGCAATAGTCCCTGTAAAGTAAAGGAGTGGCCATGTGTCACGTGCTGGACCAGTACTTCACCCTTTACACAGAACTTCACAAACATCACCCCCGTAACTCTCCATGATGCCATCTGGCAGGGGGTATTATGTCCTCTTTAGGTAGACAAAGAGATAATGTCACATGCCTTGCCCAAGGTCACATGGATAGCCAGAAGCAGAGCTAGCACGTGGACTTGGATCTCTCAGCACGGCTCTTCATGTCACCCAATGGCTCCAGTTTATTTGTACTCTTAAGATAGCGCTGGTGAGAGGACAGCAACCTTAATGTCCATTGACAGATGATTGGATAAAGAAGATGTGATTCTCACACACACACACACACACACACACTGAAATATTACTCAACCATAAAAAAGATTGAAATAATACAATTTGCAGCAACATGGATGGACCTAGAGATTATCATACTAAGTGAAGTTAGTCAGAGAAAGACAAATATCATATGATATCACTTATATGTGGGAGCTAAAAAAATGACACATGTGAACTTACTTACAAACCAGAAACAGACTCACAGACATAGAAAACAAACTTGCAGTTACCAAAGGGCAAAGAGGGGGAGGGGTAAATAGAGTTTGTAAGTTTGGGATTAACAGATAGAAAGTACCATATATAAAATAGATAAACAACAAGGACCTACTGTATAGCACAGGGGACTCTATTCAATATCTTGTAATAACCTATGATGAAAAAGAATATATTTATATCTGTATAACTGAATCACTATGCTGTACACCAGAAATTAACACAACATTGTGAAGCAACTATACTTCAATTTAGAAAAAAAAGGACAGTGCTGGTGCGAGGACAGCACCAATAGCCCTGTCTCACCAGTGGACGGCGTTCTCTTCCAAAGCCCCAGATGCTAAGAGAGACCTGGAAATCAGTTCTTCCTGCTATTGGGTGTCAGCTTTACCCCTTTTCCCTCTCTCAAATTGAACACAGATGGAGGATCCTAATGAGCCAATGAAGGCTGAGGGACGAGGAGCGATCCTGCCCCAGCTGCAGATCCTTTTGGAGGGAAGAGAGCTAACTTTTCCTCCTCAGACACAACTCTGCCAACCAGCAACAGAGTGTGTCTTCCCATTCCAAGATTTCTAGCACACAGAGTCACTGGGATCTCCGACGGGCAAAGTCAGCTGGACAGGATTCTAAGAATTTCCCACTTGGAAGCACAGAAAATGAGCAACAGAGGAATGAAGGGATGGATCACTTAAAGGTCTCTGACAAACTTTCTCTCTGGATGTAACTGTGGTTCCCACGGCAGTCTGATGGGAGATGTCCAGAATACACCTGTAAATACTCACCCACTGGTGCAATTATGGGAGTGACTGACCATCTGTCACTCGGGGAAACAACTGCCTAATTGCATCCTTAACTGAGTACTTGCAGATGTGTTCAATACGTGCAAAAGAGAAGGCCACTTGGAGCCATGACCAAGGGCCTCATTATCACATTAACAAATCCTTCTCCAACAGCCAAGAGGAGGCCTACAGGCCAGCAGCGTTCCCCCAGAGTGGCCCATGCTGGACAGGGAGGAACAGAATGAGAGAGAAAAAGAGCAAGCTATGTTCTCCTTCAAGGAGCCAGGCTTCTGGCGTATTCGGTCTCAACCAGGCACACTTTCTGCAAGAGAAGTGGCCCAAAGGGTTTGGCTGGGGAAGAAGAAGGGAGGGCAGCTGGCTCCCCATGTCCTCAGACCTGGCATGAGACAATAACACCGGTCCAACACGTGTAAAGTTCGGTCAGACCCCCCAGCGCAGCTCCGCCTTCATTACCGAGGCATCACACTGATCGAAACGTGGCCACTGCTCTGAATTGCTAGATCCACCCACAGAGCTGCCTGAGAGCACGTGATGCTTAACGGTGACGCCACGGCCCATAAGTTGGCTCAGAAGATCTCTTCTTTCCTTTTACGGTCACTGAAGTAACTGCACAAGGGCTTCACTGGCCTATGTCTCTCAGCACCGTGATAATACTTAGCTGTTGGTCAGACAGCTGCTGGCTGCCCCACCTGACAAATCAGACACTCGAGAAATGCCAGAGCTGGGAGGGCCTTTGGCAAGCTTGGAGGCCCACCCTCATTTATTTTGCAGATGAGAAAGTAGAGAAGAAGCTTGTCTGAGGTCACACAGAAAGTTAGGGGCAGAACTGAGACTAGAATCCAGGCTTCCTGGGGCAGGGGCTGGGACACCACCTGCTCACCAGTTGCCGTTTAATATTCATGCACATAAATGACCCCTGGCAGTAAATGCTAAGGGGGATGGAGCCTTGACAGAGCCAAGACATGTCACTTCTGGTATTTGGCAGCTGGAATTTTCTGGTACCTGTGTTGGCCCAAAGATTTCCTCCAGTTAATGGCACTGGAAATCTGCATAAATGAGTGGTGATTATAGACGGCAGAATCCCGTGGCAGGCAAAGCCATAAACACCGAGAACAACCTTCTCTAGGTGTAAATATGAAAGCTCCTCTGGGAACATCTCCGAAGGAAGAGTGTTTCTATGACACTGACTTAAAGCCAGAATTACATTATTCACAGCTATACAAGCATGGACTAATAAACAACACGTAGGATGAAACGGTGCATTATGAGAAAGCGTCATCCTGTACCTCCAGCATCTCCCCACTCTTACCTTTGTTATTTAATATGGGACACTTTTAGCCACAAAATGTCTAGAGTTTATTCAGTATTTTTTATGTGCTTTACAAGGTCATTAGAGAATTTATTTGCTCTTTCCCTTACAGATTGGAAGGTGGGCAGTGATATATGAGGTTTCACATTTTATTTATTCAGCAAACTGTTCCAGATGTGATCTCATCATTTATCCACTGACACATCAAACCTGCTGAGTGCCCTGCACACTGACCTCCTCCCCACGTTCGCTTTCATGCTCTTAAAGTTATAGCACGGCTCCCTTCGATGAGAAGACAAGAGAATTGCTGTTTAGGGAGACTTGGTGGCGGGAGGGAGGCAATCGAACTTCAGTAATAAAAAATTTAATTGCTCGGCTACAATTTGAAAACGATATCCAGGTGGAAAACTGACCCAGTACCTTTCCCCTAAACCATTGCCTCCCGCTTGCCCTCCAAACAGGGCTGCATGCCTCAGATTTGGAATGTGCAGGATCTGAATAAACGGAATTGAGCAGGCACTGAATCATTTCCCCTTTCTCCTAGTGATTTGTCACCGTAATAAGCATTCTGAGGGTGACAGACCTTTTATTACTATACACTGTTAAGCAGGAAGGAGGCTGCAACGTATTCTTCGTGCTCTTTAGGGAAAATAATTACCCCATGCAGGCATTTAAAAAAATATATCGATTTAACAGAAAGAGTGATATTTAAACCCAAATGCTTATTTAGTGCAAAATATGAAACATGGTTATGTTTGTACTGGAGAGGATAATGGTGACATTCTGTGGCACCATAGTCCATGAGATGCAATCCACACGTTCCCAGCCACCTCCCTACATATTTTTTGGTGAGGAAGAGGAAGGGGGGGTTCTCCCTGGAGGAGCCCCTCTATGATGCCCATTCTATGTACAGTATCTATAAGTACTGGTCCTACCATCTAATATTGGAAGAGCACATTATTATGTGCCAAACAATGTTATATCCATCATCCCTTCTGATCCGCACAACAGCCCTGTGAGGGCTTCAGGGCGGATGTTATTCAGCCCATTTTCCAGAGGAGAACACTGAGTTCCCGAGAGACAGACACAAGGATACCAGAAGTGTACATAGAAATGGCACTGTTGCCAGGATTTCCAAATTTAGGGGAGAAAAGCATATTACATGGGGCATACTTATGCAAAAGAATTCATTCTTTATTTGAAATAAACCGGACATGGTATATTCTATCTGACCACCCTAAGTTGTAAACCCCACTATGGGCTGCCAGAATGAGAAGTCCTAACCTCTTCTTGCCCCCACCAGAAAAGAAATATAGGACTTCCTTAAGAAAGCATGGGTGACTTGCCTACAGTCCCATGGCCAGTAAATGGCAGAGTTGGGAATTCAGGTCATTTCTGTGACTTCTCAGCTGAGTAATTTAGAATTCTCCCTGGCTTCCCCTCCTTCCACCCAAGACCAGAAGCAGGAGAGCTGGCACAGGCTGAGACAGGATTGCAGGACGCTCAGCCCAACTAGGTGGGAAACAGTTCTCTTAGGCCTGTGAAGTCCCTGCGCACAGGGGGATGCAACGATCCAAAGACCACCTTTGTCTAGCATCCCCCACACTTAACCCAGTAGGGCATCATCTGCATGCAACCCAGCGCAACAAGCAGAGTACCCAAGTGGCTGGTTCTCTTAAAGGGGGCACCAGAAAGTACGTTCAGTCTCACTAAGAAGTACAGAAACATACATCAGCGCAGTGCAATACCATTTTCTGCTGAGCGCATCAGCAAAACATAAGGCTGTGATGTACCCAGTGCTGGTGCAGGTGACGGGAAACCAGCCTCTCATCCAGTGTTAGTGAAAGTGTAAATACGTGCTATCTTTCAAGGGATTGGTTTGGCACTATCTATGGCAATTTAAAATTCACATACCCTCTGGCTCAGCAATTTCACACTCCTGGAAATTAACTTGCCCACACAGAGGCTTACACAGTCCCGCCCTATCCATTGGCCGTAGGGCCTGACTAGACACATTCAACATGACCTTGTTCATCCCAAGAATAAGAACACCCACCATTAGCAGCAGGCACTGGGCCAAGTTCTCCAAGCGCGTTTACTTCATTTAATCCCACAAAGTCAATATCGGCATTAACCCCGTTATACTCAATGTGGAAACTGACACTTGAAGAGATTTACAACTCACTTCGGATCACACAGTTTGTAAGCAGAAGAGCAGGGATCTGAACCCAAATCAGCTTTACACTGAAGCCTGCTCTTTCACCCCTTTGCACACTGAAGCTCAGAGAGAGAGCAAGGAGGGAGCCATAGCAAGAGGCTCCCAGGAAAGCTGGAAATAGCTGTTCCTCTCCCTGGTTGGACTGTGGTATTTTCTGTTATGGTTCAGCTGCTCAAACTTCCAGACCGAGTCATTAACAGGTAGAGGAAATCCGCATGGAATTCGAGGTCCCCAGTGAACCTCCTGAGGTAAAGAGTACAAATGAATGAGTGCATCAGTAAGAGATTTCTGCTCACTAAAGGAACCCATTTCTTCAATTTCAATCAAAATGTATAACAATTTTTTTTATTTAAAAAACGTTGTAGTCAAGTCATTTCATCAAAAGCAAATGACAGCTTGATGGTATAAATGGTAAATTTCGAGGTGTCTGCTTGAGGAGACAGCGAAGACACTCTGAAGGGCTGACAGTACTGCAAAGTGATCTGGAAAAACATTATTTAAAAAAATGTTCCGGTTACATGCCTAACCCTAAAGGTAAGAAAGATACTATCTTGTTAGGTTGGTTTGTTACTTGGTGAAATAAAAGATGAATGGCTTAAACAAGCAAGCATTGAAGCATTTCAACTCTCCTCCCCAGAAAAAAAAAAAGAAAAATGGTTATTGTGTACCCACAGGATGCCCAGAAGACACTGTGGTAGGCCTATGCCCCTACCAGCCTGTCCTAGTCCTGATCTGAATCACGTCCTAAACTGCAGATCGAAGCAACATGGCAGAGTACAAAGGGCTTTAGTCTAGTACTCATATTAGAGATTGACTGGTCAGATGTTGAGCAAGTGTCTTTGCCCCTCCAAATGTCAATCTCCTAATCTCTAGCACGGGAATAATAATGCCTGTCTTATACCTCACAGGGCCATTACTCTGTTAAAAGCAGAATTAACAGGAATGTAAGCGTGTTGACAACGGTAAAAGCATAACATGGTCCTGGTGTTGGAGTCGTGAGACCGGTGCTAGAGGGGACATTAAGGGTGTGTGTAAGGGCTAGGTGGGCTGGCCTTGTGACTTTGGAGACATCACTTCAGCACTCACAGGACTTCTTAGGTAGGGGGAAAACAGAAGGCCAGCTTGGCTATTATTCCGTTGAAAACACATGTAAGACCTGGGATGTGAACTTTGTAAAAATAACGATTTCAGCCTTGAATGACTACGTCCTCAGAAAAAAATGACCTGAGAGCTAAAAATGCCACGGGTTGCAGAGGATGTCATTTATGAGTGGTGGCTGGCTCACGTACAAGGATTCCTTGGGCTGCCTTGAAGGCTGGAGTGTCATGTGTTAACTGCTCCTACTCGAATGGTCCCCTTCTACCCAAATGTCCATGGAGAGTCTCTTTGGATGACCATCGTTACATTGCTATAATTTTCTTTTCATGTGTTGTAAATGGAGTATAATTGAGATACCATAAACTACACTCTATTTTTGAGTGTATAAAACTGCTTTGCCTGTTGCAATGCGTTTACAGTATATCTGCTTCACCTGTTGAGTCGCCTTTCTGTGCCCATTTCCTCGTCGTAGATTTCCATGTCTTTCTGTGTAGCCTGCTCAGGGATGCTCTGTGCTTTGCAGTTGTCTCCTTTGTATTTAGCTTTTCATTTGTTTTCACTCTGGTTTGTGTAAAATAGAAGCATTTTTTGCACACATATCTACTTCATCAGTTTACAAATTTTTTGTCGTCTCTCTAATAATATTTTTGAGCTATCTGTAATCTCTGAATATCCACATCATTTCATCTACCATTAAAACATATAACCATTGTTCAACCACACATTGAATTTCCCCAACTGAGTAGATCTTCTTTAGGAAATAATGTAAGTAACAAACCACTAGTGTAATCACTGAAGAATATAAGAATTTAGCTATGACACTTTAATTTTTGTTTGTTTGGGTTTTTTTCCGGGGGGTAATTAGGTTTATTTATTTATTTACCATTATTATTTTCTGTTTAATGGAGATACTGGGGATCGAACCCATGACCTTGTGCATGCTAAGCATGTGCTCTACCACTATACCTCCAACACTTTAATTTTTTGTTGTTCTAGGAGTAATACAGAGCACGCCACAGAGCTGTCCAGCCAGGCTGCGGTGAGGTTGCCCGGGCCTGTGTCCATCTCAGGGCTGGTGTGAAAATTACATGTAGCCATGAAGGGACAGTCTTCATGCTCTGGACGGTGCTGTCCACATGTGAACAATCATTTGTACCAATGCCACGCACACTGTCAGCAAAAGGAATCACACTTACAACTTCAGTAGGCCAAAGATGGTGGCATCAAGGAAGACACCACCATGCTGTTCAATTCAGAGAGGCGTACAACCCTCTCAGATCACAAGTGCTGCGTTCTGCAAATGTTTCTCTCGCACAGAGCCAGAGGCTTTTAATGTCTTTGATGAGTCACCAAGCCAGATGAATATGACCCAGCTGCCTTTGCCCTGTAGCTACTTGTGGTACAGCCCCATTTCACTTGAATCAGGTGAATGCAATTCAATGGCTCAAGTGCAAACCGAATCAGATAGTGGCTAAGTTGATCATCTTTTTGTCCAGTGACAAAACAGATGCTTGGCAACTGACACTCTGGAATACAGGAAGGATGAGTCTCTAAAGGAAAAGCATAGCACCTGGGAAAACCCGGCTATGAGGGACCGACTCAACATAGTCAAAGGCCAGAAAGCCCCCTGTCATGCCAGCAAGACTCTTACCTTCTGGAAGTTCCCTCATCGTCAGCTTCATTGTCCAAGGACAGGCTATTGCAACACTCAGGTGAGTAGTGATGGTGGCCGTGACTCGAGCAGCCAGCTGTAGGGACAGATGGGAGAGGAGTAACATGAGAGCTGTGTTGAGAACAGCAGTCCAAGTCCTCAGTGGCCTGTCTGCATTGTTCAATTTCAAATAGATCCGCGCACAGAACCCTTCTCCTTCACTGTGGCAAGACCTGACTTGAAATTGAGGCAGGGGGGACTTCTAATCTCTATTTATCCTACATAAGTGAATATTCATATATTTCACTGCAGAAACATAATTTGTTTGACTATTGGATGCTGCCCTAGTATTATGTAACACACAATACAGTGCAATGTATTATCTTTCTAAAATTTGAAGTGTTTACATCTCTGAACCACACCTGGCCCCTAAGTAAGGGATGGTGGACATGTTCAAAAGGCGGGCTCTGGGATGGACCTAGAGATCGCAATACTAAGTGAAATGAATCAGAGAAAGATAAGAATCACATGATGTCACTTATATGCGGAATCTTAAAAAAATGATATAAATGAACTTACTACAAAACAGAAATAGACTCATAGACATAAAAAATAAACTTATGGTTACCAAAGGGGAAAGGGGGGCAGAAGTAATAAATTAGGAGTTTGTGGTTAACAGATACATACTACTGTATATAAAATAGATAAACAACAAGGTCCTACTGTACAGCACAGGGAACTATAGTCAATATCTTCTAATAACCTATAATGAAAAAGAATATATATATATATGTAAAACTGAATCACTATGCTGTACACCAGAAACTACCACACCATTGTAAATCAACTATACTTAAATTTAAAAAAAAAAAAGAGAAAAAGAAAGAGAAAAAGTGGGCTCTGAAACCAGACTGCCTGTTCCTAATCCAGCCTATGTCACCCAGTAGCCATGTGACTTATGGTAAATTATTTCATCTCTCTAAGCGCTGATGAAGATAATGGTTGGTATGAAAATTAAGTGAGCAAACAAACATAAAGTGCTAGAAGGCACTTAATGTCATGAAGAATGACCTAAGGACAGCTGGCATAAACCTGGACCCCCCAGGAAGCCAGGCTCCTCTGCCCAAAGAGCTATGAGCCATTATCAAAGAGGCGAGCTCTACGGGCTCTCGTGACCCGGATTCTGGAAGGGAGCGAAGGGAAACCTTTACTGGTAACACTAAGTATCACTGCCATCACTTGGGGCTACGATGTTTGAGACCTGACATGTTCTTTGGGATCTGGACTTGACTTCACTCTCAACGTATGCTGTGACTTTGAGCAAGCCACTTGCCCCCCCCCCCGGACTTTGGTAAGGAAGGGCTAAACTCCATTTCTAAAGGCTGTCCAGCTTGAACACTGGACTCCAACGGGAACACACTGCAGAAGAACAACCCTGACTGGGGATTTGAAAACCTCTCGCTGGCTAATTCCTGGGGGCTAAGGCAACACAATCCTTGTTTTCATAACCCAGAGCTACGTTCGGGGCCAGATCAGAGCAGCAGATGGACAGACCCAACTCCTAGATGTTTGTAATTGATCAGGACACACTATAATGAAGTAATTTTCTTGTCTTCATTCTCCATGTCAGCAGGGATCTGTCTGCCACGCAGGAAGGGTGACAGAGTAATCTGAGCTGCAGCTGAAAACCTGCTTTTTCTCCACAGTTATTTAGCTTGCCACGAGCTGGGGCAGGTGGCGGGAAAGAGTCCAGACAAGCAGGGGAATTTGGCTGCTCTCAAAATATCAGACAGGAACTTTAAAAACTGAACTGATTTATGCTTTGTAATGTTTTCAATAATGTGTGAATTAAGTTTGAGTTTAAATCTGGGCTCAAGGAGAAATTTTCTCTGTTGCCAGCCATGAAAGGGCCACAGAAAAATCTCATTGTATGGTAACATGCCCTCTGCTGCACCAAGAATTGCACTTTGCATAAATGATGGATTCCGGGGAAGAATAAGTACTGTGCATTCCTTTTCAGTATCCAAGAATGCTCACAATTACCTGGGGGTCTGAAACCTCCTCTGGGGTTTACAAATCTCTGGATTGCAGCAAAGGCACTGGCACTGCAGACCTGGCTTACCGGCTCTGCAAGCTCAAGGCTCTGCCACGGCAACGTGACGTGAGTCTCAGTCCTTCAGTCAAGGCATGGACATCCCAGGTCCATAATCTGCCCCGAACCAGACTCTGCACTAGGAAACGCATCACATTTCCAGTGGGAACCAGGATCACCGTGACATGTAAGACACAATTAGGACCTCACTGTTCTCTTCATTTGGAGATCAAGTGCAGTTTACCAAGATGTGTCTGGGTGCTGAGTTGGCAAGGGGTGGACTTGTGATGGCTAATTTTTAACTGTCAACTTAACTAGGCCATAGGGCACCCAGATATCTGATTAAGCATTATTTCTGGGTGTGCCTGTGGGGGTCACAAAACTGGAGACATGTGTCAGATGCAGGATGAGCCAGGACATGAGGAAACCAGAGAGAAGGTGCTGCCCGCTGTTGGAGCAGACAGAGAAATGGGGTCCCAGCAGGGGGAGAGGGGTCCCTGGATCCCAGGCTCTGGATACAGTAGGAGGGGCTGTGCCCTGGGAAGGGCCAGCGGCAGGTTAACAGCAGCACGTATAGGAAGGATTAGATTGCAAACACACTGCTGAGACAGGCTTGGCAAGGTGAAGGCTGAGTGAGTGAGCTCTTGCCAAGGCGTCCATGTCTGGGACCCTTAGACTCACAGCAACACCGGTAGATCCAGGCCAGCTGAAGTCCCAGCCTCGTGGTTAGTGGCCCATATACATGCACAAAGATTCTCGTCACACAGCCAGCCCATCAAGTGCTAGGATGGTGATGATTAATGGTAATGCAAGCCTGGCATAAATAGAGAACTTGTGCTCTTCAAAGCATTTCTTCATCAATGAATTCATTTTTGCCTTCATAGAAAATCTTAAGGCAGGTAAGGCAGGTGTTACCTTCCCTTGCATAGAAGGAGCAGTTTTTTTCCCCAAGGTTACCCAACCAGCCAAGGACAGAGGAAAACGGCCCAGCCCCTAGTCTCAGATTTTTCCACCAGCCTCATGTCCTTTTTAAGTCATGACTGGCACAAAATCAGTCAGGTTTCCACTGGCAAACAGTCCATTTCCACAGGGCCTCCAAGTCTGGGCTGCTTAGAAGCATGGCCCCTCATTTCCAATAGGTTTGCAATTTAAAGACTGGATTCTGATGAGAAGTATCTGGAATCTGATCAAGGCTAATTACAGTTGAAGGGTATGAAAATTGGGAACTCGGAAGCAGATTGGCTCTACTACTGCCTGGGCAGAATAATCAAGAAATTAGCAGAAAGTGATGGCGACCATAAAGAGGCACTAGAGGATAATTGAAGTATTAAAATTAAAGATAGGCTGGCAAGTGGTCTATCCCTTGAGGATCCAGGCCATCTTCTTTGCTATCAGGCCATAATATGACTGAAGAGCTTTTCAACAAGGTGATAGGGGCTCTGTTAGAGGGCTTGTCTCATAAGCCAGAGATGGGGCTGCAGCTAAGGGACACTGGCTAGTGGGCAGGCTTTTCTGCATGATACATGGGGACCCTGGCTGGGCGCCATGCTTTTAGGGTGGCTCCACCAAAGTAGAGCAAGTACAGAGAGGGTCAGTCAGAGAAATGAAGGCTCTGAACTTACAGCAGGGGGAAGCCTTTAAGGATCGCCCCGGTTTTGGCCAGTGAGGCAATGGTTCCAGATGGGCACCGTCAGTGTGTTCAGTTATTGTAGCGGGGACATCACAAGGAAAAGGGATTATTAAAATCGGTAAAACTGAGGCTTGGAGAGATAAAGGGACTTGCCAAGTCAAGTGAGAGGAGACTGAATCTTGACTTCCATTCTGTCCTCTACCATAGCCAACAATACTCTTTCTATTAGATCACATAGATCTCAGTTTGACAGAAGAAACACTCAACATTTAGAGATGTGAAATCCCAGACTGGGAGTTCGAAATTTGTAGATACCAACAGGCATATGCAGAATAGATCAACGAGATTATACTGTACAGCACAGGGAAATACATACAAGATCTTGTGGTAGCTCACAGCGAAAAAGAACGTGACAATGAATATGTGTATAACTGAAAAATTGTGCTCCACATTGGAAATTGACACAACACTGTGAAATGACTATAACTCAATAAAAAATGTTAAAACAAACAAACAAACAAAAAAGAAATACAATAAAATGTGAACGATGTGTTCGGTGGCAGGAGACTAGGTGGAGCGATTTTTTTCTCTTATGATAGAACTAAAATAAAATATTATAAAAAGTGGTATTTTCAACAACAACAACAACAACAACAACAACAAAACATTTAGAGATGTGTAATGGCAGAACCCACGCTTCGTGAGGCAGTGACTTCTCTATCATTGGAGACATTCAAACTGAAGCTGGAGGAAAACTGCCAGGTATTCAGACATCAGAGGTGAGTTAGACCACACAGCCTGTCATGACCCTCCCAACACGGAGCTGTTGGACCCGGCCACCTCAAAAGCACGTGTGAAGTGGGTGGGACACATGTTGTAAATAAATCCCTGATTGATCCTCGGTAACTGGGAAGAGGAGAGATCAATGACTCACAAATCATTCTAAATCCTTCTTTTAGCCCCCTAATCCACATGCTATTTACTACCCACTTCACAAAGTCCACTAATTTGACAGCAGCCTCCTGTTTTCTTGCCCTTTAAGACAAGGTAGAAAAATGTCCTTAGAGGAAAAGAGGGACACATGGTCCCAACTGGATACCCAGCTTAGCACTGAAAACAGTTGCAAAAGATCCAGGGATGAAAAGTAAGGTGCCTCACCCGCCGTGACATAGGACCTATCAATATTGTCACCAACTGATCATTTTCCAGAAGGCACAGGGTCTTAGTCCAGCTAATAAATCGCAATCTTCACCCCCCATGCTCTCAGTGGGGTCCTTAAGAAAAGTGCCGATTCCTCTAAACTACCTCCACCTCGCCTTCCTATCGTCCTCCCAAGGAATTGAGCCCTGACATCTCCGTCTAGTCCCTGGCCAGCCTGAACTCTGTGAGCTCTGACAGTGCTTGTTGGCTGAAACTTGAGGTGAATTCCGACACAATTTCATTTGGTAATGTGATGGAAGCCAATGCTCTTTAATAATCAGCCTTGGAAATATAAACGCATGTGGAGGTATAAGCAATGTTTTTATATCTTTATATCCCACCTACTTCTCCAGAAGGATTTTAGGCAGCCTAAATACAACATTTTAGTGGTAATACAATGAAACCAAAATTGTTTAAACAAGAGTAAAAACTAGAAGGGCCGAGTCACAGAAAGGGATTGCGGGGAGGAAAAATGACTGTATGGGACGATCTGGGTCAGAGGTTGCAGACTCTACAGGGACCAGGCAGGTAGCATACATGTGCGAATCAGGACAGATTTAAGACAAATGAGAGATGTCTTAAATCTCTATATATTCTACATAGATATATATTCATCCCCAAAGCCATGTGATGATTTTACATACAAAGCTAGCTGAATGTAATTCAGCTATAGGCAACATTTGGACCCCACTTTGTGACTCCTGACCTAGATGAAGAGAAGCTGTTTAGAATGAGCAACAATCTGACTCTGAGGTTCCTGGAAGATAAGGCAAAGGTGGACAGATGATGGCCGAGAGGATCCTCAGCTGCTAACAAAAGCAAGTAGACTAGTCTGTCAAGAAAGACAACCTGTTTCTTATTTCAGAGCTCTAAGAAAAGTTTGTTGCCTAGGTCTTTGCTTCAGGGAACTTGCACCATATAATGGATGGTATATTTAACAGGAATTTTACCCAAGAAATACACTGATATTCCACATATGGTGTCTATTATGTGGCCCCTCAGGAAAATCCAAACGTATAGTGTTAAGCTATCATTCTGTGAAGGCAATTCCACTGGGAAACAGAGTGATAGAGACCAGGTCTGTAGCTTCCTGGAGCTTTGGTATGATATAGGGATAAAGTTTTGAAAATCTGGAGGAATTCCCTAAAACTGGCACTCTGGAATATCAATGGCTTCCGCTGGGTTTTTGACAGGAACTATAATACAGATAATTCAAACTAGAGGTCCTGAGAGGTGGCCGGAGAGAAGGGGAGATGCTCTTCATTGTTGACAGAAAGAGGATCCAGGCCCAACTCAGTGGGGACGTAGCCGGGCTGGGCCTGTGCTCATCCGAAGGGCAGCTTCATTCATACATTTGGGATGGATTCTCTCTTTCCCCAGGCAGCTATAGTTACAACACATCTGTGCATACCACAGACACACAAGGGGCCGTGATCACATCCCTCTGTATGCATGTGGTTTCCAAATTGATAGCTCCAGCCTAGACCTCTTCTCCGAGCTGCAGACTTGCATAATCTTTGTCTCTCTTTATCTCTTTCTCTCTCCCTTTGGATGGCTCATAAACATCATCATAAACATCTCATGAACAAATGTCTGCATGGGCAAAACTGAACTTGATTTTCTTCTTTCTCCAAATCTACTCCTCCCCCAGCCTTGTCCACCTCAGTAGATGGCAGCAACATCACCCCAGCTGCTCAAGTCAGAAACCCAGGAGTCGTTACCTTTGGTTCCCATTTCTTGAGACCACACTAGGGCATAGAGGAGAAGAGCCTGGGCCCTGAAGCCCATTGCCCAGGTTTGAACCCCAAAGCCACTTTTAAGCAGTTGTGCCACCTTGGCAAGTCATTCAAAACCAATATAGTTCAGTGATCTCATTGGCAAAATGAGGATAATAATGACACCTATTTGATAGTTTTAGGAGGATTAAATGAGATGGCGTGGTAAGCTTATGGTATAAGCGCTGTTACTCAGTAGCACCTGTTCAAAAACTGGCGGCTGAGATTACCCTCCTTCTCACCTTGTCTCCTCGCTAACAGCAGTCTTCTTCCTCTGCAAAATGCAGGTAGTACAGCCTATCTTACACGGGTATTTGGATGATTAAATGAGATAAAGCTCGTATGGCACCTGAGTGGCAGACCGTCAATAAATAGTCACTTTTATTAGTGACATTTTTTTTTTTTGCGGAGGCATCAAGGAGTAGTAAAAAGAATTCATTCATTCATTAATTATTCAACAAATATTTTTCAAGCATCTATTAAATGTCAGGCATTTTGATAGACACTAGGAATAGAGTGAGGATCAAAATGATCCTTGTCCTCATGGGAGCTTATTTTCCAGTGAGGATTTGGGCAGACAATAAATGTAGCAAATAAGTCATTACAGAGTATGTTAATTGGTGAAAAGTCCTACTGGGAAGGGTAATGCAGAGAAGGAAAGTAAGTTTGGGACAGGGGTAGGTTATCATTTTCAATAGGATGGCCAGGGAAGTGACATTTGAGTAAGACTATGAAGGAGGGGAGGAGAAACCTGAAGAAGGAGCATTTTAGTTAGAGTAAATAGCACTTACTAAGGCCCCAAGGCAGGGACAAGGACAGCTCCTTTGAGGAACAAGCAGAGGCCAGCTAAAGAGGAGGGAGTGAGGAGAGAGGGAGCAGATGAAGTCAGATAGACAACAAGAGACCAGAGCACAGAGGGCCTTACAGATCCTTGTAAAGACTTGAACTTTTAGTCCGAATGGGATGGAGAGCTAGTGGAAAGTTTCAATGATAGAAGAAACATGATGTGTTTTAAAAATTTCACTCTGCCTGCTCTACTGAGACTAGTCTGAAGGGGACTTCGGTAAGAATGGAAGCAGGGAGTCCAGTCAGGAGGCCACCACAGTAAGACAAGCCAGAGATGATGGCAGCTTGGACTAGAATGGTCTCAATGAAGGTGGTGAAAAGTGTTCAGATTCTGGATATATCTTGAAAGTAGACCTCACAGGTTTGCTGACTGGCTATGAGGTACATTAAAACAAAAGGAGTCAAGGATGATTTCAAGTTCTTGAATCATAAACGACTGGTTTCAAATCCCAACCCAACAATTTATGTGTTGTCTTTGAATCCAAATGGCAAATTACAATCACTGGAGCAGGGCCCAAAGGTGCCTAAAACCCTGAGAGGGGTATGAATCTTCTTCTCCTCTCAGAAGAGCTTTGGTTCTAAGGGATGGGGAACTAAATGAGAGATTAATATCAAAGATGTCTGGAAAATCCTCAAACTTTCGAAAATAACAGTTTTAAATAATATATGGGTCAAAGAAGTTTCAGGAGAGTAACAACATATGTTTAACTGAATGAAAATATAACATCAAAATCTGTGGGATGTGGCTAAAAGAGTGCATAGAGGAAAATTTATAGCACTAACCACTTCCTATAGAAAAGAAGAAAAGTCTCAAATCAGTAATCTAAGCTTCCACCTAAAGATAATAAAAAAAATCAAACAAAAGAAAGGAAATAGTAAAGAACAGAAATCAATGAAGTTGGAAATTAACAATACAGAAGGTCAATAAAACCCAAAGTTTATTGAAAAGATCGGTAAAATTAACACCCAATAAGACATACAATGAAAGCGAAAAGACATATTATCAATATCAGGAATAAAATGGTGGCTGTCTTTACAGACCTATAAACAATAAAAGCACAATAAGGGAATTGAATGAACAACTCTATGTACATATATTCAACAACTTAGATGAGAGGGACCAATTCCTTGAAAAACACAATCTACCAAAACTCATCAAATATGAAATATGTCATCAAAATATCTCTGTATCTATGAAAGAAATTGAATCTGTAATTTAAAAACTTCCCCCAAAGAAATCAGTACTCCTAGATGAATTTATTAGTGAATTCTACCAAATATTTATAGAAGAACAAAATCCATTTTATATAATCTCTTCCCAAAATTAGAAGAGATGGGAATGCTTCCCAACTCATTTTATGAAGCTATCATTACCATAATAATAAAATCAGATAAAGTAATTTACAAGAAAAGAAAAGACCAATATTCTTCATAATTGCACAGTTTCTTGACAAAATATTAGCAAATCAAATTCAGCAATATGTAAAAATGATAATATTGCAACCAAGTGGGATTTATCCTGGAATTGCAAGCTTGGTTCAATATTCAATAATCACTGGATATAATCACAATATTAACAGCTTAAAGAAGAAAAAAACACACAGTCCTTTTAATACGTGCAAAGGAACCTTTTGACAAACTCCAATATACATTTGTGATAAAAACTTCCCCAACTGATAAAGGGCATATACAAAAATACTTAGAGTTAACATCACACAGTTGTGACAGACTGAACTCTTTCCCCTTAAGAATGGGAATAAGGCAAGAATGTCTGCTTTCACTCCTCCTAGCCAACATCATACTGAAAGCTTTAGTGCAATAAAGAAAGAAAAGGAACTAAAAGTACATGCAGACTGAAAAAGAAAGATTAAAATTGTCACTATTTGCAGAAGACATGATCGCTTGTTTAGAAAATCCTGAGGAACGTACCAAAAAGCCTCGCAGAACTTGTGAGCTCATCAAAGGCACAGGATGCAAGGTCAACACACAAAAATCCACCATATTTCTACATACTAGCAATGAATATTTAGGAACAAAAGATTTTAAAATACGCCATTTATAATAGCTAAAAATGAAACACTTAGTTATAAATCTGATAAAGCATGTATAGGATTATATGCTGAAAATTATAAAACACCAATAGGAAAAAATAAAAGACAACCTAAATAGACAGAGAAACAAACTGTTTGTGGACAGAAAGACTCAGCACACTAACAACGTCAATTCTCCCAAAATTATTTTCCAGATTTAATGCAATTCCAATAAAAATCTCAGCAGAATTTTTGTACATATAGACAAGCTGATTCTAGAATATATGTGAAAAGGAAAAGGAACTAGAATAGCCAGAACAATTTTGAAAGGATAAAGCTGGAAGACTCACACTAACCCAATTTTACAACTTACTCTATAGCTACAGTAATCAAGACAGTGTGGTATTGGCAGAGGGATAGACACAGGGATCAATGGGCCTGCAGAGAGTCCAGAAAATGACCCTCACAAAAAATTGATTTTTGACAGAGGAAAGATAGTCATTTCAACAAATGGTATTGGAAATTTGGACATGTATAGGGAAGCAAAACAAAACCAACAACTCGCCCCCACCCATCTCCATAAAGTCTAAAAATCTCACTCTCGTTAGCCTCACACATTATTTAAAAGATTAAGTGGAGGGAGCATCAATCTAAATGTAAAACATAACACTATAAAATATTTAGAAGAAAACACGGGGAAAATTTTTCTGTAACCTGAAGTTAGGTAGTGAGTTCTTGGGCATGACACCATAAAAGGAAAAATTCATAAATTGGACTTCATCAAAAATGAAAAATTTTGCTATGCAAAAGACACTGTAAGAAAATGAAAAGACAATCTAAAGACTGGGGAAAATATTTTTCAAATCACATACCTGATAAAGGACTTCTACTGAGAACATATGAAGAAACTCAACAATAAGAAAACAAGTAAGTCAATTACAAAATGGGTGAAATTCCTGACTAGACACTTCCCCAAAGAGGATATATGGATGACAAATATGTAATATGTACACAAAAAGATGTTCAGCATCACTAGCCATCAGGGATGAAAGTGAAAACCACAGTAAGCTATCACTACATACTTGTAAGAATGTCAAAAAGAAAAAATACTGACAAATGAAGTATTGATGAGCACACTGAGCAACTGGATCTCTTCCACATTGTTAGAGGGAATTCAAAATGGTACAGCCACTCTGGAAAACAGTTTGGAAGCTTTTTAAAAATAAAGTCAAATATGCACTAATCATACGACCCACCTATAGCACTCTAGGGCATTTTTCCCAGGGAGATTAAAACTTAAGCCCATACAAAAATATGTATATTGATGTTTAAAGCAGCTTTAGTCATAAGTCTCAAGTTGGAAACAATCTAAATCTCTCTCAGCAGGTGAAAAGATGAATTGCAGTACATCCATATGGTGGAATACTACACAGCTAGAGAAAGGAATCAACTGCTGATACAGGCACTAACTCGGATGAATCTTACAGGCATTGTGGATGAATTTTAAAAGTATCATCCATTTATAAGACATTCTCCAAAAGGTAAAACGTTAATGGTGAAGAGCAGCATAAGGGGGTATCAAGTTTTAGACTCTTCTGTTACATTGGTCTATGTGCCTACACTTACTGCTGGACTATGAGCTTCTCAAGGGCAATGACCAAATTACATTCACCTTTGAACCTCAAACTCCTTGCATATAGTAGGTACCTCTTCAAGGTTGCTGAATGGAAGAAGCCTGACTTCCAAATTCACATGTGGAGACACAGGTGGGCAGATTCAGATACAGAAGCCAGGTCATGGCCCTACATACCCACACCTCCCAGCTATCAATATGCAGAAGTAACAATTATTCCAGCGCATCTTCTCTAAGATTAAGCATTCTGTCAGCTCCCCACATTAAAATTGCTGTGCACAACAGCCAAGCTCAAGCTCAAGGATAATTCCATTACCGAAGTGGCCTACCCTAAGCCATTCCGAATCTTGACAAGCTGAGCCCTTACTGGGATGGTTGAGGGCACTTTCATTGGTTCATCTGCCTCCTTGACTGGGAAATTTGTGGTAAATTGGCAACACCCTCAGCCATACTGCAAACACTTTTTTTAAAGAGCTGTCAGTGGCAATTTTCAGATGGCCCTTCTCATCATCTCAGATTTTGAAGATTATAGGCCAAATCCTTAGTATAATTTTATAGACCACACAGAGTGTCAATTTTGTGAATCTTGACAAGTCATGTGTTTCTTCTTGGCTTAGAAAGTTGGTCTGCTTTATGCTTTTGTAGATCAGAGGCCAGAAGTCTGCTATTGTCCATGTTTATAAGATTGGTAGCTGATGGTTACACACATACATCACATCACCATTTGTGGAGATTGCGGCAGTCAGATTATGACTCTATTATGCTCTATCAGACAATCAAACTTCACTTGACCACCCAAAACCATTATATGCCTAATAAATTAAAATAGGCTCGGGTTGTCGTGTTGTCTGTGGTAAACACATTCAAACATTCTTAAAGCAAATCACTGAAAATAAGTGAATTCAGCAAAGCAAATCCTTTTGCAAGTTAACAGTACAAATTCTTTATTTACTCATAAACAGCTAATCCTGCAAACCACTGTCGTCCTGGAAGTACCTGGCAAGGCTCCTGCTCTCTGTTGCAGATATTGCCCATGGAAACGCCACACTTGCACATCCAGTCTATGCTCAAAGGCTCATATGTGTGTAGGCTTGGTGGTGTCAGGCTGGTTGGGTCACTGCTCTGGGACAGTGTCATGCACGCCATATGATAAGAGTGGCGAATTGAAGGAAACGGAGACTATCAAAGTTCCCAGGTTGTCAACTTGGTTTAAATCACTCGCTCAGGCTTGGCCGTTATCTTTAGCTCAGTGCTCCTCAACCCTGGTTACACAAGAGAATGACCTGAGGACCTTTTTAAACATACCCGTGGCCAGAATCCACACCAACAGTTAATCCTGAATCTCTGGAGATGAGATCCGGGTTTTCATACAGTACAAACTCTCCAGGTGTTTCCAGTGGGCAGCCATGGACGAGAAGTAGTCCTCAGATGCTCCTACACGGTCACTGTGGCCCTGTTGCAACTCTAAGTTCATTTATGACCCTCAGCTACTAGAAGGACTTAGTGAAAATGGATTTCTATTCTGAGAGGAATTTGGCCTTCCAACAGAATCTTTATTGGTGGGGCTGTTAGGGGAGGAGGAAAGATATTTGTGGTCAAATGTCAGCCCCCAGGCTCTCCTTGAGGTCAGTCCTCCCAGCTGTGTGTCCCTCTTCGGCATAGCTCTTTCACTCCAAGTGTCTGGGCAGTTCTCAACTATGGCCCCGGTCACGGTGCCCGGTGATGAGGGAGGCCAGGGGATGCCAGCTCTCCTCCGGGCTACATACTCAAAGTGGCGCCCTTGGGGAGTCTCGCAGAATAAGACCAGTATCCCTCCAGGCCAAATAGGGAGCTGATATTTTGCCTCAGTCTCTTTCAATGCCTCAGCTTACTAACACAAATGGGACTGAGGAGCACGTAAAACATTGGCTGTAATAATAGCTAACACCTGTTGCCAGGTATTAAATGCTTCATGTATATTGATTTATTGAATCTTTATGATACAATAGTAGGTACTATTGCTATCCCCAGATGCAGAAACTGAAGCGCAGAGGAGTTAATTTACTTGCCCAAGGTCATTAAGCTGGCAAGTGGCCAAGTCAAAATTCACAAGCAGGCAATTGGTCTCCAGATCATGCAGGCTTAATCACTGTTTTTCCCCTACTCACAAATCCTCCTCCTCGCCTCCCCTGGGGTTGACCCCTGTTTGGCTTTGTACTTCAATCTCTGTTCCCGTCTTCGCCCTAAAGCTGTTGCCCGGTTTTAGACTTGTTTTCTGCTTTGACCTTGGCCCTCTCCTTTGAGTACAGCCCATTAGATCCTTACCCTTTGGCTCCATCCACCAGGACCACACATCACGCCCATTCCTGGCACCTCACCTTGGCCCTGTGGGCCTGACCCGCCGGGACTGCTCCCTGCTCAACCTCCCCACCGTCAATAGGATAATCAGTGAAAAGCAACTAGTTCTCACTGGGCCTTCTCTTTTCTGGGTTCAATATGACCTCACACACCCTCTCCATCCTGGACGCTCTGTTTCAGACATGCTCCAGTATGTCCCTAACCCTCCCAGAGTGTCATGTTTGCGCTGACCCCACCACTGGGTGAATGTGGCCAAGGTGCTCTGCTTCTCCCCCAACACTGTGCTCTCATGACCCCTATGGACATCCCCACCCGCCATACTGTGCGTACGTGCTTGGCCCTTAGGAGCTATCCAAGAAATATTTGCTGAATGACTGACTGACATTTTAATTTTCTGTTTATGTGTCTGTCTCCCCTACTGAACTGTAAGTGCCATGAGCTACCTTGCCTTCATTATTACATGCTTATTGTAGTCAGTCAATAAATGTTGGGAAAAAAAAATTATTTCTAGGAGTTTCATTAATAACTACTACCACCAACCCCATGACATTACTATAATTTTTCCTACCCCTTTTGGGGCAACTTCTTATTGAGGTAAAATTCACATGGAAGAAGCCAATCTGAAAAGGCTACATGCTGTATTGTTTCAACTATATAACATTCTGGAAAAGGCAAAACTACAGAGACAGTAAAAGGATCAGTTATTATTAGGGATGGGAAGAGAGGAAGGGATGAATCAGCAGAGCACAGATTTTTAGGGTGGTGAAATTATTCTGTATGATCCTTCAATGGTGGGTACGCGTCATTACACATTTGTTAAAACCAATAGAATGTACAACACCAAGAGCGAACCTAATGTAAACTACAGACTCCGGGTAATTATGATGTGTCAGTGCAGCTTCATCATTTGTAACGATCGTACCACTCTGGTGCAGGATATTGATACTGGAGGAGGTTTTGTGTGTTGGGGGCTGGGGGGAGGGAGTATTTGGGAAATCTCTGTACCTTTGCTCAGTTTTGCCATGAACCTAAAATTGATCTAAAAAATAAAGTCTATAAAAATTCATATAGCAAAATTCACCATTTAAAAATGCACAATTCAGCGGTTTTTTTAGTAGGTTCACAATGTTGTACAACCATCACCACTCTCTAATTTCAGAATATTTCCATTACCCCTCCTCAAAAAACCCCTTACCTGTTAGCAGTCACTTCTTTCTCCCTCCCCATCCTTCCATCCCTCGCAAGCACTAATATACCTTCAGTCTCTATGGCTTTTCTTATTGTGGATATTTAATGTAAATGGAAATCATACAATATGCGGACTTGTGTGACTGGCTTCTATCACTTAGTATAATGTTTTTTAAGTTATGTTGCAGCATGTATCAGTACTTAAGGCCTTTTATGGCTGAATAATATTCCATTGTATGAACATTTGAGTAGTTGCTACTTTTTGGCTATTATGAATAATGCTAATATGAATATTTGCATACAAGTTTTGTGTAGACATATGTTTTCATTTCTCTTGGATATATACCTAGGAATGGAATTGCTGGGTCATATGGTAACTCTATGTTTAACTTTTTGAGGAACTGCCAAACTGATTTCCACAGCAGCTGCACCATTTTACATTGCCATCAGCAGTGTAGGAGGGTTCCAATTCCTACACATCCTTGCCAATGCTTGCTTTTTCCTATTTTAAAAAAATTATAGCCTTCCTTGTAAGTGTTAAGTGGTATCTCATTGTGGTTTTGATTTCTATTTCCCTAATGATGTTGAACATCTTCTCATGCATTTCTCGCTCATTTGTGTATCTCCTTTGAAGAAATGTCTATTAAGATTCATGTGCCCATTTATTAATCTGGTTATTTGTCTTTTTATTACTAAATTCTATTCTGGCTACAAATCCCTTATAAATATATGGTTGGCAAATATTTTCTTCCATTCTGTGGGTTATCTTTTCACTTTCTTCACAGTGTATTTTGATACATCAAAGTTTTGTTTTTGATGAAGCCTAATTTAACTATTTTTTATTTAGTTGCTTGTGCTTTGGTGTCATATCCAAGAAAACATTGCCTAGGCAAGGTCACACTTATGTCCATATGTTTTTCTTAGTTATATAGACACTGCTTTCACATTTAGGTATCTGATCCATTTGAGTTAATATTTGTCTATGGTATGAAACACAGATACACATTCATTCTTTTCCCGACTGGATATCCAGTCCCATTTGTTTAAAAGACTATTTCTCACCATTGAATTTTCTTGTCACTCTTGTAAAATATCAATTGACCATAAATATAAGGGTTTATTTCTGGACTTTCAATTTTCTTCCATTGATCTTTATGTCTATCTTTATGCTAGTACTACACTGTCTTGATTACTGACACTTTGTAGTAAGTTTTGAAATCAGGAAATATGAGTCCTCCAATTTGTTCCTACAAGATTGGCTATTGAAGTTTTCTTACATTTCCATACGAGTTTTAGGATAAGCTTGTTCATTTCTATAATAGATGCAAGTTTAATAGGGGTTGCATTGAATCTGGACATGAATATGGGGAGCATTGCCATTTTAACTACATTGTCTTCTAATCCATCAACATGGGCTGTCTTTTCATTTATTTTGGTCTTAAACTTCTTTCAACAATGTTTTGCTGGATCTAGAGTTCTTGGTTGAAAGATTTTTTGCTTTCTGCACCTTGGAATATTTCATTCCACTATCTTCTGCCCTACATAGTTTCTGGCGAGAAATCAGCTATAATTTTATTGAGGAGATGTGGTATATTTATACAATGGAATACTACTCAGCCATAAAAACTGGCAACATAACGCCATTTGCAGCAACATGGATGCTCCTGGAGAATGTCATTCTAAGAAGTAAGCCAGAAAGAGAAAGAAAAAAACCATATGAGATCGCTCATATGTGGAATCTAAAAAAAAAAACCAAAAAACAAAAAACAAAGCATAAATGCAAAACAGAAATAACAAACTTGTGGTTGCCAAGGGGGCAGAGGGTGAGAAGGGATAGACGGGATTTCAAAATTGTAGAACAGATAAACAAGATTATACTGTATAGTACAGGGAAATATATACAAGATCTTATGGTAGCTCACAGAGAAAAAAATATGACAATGAATATATATATGTTCATGTGTAACTGAAAAATTGTGCTCTACGCTGGAATTTGACACAACATTGTAAAATGATTATAAATCAATAAAAAATGTTAAAAGAATTTTTTAAAAAAAGAAAAGAATTTTATTGAGGATTCATTGTACATGGTGAGTTACTTCTCCCTTGTTGCTTTCAAGATACTATCTTTGTCTTTGTCTTACAACAATTCGATTATGAAGTGTCCAGGTGTGTATCTCTTTAAGTTTATCCTACTCAGAGTTCACTGATCTTCTTGGATGTACAGATTAATGTTTCTTCCAAAAATTGGACAATTTTCAATCATTATTTCTTTAGATATTCTTTTTGTTCCTTTGTCTTTCCTCCCTTCTGGGACTCCCATTATGCATATGTTGGTAGACTTGATGGTGTCCCACAGGTCTCTGAAGCCCTGTTCATTTTTCTTCATTCATTTTTTCTTCCTTTTCTTAAAACTGGATGATCTTAATTTTTGGAGCTTTATACAGCCCTTATGGACATCTCATCCTCCAGCCTTTCCTCCAAACCTTTTTGGTTAGTCTAGTGTTTGTCCCAATTGTTATTCATTGCCTCAAGCAGCAGAGACTAAAACTTCTGCCTGTGCCCCAGGGTAGCAACTTCAGCATTGGGTAACTTCTGAGTCAATTGAAATAGAGAATTTTTGAGGAGGTCTTCCAGGGAATCATGAGACAGATGCAATAATGACAATTCTTTGCTTGAAATCTGTTCTGCTCCCTCCAGAATCAGGAATGTGGGCTGTTAATTTCAAGGCTACACCCGAAATGGGTAGTGGGGGATGGGACTAGGGTGAATGAAAACACCATGAAGCATGCTGTTCTTACTGAGATTCAGTTGTGTATTTTTAAAAATAAGTGCCCACCCCTTGGGTTGATGAAAACATTTATGTAACTTCCAAAGTTCCAAAAATGTTGATTACGACAATTTTTGCCATTTTTCATTGTTTCTCTGGAGGGGCAGAATTTTAGATTTCCTTATTCTGGCATTTTGCTAAAGTCACTTTTCATACCATTTTTGAGCATTTTCTGTGTTGAAAACACAGAAATATCTCTTTATAAAGATCTCACTTCATCCTTATAAAAACCTTTTACTATGGGTATTATTCTCCTTTAACAGATGAAAGTATGATGAAAATGTTCTAAAACTGAGTTTCAGTGATGGTTGTGCAACACAGTAAACTTACTAAAAATCACTGGATTTTACACTTTAAAAAAACACATGAGGAAACTGGGGCTCAGAGAAGATAAGTAATTTGCTCAAGATCACACTGAGAAGCTGCAGAACCACAATACGAATCCAGACCTAAGTCAAAAGAATATTTTCTTCCTACTATGTCAGGTGGCCTCCATTGAGAGGTCAAGTTGAAAGCCTGCTAAATTAGAATCTAGGAAATTTAAGAGAGTTGATACCAGTTGAGGCTAGAAGTGAGCGCCATTGATGGGTCCACATTCTCACAAGGAATGACTACTCCCAAAGGTTTGGTTCAGGATGTTATTAGATGGAATGTCAGATGGAGAATGTATACATAAGGCGCAGCTGATGAGTGCTGTAAGGCACTCCATGCACTTGCTAGGTGGCCATTACCCTGACTTGCCAAGGGCAGTGACGTTGTTTGTAAAACTGACCCCTGTCTCCATGCATTTGTCCTTGAGGCCAAGCCTAGCATCACTGGCTGCCTAGAGGAAGATCCTGGAGGGCCTAGAAGATTTGATTAAGAGAGCACTTCCACAGAGAGCCCTTCCTGATCCTTGGGCCAGAACAAATCCCTTATTTATAGGCTGTTGAGGGCCGATGGACCTTTCACTTGGAGCATCTTTCATCATTGCAATTTCACATGTATTAGTATGACTACTGATTCTCTATTTCCCCCACAAAAATGCAAGATCCTAGAGGGTAGGGACCTTGAGACTTTTCACCTTTACCAGTGCCTGACACATAGAAGGGGTTAGACAAATATTTGTGAGTGAGTGAGGGCAGGAATGAATGAACAGGAAACTCAGCTTCCTTTTTTGATACAGGCTAGTCTTGTATCACCACGTAAGAGGCTAAAACATCAAAATAGAGAAAGCATTGGTAAAAAAGTAAATAAGATAAACTCTAGTACAAATGGACACAGAAGAAAACAGTCAAATCATTCTGCCAGGGGTGGCTCCAGGTTTGGTTTTGCATAAACCTTACCCAATTTGAGGGGCAACTCTTTAGGAAAAGGAATTCTGCCTGAATGTGGAATCTCCAGGACCCCTCCCACTCATGGACACAGGCATCAGCCAGCCAGCACTTGTCTCTGGTCTAGGGCAGCTGGAAGCTTCTGCTAAGAAGCCCATGCAGAGTCCTCAGGTGAACCCCACCGGGAGCCACGATCCCTGGCTGTGGGCATAGAGAGGGAGCACGTGACCTCCAGCAGCCATGGAAGGGGTCAGCGTGCTTCTAGTCCTGTAAGAGGTCCCCAGGCAGCTGGCAGTGCCACCTTCCCATCAACTTCTCAAGGTTCCCTGGGTGGTCTATTGTGATTGTCCCAAATTGTAGAGTGCTCAGAAGAGTCTTCTGGTTTCCAGCTCTCATGCAGAGAGAAGATAAAATAAGCCTCCCTTTTGGAGAAAGAGAGATGGGTTGAGGAGGCTTCCTGAGAATGGGGAGTGCACCTGAGACATCACCTCTGGACATGATGACACGTAACAAATATTCAGGAAATACCTGTGGCATCAAGGTGATCAGGAACCAATCCACGGAGCTACCTTCTGGCTCTGTTCCAATCCCAAGCCTCCATCCTAGCAGGAGGCTGCAGAATGGCCTGGGGTTTGCTTAGCAATCACCAAAGCTTCCTTCCCTCTCAGACTAAAGCTGTGTCTTTCTGATTTAACTAAGCCGCAGAGTACAAAAGCCTCCTGATATTACTTGAAAACAGTACCCTTTGCGACAATTGTGCCATCAATCCAAAGGACATGCCTCCCTCTGTGAACAGCAAGGCCAGAGACAAACAAATGGCCAGTGAAAATCATGAATCCCCCTGTGACAGGGCAGCCCAGAGAAAAGAATGGAGTTTAGCGCATTTGTATAAAAATCAAAATGGATGGTATCTGTTTTGCAGCAAACTGAATTTCAGCCGCCCTGGCATCTAAAAAATGGCTTGCTGGTCTTCTTCAATGTCAACTACTTCAGTGCACAGGCTGCTTGTCAAGACTTTCTAGGGGAAATACAAACTAGATGGATAAACCTCCAAAAGGATCCCCCACGTCTTTCACCAACAGCAAGGCGACCGGATCTGCCAATTTCTGCAGTGCAGGGCTGGCCGGAGGACCACCTTGATCAGCTACAGAAAGGAAACAGAAGCACCAGGGCACTGGACAGGGACAGGAGAGGGGTATGCAGTTGTCACACCTTGAACTTGCTCCTCATTTGTCATTTCTCCATTTACATTACAAACATTTGCTGTACCCAAAGTGACAGGCGACTCTGTGATCTCCTTGTGGGCAGAGATCTCGTATTGTTTTTTGCTGTGAAGAACCAGGAATACAGCGTGAAAGAAGATGTGGCCTTGGACTCCAAAGAGATCGCAAGGTAGCAGGGAGCACACATATAACCTAATTAAAATTCATTATGATCAGTGTGGTGACGGAGGTAGGCAAGGCACTACACCAACACTAAGAGAAAGCACTTAGTCGCAAGAGATGATGGGTGCGGGGGAGGGTGTAGCTCAGTGATAGAGTGCGGGCTTAGCATGCACGAGGTCATGGTTTCAACCCCCAGCGCTTCCATGAAAAAAAGAGAGAGAGATGACAGAGGAAGTGGCATGTAAGATGAGATCAGAGGAAGGAGCAGCACCAGCCAGAAGGAGGGGGAAAGAAGTTTGCAGGCCGAGGGAAGTTCATGGTCAAAGGCCTGGAGACAAGGAGGAACAGGATATGCTATGGAAACCTAAGGAAGCTTAGTCTGGTTAGAAAGCCAAGTTTAGTCTGGCCAATGGGGAAGAAACAAGAGACAAGGCTCCGAAAACAGGCAGGAGCCTGATCATGAAACCATGTTAAGAAGTTTGAATGATCATTGCAGTAATGAGAAGCTATTGAAAGGTTTCAATCAAGGAAGCAGCTGCTTAGGTTTTCATTCTAGAAAGATCCCTCTGGCTTCCAGAAAGATCAGAGGATGGTTTCAAGGAAGAAATGCTGTACCCACATGGGAAGATTGTTGAAATAGTCCAAGTAAGAGATAATGGCAGCCTGAACTGAGGTAGAGATGTCAGGGACTGGAGGAAAAGAAATACTCAGGAAGTATTTTAGAAGCAAGGCACGCAGGGTGAAGGAAAAGAAACAGGGCTGTGTGCCTCCATTCCACAGGGCTGAACCGAGAGACTGGAGGAAGTATTTAGAAGGAAAAGCACATTCAGATGTGGATCAAGAGATTGCTGCTACCAAGGGGCCCAAGGAGGTGAAGGATAGCAGCAAGGTGCCAAGGAACAGATCACTGTTGGAGTCTGTGGTCCGGGTACCCACTGTGGAGTGGGAGCTGGCTGGCAGGACTTGAGAGTGCCAAGAACCACCGTATCCTCAAAGAACAGCTAGCTTCTGTGGGCTGAGGAACAGCACCCGACATCACATCACGCTGTTCCACCATCGTGTGTTGCAATCAGGATAATCTCAGGAACGGGAGAAGACAGAGCCCAAAGCTGGTGCGTAGATCCAGCTGGAGGAGACAAGGACAAGAGAAGAGTTCATCGTTGTGTGAGTAAACAAATAGCTGTTATTTGTCTACAGCTAATGGCAAGGTCCAAATGAACAAAAGCACGAATTGGAAGATTTCTCTGTAGTTCTCAAACTATTGTGGCTCTCCACTCATGAATACTGTCCAATCCAGTGGCATATCCTGCTTTCATTTCTTTGAATGGTTTTATCATTACGTTTCCTGCCTCGTTACAGTTTTTACTGAGATCCTCCACTGAAGAAGAAATAAGGTTGTGGTAGAAAATAGAGGCCGTCTGCAAAAAATGGAAAACTACATGTCAGTGCATCCTCAAAATCAGTGGTCAGGAGGGAAGAGAGGCAAAAGAAAGCCAGGGCATCTCATGGCAAAGGAAGGGGGCTCTTGAGAGCCCCCGATCCACAGATATGGGATTTCTTTTGGTCCCAGGGTTTAATGCCAGACGTTCAGAGATGTCCTGAGCCTATGAGGCCTCTTGGTGCCAGAAAGGGCCACATGCCATACACGTGGATGCCCTCCTGAGACAATCTTCTCATTTAAATGCCTCCTTGCAAATCCCAACTCAAATGAAAAAGTAAGAGCTGTCAACTCTGATATATTAGGAAGACAGTTCAAGCAGCTGCTATTTGTATTTTATTTTTAGACATCTTTTTTTCCTTCAGACTGATAACAATTTCTATAATACTATTCCTTCTTCTAGGTCAAACAACATCTGTTGTATAAAAAAGAAAATAAACTATTTCACACTGTTGAGTTTACAGCTTCCATTTTTACTGTGCTGCAGCAATATCACGTAGTTATTTTATTTCCCATCCAAAGAAGTCGTTATGGTCGATGGTGTCAATATCCCACGGATTAAGGGGTCCCCAAGCAGACTGTGACACATGGTTGGGGATTTTAGTGTCAATAATCCTTGGGTATGCTCTGATATGATAAACTACAAGAGCTCCAAATGAGAAGTTCCTGTTTATCATTAAAATGGAACCCTGATTATGCCAAGGGGCACCTTCAGAAAGTCCCCTCGCACCACATTTGTGTTTCTCCCTATCTTAGAATCTCTGGTAAAGAACAAATGCAGGTGAAGTCATTTCTGCAGCTTGGCCCTAATGATGAGGAAGGGATGCTATTAAAAGAAGCAAATGAGCAAGTTTTGACTAATGAGCAGGTTACTACAGCTAAAAATTACCAGAGAATCAACCCCTCTGGCCTCCTTTCAGTTTGACACACAGGCTGCTTGCTCTCTCTGCCTGGAAAGCTCTCCCCGCTTCCTTACCTAGCTGATGCCTGCTCGGCCTTCAGACAGCTCGGCTGTCACTGCCATCCTTAATCCCCTCCCCCAGAGAATAGGTCAGACCCCCTTATTATACATTCTCACCATGCCATGCACCTTTCTTTTTTACCCCTTACCACCAGGTGCAATTTTACTTATATTTGTGCATTTGTGCAACTGGAGGTTCTGAGTGTAGGGACCGACCATGTCTGATGTGCTCAATCCTGCATTTCTAGAACATAGCATGGTACGTGGGAACCTAGCATGGACGTTCAATAATTATTTGATGAATCATCAAGGTCTCTGTTCCTGTATTGGTCAGGACAGGTAGCACGAGCTGCTGCGACATACAAGCCCTGAATCTCAGCTGCTTAACACAATAAAGATTTATTTCTCATTCACATCAAGAGCTAATGCAGATGGGACAGCTCTCATCGGTGGCTCTTTTCCAGATGATGATCCAGGGATCCAGGTTACTTCCATCTAGCGATGCTGCAGCCTTCAACATATAGACTCCATGGTCTCTCAAGAAGGGGAAGGGAGAGAGCATGGACAGTTGTGCAGGAGATTTTATGGCCAGGCTTAGAAATGGCACACTGTCACTTCTGCCCACATTCTATTAGCCAGAATGTGGTCACATGCTCCAATGTGACCACAAAGGTGGCTGGGAAATGTAATCCTCCTGTGTGGCCAGGGAGAGGAAGCAGGATTGATGAGGAGCCAGTCCATCTTTGCCACATTCTCTGCTGTAACTTACCATCTTCTGCAACCATGGGCACTGTATGAGTCAGAGTTCTCTGCAGAAACAATATATAAAGGTCACGGAGGCCAAGAAGTCCCACGATCTGCTATCTGCAAGCTGGAGACCCAGGAAAGCTGGTGGTGTAATTCAGTCTGAGTCCAAAGGGCCTGAGGATCAGGGGACTGATGGAATAAGTCATGGTCTGAGTCCAAAAGCCTGAGAACCAGGATCACCTCCATCCAATGGCAGGAAACGGTGGATGTCCTAGCTCAAGCAGACAGGATGAACCCACACTTGCCCTGCCTTTTTGCTTTGTGCGGGCCCTCAGAGGACTGGATGGTGCTCATCTGCATTGCTCAGGGTGAGCTGTTTTTCCTCTGTCTACTGATTCAAATGCTAATGTCTTCCAGAGACGCCCTCATGGACACACCCAGAAATCATGTTTTGCTCGCTCACTGAGAATCCTTTAGCCCTGCGTGGTTGACGTATAAAATTAGCCATCACATGTACCAACAGGAAATCCAATCAAACAAATGAGCCCCAGAACATTCTGCCCACCCCTTCTCCCGCCCTCACACCCACCTCTGCCATTCCTGATCTCAGATAGGAGTTGGGCATTTTAAATGACTGGTGTCTTGCTTCAGTCTTGTCTAAGAAGCAGGTACGTAACTGAAGTCAGGCAGAACATAACTCAGGTCGGATTCTCTGATAAAACCTTTCATTAGATCCCCATCACCTAACCTTGGCTTACAAGCTTTGCTCCATGATCCCAGTCTTAATACCTTTCTGGAAGCAAGAGGCAACTTTGTTTAAGGTAACTTGCCACATCTTAAATATTCCCATGACATTTTGGCATTCTGTTCCAAAATCCACCCAAGGGTGTTTAAATTTAAACTATTTCCCTTGGAATTTCTAACTACGGTTTTTGTTCCAAGAAGATGCCCTGCCTTCGTCCAGTGGTTTTTGCTGCTGCTTGGCACAGGGGCAAAGGCTTGAGCAGCGAAGGCCTGCAAGGCCTGAATCGCTGTATGGCCATCTAACTCTACTAGAAAGAGCCCGGCAGGGCTGCCCCAGGCTCCCTGGGGCCCTGTGTTAGGCGGCTAGGGCCACCGCAGCCAAGTCCAGCAGACTGGGGGGCTTAAACAAGACACATCTAGATTCTCACAGTTCTGGAAGCTAGAAGTCCAAGGTCAGGGTTCTGGCAGGTTTGGTTTCTCCTTGGGCCTCTCTCCTCAACTTACACATGGCTGCCTTCTCTCTCTGTCCTCACGTGTGTCTGTCACACCTTGGTGTGTATATGTATCCTAATCTCTTCTTAAAATGACACCAGTCAGACTGGGTGAGGGCCCGGCCTAGTGACCTCACTCGATCTTAATCACCTCTGTTAGAGACCCCCGTTCTCCAAATACTGTCATGATCTGAGGTCCTGGGGATCAGAACGCCAATGCATGAGTTTGAGGGGGACACAATTCAGGCCACACCAGACCCTGACATTCCTTTAAAGAGCAGGGACAGCCACCATACTGCCACCAGAAGAAAAACCCCTTCCGGAATTTAATGCACCAAACAAACGGCCCCTCCCTCCATACACACAGCCACCCGCCCACGTGGGGGCAGGTTTAGACTCCGAGCATTTCGATTCAGGGAACTTCCGCATCTGCCACAGGCTGTGGAGTTCTGTGCTCCCTGTGACAGGATTGGGTTTTGTGTGTGTGTGTGTTTCTTTTCTTTTCTTTTTTTTTTTTGGAGTTGGTTTTGCCGTGGCTGCTGCACATCTCAAGCAATAAAAGGGATTTGAACTGCAATAATTTGCCTTCGGTCTGTCTTTCACGTTGCCCTGGCTTCGCTGTCAAGCTTTTGAGGAGAATCACAGTTATACACGCAAGCTCTGCGCCAATACCTGGCACCCGTCTACTGGTTTTCTGATAAACATGCCCTTTCCCTAGAAGTCTATTCAAACGCCGGGCAGGGATGGGCTCTGGCACCCGCCTGGCGCCTGTGTTCTGCGACAGCCCCGCCGGCAGAAGAGGCCCTGTGCCTTCGGAGAGAGGTGCTCAGAAGCCGGGCTCCCGGCTCCCCCCCCCCCCCCCGGCCTGCGACCCTCGGCCGCTGGACAGCAACGCGCGCGGGGACGGCAGTGGGACAGCTGCCTGGCGAGCCGGCGGCACCCGGCTGAGGTGGCCGCAGGGAGGTGGAGGGCAGGGCCGTCGGAGCCTGCTGCCCGGTGGGACATGATGCAACCCCGGAGGCGGCAGTGCGTGCACAGCGCCGGGTCGGCTCCCGCTCCTGCCCTCCGCCAGCTTTCAGGAAGAAGAAAGGAAAAGCGGAGGCTCGGTATTTGAGATTTAGAATTAATTAGAGCCCCAAATCCCATACCAGCCAGCGGGTTGCTTAATGAGGCCAATGTATTCATCTTCTTCAGCCTACTTCTCCAATCCACATCCAACCCACACAGGGATCTTTACGGAGCCGCACGATGCCCCGTGGCTTTCAAAGCGCTACCACACGCTGCTGCCTCATCTGGCCCCCACCATCACCCTGGTAGGTGGTCAAGATCGGAGCCATTCTCCCCACTTCCTAGATGAGTTTTCAGGGACGTTGAGTCACTCTCCCAAGGTCACACAACTAATAAGCAGGAGAAACCGGGTTTGAACTCAGCTGCTCTAACACCGGGGCCCGCACAGAAAGAGGCATGACTGCTTCCATGTCGGGGTATCGGGGAGGTGGGGACCTCGGCCTCCCACGGGGACAGCGTTACTCAGCTAGGGTTGCAGGAAAGCATGCAGCAGGACCAGCTGAATTTGAATGTCAGATGAACAAAGGATATAGTTTTAGGCTACATTTGTCCCATAGTTACGCTTAGCTCAAATACTGCATGGTATCTACTTATATGTACTCAACATTTATTTACTGTTTCTCTGAAATTCAACTTTCACTGGAGATCTGCTTTTTTTTTAAATGGAGGTCCTGGGGCTCGAACCCAGGATCAAACCCAGGACCTCATGCGTGCTAAGCACACGCTGTGCTACGAAGACTTACCTCCCTCCTCTAGGGCTGGCTCTGTATTTGCTAGATCAGCCAGTACCACCCTCAGCAGCATCCTAACAAAGCTGGCCAGCCACCTGGCCTTCCCATTAGTTCTGCTCTGGTCCTCTCCACGCTCGCCTAAGGTCACCTTTGCCCACTAACCCTGGTTTGAAGCCCGCCAGTCATGTGTTCTCCCTCGTCCTGAATTGCCAGGTCCCATCCCTCTGAAGACTCCCTGAGCTCCTAAGGGTGGCCTTCAAAGCTTTCTGGAACGAGGTTCAACCTGACGCTGCCACCGCTCCCAGGTCCCTCATCACAGTTGAGTATGGACCCGCAGCCTGAGCCACACAGAGGATCCCAGCTTCCCACATACTTCTGCTGGTGTCTGTCTTTCCACTGGCCTTGAATCCCACTTCCTTGACATCCCCAAGTCCAGGCTCTGGGAAATCGCTCACACTCTCCACTCCCCCGGCCACAAGCAGTCTTGCCCCTAGCTCAGCCTTCACAGCACCTCCGGACCCTTTGTACATGCTACACTGTGCTGTGTTTTTGTTATTTGGGCACATGTCTTAGCTCTTCCCTCCACCAGCTTATACCTCTAGGGGACAAGACCTATTTTGTGTGATTTGTTTCCCCTCTACATGGCTTAGCACAGTTTCTGGCACAGGCTAGACATTCCATAGGAATATCTGGATATAAAGGAGTGGCTGGACCGCACAAACATTCTCCACTCTATAGTACCTACTCTCTGCCAAGACTGGGTCCAACCTTGGGTATAGAGTGATGACTAAGATCCAGGCTTGTTCTCAAGGCAAACAGAACAACTGTAACTGGAAGGAAACTGGGTTACTCGGAGGCCAATCTCAGCCTAGTATTTCTGCAAAAGACTCACATCCACAATTCCAGGATGCTGGGAGGAGTAAGGCTGGACTTTACTAAACGACCCTGGAGAAAGTTGGAGAGGGTAGGGGGGCCAAGGAGGAAAATATATACTACGGCCTGCACCAAAATAACCCAAGTCTTCTCCACCTCTCCATCCCAAACCCGCTCTTTGTAGTAACTACCCTCCAGGTTCGCTCTCCCCTCCCTGCATAAACCCAAACAGCGGCTCTCCACTGGCCTTGATGGCGCGCCCATCCACAATCCTCCCTTCTCCTGGGCTTCTAGCTCACTTTTCAGGATTGCTGCCCACATCCTAATGTGGAGCCACTGAGCCTTCTCGTGGTTGCCTTGACTGCATCCCCAGACACTACCCGCACAACTGAGTTTCTAATGAGGTCAAAACTTTAAAAGTGATTCATTTGTTCCCATCATAAACTGATGAGATACCCTGTGAGTGGCTTCTGGAGGTGAAGAGAGAAGTCCTAAAGGGAAAGAAAAAAGGAGAGAGTTTGAAAGAAGGGCTAAAGAGGGGGTCACCTGCTACTCCATCTTTGACAATACTTTCTCTTCCAAGGCCCCCTTGCAAACCGCAGTAAGTGCTATCCAAGGCGGTCTTCCAGGGGCCCCACCTCCTGGTGTTCATGCCCGTGCGCAATACCCCCGGCCTAAATTTGGGCCGGACTTAGTGATTGACTTCTAACAAAACAGAACTTGGCAGAAGTGATCGAATGTCACTTCCGAGATTAGATTACTGGAAGACTGCAGCTTCCACCTTGGTTTCTGTTTCTCACCTATTTATACTCCCTCAGTCTCAGATGGCTCATTCTGGGGGAAGCCAGCTGCCATGCCAGGACATAGCCATTTGGAGGGGCCCATGTGGGTGAGCTGGGAAGGGTCCCCTCCCCCTTAGTCTAGGCTTGAAATGACTTCAGGCATCATGACCACAACTTCTTACAAGACCTCAAGCCAGAGGCTCCCAGATCTCCCCCTCCAGATTCCTGACCCAGAGAGACATTCAGATAATGATTGTTTATTGTTTTAACCAACCACTAAGTTGTGGGGTGATTTTGTGATGCAGCAATATATACCTAATACACAGCTGTAGCCTCTGCCTGCTTCTCTGTGACTCAAGAGAGAAGCGATGCCACCGGCTTTGGGGGCCCAGCCAGCAGGCAAAGGTGACTACAGCAAGCACGCCCATCCGCCTTCACGCCCAAATGTCATTTTATAACACTGCAGTCAGAACGATACGGCCAGTGGCCCCCAGAGACCGCCAAGGGGCTTTTATAGCTGTTACAAATCCTGCTTCGTGAATCCCAGACCCGTATGCAAATGTGAAGCTCAGCCTTTGATAAGCCGTTTGATTTCCCTTTTAGTTAATGAAGTGAAAATACACGATTTTACACTCAGATTAAATTGCTAAAATGTTTCACTCTGGTCCCCCGTTAGTTGTAATTAAAAATAGAAATAGAAGAACAGGAAAAGTCACCCATCCTCTCCTGGCATCCTGAGGTGCAGAAGGGGAAACTCGGGGTCCTCTGCAACCTCTAAGCAGAAGTGGGGTGCAGGCAGAGGAGGGTAAGACCACAGACCACCCCACCCCCAACATGGCAAAGGCTGCGTCCCCGCACCTGTAGCCGCCAGCAACCCGGAATGCCGGGAGGAGGAAGGCGGGTGGGCGCCCCCAGTTCTGAGCGCCCCCCAGACAGGCTGCTTCACTGGAGCCCACGAACATCGAGAAGGATGTGGCGGCTTTCACAAGGCCCAGAAACAGCTGATGCCCAGCAAGAACTCAAACGTCTGACAGCGTGCGTGGTCTGGGCGCTGACGGTGCAGGGGTCCCTGCGTAGAGGAGAGAGAATGTGTGGGGGGTGCGTGTGTGTACAGGCACCCACGTGTGTGAGAGAAAAGAGACGATGGCATACATGGACTTTGTGTGTGTGAGCGGATGGGTGAGAGTGGTGCACACATATACGTGTACGTGTGAGACAGGATGGATGAGGAGGGTACATGGGTACCTGTGTGTGTGAACAGTGTGTAGGGATTCATCTACATGAGACAGAATGGGTGACGGGCGTATACGTAACTGTGTGTTTGTGCTGTGTGTGTATGTGTGACAGAGACTGGGTGAGGAGGTGTATATGCACCTACGTGTGTCCGTGTGCAGGTGTGTGTGTACGTGCATGAGTGAGGGGTCTACACATGTATGTGCATGGGGGCAAGGCGTGTGTGTGTGTGAATGTGTGTGGATGAAAGGTCAGGTGAGGAACTGGAAATGTCCAGGCGTGGACACCTGTACAAACGGAGGGGAAGGGGTGTACGTGTATGCAGAGGGGTGCACACAGGTGAGGGAGGGCATGTGTGTGAGCACGTGAGTGTGTCGGTGAGGAGATCTCTATGTAAACACGTGTTGTGCGTTCTGAGTGAGGCTGTGAGTCAGGATCGACCAGATACTCTGTGGACACGTGTGTCATGCGTGGCTGCAGGAACTCTGTGTGTGTGTCTGTGAGCAGGAGGTGGGGGTGTGAGGACTGCGTTAACACGCGGGACTGTGTCTGGCAGCTGCATGTGCATATGGGGGTGTCAGTGCACGGGTGGGGTGGTTGTATATAAATGTGTGAGAGAGTGTACGTGAGTGTGGACATGTCAGTGTAGGAATGGGGGGTGCTATGGACATGTGTGCAAGGGCTTGGATACGTGGAGAAGGGGAGCATATACGGAAAGGTGTGGAGGAGTGTGCACGTGTACGTCTGTGTGTGGATGCATGGCGGAGGGAGCGATTGTGTGCTGTACTGACAGCCCCCGTCAGAGGTGGGGGGCTGTGCAGAGGGAGCTCCGAGGAGAGCTCTGTCCCCTGGTTGTCCCTCCTGCCAAGGACACTGGCCTGCAATTGCCTGATGTCTGAGGACAACTTGCCCCCAGCAAGTCCAGGAATCAAGGTTGTCTCCGGACAACTCCAACCCAGCCAGGCCACTGAGCAGCAGACCGCTGGGCCAGACGGCGCAGGCACTGGGGGGCACTGGGCCTCCCCCGTCTGAAACTGCTGTCTGGCTCTTCTCGTTAATTCTGTTGTCTGAGCTAACAGAGACTCCGTGCCGTGCACTAACTCACCTGAGCGTTTAGGCACCTGACGCCGTCCGCTCCAGGCCGACGCTTGCTGCGAGGGGTCTGCGGTCACTCACTGAGCAGGAGCTGCGAGCGCCCACCCTGCACCAAGTGCCATGCAAGGCGCCGGGGGGGAAAGAGGCGAAGGAGAAGAGGCCCCCCACCGCGGAGCCCTCGCCCTTCATTCCTGATTCCCTCCCTTTCCTGCTCCTCTCTGTGGCTCTCCGAGAACCTCCTCACCAGCACCAGCCCCTTCTCTGTGCAGGATGGGTAGAAGTCAACATGGAAACCAAGGGTCACAGTTGGCCTTTAAAGATGGAAGCAGGGGGCGGCCCACAGCGTAGGCGCTCTGTCCCCACGCAACAGCCAGCCGGGAGGCCAAGCGCCACGTCATAGGCAATGGAGCACCAGGACACCCGGTAGCTAGAAATCCTGCTATGGTCACACGTATCCATTAGCCGAGGGGGTGCAGCATAGCCTGCCAGGAGGACGTCTTCACCCGTGTTCTTGCTGAAAAGATGTCACTGTCCAAAAGGTTGAAACCACCTCATTACTGATACGAGGGCCAACTGGTCCCCAGATTCCACAACGCTCACGAACTCTTGGACAGTTTGATAGGCACATGGGTCCCCAAGCCCCACCCCCTGGGATTCTGCTTTAGTTGGCTGATGAGGGGCCCAGGGACCTGCATGTTTCCACCCAGCCCCCACCCGTTTGGTTCTGAAGCAGAAGAAAGAAACCCTGGTATGGAACCAGAGACCAGGAGATGGGCTACAGGAGGGGGGCGGTTTGCTCAAGGTCACAACTCGAACCCTGGTCTCCGCCTGCCAGCTCAGCCCCTGCTCTGCTACAGCAATAATTCTCAAACGGGGGAGACCTGAGGACAAAGCGGCCCCCCATTCCATCCTGGCCCTTGGGAGTTCCTGCCATCGTGAGCATCTATTTCCATGTGTTAATGAGACCCTGGGAGGGTGCTGGGAAAGAAACAGTTTATTGGAAACCAGGGCTGGACATCATATCGCGTTGCTGTCGGGGCTACTGCATTCAACAGTGACGGCACAGGGCCACCGGAAATGGGAGCCCTGCGCCGGGGGGAATCCTAGCTGTGAGTCCAAAATACTGTGCCTGGGGATTCCCTTTCCAAGGTGAGGGTTTTGGAGCCAGCCCTGCAGCTGGGTTGAGGGGGCTGAGATCCTGTTGGCAATAAATAAATGGGCTCATGGTGGAGTCTGGCTTGAGAGAAACTGGGTGTCGTCGATGGTGTTTCACAGGAGAGACCCTTCAAAGATAGGCTTACAGAAGGGCCAAGTGCTATTTTTAATTCAACCCTCATACCATCTAACAGCCTCTCCCATTACCATGCGTGTCGCCCATTCATCTCAGATGCTGAACATTGTCAGATGCTTTTTAAAAATCCAAGCACACAGTAGCCCCCGAGTTTCCTTTATCTGCCACAACAGCAATGTCTTCAAAGAACTTCTGCGGGTTATTTTAAAACGACCTCCCCGAGCTGGGAGCTTACTTTCCTGGAGAGCTTTCACTTCAGGGCCGGAGGCGAGAGCAGAGGACCAGGGAGTCCGACCTGGCAGCTCCGCAGGGTAGCACGGCGAGCCCGGGCAGAGGACTGCACGGGGGGCCCGCGGCCTCAGGACTGGTTGCCGGGGAGGGTCTACCCCCCATCCTGAGCTGATCGCAGCTCCTCAGCTGTTGGTGTTCCTACCCCTACAGCAGCCCAGCCCGGAAAGACGGAGCCTCCCTCACCCCTGCTCCACCAAGGCGTCCCTCCGGGCACCTCGAGACACACAGGGGCCTCTAGTGTGGCAGCGGCCGCCACAAGCAACCACTCATCCAAGGCCCCTGCTGGGCCACAATCCCGTACTCTGCTCGTTCTGTGCTCTTTCTTTCCCCTGGCTGCGAGGCAGGGGGCTCATCAGCCATTAGGCGACTTGGGACTGAGTACAAAGTAGATGGTGGGGCATCTGAAGTCTGTGGCTCAGGGAAGGCTGGGCCAGTGGGAGGACAGCATCTCCAGGACAGTCAGGCTAGCCATCAGCCTTACTGGCTGGAGCACACAACTGTTGATTCTGCTGGGATTTTCCCATCGTGCATTCTGTTCCACGTGGGGATGGGCTGAAACCTGATTTCCAAAGCTCTCTGGCTTTCACTGCCCAGCTCCATCTGTTGGGGTCTCAGCTCTTCCCCTGAGTCTTTCTACAACCTGCACCCTCTGTGCCCCCTAGATGACTACTGCCGCCTGCTCCGCTGTCCAAATATAGCTCTGGAAGAGGGGATCCTTGTCCTGCACACACCTTGCCCAAGGTCCTGCAAATTGTGGGTGTCCAGAAATGTGTGTATCCCCGTTGCTGTACAAAAATCAGATGCCCAGAGTCCCCTCCACTGTGAGCCAGGATGTGTTCACTCTGTCGGTGGCCACACAGCATCCCATGATGCACAGGGGAACAGAGCAGGACATCACATCTCTAGACCGCCACCTGCCCCAGGCACAGGCACAGCACCTCCATCCTCACAATGGCCCCAGGAATTATCCTCAGGTTACAGTGGAAGGGGAAAAAAAAACAAGGCTTGGGAATACTTAGTAATTTACCCACATAGGTAGCAAATTGGCAGAACCAGATTGGAAGCCAGAGTCTCGTGAGGGTGAAGCAAGCTCATGCAGGTAAAAGAGTCTGCAGAGCACCAAGAAGTGCCCATCGCTCCCCTCTCCAGTGGGAGTTCGGCTGTGGCACCCCAGTAAGGAACTACCCCTCCCTGGGCCTCAGTTTCCACACCCATAAACCAAAGGGGATTGGGTCACCAAAGTCTCCCGCTCTGAAAGCCTGGGTTGCTGACAGGTGAACAGAAAGAAGAAAGCAGCAAGGGGAGGGGGTGGGGGGCCTCTGAAGCCACAAGGCTTTCCCCTCCTCGCACAAGAGCAATTTTTTAACCAGGTCCATGGACAGGCTTCAAGAGAGCTACCGATCCCTGAAACAGTCCGCACAATCTCGTATGTGTGTGCCTGGGTGGATTTTGCTGGAGAAAGCAGCTCTAGCTTTAATTTCAGTCCAAGACCCCAAAGAGGGTATAAGAGGACATCAGAAATCCCTCAGGAAGGCACCCTGTCCCCACTGGACATTCACCTCCAGCTCAAGTTTCCTTACGTCTGTGAAGGTCTCACCTGACTTAAAAGAAACATGCTTAAGAATTACGGGCACCATTGGTCTAAGGACAAAGTCAATCAAGACAGGGCCTTGGAAGGGGGAGGGTATAGCTCAAGGGGTAGAGCGCATGCTTAGCGTGCACGAGGTCCTGGTTCCCCAGCACCTCCTCTAGAAATAAATAAATAAACAAACAAACAAACCTAATCACCTCCCTCCCCGCCCCCCCACTAAAAAAAGAACTCATCAAGACAGGGCCTTGGAAGCAGATACACTGAGATTCAGTCGCAGCACCGCCACTGTCCGGCTGTGTGACTTCAGCCCAGTTACCTCCCCTCGCTGAGCCTCAGCATCCACACTGTGTAGCGGACAGACTACCAAGAGACTGTCATGAAGGTTCTACTAGGAAAAGCATTACTACCTGGCACATGGTAGGCATTGGGTAACCACGATTTTTCTTTCCTTTCTTCTAATTATGAAGTAAAGCTTTAATTATTCTTGTACCCTGAAATGATTATTACTGCCATTGTTAGTAGCTAACGTCTATGAAGTGGTTACCATGTGCTGGGCACGATCCTAAATGATGTACAAATATTTATTTACTCATTTAATCATCACAACAACCCACCAGGGAGGTACTATTTTCAGCTCCATTTCGCAGTTGAAGAGATGGAAGTATGCACTGAGGTGTTAAGTAACTTTCCCAAGGTCACCCAGCTGATAACAGGCAAAGCTAGGATTCTAACCCAAAATGATCCGAATGCAAACACATGCGAGCTGTCACACAATACTGACCCTGCTGGTTAGCGGTAAGTGCTCATAGGCCTGAGCTGTCCTCAGGCTTCTGGATGAAGCCCGAGCTTATCCCAAACCCCAGGTCCCTGGACTCTGGCAAGGACCTTCACTTCCATGTTAAACTGTTGGCACCAGCTGGCTCCCACCCCAGGCTGGACTCATGTTCACTGAACTCAGGAAGCCAGATCCATAGCAAGTCCTGCCGTTACACTCCATGCTCTGCCCATCCATTCATTTGTAGGTCAGTCCATGGCATTGTTCACTCATTTCATATCTCTTTCCCTTTTCACATGACCTTCCTCCTTCTGCTTTCACCTCCACTCACTTCTGTCTCATCTTCCATAACACATGTCAACATCCTGGACTGCTGTTTTCCATATTTTTCTACACGCTCACAGAGTCACATTCAGATATACGTGCATACGCACAGACACACATGCGCACACGCACTCCAGTAAATACATTTGGGGTGGTCGGTCCTTGTTTTACAAAACCGAGACCACGCGGTGGACGCTTTTCTGCACCTCGCTTTCCTCACTCAACAATCCTTCCCGGAAACTCCTCCAGGGCAACCAGTGGAAGTTCTCAGTCTTTTCCATGGTTGCAGTCCCACTTGTTATCTGCCTTATGGTTCAGCCACACTGAAGCTCCAGCAGTTCCCTGAATACCCCAGATTGTGCCCTGTCTCTGTGCCTTTGCCCCTCCTGCTCCCTGAGCCTGGAAAGTTCACTGTTCTGCCCACCTAAAGCATATCTCATCTGTCAAGACTCAGCTCCTGGCAAGCCTTTCCTGGCCATCAACTGACCCAGGAGAACTGATCCTGCTCTCCTCCTCCCCCTGGTCCTCAGGGTTCCCTGGACAGAGTTTTTTCTGAGAACATCTAAACTGTTAGTGAAGTCACGTGCTGACGTTTGTTTCCCCCATGAACGACAAGACTCAAAGTTCCAGGAAACACAAGTTGTCCATTTTGCACATTGCTGGCATCCTGGAGGTCCCAAATAAATATCTGTTGACATAATGAATGAGCGAATGAATGAATAAGGATGAGGAGAGCCTGAACCAAAGGACTAGCAGTGGAAGGGAGCAGAATTGGTAGACTTCAGAGCACTAGGAGGAAGACTTGGCAATGGACTTGAGTGTTTCTTATTTCCACAAGAACATAAGCAACATGGAAGATCATGTCTGCCTTGTTCATACTCTCACCACCATTGCCCAGATTGACTAGTGCCCTGTACATAGTTGGAGCTCAGTAAATAGTTACAAAATCAATGAATTCCACTGGATCCAGGCATCCTGGCTGGGCCCCTGACCGGGAGGAAGATGCTTTTCAAAATCCCAAGCCTCTGACTCTGCTGGATGTCAAAGGCCCCTGCCCTCTGCTTGCCCATCTGATGTGATTGCAAGGTGCATGGTCGTTCCTCCCCGGGACCTTTCTGTGGTCTGTGCCTCAGTGGGTCCCAGCTCAGACCAGGGCTGAGGAGTGGCTGTGCGTGCATGTGGCCCCATGCACGTGTGCAGCTGTGTGTGTGCAAATGGCTGGGATGAGTGTGATGTGGGATCCCCGGCAGGGAGGCTCAGGATATTTCTATCACACGGAAAAAGAGGAGGCAGAGCTCAGGGCCTCTCCTGGGAGCAGCCGAGGAAACCAGTGTTCCTGTGCTGCCGGGGTGGGGAGGCCGGAGCTGCCTCGTTCTCCTGTCACCACCGGGCCAGAACCTGAGCTCTGGAGTGAAACCATCAGCCCAGAGCAAACTCAGAAAGCAAACCTAACTGAGGGATATTCACCCTGAGGAGCCCTTAGGAACTTGGGGGCTGGGAGCAGGTATAGAGGAAAAGAAGCCCAACTTATAAGCCAAACCCTAGGGAAGCTTCAGGAGGGGGCTTCCCCCCGCACTCCCAGCGCCCTCCACAGGGCGCGCCCCACAGGCTGACCGCTGCTCGTGTGGGACAAGGACAGGAAAGCGAAGAGCGGTTCCTTTGCGGATCCGTGGCCTCTCCCATAAATCAAGGTTAGAAGCCCGAGGAACTCATCATCCTAGGACGAAGCAATAGCCTGAACAAAGGCACTGACCCTGAAGAGCATGGGAATTCCTGCAGGCTACAGCGGGGAGCGCAGCTTGTCTGGAGATACGTGAAGGGCAAGTGGGAGAAAGTAGGCTCAACGCTAAGCTGGGGGCTTCACCCTGAGGGGAAGGGGAGAGAAGTCTACGAGAGTTTTGGCGAGGGTGGGGCGTATCGGAAAGGACACTCGGGGGGCGGTGTGGAGGACGGACTGGATGAAGGCAAGATTCAGGCACGGAGAGACAAAGAGGAGACCATGGTCGAGGACGGCGGTGGGGTGGGGGATGAGCAGATGGTTGAGGAGATGCTTAGGAGACAGGCTGAGCAGAGCTGGGGCAGTAGCAAGGGGCTGGGGAGCAGGCCTGGATGTCAAGGAGATGATGGCCAATTGTGGGCGATGGGCTTGATTTGAAGGCAGGCTTGACTGCGGGAAGCAAGAGTCCAGTCAGAGGTGACTCAAGCTTTCTAAAGAGCCAGGAGCAGAAACAGTGAACATAGAAGAGCCTCCGTAGAGTGCCTGTGTGGGTGGAGGGGCTTGGGGGCAACAGGAGTGCAGAGGCCTGTCCCGACCAGTTAGAACTGGAGGTCTTGGCAGCCAGCAGAGTGCAAATGCCTAGCAGGCAGTTGGGAAGAGAGGGCAGCTCTGGAGAGAGCAACCTGACCTTGACTGCATGACATGACTCAACCTTCAATCAGGCCAGAAGGAGGTCACTGACTGGGAACAGAGGCTCAGACAAGTTGGGCCATCTTGGCCTTCAGCTTGGCACAAGGCACGTGCCGAGAAGCCTGACAGTCGTGAGGTCTCACAACTTATGATCTGCCTCCCGAAATATGGCTTGAAGGCGATGCCTCTGACTTAGGTTTGGAAGAGAAAATGTTTATACAACCATTTATTCCATTCGTACATTAACTTTCCGCTTCACAACTAAATGTCTCTACTAATTAAATACATTTATTTTAACTGCAGAAGCATTTATTCCCAAAATAAGGACATGTTAATTATCTGCAGAGTGAAATTAACCCTAGGATGCTAATCTATACATCCATCCGCCTGGATATACATTACCCACGGATGCCTGGTTGCACTGCCAGTCATTTCACAGAGCTGCTCAACACACTCCTGAACATAGGCCCTCTGGCCACTTGCCTAGATCCACATCCTCCTTGTCATCCTCTTACTGAGAACTGCATCGTGGTGTGGAATGTGGAATTTTAATATTACCATGCTCATTCCAAACCTGAGGCTAGTGAGTCAAGATTCACAAGCACGTGCCAATATGATTCAAGGGCATTCTTGCTGGGAGAGAAGGTAACTGTCTCCGATTACCCTGAGGAGTTTTTTGCTCATGTTTTATGAGAACTGACACCTTAATTCTCTTGTCACTGACACTTCCTAGACACGGGTACATATCTGTAATTCTCATGATAAGTCATTAGTATTAATTAAGCACATCAATAGCATCATTTAGCTAGTCAGTCAACATCTTCTGAGAGCTCCAGTGGTGGGGGCAGCCCCAACTCAGAGCACTGGAGAGTTAATCAGGGAAGAAATGCAGCATGGGGAAGAGGGAGTTTTCTAGAAAGATGGGTGTTCTTGCCTTCACAGCCGCTGGGGAGTCACTCACAGCAACCTCAAGAAGGAGTGGGGTCCTCTTTTACAATATGACATCTGTTTTACTCATCTGCACAATGGCGCCCCATGTCTTGTAGCTGTCTGGCATCAGAGGGAGGAGCTTCAGGCAGAGCACAAGGCAAGTGGCTCAAGCAGGGATTGGGCAGCTCTGTGGGCCAAATTCTGGCCTTTGGTCCACCAAGCCTGGTCCATCACATGTACACAGGCGGCAGAGTTTTGATAGTTAAAAGGATCCCTTCCTACCTTCTTCACTCTCTCCCTTCCGTCCATCCTTTCTTCCTTCAAGAATATTTACTGAGCGTTTACTATGTGCCAGACACTGAAGAATGGAGGGACATTAGTGAGTAAATGAAAGGCCCTGCTCCTAGGGAGCTGAGCACCTAGTGAGGGGAGACACTTATAAATAAATGAAGCAACAATCACACTCGAACAATACGGCAGGTAGTAAGACACGTTATAAAGAAACACAAAGGAGGATGAGGGGACAGAAGTGATGAGAGCAGATGCTATCTTAATACCACGCAGTTCCCTTGCACCACATACCGGTCCAATGTGTGGGTTCCCTACTCAGACAGACGCAGAAGTCCAATGAAGTGGCCCTATGTATCATACAGCAACTCTGGCTCCATGGATGGGTAAGTATTCACTGGTGACCAGAGGTCTTCAAAATCTTTTTGCATCTCCACTCCCAGTCTTCCCTGGGATGACTTTTTTTAAATTTTTAAATTTTGGGGGGTTTGTTTTGGGAGGGGGAGAGGGTAGGTAATTAGGTTTATTTGTTTATTTTTAATGGAGGGACTGGGAATTAAACCCAGAACCTCGTGCATGCTAAGCACACACTCTGCCACTGAGCTCTACCCTCCCCACTTCCCTGGGATGATTTTTTTTCTCTCTCGGTATTTATTCTCAGTCTCTTGCTGTTACCCAGACAATCCATTGCAGGGATTACATGGGTTCAGCCCACGTGTCTCAACTGAAGTGTAGCACCTTCTCACGTAATACCTGTGTGTCCAGTAGACTGCACGCCCCAAGGGGGCATGAGAGTCAGAAGGAAGGAAGACCCTCCTGCTCTTGCGCACCCAGACTCAGCAGGCCTGCGTGGAGTGGCAGGGCGACTGGAATACATTTTCACCTTTTTAAAGTGCTAGCTGGGTGCTACTGGAACTACAGACTTTAAACACTCACGTGGCTTTCCTAGCCAAGTACCATGTGCCAATGTCTACAGAAAAACAGAGGTCCTTACCATCTATTTTTCCCCTGGGGTAGCAGATTTCTCTTGGCAATCTCCTGGCTCTCAACGAGTCATAGGACAAATAATGAGATGTTTCAACTCCATAAATGACAGACAGGTTGGGCTCAAGGTGAGTAAAAGAGGCTCGAACTGAACGGACCTCGATCTTTTTGAAAGTGATCTAGAAGATGGCATTGCCAAACATCAAGACCATGTAAGGTTATATTAAAGAGTTCCAAATTTAGATTTTAAGCCCCAAATCCTATAACCTGATATGCATCGCTGATTGTAGGGTGTGGAAGAAATCTGGGAAAATAAGGATGTACATAGGCCATTTGACACATACATTTTTTAAACACACTAGATTCATATGTTGTACTCTAAATTCAAGGTGTTTGAATTTTGCTTTGCTTGGTGTAATTATCTGGAAGACATAAGTCTAGGTAGATTACAATTATGCTATATCAATCTGTTCGTTTGTTTTTGCCCATCTCCTCCCACAAGACTGAGTGTTCCATGACTGTTCTGTGTACTGCTGTATCCCCCGTGTCTGAATGAAGTCTGGCCCAGAGTAGATACTCAACAAACATTTGCTGCATGAATGAATGACACAACTGCAGCAGGCCTCTGGGAGAACACAGGCTGCCACCCCTTAAGGTACTAGGCTGCCTGGAGTGGGTTGTTTGCTTGCTTTCTATACACTTTTGAGAGCGCTCTATGTATTCTGGATATAAGGCCTTTGTCACATATGTGCTTTGCAAATATTTTCTTTTAACAGTGTCTTCTGAAGAGCTGAAATCTTTAATTTTGACAAAGTCCAGCTTATATTCGGTTCTTCTATGGTTTGTGTTTTTGGTGTCATGTCTGATTTTTTTTTTCCTAAGCCAAGATCACAAATATTTCCTCCTGTATTTTCTTCTAGAAGTTTTACAGTTTTAGGATTGAAACGTAGGTCTGTGGTTCATTTCAAGTTAATTTCTGATTATGGTGAGGTAGTGGTAAAGGTTCAGGTTTTTGGCATGTAAATACCCAATTGTTCCAACATTTGTTGCAAAGATTATCCTTTTCCCACAAATGCAGCAGTATCTATCGCAGCACACTACTGGAAACAACGTAAGTGTTCCTCAGTAGGGCACCAGTTAAATAAACTCCAGTACATCTACACACTGGAAATCCATGGCACAATTAGAAACCATGAAACAGCTCTATATACACATTCAAAGGTAAAATCCATTTGCATTCCTATGAACTATGAACTGTCTGTTCATATTCTTTCATTCAATAAAGATTCACTGAGTTCCTGTTGTGGGCCAAGCACTGTTCTAGGCACTGAGGACAGAGCAGTGCTACCTAGCGGGAGGAAACAGACAATAAACAAAGAATTAGCAACACATCAAGTCTGATGATGGTAAGAGCCAAGGAGAGAAATAAATCAGGGTAATAAAGGTAGGGATTGTGGGACTGGAGGGTGGCAATTTCAAAGAGAGTAGACATGGAAGGCTTTACCAAGAAGGTAACATTTGAGTGAAAGCTTAAAGGAGGTGAAGGAGTGAGCCACACAGACATTTGGGAGAAAAGCTTTACAGGCCGCGGGACCAGCAAGGCCTTGAGCTGAGAGCTACCGGAGGAGAATGAAGAGGCAAGTGTGGCGAGAGGAGAGTGAGGAAGCGGAGGGGAGCAGGAGATGAGTGGGGGCAGGTGGCAGACCGTGCAGCCTTGCAGATTACTGTGAGGACTCTGGCTCTAAGGAAGATGGACAGTGACTGGGGGGTTTTGGCAGAAGAGGGACAGGTTTATCTCATTGATTTCCTGTGTCTAGTTTTTTCTAAAACCCTATTAAATATGAAAGGTATTATTTATTTAAATCAATTTTCTGCATCAGAAGTTGCATTGAATCTGTTAATGTAGGATGATTTGACATTTTTGTATTATTGAGTCATTCTATACAAAACCAGGATGTGTCTTTCCATATATTCCAATCTTCTGCCATGTCCCTCGACAGTTTCTCTCATGTAAATACTGCATATTTCTTGTTAAGTTTATTCTTGTTTTTTTAACATCCTTTTTTTGGACTATTTTCAACGTGGCCCTCTATACCCTTGTTCCGTATCAGGGACAGGCAAACTATGGCCTGCAGGCTAAATCCAGTCCACTGGCTGTTTTTGCAAATAGTTTTATAGTGAAGTTTAAATAGCCATTCATTTGCATGTTGTCTATGGCTGCCTTGGTGCTACCGCGGCAGAAACGGCAGTTATAACAGACCCTATGACCTGCAAAGCCCAAACTACTCATTAGCTGCCATTTACAGAAGAAAGTTTGCTGACCTTCATGCTGTATTTTCTATATTTTCAATCTGGTTGTTTTTTGAATAAAGGAAAGCTGTCATATTTGTCTATTAATTTTATACCCAGCTATCTTACTATGTGTTTTTACTTTTTAATAGTTTTGCAATGTTTTTCTTAGGTTTTCCAGGTATAACATCTGCCAACATTAATAATTCTACTTGTTAATATTTTATTTAGAATTTTTATAGCTATATTCACATGAGAAACTGGCTTTAACTTTCTTTTGTGTTTATCAATCTGGGTTCACACAGAAAGACAGAGCCACATAAGTATCCTACAATTGTTACTTTAGAGATCTGAGCTTGTTTTAATTTTGAATTATTTGGATTACATGAATTATTTTTGCAGTAATACTGCAAGGGGGTCCAAGTGAAAATTAGGGCCTATTACTGGATGATGCAAAAATTAATTCTAGGCAGGCCAACAACAACTATCCATTATGCAAAAGATTGATAAATTTGACTAATGATTAATTTAAATTACTTTAATTAAAACAGAAATCTGGGCTTATTTAAATTTGGGGAAAGCTGGTGGTGAAGGTCAGCAGTAAAAGTTGCTGTAGGAAGGTCCATGAAGCAGACACTAAAGGTTCAAGTGTGATGCATGGGAGTGAGGGATCCTCAAATTCTTACTTGGAAACTGTTGAAATTCTAAGAGCCTCTGAGAAACCTTCCATACTGCAGCAACAAAGCAGTGGTTCTCAAGCCATCCACAAGCCATCCACAAGAAGCCGCCACAAACCTTCCATCTGTCCCTACGTCTGATTGCACTATATCGAGAGACGAATGATCTCTGCTTCCCTTGTCTCCCCTAAATCTCATGAGAATTTCTCTCACTTGGCCAACTCCACCCCAGAACACTTACAGGGCAGCTGATTCTGAGAAATGGACTCCCTTTTTTTTTTTCCTTCAAGGGATGAGAGTGATGCCAAGTTGACAGCAGACAATCTAGCATCTTTTTAAAGTTTTGGTATCAATGCTTCCTCTGAACTCTAAATAGATAATCAGTTTTTGTGATTAGTCCATGAGCCCTTGAAAAAAATGATATATTCTCTAATTTGAGAATATAGAACAAATCTACCTTACTGATTAGCTAATAAAAAGGTAGATTTAAAACCTGAGTTTAATAATATATCTTATTAATTTGGTCAAGTCCTCTACAATTACTTACTTTTTATTTATCATGGAATAATGGAGCTAAACTTAAAACTCCTACTCTGCATGTGTTTCTGCTTCTCTGTGTATTCCTCTACATTTGTCTTGTAACTTCTGATGACCTGTTACTTGGTGCATAGATAGTCACTGCTCTTAGATTTACATTATGTATTGTACCCTGCCCTTCTTTGTCTCATTTTTCCTTGAATTCAACCTTGTCTGATAGTAATTTTCAGATGTCTGCTTTCCTTGTATTTCCATTTGTCTTATATGTCTTTGCCCATTCTTTTGCTTTTGATTTTTCTGAGTCATTTCATTTAGGTAAGTATCATATAGTTAGTACTTAATTGTATTTTGCTCTCTCAGTTCAATGAGTCACTTTTTCTGTCTATTAAAATGGTATATATATTTAGTATGAGTGTTACAACTTTTAAAACTTTGATTTTCTTCTTTGCTTTGTATTGTGTTTCCTGTTCAGAGGTGTAGTCTCTTTTTACACCTAATGAATGTCTCTCTAATAATCATTTTACATATTATGTGTAATCCTCTATTTAGCTAGTATCTATTGGCTCTTCAAGAACAGTAATAAACTGAATGAATATACCCCTACTTCCCCTTCCCTCCATCTCAATTTTGTAGGGTATGCTATTCATCTTAATTCTTCTTGTTCTTTTAGTGATTAACTTTATACATTTAAATATGTTTATACCTTTTAAACTTTAACTGCCACCCTTAAAAACATTTTTTGATCTCTACTAAGAAAAATAAGAAAGTCACCTTATATGCACAATCTCACTTTCTCTCCCCTTTTGCCCCCTAACTTTTGTTATTGCAGTATTTCTCCATTCTCATGTTTGACTATATTAACATTTTGTCTTTAATGGTAATTCCCATGATTGTTTTAACCTTTATCTACAGTTTTACATTTATTTTTGCTGCAGGTTTTCCCATTCATTTTTTGGGTTCAACTTCATCTTCTAGCAGCTTCTTCAAAAAAGTGTTCATGGGAACAATACTCCCTGAGTTCTTGCATATTTGGAAACATTTGTCTGTTGCCAGGATAATTCAAAGGTAATTTAGCTAGGTAAAAGTTATTGGGTCATATTGTCTTTTCCTGAAGACTTTATAAGCATTCCTTCACTGTCTTCTAATGTTCAATAGGGGAAGTCTGAAGCCAACCTTTGTTGTTTTTTTTTTTTAATTGTTATAGGTAGTTTGATCATTTGGGTACCCACAGGATTTTTTCCTTTATCTTTTAATTAAGGAAATTTTACTAGACTATGGTTCTATGCTAATATTTTTCCCCTTAAGATATACTGTGTCCTGTCACTCTTTAGGTTCAGATCTTCTTTAATATCAGGAAAGATTTAAAAAGTATATCTTGGAATATTTTCTAATTTTTTTAAACTTTTTTCTTCAAGAAGAAAACATTTACACTTACATGGTCTCCCCTTTGCCTGTCTTCCACATCTACAATTTTCCTCTAATCACTTTAAAATTTATCTATTTCATTTTGCTCAATTGCCTCAAAGCTGTCATCCATATTTCTGTCGCCATCAGTGTTTACTACTACATTAGCTAACAGTACGATGACACGGCGTCATCAGTTACTCCTGTTTGCAAGGGAGTCATCATTTCTGTGATGATTTTGGTTTTCCTTTCCACTTTGTGTGACAGACACAGCCAGCTCACTTTTAATCTCCTTCTGCAGCCTTTCTTGATTCCTTATGCCTCGGCACTGAGCTTGTAATTCATAAAGGACTTTTTGTTGTTATTTGAATTCTTAGACAAATATTTATTCATGATTTTCATCAGTTCCATGTCAAAATGCCTGTATTGTGTAGGCGTAGTTTGCCTTTTTGTCCTGTAATTTCTCACCATTTGGTGATACTTTTGTACAGATCTCCTGGTTCCTTTTTCGTTATTAGTCAGCCTTGAATGAGCAGAAATTTTCCTAGATCAGATATTTAAAAGGAATAGTGTGGAGGAGGGGCCCGGGCAATGTTCTGGGTCAGCAGAAAATCCAACTCCCCCTAAATTCTTTATGATTCACCATCTTGTGGGAGAAGATTGGCGGGGTGCGGAGTGTTATGGATTTTTTTGTGTACGTGAAAAGACTGGGTGACTGACAAGTGGCTTAACCATTATTTCTTTTTCGTTCACACCAAAAAAAAAATGGCTGCTACAGAGTTGCTGAACACCCACAAGTTTTCCTCCACATGCTGCACATTTAAAAGATAGAGTATCTGTGAGTTTTCTCACTCATTCCTGCTTTCCCTGCCATTTTAAAGTACCCAACAGGGCTCAGAAACATCCTGCAACCAAACATGCGCCCAGATCTTATTGTTCCAAGTAAAGGACTATTGGATTTGCCCTCAGAGTAGACTATCTGCTTTGGAGAATTTACTGAAAGACATTTCTCCTCTGCGGGCATCCCGATCACTTCATTCCAGTGTTCACTGCACATGACATCCCATCTTACATCTGTGGCTCATGATTATAGGTGTTTCCATTCCAACAAAAATTGGGTTTTCATCTTTGTTTCTCATTTTTTTTCCAATTGGGCTTCCGAGAGAATTCAAGACATCTTTACTCCAGTATCTTAAAATTAATGTCTGGAAGGAACCTAGCTTGCTCAGTGTTTATCTGCTGGGTCTGTACGTGGTGTGGCAGAGACTGCTGCCTGTTCACCAGAATCTATTTCCTCTTCTTCATAAATACACAAGAAGACTAATTTCCCAGCCTCTTTTGCAATTGTATGTGGCCATGTGATTGAGCGTTAGCCAGTGGGATTTGAGCAGAAGCAAGGTATACCAATTGTAAGCTTTGCCTATTAAAACTCCCCAACATGCACTCTTCTGTGCCTTCCTCCTTCTGCCTGATTAAGTTGGAGATAACCCCGGTGACACTGAAAACCAAATGCTAAAGAAGGCGGAGCCTCCTTCAGCCTGGAGCCTTAATGACTATGTGGAACAGAGCTCCCTGCCAATCTGGGACCGTCCTGGATCGTTACATGAGCAAGAAATAAGCTTCTGCGGTGTTCAGCCATTAGATGTGTGGGTTTCTTTGTTACTGCAGCCTAGCCTAATCAAAATAATACAGTGGGGAAGGCAAGACAGTGGGGAAGCCTATTCAGTGTATAGCCAGCTATCCTTAGCGATGAGTTATAAAAGTTAAAAGCAGCAGACACCAATGCTGGCTGACTCATCATACACCAGAACAAGCAGTGATACGATGCCAGAGAAAGATGCCACGGCTACAACGAGGGACGACCAGTGTTACGGACAGGAAAGGAAGAACAGAAGCCAACCACTGGAATCCTTGTATAAATTATGGAAGACTGGGGCCTACTTGTATATAAAATGCAGGAAGGGAATGAGACAGGGAAATGGAGGTGAATCACAGATACAACTATTTGCCTATAGGAGAATTTAAAGGAAATGCTTCCTCTACTGATTTCATGCTGAAGGCCTCCTCCAGCTGTTCAACTCTCTATACCTAAGTAAGAGAGCATAATCCAGACCTCCCGGGACCCAGACATGAGCTGCACCAGGTAGCTGCTGGGTAGGAAGGAAAAGATCCAGCCCCCAGAGCAGCCCCTCTGGCCACTGCCATCCAGCCAGCTCATGTCCACAGAAGGCTTTTCAAGTTTCCCCTTCCCCTAAAGTGGCTCTGAATTCCAGACTTCCTCCTAGGTCCCGTTTCTGCTTCTTTTCATACAACGTCCAGTCCCTGAGTGCCTATCAGACACTAAGCACCATACTACTAAGAAGAAAGACAGTGACCTTCTACCAACGCCTGATGGGGCTGAAGACAGGCTCCCTCTCTCAAGGAGCTTGTGGTCTCCCCATGGGCAGTGCCCTCACTCCTCAGGCCCGATGGACTGGGGACAAGCTAGCAATCTTCAGTGGACTGACTGGAGAGCTAATTAAGATTCAGCGAAATGGTCCTTATTTGCAGGGACCCCCTTCCAATGCTCTGCAGCTGATCTTATACTTGTGATTTGGAATTCTTTATCTCAAAGAGGTTCCTCAAATTATATAAGCTTCGGGCCCTCTAAAACCTGGATCTGCTCCCTGGAAGCCAAATAACAGGATCAGAAATAACTTTCAGGGCTCATCGGGTGCTGGAGCAGTCATGGTTAGCTATTCAAATAAAAATGCAGAGAATCTGCAGGACCTTCAGGCTGAAACCAAGCCTTCTCTGCTGACAGCGTGACTGCCAGAGAACAGACAGCGGGCCATCTCCACCTGCTGGCAGCCGACCAAAACTGCGGCACATCGCCCTGACATCGGACACTGGGCTTTCTTTCCCTGTAAGTGAATGCATAAAATCAATTGAGCCACACCACATGGAGTTAGGAACACGGAAGGACTCGCCACCACTCCCCCCACAACAAAGCCATTACTTTCATTTTGAGGAACCCCTTTCCACCCCCTGCTCACAGGCGCTCCGTTTTACATGGCTAGAGTGTTGGCTAGACAGTCCTGCTTTGTAGAAGGCATTTTTCCCCCACCCATCATAAGCATTTCACATGCTCCGACGTTGTCTTCATAGTCAGCTGTTTTAATTGCCGCATCAGTGATGGGTCCTGAGTGATGCCGGAAGTCCTATTCAGGTAGCTTCCATCTATTGCTTTTACAGATAATGCTGCACTTTCGAGTAGAGAACTTCGTCTTTACCAGGCATGGTTTCAAGAACTGGGGTGACCAAATCCCATTCCGTACCCTGGCTGAGCGGAAGCAGGATTTCAAAGGACAGGGTGGCCTGGCTTAGACTCAGAGCTCGGCATATACATAGTGGATGAAAAAAAAAATGAATGAAGATGGGAAAGAGGGAGCCTGTCAGTCAGCAAATGACATGCAAAGCAACCCTGAGGGGAACTGTTCCAATTCGCACACTTCCTGGAACATTCCAGTGGGCCAGTCTGACCACACTCTGATCAACACTGACAACTCTCATTCAGAGAATTTCAACCAGGAGGTTTTTGCCATTCTGCTCTGGAATCGCTGCTTTAACAATTTACATACTCAGTCAAACGGAGAATCTAGTGAATTATTTATAGCAATTTCACTTCACAGATTGAAAGGGCATTCTACATTAATCAATTACGAATCATGATAAATTGCTTTCTAAAAATTATACACGCGGAATGGAGAAATTGCCAAGCCCTTTGACCAGGCACACCCACCTCCAGTGCACAGGCATCCTGCCGAGAGCTTCAAGACCAGCAAGGCCCACAACCCTGCCCACCGCTGTGAGCCTGGGATGGGGTTATCAAGCTCAAAATATCCAAGTCGGCACACTTTCTCAGTGGCACGCCTGCCCCTGGAGAATTCCAGAGACAAGGAGGCAGGGTGTCTGTCCCCAAGCAGCTCATTCTAGGGAAAGAGATGGGGCCAGGGCAGAGTCACGAATATTCAGAAAGACTTGCTGAGTTCTTAAAGACAGTTCCAAAAATGCAGGGAGAAATTCAATGAGACAGGGCAGGGAGCTGGGGAGAGACAGTGGCTTCCGGAAGAAGTGTCACTGGCGACATTTTAGACCAGTTAGATCCTGATGGAAAGCAGGAAGAAGGGCCGGGGCGGTCCAGTCAGAAAGCACTGCGTGAGGAAAGGTCTGGAGGCAGGGAAGCGCAGGCAGCCGCAACAGAATGTGGTTGGATCCCAGCTCGGGCTCTGCAGGAGGGCCCCCCCACCAGCAGTGGGCTCTCTGGCTTGGCAGGAGGCCACCGTGGCTGGGAAACGCACAGACCAAGATGGGGCCTGTCTGAGGCTCAGCCCAGCAACGAGGCTGGCTGCTGACCTTAGCTGCCCCTTACCTGGTGTCCTCACAGCTCTGAAGGCCATCCTCAGGTTGTGCCAAGACGGATGCCCATCGGGACATGGTTGTCAAGAGCCCCTGACTTGTTTTGTGTGCTTTAAGAAGACATAAGTGAAGCAGCGAAGTCTCCCAAGAGAGGGCAGAAGTGGGGTGGGCCCCCAGGAAGAAGAGGCCTCTCCACCCAGCTCAGCTGCTCCCCCCACGCCGCAGCCCTCTGCTCGGGGTCCCTGCTGCCAGGCCTGATGCTTCCCATCCGGTCCACCCAGATGCACCACGCTCCCCGGGTTTTATTATCTGAGCAATCTAACCATTACCGCTTTCATTACCCCAAATCATACAGACACCTGTCTGAGTAACGCAGGGACTCTAGTTCTCTTTTATTCGATGAGACCATCTTTCTGGTTGGCTCTTCTGCTGGGGGCTGGGCAGTGGGGAGCAGCCGGGCCTCATCACACTCTCCGCGGCCACCTCTTCAGCCCACGCCCCACAAACCCCAACCCTGCAGGTTGGAAGCGTTTCTGGTGGCTAAGCCAGAGCCAGGGGTCCCTGGCCTGATATCCTGGAACACCACCCAGCAGGAGCCATGACTGGTTTAGGCGAGTGGGCGACCTAGTGACCCAGCCCCTCGGGAACAGCAAGAGGGATTCGCGTCACCCTCCAGCTCTGAATGACGGGAGGCCCTGCCCAGAGTGCGGTGTGGAGCAAGGCCCTGAGGCAGCACCTGGACCCTGGATGAGCACGCCCACCCTGCAGAGACGACGCTTTCAGGACCCGCGGCGGGGTGAGCGGGGGGACGGGCAACAAGCAGCGGAGACTGGACACCTGCTGCCAGGAGCTGCAGCGCTCTTCGTGTGCGGTCTACCCCGCCCCCACGGGCACATGCAAACGGCCTTCAGGGAACAGCTAACAGCTCGGGACACTCCACTGGGCACTTTCTGGACTTGCTGGCTGAGAGCAGGCACCGCTTTCCATCGCTCGGAATCCACAGAGCCGAGGGGCCCGGCCCAGCCCAGGCCCCCAGGGCAGAGTCCCGCGAGTGAACAAACGGACAACCCTGGGGACGTCTGACTCCAAGGCCCACAGTCTCCCCACTGGGGGGCCTGGCCCAGCCTCCTCGGGGAGGGCCGCTCCATGGCGGGCCGAGGCCTGCGCATAGGCCTTGTTTCGTCCCTGCCTGTCCCAGCTGCGGAGGACTCGCTCAAAGGCCCCGAGGCTGTGAGGGCTGCTCGAGCCCTGGTCCCCAACACCTAGTGAGCACCTGTGGCCCAGCTTCCTCTCGGCAGGGCCCACAGCTCTGAGAGCCAGAGAAGCATGAAGAGCAAACGGGGGTCTGCCCCAAGCCCTATCCGAGACCGCCCAGCTCCTGGTGACTCCGTGACAGAGGGCGGCCCTGGGCTCACCCCTGCTGCCACAATGTGTGATATCACTGGGCATCGCCATGGCAGACACAGCTGCCAACCCCGAGAACCCCAGGCAGTGACTGGGATACAACTGAATTCAACCTGCTGGACCAATGGACACGGCCCTGTGCTGGGCCCCTCAGGAGACGGGGGCAGCACGTGCCCTCGGAGGGGAGCCTGATTTCCAGAAGCGGCACGAGCGCTGGAGAGCATCTGGACCATATGGTGTGCTGTGCAGGATTTATCTCTTGGGACTGTTGTAACAAAGCGCCACAAATTAGGTGGCTTAAACAACAGAGACGTATTGTCTCGGTTCTGGACGTGTGAAGTCTAAGGTCAAGGTGTCCATGGGGAGCATCCTGACCTGTGCCTTCATCTGCACCTCACATGGCATTCTTCCCATCTGCAAACCTATCTCTGTTTCCTAAGTCCCCTTTTGTAGGGACACCAGTCATCCTGGGTTAGGGCCCTCCTGAATGACTCCATCTAAACTAGATCACATCTACAAAGACTCTATTTCCAAATGAGGTCACAGTCCAAAATATTGGGCATTAGGACTCCAACATATGAATTGATGGGGAACACAATACAACCCGTAACAGCAAGTATAGCCAGAGGCCAGCAATTAGCAGTGGACTCCTACCAACCGCAAAGGCTTTCTGACAGACCGTGTGGTCCACGAGCAGAGACTGACCCGTGGTTACATCGTGTGTTAGAGACAGACCTGGAACTCACTCCCCAGTTTCCAGCATCTTATGAGAACGCCCTGTCCATGGGGATGGCCAAGCCCCATGTTCTTTCTACCCACTCCCTTCTGGCCCCCGCGGCAGCTTGCTGATCTTGCTGGGAAGGTGGCAGCAGGTACCCTCCTCCCAAATGCGGGCCCTAGGTGTTATCTACAGGGGCCTCTCAGCCATGTCACCTTACTCCAAAGAAGGGGCTTCTGGGGGTGGAGGGAGCTATTTCCCGTGTTGTACTGAAGTACGAGCTTCTGCGAGTTATGAGTCTCCACCCACCCTGTCTGTTGTCACCTTCCTACTCCGTGGCAGCCTACCCTTTTGGAAACGTGTCACGCCACATCTCGTGGCTGCTTCTGCTCTGCTGGGAGGCAGACCAGGAAACAGACACCAAGTCCAGACCATGACATCGAGGCCGTAAGAGGAACTCCTGAATGAGGCCGTGTGCCTCAGCGCAGTGACTCAGCTGGGACTGCTCCAGCCACCTGGTGGGGAGCAGCAGTGCGGGTGTTTGCCTTTTTCTCCTTCTTGACCAGATGCTGAGCAGGTGGCAGCATAGCTGCGTTTGGGACCCTAAAAGGTGAGGGAAGAAGGGTCCGTCAAGGGTGGTGTCCAAGCCCTTTAGGTGCTGAGAGCGGGGCGTGGCAGAGGACCAGGGTGGCTTGCCGCCCAGGAGAAGAGGCACTCAGACCCTTGGCACTCACGAATAGTCCCAAAGGACGGCATGTTTTCCAGAAGCATGCCCCTCCTCCCTGACGGAGTCACTGACCCCTGCGCCATTCGATGAAAAGGCAACCGTTGTCAACGTTTCCTTGGCAAGACCCGTGGCACACAATTCGTCTGCGGACACTTGCATTTGTCACCTTTCTAACTGCCAACTATTTATTAAAGGCATTATAATAGACCTAGAGTCACTATCGCACCATTAACATAGAGATGGCTTTTAAGTTGTCCTGGAATAAAAGAAATCGTGAGGCCGTTCAAAATGCATGAGGTCAAGCACCTAAGCGAATGGCTGCTCCATTTTTTAAAGTATCTACCAATTTGCATATAAGAGATTTCATGCAATAAAATCAATCGAAAAGGGAATGCGGGAATCATGTTTATCTTAACGTTCTAAGCCACGAAACGTACTAGAGAGCCAAGGTGTCGTACTAGCACAGTGCCTTTTGACCAGCTCCCCATCTTACACCGGCTTTTAACTAATACCTCTCCTGGATTCTTCATCAGAAATTCCTCAGGGTCGTTGTTATTTTAATGTCTAACCAGAAAAGGGAGTTGACAACCAATTCATTGGCTGGCATTCTACTAACACATGTCGAGCTGCAAGGTCCCGCACTGGACACATCAATATTTTATCTCCTGTGCTCTTGGCAACAACCCAGTGAGGCAGATACTAACACCATTTTACAACTGTGGCAACTGAGGTCCAGAGAAGGGAAGTAACTTGCCCCAGATCACACAGCTACTGAGACATAAAGCCAGGATTTGAACGAATGTCTGTGCTCTTTTGTGCTACTATCTGTCCAATAATCTACCCATAGTAGCTATCTGGCCCTGCATAGACCGCCCTGGGGACTCACTTGGCCGGGGCTCTTTTCCCCTGTATAGGATGAGGAGTCAGTCTTTATTGCTGTATAAATTAGGAAATGCCTCTCCCATATCGTCTCTCTTCTAATCTCACGGACAAGCCAGCCCGGCACTTGCGTCCAAGGAGACACGGAGGGAAGGAAAATTCATCTATGAGGGTGAGTCCGCATCACCCTCTAAATGAGGGCTAACACGCCCTACTTGGGCATCCTCACTCCACGACTCATTATCTTCTCTGGGTTAACACCTTGGGTGCTTCCTATCTGAGAGCAAATATATATTCATTGAATAAATCAATAAGTGAGAGAATGAAAAACAAAAAGAATAAATGAGCCAGCTTCTGGATTTCCCCCTCGCTTCCTACCCTTTCAAGTAAGTTTCCAGGGCTCTCCCATCCGTCCTAGCCCACAGCCAGCAATACAATACAGGTGTGAGGACACAGGAGTCCTAGAAATAGAGAAACACAAGGAAAATGCAAGCCATTTTGTGTTAAGACAAGCTGAGTTTTGTCTTTGCATCAAGACCCCCGATTTCCCAGCAAGGCCTTTTTCCATTTCTCTCAGAGTTGGTGGTTTCTGAGATGTCTGAGTACATACAGTCTTTCCTCTGGATATACAAAGAATCTACAGAAACTACCCCCAGCCTACACACAGCGAAGAAGCAGCACGACATAGCCCTGCAGGGAGCAGGGGGCATCCCTGACGGGGAGTTGGGTGCGACCTATTAATGGGGTGAAAAAGTTTTCGGAATGAATCAAAGTGTGTTGAGCATCCCGAGCCCCCAGCCCCGAGACCCTTTATAGAAACAGACTGGGTTGGAATCGATGTGCTGCGTTGATGAGTTCACTCATTACCACTTGGGCGAGACAACCTGCTTTCCTGGCTCGAATGCAGATCTTGGATTCTCTTCTCTCCCTGTGGGTAGGAAACATTTCCGGAAGAAATGGAAAACATCTGGGGAAAAATGCAGCCCAGCAGTGAACCTCAGATGCCATCGACCAGATTAGCTCCTGAGATACATTTTCTCTGGAAGAACAATACGCCCTTAATGCAAGCAGATCATGATACTGCAAGCCAACCAAGACACTGAAAGGCTTGGGTATCTCCCTAAGTTCTAAGTGGCTTTGTGTGCGCCAGTTTAACTTTCCACCAAGATTTTAGGAGTGTGACATTGGAGCCTATGAATTTAGATAGCTCATTGGTTGTGGGACACTAACCACGCACCGGTATCAAGTATGTTTTCAGATCCCTCAAACATGAGGAGAATTCAGCTAGAGTATCAGATGCTCCTACCTACTGCAGACTCAGACACAGCTCTGAATTTCCATTAAGGCCTTATCCATAACTTTCAGACTTCATTAATTTGGGGAGAATTATGGTTTGGCTTCAGCTTTTTTTTCCCTAAAGGTTGTGTGTGACAAAAAAATTATGCTTTCAATTTGTAAAACCCAGTATCTACGTGGGACCTGTCACGGCCAGCATGAGCTGCAGACAGTCATGTTGATGGGGTTAATTGCCATTTTAAAATCATTCACTGCCTTCAGATTGATTCTTCTGCTTTTTTTGTCTTTACACAACATTGCTGCGTCTCACTCTAATTATTCAATGCTAAGTTCATACTTCTGAAGCAGGAGACTGGAGTTAGAGGAAATGGTGTTTGATTTGTTGCCATGGAAACGTCTTGCTGTAGATGGACTCTAATCCCATGACAACTCTCTCTCTTAAGAACCATTTTTTCTGACATAATAAAAATCTGATCAAGGTCAGATTTAATAACCATCTCAATTCCCCAACTTCCCCCTGCATTTGGTGTTAGAGAGTCATTTTTGACAAAGAGATGCTTAAAAGAACTTTTGCTTGCTTGCTGTATAAAATTATTGTTTATGCCTCTCAATGCATAAACCTGGCTCCATGTCACATTAATTTGCAGCCATACCTTTTGTGACTGCATAATTTCTGCATTAAACGAAAGTTACTTATAATTGTTTGCACTGCGTTGGCAGATGTTAACATTTTGTGGTGCATTGTTCTTGCTAATACATACATTAGGGGTATCAATAAAGCTTATCGTTTGCCAACAAATGGTGTTTACAGTATTAACAAATGCCACGACCATTTATCTTTCAGTTTGCACTGGAATAATTTTCTGAACTGATTACCATGCAAGCGTGCAGTTCGGTGAGACAGGAACTGTGTGATGGCACGCTGAAATGAAATACTACATATGGGAGCAAGGTAAATGAAACGTGCCTGCTGTGTGACCTTAAGCCAAGCCCTTTCTCTCCCTGGGCTCTGCTGGCCTTACCTGTACAATGAGGGCTGAGACCACATGGTCTCTAAGGACCCCTCCCGCATTTGGCAGCCCCTGATCTACACCAGCCCTGCCCAGTAGGGAGTGTAGGTTCCGGGGCTCCTGCCTGGCCCCGCCTCTTGAGGATTTCACAGAGTGCACAGCCTGTAGGTGACGCTCCTGCTTGCCCTGCATTTTGTTCTTGGCCAATCTCAGATGCCTTTAATCTGCTTCATTGTAGCCTGATGCTCATTCTGTGAAGGCGGAGGGCAAGAGTTTTTAACTCCAGTTTATAGGTGAGGCGCCTGAGACTCAGAGAGGTGAAGCAACCTGCCCAACATCACATAGCTTCTATTTAGCAGAAACAGGTCTCAGATCTCCACTCCTCCACACCGACAAGAGGGTCAGGTGAGTGAAACTTTGTCCAGGAGTACAGATGCAACCAGCCCCTTTCATTTCAGGAATTCAGAGCCCAGCTCTTTGTTTTACAGAAACTAATGGGTCCTGGGAGGAATTCTCTCACCTCTGCCTCCCTCAGTTTCCTGATCTGCAAGAAGGGGAACCTAACATGATTACTCCGCTGAGCTGTAAAGGAAATGGAATGAGCTCACACGTGTGAAGTGCTGAGCTCAGAGCCCGGCACACAGTAGGCACTTATGACAGCAGTGAGGGTCAGCATCGTCCAGAAGGAGCCCGCACACCCCTTCACTGCCGTCGCGCTGTCATCTTCCCCTATTCTCTGGAGATCTGGGGGCTTTCTCTTCCTTTCTCAGGCTTTGGCACACCCGTCATTCCAAACGACTACAAATCTTACAGGGAAACACCAAACATAAAATAAACCAGATGCCTCCGTGCTTAAATCACTCCGCTCCTTGACAGGTGTTCTGTAAACAGGGTTCTGATCTCCCTTTAGACACAACGGCCCCATGATTTGTGTGACAAATGTAGCAAATGCAGAGTTTCCTTGCCTACTTCCCTGCTTTCCTTCCACCCGTCATTGAAGCTTGTTCCACAGAAATCTGTGAAGGTGGCATTCTCGAAAGTGAGAGTCATCCCAGGGCAGGTCACCTGAGAGCCAGTCCACCTGGGTGAGGGGATTTTCTCCCATAAGACTGCACTTACGTTGCAGTTCTAGAAATATCCAAATGCTCTGGCCTGGTGCCAGGCTTCGAGTGGAGCGGAGGGGAGAGGGGACCCCTTTTCACTACTTAGGAAAACACAGATCCTCCCTTCGTCTCCCAGGAAGGGAAACCCTGGGACACAGGATGACCCAAGGCTGGCTCTGGGGCCTCCACAAACTCCCCATACAACTCCCTTCCTGCAGTTGCCCAGCCCCCCCTCCCCTTCAATCTATCCAATCTCAAATATAAGCGGCTTGGACAAGATGACTTCCAATCACTCCTCCCGTGCCCCAGTGTGGACACAAGTCTGGCTGGTGGGACTGTGCTTAACTGTTCTCAGAAGACTCAAGAAGGGACGAACACTGAGTCACTCTTGGTCACTGTTCTTATCAAACCCCCTTTTTTTCTTGAAAAAGAATCAATGAAGAAATACGGTAAACAAGGAGTAAAGCATTTTACAGACCTCAGGGCTAGATGTTTGCTCTCGGAACATCGGTGCAGAAAATACCCTGAGATGTGGGCAAGGTCGGAAGTGGACGGCGCTCTGGTAAGTGGCCAAACCCTGCCTTCCTCCCTGATGAGATCTGAAATGATGGACTGAAAGGTGAGCTGGACGAAAGAGGAGTCAAGTGAAGAGACCAGACTCCCTGCCTTCCGGTTAACCGCCCCTCCTGGATTTGCCCCACTGGTTTTGTGGCGAGTGTCAGGTTACAAGGTATTTTTAAAGTAGCTCTCCTTCCCTAATCCCCTCTAAGCTGGCCGTCTCTGCGTCTCCTTTGCTACCACCATAGTTCAAACCCTCACCACGTCTCTCCTGGTCACTATAGCAACCTCCTAGCTGGTCTCCCTGCCCTGTCACTCTCCTTCCAACTCTACTACCAGAGAAATCCTGCAAAGACACAAATGTCTCAGAAACAAAATGCACACCTTATTATGTCCATTCCCCGCTTGACGTCCTCCATCAACCCTCGACCGTCTTCAGAAGAAAACCTAAGGTCTCACATGGGACCCACTAGGCCCACCAGCTCTGGCCCAACCAGCCTCTCCCAACTCTTCTCTTCTCCCACGTGCCAAGTCACAGCACTCTCTGCTTCACTCAGCAATTCATTCATTCATTCTCATGTCTGCCGACCCCCACCCCAACCCCTGGCCCAAGGGATCACTAGTGCTAATTGAACACCCTCTGTGGTAGACTGTCTGCAAAAATGGTTGCCAGTAATTTCTCTCATTTCTGTAAACACATGCCGCTCCTCCCATCCTCAGGTCAAGTCTGTTTGCCCCTTTCTCATGCCCGGAATAGGCCGGTGACTTGCTTTGACCAACAGACTGTGGCAGAAGTGATCCTGAAGGACTTTCAGGCTTAGGCCTTAAGAGGCCCTAGGCACATCTGTTTTCACTCTTAGAACACTCTCACTACTGTGCAAGGAAGCTCAGTCTAAATGACTGAGGAACAAGAGAACGTGGGAAGAGGCCCAGGGACCGCATGAAGAGACAACCACTCGCCCCAGCATCCTGGCCAGCCCCCAGCCAGGCCGCCAGTTACATGCAGCCACACGAGGGAGCCCAAGGAAGAGCTGCCAAGGAATCACACAGCCACCCTGCAGGGCTGTGAGAAATAATACGCCACTACTGTACTAAACCACTGAGCTGTGGGCCCTTTGCGGGCTGGCACTGGATAACTAAGATGCCATCTATGTGCCTAGTAAACTTCCAGGGTGAAGATTATAATCTAGAGCCTGTCTTTTGAAAGCGTACAGTCTAGTCACTGTTACGTCTCTCACACACATACAGCAATTAGAAGAGGAGACAGTCTCTACTATGAGGCCGTGTGGTGCTGAGGAAAGTGCCAGAATCCGGGTCCACATCCCAGTCTGCCTGTGTAACCCTTGGGAATGCATCTTCCCACTCTGGGTCTGCTGGCTTCCAGGTCCAGGAAGGGGTTGCACTCAAGATCTGAAGGACGTGCCAGCCCTGAGTCTGCCCGACTGCCATGCTCTTTGGGGACCATCTATCGACTGTGGAGGAGTGATGCGGGGAGAGCTCTCAGAGAGGAGCCTGGAAATACTCAGCCTGTGACCAAAGACTTAGCAGGCAGACACCCCCATGTGAGGCACTGCGCCTGAGGTCGGCACCAGGGACACAGCAATGAACGCTCGTGAGGGCTGTCACGGGAGGCGTGACGCGGCTGTGATCGGCGTGGGGACGGTGCTACGGACAACAGAAATCATTCATATCCTACCACCTACCCCACCTTGGCGACCTGAACACAATCACATCGCCTCCTTTGGCTTCCGGCTATACCCAGGGAAGGGTGTCTCTGTGGGCTCGGCAAGGCTGGAGTAGTCTGAGCACGTCCCCCAGAGAAGGCGAGCTGTGGCCTGGAAGGTTGGCAAGGATTTCACAAGGTCAGAGAGACAAGCCTGCCCCCTGACCAAGATAATAACAGCCCTTTCCCCTTTACTTGCCCCAAGCGTCACTGCAGAGTCAAGAGCGGAAAAGGAAATGAACAGTCAAAAGGGGCTACCACGTCCTGAAGCGCTGCCAGCAGGCTGGTGAGCACAGCCATCACTTGTGTCTCTTACTGCTCCAGTTTCTACCCCCCAGTTTCTACCCCGACTATTTTGTAAGAAAACATGTCAAATAATTTATGGCAAGGGCCAGGAGCTGGAAGGAAAGTCGCCACCGGCACACTGGAGCCACTGCTGTAAGGAAACACATGCAGAGTGACTCTAGCAAATATCGGGGAATGTCTTGCAACATCCCAGCGAGCACTTGGAAAATGCCCCCAAGAGGCCCTGCTGACACGCGGGACGGTGTGGGGAGCGGGGTGGGCAGAGGGCAGGGGCAACACAAAGGCCTGTGACCCAAAGCCCCACTACCTTTACAGGTCCGTGCTCGCTGCTCCCTTCCCAGCTGGGGAGGTCTCCATCCTCTTTGGGGAGGTCACGCTGGGCCAGGAGGCAGGAGATCTCACCTGGAGTCCTTTGTTTGCCTCCTACAAGCTGAGGGACCATCAGTGGGGGCCCTGACCGCTCCACTTCTCAGTTCCCTCATCTGTGAGCTGGGGTGAGTCTCCACCTACCCCCAGTCCCTGACGACCCTGAGAGAGGGGTGACGGCAATGCCACTCGGAGGCTGTAAAGCACTCGGCAAACAGAAGTGACTTTTATTATTAAATTAAGCCTTGGAATTTATACATTCACTGCCTGCTCTCAAGGTTGCAAACGGTGCTTAAAGGTCAAGTCCAATTCATTAAAGCCTAATTAGAAGACAAATTGGTTTTCATTTGAACATGGGAGACAGAATCCAGGAGCTTAAGAAATAAGGACGGTTTATTTGCAACTCTTTGTTTTCATTCAGAGCTTCCAGGATTTGTGGAGCAGCTGCCCTGCGCAGGGAGAATGCAGAGCAGGAGAGGGCATGGTGCCCGCCTGCCCCGAGCCCGCAGTTCAATGCAGATGGGAAGAAGAGGCCTTGGATCAACACGAGGCAGGGCCTGGGGGCTGGCGCTGCCGTGGGCCTGGCGCCCTGGGCCAGGACTCTCTTGGGGACAGCAGTCTCGTCTAATTGGGAAGAAGTCCAGACAGTTCTAAACGAAAGTCTTGAAAGACCGAAAGGGAGCATGTGGGTTGGCCGAGACAGGGGGCACAGAGGACGAGCAGACGGAAGCAAAGCTGCAGGGGTAGGGGTGCGGGTGCAGGCCCGGGCCCCACTCACCCGGGCCCCGGGCGGCACGCAGAGCTGCGGACACCACGCGGCTTGTCAGCAATGACTCCGCGTGCCTCGAGTGCCTCCTGCTGGCTGCATGGCCGGCCAAGCCCTCCTGTCTCCCGGTCCTGGCCTCAGTCTGCCACGACCCGGCTCTTCCACTCAGCCAGTCTTCCTTGCCTTCCACAACCAGCTACTGAGCACTCGGACAGCTCTTTGATACGTCAGTTTGGTTAGGCTTAACCATGGTCGCCAGTTATTCAATCAAACATTGAGACAGGCGCTACAGGGAAGGGCATTTTGCAGAGGTGATGAAATTCCATGATGAATAGACCTCAAGCAATTCAAGGGAGATGGTCCTAGGTGGGCCTGGCCTAACCAGGCAAGCACTGTGGAGGAGGGTTCAGGCCTTCCCTGAGGCCGAGAGTCCAGACAGCTCCCGTTCACAGGGTTTCAGCCGGCCTGTGACTGTCCCGCATGACTGTGGAAAGCAAGCCCTGTGACTTCCCCTTCCTGACTGCTCGCTTGCCCTGCAAACTTTGGACTGGCTTAACCAGCCCCACAATCACACAAGCCACCTCCTGGTACACTAGTGCATGTGGCCCAGTGTAGTTATGAGACACACACACACACACACACACACACATCTTACTGTAGCTTCTGCTTCTCAGCTTGAATCCTGATGGATAGCAACTACCTAGTACCAGACTCTGCTGGGCACTGAGGGTACAATGGTGAGCAAAGCAGCCCCTGTCCCCGGGAAGCTCAGCATGCACCCAAGATGAGACAGGCAAATCAACCAGCATTTTTCAAGACAGCAGATCTGTTCAAGGGCTATAAGCCTTCAGCTACGCTAGGTGAACAGGACTTGGGGATCTGCTGTCCAACGTCGTGCCTGAAGTTAACAGAACTGCATCGTGTGCTGAAAATCTTGTTAAGAGGGCAGATCTCATGTTTCAGGTTCTCACCACAATGAAAAAAAAAAAAAAGACAGGAGTTCAGTACCGGAAAAGGGTGGCATATGGGAGCGCAAACACAGAACAGTTAAGCCAGAATGAGGAGATGAGATGCTTTAGGGCAAACATGATGAAAATGTGGAAACCTGAGGAAAAAGGCATTTGCTGTGTGGATGGGGAGAAGCAGGTGTTCCCAGACAGAGGAGGCTCTGTGCTCAAGATACGGAACATCAGCTAGCTCTGCCTCATACCCATGACAGCTGCCAAGTGGGTGGATCTTACACGTTCTCACCACAGAAAGAAATGGTAACATGGCATGTGATGGTCCTGAGCTGCCGGTAGTAATTACTGTACAACATCCAAGGGTATCAAGTCAACCCATCATACACCTTAAATTCACCCAATGTTCGATGTCAGCTAGCTCTCACTAAAGCTGGGGGAAGGAGGGAAAGCCACTTCCCAAACTCTGAACCAGACCCATCTGAGGGAGTCCTGTCTGGTCCAGAGGTGACAGTAATGGGATGAAAAGGACCTGGCGAACAGAAAGTGTGCGAATGAGTACAGGCCAAAGGGAGAGCGTGTCTGACACTAATGCAGGAAGCAAAGGAAAGAACCAAAAAAGCAGGAAAAGGAGGTCAGGCTTCTTTTTAAGTTAAGAGGATGAACTGCAGTACTGAAAAAAGACAAAAACAAAAACATAAGCCAACCTCTGGCTTGGAAAGATCTAATAACACTAGCAGAAGCTGTTTAAAAGTGCTTGACACTGCTCTACAGAATGAAATCGGCAAGCTACTGATCCCTTGGGGAAATGGCTAAGTCCCTGAAGCCGCTCTCCCCAGAAGACTTCTCCGAAAAACAGGGAAACCGACCAGTCTTGTTCCTGGTGGGTCAATCCCGCTGATCCAAGCGACACTGAGCTGTTGACTTTTTAGGGTCTGAAAATCACACTTAGCACAAGAAAATCGGACTGACATTGCAGTGGTGATACACCTCGTAATTCCTTTTGTTTTCCTGCCAGAGTCTCCAAGGCTGAGCATCCTGAGACCTGGGAGAACAAAAGTGGAGGAAAAGCTGGGAGGAAAATGTGTATGCGATTCTAAGGGAGTCCGTTCTACTGGAGCGGGGACGGTTCCCAGATGGGGGTGCTGTTTGCTTGGTCGACAACCATCACGAGGAGGGAGGGACGCTCCAGGCAGAAGAGGTCACAGGAGGTAAGACTCAGAGCTTGGCAACTTCTTGAACCAGGAGTGATTCGTACAGGCTGGAGTGTTAGGTGAGAGAGGAGTGCCGGGAGGGAGGCCAGGGTGAGACCACTGAGGGCCTGTCTGTGCCACGTTAAAGAGGTTGGAGTTGATCCTGTAACCAGTGCTTCTCAGCTCTGTTTGTGGGTCTCACTTGGGGACTTCTGAAAAAATGACTGAAGACCCCTGAGCCAGGACCAAGACCAAGGGCGGCAAAAGCGAGGCTGGAGACACCAAAGAACCATCGTGCGTTCTCTGATGGTGAAGGTCACGTCTGTCAGGCTCCGAATGATATTTAGAGTCTTAATAGGCATTTCGGCTCCAAGTAAGTTCCACTAAAACCTTCTGATGTGATGACTGATATTAAATTTTTAAAATTTAATAAAAATATTTAAATTAAAAACATTTTATTTGGTGCCTTCCTCACAAAGCCTGAAGAGCATTTCACGTGAAACGGCACTGCCACAAGAGGGCCACTCCACTGTCATTCGTCTGAGTCACAGACCATCCCGACCCTCCATTTCGTGAGCTCCTCGTGTTTCATATCCCTACCCGGGCGCGACGGGACACGGGACAGACTCCTGCCCTGCGACTTCCCTCAGCAGTGGCCTCGGCAGGCAAGAGCCTGGCTGTGCTCGCCCCCGGGAGCGGTGGCAAAAGGAGGGAAGGGCAGGGAGGACTTTCCCAAAGCTGTCCCCGGGAAGGGCGGCGCTGGCTTTGGACTCGGTCTGCACTGTGGCCCCGCGGGGCCCCGCCGCCGGCCCACACTGCGCGGCTGGGCTAGTCAGCCCCTCGGGCACGTCAGCCAGTTCCTCACAGCAAGTCTCCCCGCGGACACCCGCACGTCCTGGCGGTTCCTTTTCTCTGGAGAACGCTGACTTGCACACAAGGCTACCCCCACGTGGCGGCAGTGGGGAATACAGGGGACCTAGGACGCCACCCGCTAGAGATGGGTCTTAGACGGCCAAATGGAGAGCCAGGGCTCTCCGCCCCTCTGCGCCACCAGAAACTAACAGAAGAGCTTTGCGTCCTCCTCACCTGAGCTGCACATTAAGCGGGACTTAGACATACTTAGGGGGAGCACCCCAAACCAGGGCATTGCCCAGAAGGACCCGTGGTTACACTGCTTCTCCTGAGAGTATCTTTCTCTAGAGTTCTTGGCTTCCTCCTGGGAGGCTCAGATGGTTCTTCCCCCAGGAAAAGAAGATCTTCAGTAAGCTTGGGTGAGGCCTCATGTCATTTGATATTTTTATCACTTTTGGTTTCTGGCCACTTTCACGCTGGGAAGCAGTTCTCACTCCTGGGGAGGGGACATCAGTCTGGAGTCCAGCTTCCTCGGCATCTCGTAGGCTAGATGTGCCAAGAGGAGGGGAGCATGGCTGCTCCACTGGCATGGAGGGGGATCAGGATGTGGTCTCTAATGCCAAGAACAGCTGGGCTTCTCACCTAGACAGTCCTTCCTCCAGCGTCTCCTTTTCACTGAGCACCTATTTTGTGCCAGCTCAAAAAATACCGAGCAGCTCTTTTGTGCTGAGAACAGGAGGGCCAAAGAAAAGACGTGCCCTGTCTCCGTCGGCTCAGGCTGCCGCAGCCCAGCACCATAGACTGGGCAGGTTACACAATAGAAATGGGTTTGCTCACAGTTCTGGAAGCTAGAAGTCCCAGATCAGGGTGCCAGGAGGGTCCCGTTCTGATAAGGGCCCCCTTCCTGGCTCAGGACAGGGCCGTCTCACTGTGCGCTCACGTAATCTGCCCTCCAGAGAGCGCCAGCTCCCTGGAGTCTCTTCTCATAAGGGACCCAACTCACAACCTCATCCAACCCTAGTCCCCACGCAAACGCCCTGTCTGTCTCCAAACACCATCACATGAGGGCCTAGGGCTTCAGTGAACTTAGGCAGGAGAGGCACAAACATTCATTCCCTGGCATGCCCTGTCCTCAAGGAGCTTGCAGGCTTTAGCAAGAGACCGATAACTAAACCAAGAAGTGTAACATGGTGTGGAACATTCTATGAGAGAGGCTAGGTGAAAATGCACAATTACACTGAAGGACCACATTTCACCTCCTGACGAGCAGAAATCCCAGAAGAGACGGACATCAAGCAGATAACCTCACTAAGACAGGCAGAATCACAAACCAGGAGAAATGCAAGGAGGGGCAGCCAGGATGCTCTTCCAGGAGGAATAACTCCGGGGCCAGAGGACGAGCTGAATTCAGTTTGGGGACGCGCTGAGTTAGAGGAGCCTGCGAGCCAGTACCCCATACCCCGCACTTCGTATTACAGAAGGGGTTTTGATTAGGAATCATGTCCGAATATAAGGAGGCTGGCTCCTGTACCTCCCAACCCCCTCCTCACTGGCAACATAAGTAATAGGACCAAGAGTTGCAAAGGATACAAAATGCCCTTAGGCAATTGTGAATCAATATTAGGAATTTCATGGCTAATGAATCAGGGCTATTCTTCGACCCACAGATCCTCTGGCAGAAATATAGACTGCTGGAGTTCCAATGGTCTCACAGATCGCCTACTAAAACCTCTTCATTTGATGGGTAAGAAATCCTCCAGCCAGAGAGCAAATTTGTTCACGTTTCTATGGCTGGCTTCTGAGACGTCACACACTGAGGTTTTCCTCAGCTACTGGGTGACCCTGAGCATGTTCCTTATGTCCTCTCTGCCGTCATTCCCTTAGTAGGAGCAGGGATAGCATTTAGTCCTAGGCAGGCTGTGCCACTTCTTCAGACCCTTTTGGTGGCACTGGGATCTGTGTCCTCTAGCTGAAGTCATCCTTTGAAAGGTCAGCCAGCCTGATGGGTAGCACTGCAGGAAGAAGGTGATGGGGTCCTGTGCTGGTCTAAAAAGGCAGTTCTCGTATTAGGGCTTCCTGCACAGAGATCTGGGCTGTAGGGGACAAGCCCGAACAGCCAAGTCCATACCGTGTGGATTACAAGTCTAATCAATGACCACAAGAGTAATGGGGATCCTACACTGAGCATTGGCCATGCCAGACACTGGGTTAGGGGCTTTACTCACGGTGGCTCACCTTCAAACCAGCCTTGCAGAGCAAAGAGAATCTTCCCTATTTCCCAGGAGAAACTGAAGCTAATGAGAAACCAAACAACTATTCCAACAAATATGACAAGTGTTATATCCTTCATATATAAAAAGGTCTCAGAAATCAGTAAGAAAAAAAACTCAACACAAAAGAGACAAAAGACCTAAACAGACAATTACAGCATATACATCACATATGTTTAATGAACTTTAACATGCCCAACAAGACTGCTAATCAAAGAAATGTAAAATGAAAATAAGACACCAATTAATTATACTTCTTTATTTTTTTTTTGCCTACTACCTAGGCAAAGATTTTAAGCAAGAGGATATACACGATTGTCAAAGGGCCAGGGATATGTGTACTGAGACACTAATGTCAAAGTACCAACTGGTAAGACTTTTCTGTGTGGCAATTTGGCAAACTACATAAAAAGTCTTAACAATCTATATTGTTTTAAATAACAAGGTCCTACCATATCGCACAGGGAACTATATTCAATATCTTGTAATAACCTATATGGGAAAAGAGTATGTGTATGTATAACTGAATCACTATGCTATACACCAGAAACTAACACAACATTGTAAATAAAGCATATTTCAATTTTAAAAAATCTATATTGTTTGACTCAGCACTTCTAAGAACTTATCCTACAGGGATCAGAAAAATGCACCCACTTACATATCCACGTACATGTCTGCATGTGCAGAGAGCAAAAGTGAAAGGCCACGGAAAAATACACTAACAGAGGGACTGCAGGGAGGCAGGGTTACTGGTGACTTAAAATTTTTCTTATTTTTCTGTATTTTCCAAATTTTATTCAGTGACTTTATAATAAGCAAATACATATATTCTCCCAAAAAGGGCAGCTATAAGTTGTTCTAAGTAAGTTCTTATCTCCTGGCCTGGCAATTGGACAACACACAGAGGAAAGAGGTGTAGTCTCTCAATCTTTGAGGAATTTCTCTCGTAAGACTAGGACTGATAGTGGAAGAGGGAAAAAGGCAACATGCTATTCCAATTTTCCCAAAAGAAGAGATGGCCAATTCTACACATTACAGTGTGGTTTAGTGGGTTTATAACCAATTGCATGGCTGCCTATGCCCCATAATTTGAATGATTCAATCATGTTAGCCAGTGGGGGAACCTTGAACTTGTCTAGTTTCACAATTTTCAGCAGACACTTGGATACAGACACTGATGATGGCTTGCAGATGGAACTTATAAATCTCATGAAATTGGGAAAGAAATAAACTATGTTGAAGAGTATAAGGGGCACACAGTTATTTGAAAAGAAGATCTGCTCAACTGAAACTAGGAAGCAGCAGCTTAATCAAGTCAGTGCAGAATTCTGCACTGAGGTTCAAGTTTTAGTTCATGTTTTTAGGGGAATATGGGAATTAATGTTCTGCATGAAGATGACATGACCCAAATGCAAGGGACGCCTCCTCACACCCTGTGCAAGTTCTCCCTCACGCTCCCACCTGCACACAACTGCTTCCGGCATGTGCCTGCCTGGCTGGACTCCCTGCCCTGCCCCCCGTTCACCAGGCAGATCCTCTCTCCCTGGAGGTCTAGCGCCCCTCTGCCGAGATTCAGCCAATGGCCCCTCTGGGCCACTAACCAACGATACCAGGCAGTCTATGTGAGAGGCTAGAGACTGCTCACCTCTGTGTCCTGCACCCCAGCACAGGCCCTGCTCAATAGATGTCTGGCAGGGAGAGCACAGATGTGGCCGGGCAGCCCTAGAGATCTGGGAATGTCATTAGGTCGAATAATATTCCAGAAGGGTGTGCATGCTGTTCTGTTCCCTGTTATCCTGCTTGCTTGCACCTTTCAGGGCCTTGACAATTTATGGCACAGAAAAAATCCCATTAGAAGAGGCTACAAGAAGGTGTGCAAATTATGTCACTGCGCTGGAATGTGGGTTGTTGAAGGCAATTCGAAATGAAAGAGCCGCTGGCCAGGACTTCAGCAGTTTCCATGAGAGGGGAATTTGCCTTGTAATGTCATTAACAGGAACCAGATCTTCCTAGTCTTGAGGCTGCCTATGGAATACAGTGATAAATTGTAACTGGATTTTCTAAAAGCTAAATAGTGTTCTTTGAGTGTAGAATTCGAGCACGCATTACGTAACTGAGGATGACAGACCGATGCCAGGGAATTTGGCACCACTGGCTCAGGGACCGAGGGCAGCATGGCTGCGTGTCACCAAAGGTAGGCGACTGTTAGATGACGTAGTTCACGAAGCCCAACACTGGCTGTATGTTTGTATTTTGTGTATAAACATGACGGCCTCTCTTCTGCTACTCAGAGGAATCTTTGATGATTCACATGTGAAATTAAAGGCATCTTATTCATTCCGTTATTTATTATTCTCTGTAAAATGAGTTAGGAATTTGTCCCCGTGAATAATGGTAGCCATAATAGTTAATTTACTCCTATTCATTGGCAGTAATAAAAATGTACAAGGGGAGGCAGAAACATTATTATTTCTTGCTTGAAGTGCAATTTCATGTGGTGAGAAAAACATGTTAATATGCCACAAAGTGCTACAGGAATTTAGTTCTCAAAGGAATGGCGGTATTAAATGTATTCTGACAAGAAGGAGCCTCGGAAGGGAAACATTTATCTTCATAAAGTCATTAAATTTACTGAGCAGCATCGCATTCTCCCTGCAATCTGCTCACTCCATTAAAGGCGAAGCGGCGGAACTGAGTCTGTCACATGAGAGGCCCCTGCATTTCTGAAAAGAGGAGGAATGGGGCTCTTTCCTCTCATAATAGGTTTCCCCCCTTGAAACTAGCATGCTCAACCCCAGACGCACACATGGGTGCCTGGTTACCACTTTCCAAAATAAATAAACGGGGTACTGACAAGTTTCTTCCTTTCCCCACGGTCAGATGATCCTGCATGTGACTTAGGGATAACAGATTTTGCAAGCCCTCCTGTTCCACAATTTCGAGAGACTCTTGGCTCTCAGGGGGTTGCCCATCCTGCTGAGATGGACCCCAGGTGGCTCATACAGGTCTCGGCTGGCACGATGGTCTGAGCTGTTCTGCAGAGCAGTTTTCTGCATGCACATTTCTCAGTCGAGGTATCCTTATCCACCCAAAATGTCATAAATCAGCGTTCTTGAAAATCACAGTGGGAGAGAGGGCTCTGGTGCCTTGGAGTTATGGGGTTCTCTTCGATTTCAATAGGTACATGTCTTTAAAGAGCGGAAATCGCCGAGAAATGCAAACAGACTTGAGAACCACAGCCATGCTGCCCGCTTGGACACATGGTAGAGAATGAAAACAAACTGAACAGCTTTCAATACACCGTGAGGACACTGCCCGCTCACCCAATCCCTTTTCTTCCTACCATTTCGCAAATAGCTGCTGTTCTTAAGGATGAGGACAGACACCCTATCTGCCTCCATGTCATGAGAAAGAATGCAATTTCAGGTGCGGTGCAGAAGAGGATGCAGGTATAGAGCACAAGATAAAGATATGAAATGAAGAAGTTCTGTGGATGCTGATTTTACAATCCCAGTGCAAGTTTATCTAGAGAATAAAATGCCTTGGAACCAAGAGAGCTAAGGCATCCTGCACACCATGTCCCAAGCCACAGCTGGGGCTGTCTAAAGACCAGTACAGAAGAGTCAAGCCATTTATTTGGTGACGTGAAAACAAGATAACTGAAGGAGGCTCACCATAAGCGCCAAGAGGTCAGAGACAATACTGGTCACTATGCGAGTCCCAGCACCCAGGTCATAGCAGGGCTCCCTAAACACACATTCAATAAATGGACGGATGCATGCACACATGGCTCAGTTTTGCTCTGGGGGTCTGCATGGCTAGATGGAGACATCCTCATCCTATACTCCAAGCGATACCGGCCTGTCCAAAGGAGGCTGCATTTTGTTAGCAGGATGGATTCTGAAATGGATTGATAGAATTTCCAGTGACCAATTCCCAGAATTCTCTCTGTTTGGAGGAAAATACTACTATTCATTGAATATCCAGCAGGTGCTAATTATTTGAGCTGTGTTTGCATGGAGCTCTTAGAACTGCCAATTTTGCAAGTGAAGACGCTCAGAGAGGTTCAGTCGCTTGCCTGAGAGCATAGAGCTAGTCCCGGGTAGGAAAGTACCTGCAACACGTTCATTCATTTGACAACCACCCAACGCAGGGCTCCAACACGCCAGCCTGGTGCTGGGTTTACCACAGCGAACAAGACAGCTTCTTCTCTGTCCTTCTAGAGCCAAGAGTCTAGAGGGGGAGACTGTCATTAAACAATTAATAATCCAGTTACTCACATGGCTACACTGGTGATAAGCGCTCCGAAGGAACAGCACACAGTTCCTGAAGAACCAACCACAGCGGGGACTAACCTTATCTCGGAGGAGGGTCACAGAGGCTCCCTTGACACAGTGACATCTGAGTTAACACTTTTAAGGATCAGTGAGAATTAACTAGATAAAAAGAGCAGAAGAAAAGGGTATTCGAAGCAAAAGGGTCAAGTGCAAAGGAAGGCCCAGAGGCAGAAAGGAATACACATCTTCTGAGGAATCAAAAGGCAGCCCATGTGACCGGATGGCAGAGAGTGAGGGGGAAAGTGGCCCGCGATGAGGCTGCCATAGGCAAAAGGAACCATGGAGGTGGTATTAAGGATTTGGGGGTTTAGCCTAAGAATCATGGAAAGACACTTAAAGGTTTTAGGCAAAGAGAGAGAGACCTGGTAAGATCTGCACTGTTAAGAGGTCACTTTAGCCCATGTGTGGAGAACAGAATGAAAGTGATCAGAACGAGCTGGGAGACAGATTGGGAACCCAGGACAGTTGTCCTAGTGAGAGAAGATGATGGTGGCTTGGGTTGGTAGGGAGGAGATGGGAGGGTGGGTGTAGGAGAAAGTCATTTAGTAGCTGGAACCTCCAGGGCTGGGTGGTAGGTGGGCCACAGGAAATCAGGGAGGAGGTGTCAAGGATGACTCTCAGATTGTGGACTGAGGTACTGAAGGCAGGGGACAGGGCTTGGAGAGGGAGGAGAACATTCTGCCTGCCCGGCATCTCTGTACTCTCTATTTCAGCAGGAAATCCTTTCATTTCAGCTCGAACACTGAGAGCACTCCATCCGCGGCCTGGCGACTGGCAGCAGTTTTCGTGCTGAAATGTCATTCTCACTCGGGAAGGCATCTGAACTGGTCAGTGGAAGCTCAAATGGCAGAACACGGGCAGACAAGTCCCATCTCGGTTACAGACCAAGAGCTTTTTCTTTCAAAAGGATGCTGATTGTGCTGCAGAAGCAGCCCCGTCACCACCAATAAGCAGCCCGAACGTGTTCAGCCTTTTCGTCGTTTCACCACCAAGTTTCCCAGCCTCGGCCAGCGCTGCTCAGTTCCTCGCGCACGCAGAGCGCGGCACCACTGACAGGCCCCAGCGCGCGCCTAGGCCTCCCAGTCTCTTCGACGACTTCTGCAAAGGCCTCTGAAACATTCAAGTGAATAGAGGCATTTGAGAATATCTGCCCTCCGTCACAGATCTGGCTAACTGCCAGCCCATCTGGAGGCCCACCGAGGGGAGAGCAGAAGAGGTTTCAAAAAATGGACCGCGCAAAGCTCAGTGTTCAATGGCCCAATGACTCTGTGAGATGATCTGCTGAGAGAGAACACGATGAACAATCTTCGCCTGCACAGAACGACAGCAGGATGGCCCTTCAAAGAGGCACTTGTTTCAGAAAGCAAGATCATTTGCTTTTCGTGCTATTTTCTTCCACACTTATCGATGAGTTAAGAACAGAATCTGACCTGACCCCAAGCACAGACTGTACAGAACATCAAATTCCTCTGTACATTGTGTGTCTAAATAAAGGAGCTTCATTTAGTCAACAAATATTTTCCATGCAAATGTAAAATTTAATGTTCAAGAGTCAGTCAGCATGTCGGAGTAACAGGGCCATCATTCTGCAGACCCTTTATATGTTATGACACCCCCCATTGCTTCCCATGTGCTACTCCCGGCTGGGCTCTGTACCCCAACTCTGTCTGCCTTGGGGCCTCCATCTGGCAGCCTTTGGGACTACCTTCTCTGGCTTTCTGGATTTGGTTTCCCACTTGGCTCTCCATACTGAATGCTTTTATAAGCTCAGTGTTCCGCCATGAATCCAAAAGCAAGGCTTCCCCGCAATCCTTAGTGTCCCGGAACTCTTCCTGCTGGACCACCACAAGATCTCAGTAGCCCCGCCAGCAGCCCTTGAACCCAGCACTACTTTAACCAGGAGTGGACACAGATAGATGTAAGTGTTTATGTAAAACTGCCCCCTACACACGTACTCCTCCCAATCACCTTGCTCACAAACCATACACGTGGGAGGCTACCGAAGCCACTCACGGTAACACTCCCCAGGGAGGCAGGGCGGTAGCACTGTGCTCCCCCCAGCTCGCCTCGCTAGACCCGGATACGCCTAAGGTACTGGGCCCACAGGATACGCATACCCTGGGAGAAGTCTTAGGATGCGAACAGTCAGTGGCTCAGGCCAGGATGGCTGAAGAGCCTGCTGCTGCTGCTGGTGGCCCCAGAGGTCCTTCTCTGAAGCAGTTCCTGGGCCAGTGGCACTGCTAGGGCAAAGGTGTGGCAGACAAACTCTAGGGTAACCCCCGACGACCCCACCCCTGGCATTCACGTCTCTGCATACTCTCCTCGCTCTGAGTGTGGCTGGTGCCCACGGCTTGTTTCTCACATAGAGAATATGGCCAAGACGGCTGGATGTCATCCTTACAATTATCTGATTATGTAAGACTCCATCTTACCAGACTGGAAGGAGAGAGCCTCCTGGATGGCTTGATAAATTAAGCAGCCATGTTAAAGAAGTCCACGTGGCAAGGAACTTCAGGGGGCCTCTGGCCTGCAGCCGGTCAAAAGCTAAGGCTCTCAGCCATACAGACATAAGGAAACGAATCCTGCCAACATCCTGACTCTCAGAGGCAGATCCTTCCCCAGTCAAGCCTCCAGGAGGAAGCTCAGCCCCAGCCCATATCTTGATTTCAGCCTTGAGAGACCCTGACGAGAGGATCTAGGCCATGCCCAGACTCCTGACGCCCAGAACTGTGACACAATAAAGGTGTGCCAGTTTAAGCTGCTCAGTTTGTAGAAGTATGTTATGCAGTAAGAGAAAACCAATACAAAAAGCTCATGGGAAACCAGGATTCCAGAATCAGGCAGGCCAGGCAGACCTCAGGCTCTGTGGGAGGGGGGACAGGCAGGAGGAGTAATGGTCAGTAGGAGGATGAGGAAAGGCAGAGCTGGAAAGATCCCAGACCTCGAAGCAAATCAAACACCTCCATCTGCAACCCCAAGTCCTCCCTGGCCTGACCCCTGCTTCCAAGCTTTAGTTCAAATATGCACACCTCTGGACCATCCATTCTGCTCACTCAACTTACAGAGCTGAAGCACCTGCTCTGGGCCAGGCCCTGTCTTAGATCCAGTGGGGAGGAGACATGAGGAAGTCAAGGTCGCTGGCCTCAGGGGGTTCTTGGCAAGACTTTAGATCCCAAAGGGAACTAACATACTCAGGATGCTTGTTTAAAATATGGTTTTCTGGGCTCCACCCACAGAGATACAGTTAGTAGGTCTTGGGCAGGGCCCAGACATTCATATCTTAAACTCAGGTGATTCTTAGGCAGGTAGTCCAAGGACCATATTTTTCAGACTAAACACTGGCCTATAGGACCAGCGGTAGGTTTTCAATAAAGGAATGACTAGATATGGCTTACATTTAAGAGGCTCACCCTGGTTGCTACATGGAGACTAAACTGATTAGGGGCAGGGAGGGAAGCAGGGGCCAGCAAGGGCTGTGGCTGTGGTCCAAGACAGAGGATAGTGGCTTGACTAGGGTCGGAACAACGGGATTGGAGAGACATAGATGGATGCAGGCTTTATTATAGAGGTGGAGCCAACAGAACTTCCGGATGTTGAATGTGAGGAGAGAGAGCGAGAGGGGATGCCAAGACCACTGTGTTTACGATGATTAAAGTCACATACCCACTGCAATTGGGGTCATTCCACAGTAGAAGATCCATGAAAGGGAAGAAATCAGTAAAGACAAAAATCAATCTTTTTTCCATCAAAATAATTAGAGTGACCAATTGGAACACACTGATTTCCTTGATTCAGTAGGCAAGTCCATCATCACGAATGAATCAATTGTTTAAATATCATTCTGCAGACAAAACAGCAGAAGTACCTGCTCGCTTATGAAGTGAATAACCTTTCACAGCGGTCAGCATTATTCAAAGGGTTTTAAACTGTTCACAAAATGTTTCAAGGAGAAATCATAAAATTCTAAGGACTCAAAAAGTACATGAGGACTCTTCTTTTCCCTGGAGACCAGGAAGCAAGTGCAGAAGAGAGTTATGTAAATACATGATTGCCATAGAAACCTCTCCTGAGCGGGGCAGACTGATTTGGAGAAAGAGAATTAATTCCTGTTGGGTATTTAATTTTTTACTTTGTGTGTGTGTGTGTGTGTGATGTTTTTCTTTTATCTCACTTCATCTTTACGATGACCCTGTGCGGTGGAGATCACTATCATCTCCGTTCTATACTCAGGATTTGATGACAGTGGCAGAATGTCAACTAACTAATAAATGAAAACTTTGCCACCCTCAAAGAGTTTTTAAGTAAAGCTATCAAACAGCACATCAAAACATAGGTAAATATTTATCCATCCATGGGATGAGGAAGGATTTTCTAAACATGTAAACAATGAAGAAGCATAAAACAAAAATGTGGATAAATTCGACTACAGATATGTATGTAAAATCTCTCTATAAAAGGATCACAAGCCAAATTTAAGATGCAAATGACAGAGGAGGAAAATATCTATCTATAGCCACTAACACAGAGCTGACACCTGTCCACAGTGTGGCGGCCACCTCGGTGTCACACTGCTTCAATTTGAATCCTGGCTCTGCTATTCACTAGCTGTGTGACCTGCAAGGAGTTATTAAACCTCTCTGATCCTATTTTCCTCATCTGTATAACAGGAATAATAATAGTACCAACTTATTGCTGAGGATAATTTGACTTCTAGGAATGTAGTCTAAGGAGCTTGTTAGATAAACAAAGATCCATGTGCAAGGAAGTCCACCATGGCAATTTCTCTAAAAATTTGGAAAAAAAAAAGCCCAGACCCTCAGCAACAGAAGATTAAACTATGATACCCCCATACACAAGACGAGTCCACTGCCACTAAAAAGCACATTTTTAAAGAGTGTCTCACGATACATGGAGATGCTCATAACATAGTTTGTCAAAGAAGCGGTATACAAAGCAGCCAGGGCCCATGTGTGCGCACGTGTCGGTGCGCATGCGGCATCCTGGAAGAAAATGCACCGTAGCATTAACGACGGTCATCTGTGGGTGGTGAGATCCTGGGCAGTTTTCCTTCCTTCTTCATACTTACCTTGACTTAACACATTTTATACAACGAGTATATATTATTTTTTAGTAAGAAAAAATAATTAAAATGCATTTGGGGTTGGTTCTTAGATATTTGGAATTTTAAGAGGAATCCCAGAAACCCAGAAAAAGTGAGAATCCGTTAGATAAAGTCTCCCTCTTTCTAGTGGCATGACCATCAGAGTTTACGGAAGAAGCCTTGGCACTGACTCCTCCTTGGTGATCACAACTTCTCTGGAGCTAGGAAGGAGAGGCGGAGGGGCCATCCCAATGGGGGTTGTGGTACAGCCACCTTCTTCCCTTCTTCCCAGCTCCTCCTTCCTTCTGCCTGCTCACCCGCTTTCCACCATGTTGGAGGTAGGGTGCAGCCCTGTCCTCACCTATCTAGTAGGACTCTCAACTCAGAGGCTGAGAAGCTCATTCTTGCCTTCGTGTTGTGATGATTAAATTTGCTCTTGGCTCTGCTGTTGGGCTGGTGCCTGGGTCTGGGACCTTAGCTGTTCATGGTGTTCACTCTATGTGCTGTAGATTCATGTTCCTGTATCCTGAATGATGTCCCTTTGACTGAAAAGAACACTCTTTTCCTGTAGATTCTCTCCGTGAAGAGGTATCCATTTGGCTACTTGGTAAGGACCCACTCAATTTTCAATATTAACTAAATTTTTTCACTCGCCCGAGGAGCCTTCTAGAAGAGGCAAAGCCTGGGACCAGGCTGGGACTAGAGGTGAGGGGAGTGAGGCACCTAGTGCCTCCTTGAATTGTACACCCTAGGTGCTTACCTATCAGACTCTAGTCCCGGCCCTGAAGCACGAGGCTAACATTTATCCCTAACAAAAAAGTCCCAGTTAGAAAAAGCATGGATAGAAGAGAACTTTTTAATTTCTTTAAACTTTGGTCCACGAAACAGCTTAAGCCAGGCTAAGAAAATATTCACTCAGTAATTCAACACACCCAGGATAAGGATCTGGGGACCCAGAGATGGATGGAGCAGAGAGGGGATGGACATGGCCAGGGGTCACTAACAATGTGTTCACAAAGCCATCTGTTTCATTAAATTTGCAAAAGCAGGATGTTTTCATCACACTTGGTTAAGCTGACTGCTCCTTTCCACTCTGACTTGCCCTTCAACCCCATTTCCCCTTGTGTCAGGTGGCACTGGAATGGCCTCAGGCATTTTGGGGACTGGGCTAGGAGAAACCAACTTGGGATACAGCAATTCTGAGTTTAGTAGGATATACTTATGGGGTTGCAGTTACTTCCATGACTAGTTAAATTAGCCCTAAGCATCTCGCTGTAGGAATGACTTCCGGTATGCATTTACCATCCACTAGACTCTCATGCGGGGCCATGAATGTGAAGGTGCACGTGCCCTACAGCAGCTGGTACCGAAGTGGGCAGATGGTGGAAGACAAACCAGGCTTGAGGGTACTGAGTCTGAAGGCAGTCTTTGGAAAATTCTTTCAAATCTTATACACAGAGGTAAAGAGAGAGAGAAAGAGGTTTTCCCAAATTTGACAATATAAACAATTGGTAATTAGATGAATTACCAACAAAGTGTTGTCAAGTTGGGAGGGAAAAAAAAGGTTTTCTAAACTGTCAACGATATAAAACAAATTTCAACCAATAATGATAGAGAAGAGAAAAATGATCTTCCAACTCTCACCACAGAAAATGTTATAAAATTGTCATATGCAGAAGTGATTAAAGAATATGTCAGGCAGTTACTTAAATATTAAAATACTGTGCTATTTTTCTGGATTTTATGATGTCTGTGGTATTTGTCAGCCTTCCAAATTTGTGATTTCTGTGATTTATTTTCCCTTTCTACAGAAATATTGACTTTGGTACCTAATTTTGAATATGTGATTTTGGGTTTCTTTTCTTCAGGAGAGTCATGAAAATCTGGTAAGCTTCAGGCCCCACAAATCTGGACCTGCTTCTGATAGGCGACGAAAGATCACAGAGATTTGTAGATGTATACATGATTTGTGTAGGCAATCTAAAAAACATTTTTAATAATAAAAAATGAGTTATGTGCTAAATTCCTGTCTTGTCTCAGTTACCCACACCTGGGGAAAGGCTGGCTTGGTGAGCCACCACGCACAGTTGAGCAGGATCGGACCTCAGCCTGAAGACCCGGCACCGAGGAGGAAATACGCATCTCTGTGGGGAGCAACAAATGTCCCATCACTCAGAGCACTGTTTTTCAATTACACACAGAAGGAATTTCACCACCGCCCCCCACCCCAGCTTCCTCTTGCATATGGATTCAAAGCAAAAATATTTATTGAGCATGCAAGACTCCAAGTCACCTGGGGATGAAGCCAGGCACAAGGACCCAGAAGAGAGAGCTAGCTGTGTGGTAAGAGACGAGATCAGATCTGGAGAGCTCTTCTACACTTCGGAAGAGCAGGTAGGTGAAGGCCTAAGGGGAGGAGCTTCGCCCCTGAGCAAGGGTTAAGGCATCAGGCCAGGAGACAGAGGGAAGAGGGCCCAGGAGGATCAAGGTCAGTATTCACTCTTCCTTGGTCCCCGCTCACAAGACCCCACTGGGTCCGCAGGGACTGCAGGAATGTGGCCAACTGGGCCTCAGAGAGAGGGACAGGGAGCAGGGCAGGCCTAGGAGAGTGGTGTGGTACTCAAGACAGTCGCTGGAAGGGGGTTGGAGCCTGGACTATCCCTGGCTACCCGTGCTCCAGCTCATCCCTGGCTGGCCCTTCAGAGGAAGCCTGGAGTGCGACACCCCTCCTGACAGCACAGGCTTTGGAGGCACATGGGCCTGAGCCTCAGCCCCCTTCTTCCAGCTGCGCGACACAGAACACATTATTTCATCTCTCCAGGCCTGAGTTTTCTCATCTCTACGCAGGTGCTGGTAACACCCACCTCACAGCATTCTTACGAGGAGTTATTAAAATAATATTAGCTGTAACTAACATTCACTCAGCGTATACCAAGTACCAGGCAGAGCACAAAGCGTTTCACTTGTTTGCTTCTCACACTTAAGTACCAGAAGAACCCTCTTAGGAAGTTGTTCTCGTTTCCCATTGTACAGATAAGAAAATTCAGGCACAGAGGGGTTGAATAATTTGCTCAAGGACACACAGCTACTCTACAAAACAGAGACAGACTCACAGACATAGAAACCAAACTTATGGTTACCAGTGGGGAAGGGGTGGGGAGGGATGAATTGGGAGTTTGGTATTTGTAGCTATATATATAAAACACTATATATAAAATAGATAAACAACAAGGTCCAACTGTATAGCACAGGGAACTAGATTTAATACCTTGTAATGAAAAAGAATCTTAAAAGGATTTTATATATATATATATAAAACTGAATCACTATGCTGTACACCAGAAATTAACACAACACTGTCAACTGACTATACTTCAATAAAAAATTAGATATAATTAGCACATAACATTATATTAGTTTCAGGTATACAACATAATGATTCAATATTTGTATATATTGCAAAATGATCACCACAATAAGACTAGTTAACATCCATCATCATAAATTGTTACAAAATTAAAAAAAAAAAAAAAGAAACACACAGCTAGCGAGTAGCAGAGCCCGGGCTCGCGACACAGACAGTCCAGCCCCAGAGTCCGTGTGCCTAACCGCTCTCTCTACTGCCTTTCTCTACCAATACTTGAGACTGGTTTTTCACCAACAGAAAAAGCATGGAAGGTGAAATTATAGCCACTAAACATAATGCAAATGCTATCTACCTTGCTGGTGGGGATGTGAAATGGTGCCCCAACTATGGACGAAATTTGGCAACATTAGAAAAATGTGTGTGTGCTTACCTTTTGACCTGACAATACCTCAAGGAATTTATCCCCTAGCTACACTGGCAAAAGGATGAAAATACATATGCACAAAGCTCTCTGACACAGAACCATTTGTAAGAGCAAAGACTGGCAACAGCCCAAATGTTCCTCTATAGGAGATTGGTTGAACAAGCTACGGTGTGCCCGCACAATGGAGTACTATGCACCCGGTAAACAAATGAGGACGCTCTCAATACACTACTATAAACTGATTTCCAGGATGTATTTTCAAGTGGGAAAACAAGCAAGGTGTGGGAAATGTGTGTACCGTGCTACCTTTTACCCCAGAAAAGAGGGACGCAAAGATATGCATCTATGAGTAGTCTCATGTTGAAACATTCAAAAATAGAAGGATGAGGAGCGAACATTTTTGAAATGGTTGCTTCCAAGGTGAGGAGGAAACAGGGTGAAGGGGGCAGGAATAGAATCTAGATTTATTTGAACATATATTGGCTTAGAAATTTGACTTTGGAACCATGTAACCATATGACATAATCATAAAAGAACACTACTAAGAGTATAAAACAGAAATTTCCCCAAACTGAAAGCAAAATGAAACAAATGAATCTAATTGTGCATGTAGCTGGTGGCAGACAGAAACTATTCCACGTGACTTCCAAACACACTAATCTAATAGTATACCTCTAGTGAGATTTGCTTTCAGTACAAGGAGAATGACAAATAAATTTTAAATTATTTACAGTAATCATATTGTGGTGGTAGCATTAGTATTGTTATTGTGAGACAGTTTTGCTTGTATGATTAGACAAATTGAATAAGTAATTGTGTAATATTTTAATTCTATTATCCTCAGTGGCCTTGAAAACTGGGATTCTTGTGTAGGAATAAAGAGACATAGATGTAAGATAGAAGTAGTTACATAGACGCCCTGAAGTCCTAAATTTGAATTGGAAGTATCAGTATGCACTCATGATATATTTTACTTCAAAAAATACACTTCCTATGACATGATACTATATATAGAAAATCCTAAAGACTCCACACAAAAACTGCTAGAGCTAATAAACGAATTCAGCAAAATAGCAGATGAACATACAGAGGAATCTACTGCATTTCTTTACACTGACAATGAAATATCAGAAAAGGAAAGTAAAAAAACAACCCCTTTTAAAATTGCATCAAAAAATAAAATACTTAGGAATAAACCTGACCAAGGAGGTGAAAGACTTACACGTGGAGAACTACAAAACACTGATTAAGGAAACTAAAGACGATTTAAAGAAATGGGATGATATCCCATGCTCTTGGATTGGAAGAATTAATATTGTTAAAATGAACACACTACCCAAAGCAACCTACAGATTTAATGCAATCCTTATCAAATTACTCAGGACATTTTTCACAGAACTAGAACAAATAATCCTAAAATTTATATGGTACCACACAAGACCCAGCATTGTCAAAGCATTACTGAAGAAAAAGAAAAAAGCTGGAGGAATAACCCTCCCAGACTTCAGACAATACTACAGAGCTATAGTCATCAAAACAGCATGGTACTGGCACAAAAACAGACCTATGGCTCAACAGAACAGAAAAGAGAGCCTACAAATCAACCCGTACACTTATAGTCAATTAATCTTCAACAAAGGAGGCAAGAATGCACAACGGGGAAAAGCCAGTCTCTTCAGCAAATGTTGTTGGGAAAGCTGAACAGCTGCATATAAATCAGTGAAGTTAGAACACTCTCTCATAGTATACACAAAAATAAACTCAAAATGGCTTAAAGATTTAAATATGAAGACACTATAAACCTCCTAGAAAAAAGAACATAAGCAAAACATGACCTGACATAAATCTTAACAATGTTCTCCCAGGGCAGCCTACCCAGAAACAAAAGCACAAATAAACAAATGGGGCATAATTAAGCTTACAAGCTTTTGCAAAGCAAAGGAAACTATAAAAAAACAAAACAAAAAGACAACTTACAGAATGGGAGAAAATATTTGCAAATGATGCCAGTGACAAGGGCTTAACTTCTAGAATATACAAACAGCTCATACAACTTAATAACAACAACAAAAAAACCCAACCCAAAAATGGGCAGAAGACCTAAATAGGCTTTTCTCAAATGAAGACACACAAATGGCCAATAGACACATGAAAAAATGCTCAATATTGTTAATTACCAGAGAAATGCAAATCAAAACTACAATGAGGTATCACCTCACACCAGTCAGAATGGCCATCATTCCAAAGTCCACAAACCATAAATCCTGGAGAGGCTGTGGAGAAAAGGGAACTCTGGTGGGAATGCAGTCTGGTGCAGCCATTATGGAAAACAGTATAGAGATTCCTTAAAAACTAAAAATAGGCTTACCATATGATCCAGCAATCTCACTCCTGGGCATATATCCAGAGGAAACTCTAATTTGAAGAGACGCATGCACCCCGGTGTTCATAGCAGCACTATATACAATAGCCAAGACATGGAAGCAACCTAAATGTCCGTCGACAGATGACTGCATAAAGAAGATGTGTTATATATACACAATGGAATATTCCTCAGCCATCAAAAAGAATAAAATAATGCCATTTGCAGCAACATGGATGGACCTAGAGATTATCATACTAAGTGAAGTAAGTCAGGCAAAGAAAAACGAATATCATATGATATCACTTAAAAGTGGAATCTAAAAAATATGAGACAAATGAATTTATTTACAAAACAGAAACAGACTCACAGATATAGAGAACAAACTTATGGTTTCCAGGGAGGAAAGGGGGTGGGAAGGGGTAAATTGGGAGTTTGAGATTTGCAGATACTAACTACCATATACAAAATAGATACACAACAAGTTTCTACTGTACAGCACAGGGAACTCTATTCAATATCCTGTAGTAACCCTATAATGGAAAAGAATCTGAAAATGAATATATGTACAGGTATGACTGAAACATGATGCTGTACACCAGAAACTGATGTAACAATGTAAACTGACTAGACTTCAATTAAAAAAATAAATAAAGAGGGGGGAAAATATGGAGAGGGTCCATACAATTTTAAAAAGTTCTGAAAGACATATTAATCAATTGTAATATATGGACTTTACTTGGATCCTGATTCAAATAAACTGCAGTGTGTGCATGTGTATAATTGGAAATTTGAACAATGAAGATATTTGATTATATTAAGAGAGCATTGCTCCATTTATAGTTGATAAAAGTATTGTGATCGTGTTATAAAATATTTCACGTCTTTTAGAGATACACCCTGAAATGTTTATGGATTACCTGATATGAAGTCTGGGATTGGCTTTAAAATAATATGGGAGGGATGAAGTAGATGGAGCCAGAGGTGCAACAAAACTGGCCCTGAGTTGATAATTATCGAAGCTGGGTAATGGGTATATGGTATTTTATCAAACTATTCTAGGTTGTATGTTTTTAATTTTCCACATTTTGAAAATCAATGCCAAGCTGTCAGAAGTTCAGTGGTAAACACGGAGGCAGGAAGGTGGAGGTCCTCTCAGGACTGAACACTCCTGTAAGCAAGGGAGCTGCCATCACTAGAAAAATCCACCGCCTGGGAGCTTATGCTCTTTGGTTTTCAGGGACATTCGACCCCTGCCTGGATTAACCTTCAGTGTCCTTCCGCCACTCTGACTCCCATCTTCCACGACCTAAAGCTTCTCAGCAGAAGCCCTTCTTCCTAAAACAATGAAGAGAAACTTTTCTAAAAGAGCCTCTCCGCTCAGAAGACTAGTCTGAAACACAGCTTGGTGCTGCTGCGAGATTTTAATTATAGTGGCTCATCAGTTGATCTAAATATTTTAATGAATGGTTTTATTATGCTTCTGTCTTGAGGCGTTAAGCACAAAGCACACTTCTAAAAATCAGATGTTCTTGCAGCCACATTTCTTCAGCATTGTAGTTTGCAGAGACCGTCCTGACCCTGGTTATGTGTTACAGCTCACACTGAGAGATGGCAGCAGCGGTAGTTTTGTGGAAAGAACTTCAGACCAGATACCAGAAGTCTTAAGTTTAAATTGTGTGACTTACCGGCTAGGTGAGCTCAGGTGAGCATCTTAACCAGCGTGAGCCTGTTTCCTCATTTGTAACATGGAGATGATGAGCCTGATTGAAACCATTGTTTTGAGAATCAAACTGAATAATATGTGAACATACTGTCTAAGCTGTCAAGTGCAAGATATATAAAAGATATACGCTCATTTATACAAGTGAAAAAATATGCAGTAATGTAAAAATCCACATTACGAGTTATTGACTTCATAAAGACATACTGAATTTTCATCATCTTCTTAGGCGGAACTCTCTACCCTTTCAAAAAGCGGAAAAGCTCTTTTAGAAAAGTTTATCTCCATTGTTTTAGGAGTAAGGAGGCTGCCTGTGTCTGTGAGCAATACGCACCCACATATCACACACTGCATAAGCACACAGCACCAGGGATGGCATTCCACCTGTGGTCCTGACTCAGCGCCCCGCCCTGCCGATTATCCAAGCCCATTGCAGACCAAACAGTAAAGGTCCCAACGGGGTGAGGGGGCACAGGACACCCCTCCAGTTTCCACTACCAAAAATAAGATACAGGGCCAGCCCTGGTGGGAGACCATCAGCTCTAGATGCCAGACCAAAAAGGGCCCCCCAGAAAGCATAATTTCCCCACTACCCCTGTGCCCTTAGCAACAGGCACAGGGCTCACCAACGCAACTCCCATCCTGAAGTGCCTAACAAACAAGGCCCTTGGAAGCTGGCCTGGGTGCCTCCAGGCAAAAGGAATGGTTCCTCCCAGACCATTCAGTTTGGACGTCCCTGGGAAAAGCAGCAGGAAACCCATGGGGGCTTGGGAGTCCGAGAAACCTGGGTTAGTGACCTTGGGCAAATCATTTCCCATCTCTGGGCTAGAGTACCCCTTTCTGTAAAACGCCAATAAAATAGTAATGATACTTACCCAATAGGTTGTTGCCAGGGTTAAATGGCACCCGGCACAAGTAGGCAGTCAAGAAGCAAAAAGAACTCTTGCCATCATTCTGCACTGTGGTAAAGTCAGTCAAGGAAAAGTCTAGAAAGAGAGGCAATCTGTGAGCCTCTGGAAACAGGGTTGCTGGGAGTCTTCCCCTCCCCCAGTAAACCGTGACACATCTGCGCATGCTCACACAGGCCCCCCAAGGGCTCACCCGAGGCCTGAGCAAAGCCCCGCCCCATCTGCCGCTTGCACAGGTGAGGCTCATAATTGCCTAAAACATCCACATCCTCACCAGAGACAAGCGGAGGTTGAACTCCCCTTCCTGCCGGCGGGGCCTGGAGCCTGCATCTTATTTGCATACTGATTAACATCAGTTGGAGGAATGTGGGATTTTTGATCCTTGTGGATGTGCAGGAAATCCCTTGGTAAGTAGAAAAACATTCACTGTAGAGCCGAATATCAATCTTCCAGCCAATTCGATCTGCTTTTTCCCTGGAGCTACAACCAGAAAAGGGACTTGAACTCTGCTAGGAGCTGGCTAGCACCGTAGGAAATTCTTTTGCAGAGATTCAAAGAGCCAATGGCCCAAGCCCCTTTTCTCTGTACAGCGCTTTCCAGTTTCTAAGGCACTTTCACAATCATTACCACACTTAAGCCTCTGAATAACCTTGTGAGGTAGGCATGAATAAACCCATTTAACAGAGCAGGAGACGGCTCAGAGACGTAAAGCAATTCATCTGAGCTTGCGCACCCTTGTCTGTCTGTCTGTCTGTCTCGCACATGCGCACATACACCCCAGTGGTTTTCAAGCCCAAATTCAAACATAAGTACGACTCCACACTCCGACCCTACCCCACTACCTTTTTTACTTCCTTCTTTCTTCTTTAGTACCCAGCCAACAGTCTCCATCATTTCCTACTTTAGTCTCGTTTTCTGTGGCTCCTGCTAACCTAAGGAGTTTTACGGCCAGAGTACAGCCAAGCCCTCAGGCCAGAAAGATGAAGATGCCTGCAAGAAGTGACCTGGCAGCTTCTGTTTTTAACAGTTTAATTTCAAAGGAAATGGACCTCACTTAACTAAATTTCCTTTTCTATTTTTCCTAGCTATTAAAGAACTTGCATATCTAATAAATATTTAATAGGAATTCCCCTCCAGCTGAATTCAGGCCCCTCAGCATCTCATTACCATGTCTTAGAATAGTATCCTCATTGTCACTTGCTTAATTATGCTAAGAAAGAGTTGAATTGTGTGGCTGTTGGGATCAGAAAGCGATTAAATTCACTTGGCAAGACTTTGGATATCTCATTATGATCCTCATTTAGCACTTCTAATGGAGTTATTTTTTTCCCCAATACTGGCTGGGGAAAGGCTTGCTCCGTATAGCTAAGTATTTCCTTAAGCCTTGCACAACTTTGCACTGTGCCAGAAAAGATCAGAAGTTACTTCACACGTTATTTGCACTCCCAAGAACACCAGCCACCCGACGAGAAACAACGTAGAAGCCTAGAGAAAGGGGTGGGGCAGCTGGATTGAGACATTTTGCAAATCAGGCAGGTTGGTCCCCTCTGATGGTTGAATTCCTTCTGCAACATCATCATCAAGGGCTAGTCCAGGCCCTGCTTGGATTCCTCCAATGTCAGGAAACTCAGTTCTCCTGAAGGCAGCCTGTTGGCTCTTTGGACCACTCAGTAAGTTCTTCATTGCTTTCAGTCATTGGTCCTCCCCGTGCCCTCTCTATCCTCCCTGATCATTTGGATGACAAAGAAATCTTACCTTTCTCTGAGAAGATCCTTTGGCCATTTGGAGATTCTGAAATCGAGCAGAACCCTGTGGAGTTCTCCTGGGTACAAAAGCCTTTCTGTGTCCCCCATTTTTTTTTTATAAGAAAAAGGCTTCAGCCTCTTAGAACTTCCGAGTTCCGAAAGGCAGGTTCAAACAGTTTCCCATTAGGGAAGTGAGGAAATGTAGAAACAAAGGGGGAGCAGTCAAGAAGCAATAGTGCAGTGCAGCTACTATGGAGAACAGTATGGAGATGCCTTCAACACCTGAATACAGGCTTGCCACGTGATCCGACAATCCCAGTCCTGGGCATGTATCTGGAGAAAGCTCTAACTTCAAAAGACACCTGCACCCCAGTGTTCACAGCAGCACTATTTACAGTACCCAAGACATGGAAGCAGCCTAAATGTCCAACTGGATGAAGAAGTTGTAGTGTCAGGTAGTTAGATAAGTGCCGGCACCGGGCAGATAGGTGGAGGAGAGGGAGGATGGTCTGGAGGATGGCGTTGTGCCCGCCTCCAGCATAAAGGGGCTTTACTTCTTCTAAATGAATGCCAACAAGAAACTGGCTAGAACCCAACAGCCACGACTCCATGGTAGCAGAAAGGACTTCCCTGGACACAGCCTAATGCTCATTGCATTATAATTAGCATCGCAGTTGAGGCCCACCCCTCCATGGGTTTTTCTGTGTATACCATGGGTAAGAACAAGCGCAAAGGGGCCAAACATGACTAAGCACTCCAGGGACAAGAGCTGTTAATCAAGAGAGCACCTCTAGGCGAGGGTATAAGAGAAAGCGGAGACAAAAACTGCCGCTTCTCCTGCCTTGGATCAGCCTGCCTCCTGCTCTTGGGGTTTGTGTGCTTTTCCTTTTGTTAAATAAATATTTTAAAATCTTTCGCTACACAACACACTGTCTCCTGACTATAAATCTGTCTTTCGGGTATGACAGGAACTGGGGTCTTTACCTTTTGGGTTAATGGTAGTTTATATATACAATGGAATATTACTCAGCCATTAAAAAGAATAGAATAATGCCATTTGCAGCAACATGGGTGGACCTAGAGATGATCATACTAAGTAAGTCAGACAGAGAAAGACAAATATCACTTATATGTGGAATCTAAATAATAATACAAATGAACTTATTTACAAAACAGAAACAGACTCAGACATAGAAAACAAGCTTATGGTTACTAAAGGGGAAAGGGAGGGTTAAATTAGGAGTTTGGGATTATCAGATACAAAAGACTATATATAAAATAGATAAACAACAAGGTCCTACTGTATAGCACAGGGAACTATATTCAGTACCTTGTAATAACCTTTCATGGAAAAGAATATGTATATATAACTGAGTCACTATGCTGTACACCAGAAACTAACACAACATTGTAAATCAATTACACTTCAATAAAAAATAAATGATAGTAATAATGACAACAACAACAAAAAACCCAATCGTGCAACGATAAAAGGAGGGTCCTGGTTCCTCCTCAAGGACTACACGTAACAATGTCCTTGAGTTCTCTACAGGAACTAGGGCTCCCACCCAGGTGGAGGATGGAAACTTCAGGCTGAGCACAAGATTCCTGGAGCACTGCCCTGCTACCTCACCAGCAACCAATCAATCAGAAGACAGTCACACGCCCTGCAGCCCCCGTTCCAAATTTTGCCTGTAAACATTCTTCCCCGAAAACCATCGGAGAGTTCAGCTTTTTGGAGCATGAGCCACCCATTCTTGCTTGGCCCTACAGTCAACCTTTCTTTGCTCCAAACTTTGACATTTTGGTTTATTTGGCCTCACTGCACCTCCAGCACATGAAACTGCATTCAGCAACAATTTCTCCGCGGCCCCTTTGAGTCTTCTCTCTCAGTTCTGCACCCCCGTTTCCTTCATTCTTCATCTGGCATGACTTCCAGTCCCTCCCTCATCCAAATTCTGCTCTCCTGCCTCCTTCCCTCCCTCTGTCCCTCTATTCTTTCCTTGCTTCTTTTCTTCCCGAGTGCCTGCCCTGAGTGACAGCCATCAGAGTTGTTGCTGGGCCTCGAGCAGTGAGCACAGCAGACGTGACCCCTGCCCTCGCAGAACTTAGAGTCCAGCTGGGGAGACAAGCACAGAGACACATACTAGGGGCATGAGCATCATGTGAATAACAATAGGAGAATCACCGAACACTGACTCTGCGCCCCGCCACTCTGTGCTAGGTACGTTCCACGGATAACTTCACTTAGTCTTCACAACAACCCCATTCTACATTCATTCTACAGAGGAGGAAACTGAGACACAGAGAGGTTAAATAGTTTCTCTAAGATCACACAGTAAGTAGCAGATTGAGGATGCAAACCCATAGAATACACTGTTACCCAGCCCTCTGAGTACGGAACTCACATTTGGGTTCAATACCGCAAGAGTGGCCTGACCAGGCAAGAAAGAGCACAGCATTTCCCTCCTCCTGCTCTCTCTGTCCTGTGTCCATCTGAGCTCCTCTTCCTTGCCTTGGGAGCACAAACCCCCCGTGTGCTGGTCCTAATGAATGTGCTGCCCGCCAAACCTGGAGACCCTGCTTGTCTGTTGCGTAGTCCCATGGCCCCTCACTGAGCTGCCTCCCCACTCTGCCCCTCCCCCAGATTTGCCCTCCGCTCAGCTCCTTCCAGGCCCTTGCACCCAGGTGCACATGCCTGCAGGACCAGGGTTTGGCCAAAGAGAACTGAATCTTGGAAGAGTGACCTAAATGGAGGTCCCAACTCTCCCCTAGATGTTCCCCAGCATCCCTGGGGCTTATCCTTTGGAAAAAGTTGCTTCTTCTCTGCGTGAATGAAATAGACACAAGAGTGCTAAGCACACATTCAAGCCTGACTCTTCGTCACTCGCGTACCAACCCACGACCACCCCTCCACCTGCAGCTGCTCGCTGTTACTGGAGAGTAGGTTCTTGTCTCTCACAGGAAAGAATTGAAAAGCAAGGCATAGTCAAGTGAAAGCAAGTTTACTTAGAGAGATACACATTCTAAAGACAGAATGTGGTCCATCTCAGAAGGGGAAGTGGCCCCAGGGTGCAGGCTGGCTGGCTTTTATGGGCTGGGTTACTTCATAAGCTCACAAGTGGGAGGATTATTGCAACTGTTTGGGGAAGAGGAGGGGATTTCCAGGAATTGGGCCTCCACTCAATTTCTGGCCTTTTATCATCAACCTGGGAACTGTCTTGATGCCTTTGGGTATGTCATTTAGCATGCTAATGTATTATAATGGGTGTATAATGAGTCTACAGGAAGTCAAATCTTCCACCACCTTGGGCCTAGTTGATTCTAACCAGTTGATGTTGTAGCCTCAATGGTTATGTCTTTCTTTTAATGGTTGTGCTCTGCCCCCTTACTTCCTGTCTCATCATCACTCACAACATTTTCACTTCCCAGTCTTCTGCCTTCCCACCAATGCAGCCATTGCCACTTCGCTGCCAAGGCTTTGCAACTAGGCTCCATTCAACAGTCTCTGCTTCCTCTCCCCAGCTCTTCCTGCTGTGCCTCCTCATCCTCCACATAGTGACGCCAACATCCTGTCGATGAAAAGTTAATCTGTTGATCTAAGAAAGAACTGGAAAATTTTATTTGAGCCAAATTTGAGGCTTATAACCTGTGAACAGCATCTTAGAAATCTCTGAGAACTATCCCGCCCCTTTAGAAATCAAGGCACTGATCTTACTCATAGCCGTGTCATTGGTAATGCTTTTTCCCCCCATTTTTTAATTGACATATAGTCGATTTACAACGTTATGCTAATTTCCAGCAGATCATGCTTCTTTAACCAACAGAGACTTCAGCAGCTAGAATTTGGGGCTGGTATTCATGGGGATGACACTTGGCTGAGGCCAGTCTTCTTTCAGGAGGCCAGTGCAAGTCCCCCATCAGAGAGAAGCTCCAGGGTTCCTGCAGCTCCCCAGGCGTGAGCCTTTTCCTCCGCAGAATGTGAGGCCCCAGTTCAAAGGTATCACTTGGCTTTCGGATAATAAATGTCTGTCTTGGGAGATTAACGGACTGCATTTCCTTTTCCCTCATTTTATGCAACCTGCTTGGCTTATTATAGGTAGTTTTCATAGCAAGAAAAGGAGTTGGAAACCCCTTTTGAAAGCAATACAGGGCTCTGTTGGCCTCTGCAAGACACTTTCCAGAGCCTTCTCCTCTACCTCCCCCTTCGAAGAGCAGGACTATAAAAGGCAGAGTGCCTTCTGTCAGAATCTGCAGCCTGCCAGGTAATTCTCCCGAGACACACACACCAAGTAACAGCCCAGAGCATGCACCTACCTACCCCCAAAGCTTTAGAACATTTCACAGCCTTCTCAGAATTCTCATACCTAAATACATGCAGGTAATAAACCTACTATAAAACTACAATGACATAGTTAAACAAAAATGCCTGATGATCTGGTTCTTTTTTTTTAATCCCTCATCTCCAGGAAGGAGAAACACCAGGCAGACACCAGAGTGAGAGAGCTCTGCCCTGAGAGCAGGTGATTTTTATCCACAAAGTCTGCACCGTGAAGGCCGTCTTTCTAAGATCGCTCTGGCCAGAAATGGCAAGCCTGCAGCATAAAAAAATAACTCCCCCATCCATCAGGCTTTTTTTCAAGTCTAAAAGGGATCCACACAAGATCAGAAATTATTCTTTGTGATGAAGGGCAGGGAAAATACCTGGAAAGGAGGAAATGATTACAAACAGGAAGGCAGGGCTCTCCCACTCAAGAAGACAGCTATTTGTCGATTAAATTTGGAAGTTAACCTCTACAGATAGATAGCCCCATCAAACACTCTAAGAAGAGCCAGTGTAGCTTCCTGGATGGCATTCAATCAGGGAAATAATGGATGGAAGAAAATCAATATTCCTTGAGTTTCCAGGAGCTGAGGGCACAATGCTAGATGCTTTCCTGTGCACTGCCTCATCGAACCTGCAGAGTGCTCCTGTGAAAGAAGCGTGCTCACCATTCACTCGACAGATGAGGAAACCAAGGCTCAGGGAGGAAGTGGCTTTCCGAGGCCCACGTGACCAGGAAGTGCAGAGCTGAGTTCAGTCATGATGCCTCCACTCTTTCTGAGGATACTATGAAGAGGCACTGTAGGAAATCCAGCTTATACTTTTTTTTTAAATTTTTATTGAAATGTAGTTGATTCACAATGTTAGTTTCAGGTGTACCCCAAAGTGATTCAGTTATACATATACAAACATATATATTCTTTTCTTTTCAGATTCTTTTCCATTATATGTTATTGCAAGAAATTGAATATTACTTCCCTGTGCCATACAGTAGATGCTTGTTGTTTATCTATTTTATATATAGTAATGTGTGTCTGTTAACCCCCAACCCTTAATTTGTCCCTCCCCACCCTTTCCCCTTTGGTAACTATAGTTTGTTTTCTATGTCCACGTGTCTGTTTTTAACCCAAAACAGCTTATCCTTTTGACTTGCATGACACCTAGGGTTTCCTGGGGTCTGAGATCCACTGGCACATAACTGCCTATTTATCTAACACCGTCTCTGAATGATCATGAAGATGCTCGCCTGGGTCCCCTGTATTCTGATACAGCGGCTGTCCTTGGAGTTTCTGCTATTCAGCTACATGCTTCATCCTTTTGATATTTTTCCAGAAGCCGTAGAATAGATCCTTGGCCACCTCCATTGGCCAAGATTCTTTTGGTTGCAACTGACAGAAACCAATGTCAATCTAGCCTAAGCCTCCTCCGAAAAACCCATGTTTTAGGTTAAAAAACAATCTAAGGCCTGGAAAGGGCATGAATCCTCAGAAACAACAGGAACTAGGGATTCAATTGCCATCAGTTACATCACCCATGAGCATATACACACTCATTTATGGATTCTCTCTCTCCCCGTGTGTGTGTGCATGTATGAAAATTTTACAATGGGTTGTGTGTGTGTGTGAAAACGTTAACGTGTGTGCTAAAACTTTAAAACTTTACAACTTCAGACCTGATTGTTTTGAGGACAAGTTCAAAAACACTATAGAAGAGGGTTCATCCAACTTGGGATAATGTCTACACCTTGAACCAAACCACAGTGGCCAAAAGGTCAGGACATGACAGCACTAGGGGGAGTCATGTGAACGGAGAGAGGCTCAGGAAAGGGACATGAGACAGGTTATGCTCTTGAAGCCTATCTCTCCGTTTATAGATGAGCTGCCCTTAAAAATGCCCACCCTAGTCCAGCAGCTACAGCGGGGAACAGCCATGTGTACTAAACACATCTAACCAAGGACCGCCCCTCGAGCTGGGTCTGGGGTGGGACAGGCACCCTACTAGACACATCCAGAGCCAAATCTGGGAGCTATAGAAGCCCTAGGGTGTAGCACTCAAAACCCCTACAGCCACACATAAGGGTGACAGCCCAGAAAAGCTGTGTGCCTCACCTCCCAGGCACACCACTGTGATTTCCTGCCTCTGACTCAGCACTTGCTCCCTCTGCCTAGAACGCTTTTTGCCTGCCTGGCCCACCCCTCTGACCCCGTCCAGCCCTGATGCAATGCCACCTCCTCTCCACAGCCCTTCCGATCACATCAGATGCCAGCCCAGGGCCACCAATTAAGCTGTCCAGCACTTTAGTGAAAATGAGAAAAATGTGCCCTTTCCTCAAGACAGATTCTTCTACCGGCCAGAAAACTGTCCTAAGAAATATACACATTTTCGATGCCTACAGAATGAAGGGTTTCTACTTCCATTTGACATCCTTGTGCAGTTCACGACCTGCACAGCTGTACTTAGCCAGGGCAGAATCAGCCACTCTAACGCGCTCCCACATTAGTGCTTCACATCTCTACCATGGATGGCCAGCATCCGTCATCCCCAGACAGGTCACAGGTTCTCAGAGGGCAGGACCCCATCTCCAAGATTTCAGTATTTCCAGAACACTTGGAAGCCAGTCTGTAAAGGGCATTGAATCAGTCTATCAACTATTGACTTGTGAACACCTGGCAGCTGGATGGAGTCAGTAGAAAGTAGCAAGATCGGGCCAACAGTTCAAAGGCATTACTAGAAGGGAGTGGCCAGTTCAGCAAACACCAGATCCCGTGCGAAGGCGCCCACTTGGTTTTGACTCGTCAGGATCAATATTTGACTTGGAGATCTACCATGCCATTCAGAGAAACACCAAGGAGACTGGACTAAACTGTGCTGTGCTATTCCATTCTCAAAGTGGATTTGTCTTTATATTTTTCTGACTCCTAACACAATAAAATCACTTCTGCCTGACAGTCATCTTACTGAAATGAAAACATGATTTAACGAGATGACATTTTATGAGCTTTAAACCAAGCAAATATTTGACATAAAATAGAGAGGAGGGGAGGAAGATAAGAAAGGGGAGCAGAGGCTGCTTCCAGGGGTACATTCGGGCCCATTCAAAGGCTGTCAGGCTTCCAAGCAGGGCTGCTGGCTGGTCCAAGAGACAAAGGAGGAGAATGAGGTCAAGCAGGCATGAGGCAAGAGACAGGGAAACACACAGAGGGCGGCACCATCAAGGCAGTAAGCACGGCTCAGCAGCGACCACGGGGGCCCAGGGAGCGCTCTGTGAGTGGACACTACCACTGAGCACGGAGGACGTGGCTTCACAGGGCCTTTCTCTCTCTGCAGCCCAGATCTCTGGGCTGGCTGCATCCCCCAGGGGGATACTTGAAAGAATCTAGGCCAATCAAGGTGGTACCTTGCTCCTCAAGAAGGAATTATCTCAAATCAACCACATCTGAAGCCAGGGTGCCATCACTCAGCTTGGCTGGAAGCTCAGGGTCGCGCTGGGTCCAGCCCTAGAGAAACAATCCAGGCTGTCATTTGCTCTCTGCCCAGCTTCTCTTCCCTCTGCACTGAGGCGAAGACCGCTGCGGCCTGTGGTCTTCGACTGCCCACTTTCCCCTCTGCCTGTGTCTCATCAGTGGAGGAGTCAGGAGGTGTTTCCCATCACTGCTGTACCAGGGGCCTTAAAACTTTCTTCATCTGCCCTTGACCGAAAGAGAAGTTCCACTACCTTATCCTGGACTGGAAAGACCATAGGCTCCTGAGAGCAGAGTCCAGGCCTAAAAACCAAACATCCTTTGAGAAAGGACCAATCTCCTGCCTCACCCCAGTTCTCCTTCACCCACAGTTCTGGCCATGTCAGCCCCTGTCTGGGGGCTTACTCTGTACCAGGCCCCACGGTCGGGGCTTTACGTGTAGTCAGTCAGGTGATCATCACCTAAGCCCCACGAGGCAGGTACTATCACTACCCCTGTTTCAATCCCACTGGTTAGGCTCATCACAGGTAATTAATATGCTCAAAGTCACATTACTAAATAAGTAAGCAGTAGATCCAGAATTTGAACCCAAGCTTGTCCGAGGCCAAAGCCCCGTATTCTCAATCGCTAAACCGAGTCCTGTTCTCCAGAACAGGACTAGTCTACGGTATCTTGTTAAAAATGCAGATTCTGATTCAGTACATCTGGGATGGGGCCAGAGGTTCTGCATTTCTGACAAGCTCCCAGAGAATGCTGATTCTCCGAACCCCTGACCACACTTTGAGTGGCAGGGTTCAAAAATTTTCTCTTTCCCTGAGGAAAGACCCTATAATTATGCTTTGCAAGCTTGGAAGCCTGAAAGCTTCTACATGTAGACCTCCTCTGGTCCACCGGCCAGGGGGCTCACTCAGCAAAAGCCATGATGGCCAAGAAACGGGCCTGATTCTCCCGATCTTCCTAGGAAATAACACAGGAAAGAAGTTAACAGGAGAGGAATTGCCTCCAAGTCCCCACGTGTGTGGCCATTCAATGTTTCTTCCCAGCTCCTTCTGGTAAATCTCTTACCTTTGTTCTGTAGCAAAGCAGGCCTAAGAGCGAAGTCCCAAGTAATCTCCCCTTGAAGCCGCAAAGCCAGCACCTGGCTAGCCTGCTCCTTTCACCCGTGGGCTGCTAAAATGGCCCCAGACAACAGACCAGAGGAATTCTGGGGCTCTGTGTCATAAAGACATTCGCCCAACACTAAATTCCACGGAGATGCTACACCTCTTGTCACCAAAGCCCATTTATCTACGTGTTGAAGTCACTTCATTTGCTATAAATGTGCCTTCCTTAAATGGGTTGCATAGGAAGAGTAGCAGCAGGTCAGGTGAGCGCTCAGTTTCAAAAGTGTGTTCACCATAACCTTCCAAGTTGACTTAGCTCGCCTGTGTACAGGAGAGGACCAGAGCCTTCTTGAAAAACCTTGTCCCGAACTTCGCAAGGTCACCCCTCCAAACCAGAAGTTGACAATAGGCCCCTGTCAGCCCTTTGTGGGTCTTTTCTCTTTAGAAGGCATAATAACCTTTCAAGTGTTTCAGAGGCGCATGGACAAGGAGGCTCGCCCATTTCTCAGGCCACCTTCATGCCAGGAGTGAACCCTAAGGTAAGGGCTTGACAGTGTGAATCCTCAGCATGAAAGGCTCTCAGCAGACTTTGATAATGAAGAGTGTTTCATTTGCTGTAAACCATGTTGTTGTGGTATCTTTACAGGAGGAATTCTCCAACCTGCCTGAATCATCTTAGTTCCACAAAGTCGCAGCGTTGACAACTAATAATTAATTAACAATGAACACTGTCTTGCTGCCCATCACAGTGACTGGCACGCTCAGCTCTGAAAAGAGAAAGATGTGCTAATGCGGCAGCTCCCTAATCCCCACAGCTCTCAGCTCAGTGTCTGATGTGACGGGGCGGATCCCTGCTTGGGACAACCCGGCAAATGGAGGGGAAATGGGGGACAAGCGACAGCTTTCTGGAGTCAGATGACAGAAGCCACCTGCCGACGGTTGGAAGTTCATGGTCTGGAAGCTCAGTAACCAGCCCCTTTTCACTCAGTGATTCCATTGTCTCCCCCTATCGTGCTCCTCTCACCAATCAGCTCAACTCTACCCAAACCTACTGGGGACTCTGGAGGTTAACAGGCCAGGTGCCTCAAAGGGGCGTGGCCACTAAGCTGGGCTGCTGTCCATTAAAGCACAGACAAGTAGCCTCGCCGACTGTCCCTGAGCTGGTCCAGGCAGGGTCCTTGCCTTTTCTCTCCTTTTAAGATGTGACCCATCTTGTTTGAAGAGCTATAAACTTAAATACACACACACACACACACACACACACACACACACACACACACACACACGGGCAGACCTATTGCAGGCCCTCCAGGGGACTGAAACCCAGAGCCATCTATCTGTCTGGCATGGAACCTGGACTTTATAGGATGGGAGGACGGGGTCACTTGGGAGAATCTGTCTAACCATGACTGCAGCACAATAAGCAATGTTAAGACATAAAAGGCAGTGGCCCGGATGCCAGGGGCCCTGCCTCCTAGCCTAGCCCCCTGTGTGCTTGCCGTGTGACCTTAAGCAAGCCTCCTCCTTCCCTCGGGGAGATTGAGCTGCCCATCTGCCAAGAGAAGGGATTGGACTGGAGGATGGTCATTCCTCAGTGCATCCCCAGCCTCCAGAGCAGCACCTGGCCACATACAAGATGCCTAGAAATGTTTGTTGCCTGAATGCTCGGCTGTGGCTCCTTCCATGGCTGACATTCCAGAACTCTGCGGGCTCATTCCCCCGGGAGCTGCACTGCCTTCACCGCTAGACCAGCTAATGACAGAAGCTTCACTTGAATGGAAGATTTTTTTTAATCAGGTGACAGTCATTTGAGTTTCTCCTTTACTTTTTAAATCGTTCTGCAGCTCAGTTGCCTCCTCCAGTCACCCGGGAGACAGAAGCTCACGCCAGTCACTCTCCATTCACCGGTGCTACGTGCCACTGTACACAGAAACTGTTGAGGTCTGTAAACATAAGGAAAGCATTAGAGATGAAAACCTGGGTCCCATAATCCCCAGCCCAGACAACACATCACACAGACTCCCAGCCAATTCACACAAGGCAAGAAGGCCGCAGACAGAAGGATATTAACACTGTCAATCTAAAAACACAGCTTTAAAATTAGGAAGGGGAAAAATCTGTCAGTCATGACTCAGGCAGCATCACCGAATGCTTTGCATGTTCACTTCTCAACCAAACAACCACTTGAAATCCTTCATATCCAAAATGTCTGCTGACAAAAGTCAAGGCTATGAGAAGATCAGGCTTGAATGAACCAAAAAAAAAAAAAAAAGAAAGAAAGAAAGAAAGAAAGAAAGAAAGAAAGAAAGAAAGAAAGAAAGAAAGAAAGAAAGAAAGAAAAACTGCTTACAGAGAATAAAGGCAGAGCCTGAATTGAGAAATTTAAATCACAGATTAAGTGTGTGAATTACTACAATTACCTTTACCTATTACCAGAGAATTCTGGATTTATTAGACAGCGTGACCAAAAAAATGGTAAAAAAATAAAAAGAAGAACTTGGGTCAAATCTGCTGCTGAGGGAGGAGAACACAGGGAGGGGCCAATTTTTGTGAGATTAAAGCCATTCTTGAGGTCCCACCTCTGTTCTCAAAAAGGAATAAAGCAGGCAAAGAGGAACGCAGGACCTGCCCGCGAGCCGCGCACCCCGCGCTGCCGGAGAGGACGTGAAGGTGCTGCAGGCGCCGAGCGAGGCGAGGCCAGCGCGGGCAGGAGGCCTGCCAGGACACGGGCGGCCGTGGCGGGGGTGGCGGGGGCAGGAAGGGCTGCAAGTTCTTTGCCCTTCACAAGGCTTCCAAAGCCCTGCCGCTGGGACAAAAGGCAGGCACTGGAAGCCCCCCCACTCAGTGTCCTCACTCGTCCAGACGCGGCAGGCCCCCAGAAGGCAACGCAGTGCTGACCACGAGCACTGGCACGCCCCAGGCCGCGGGAGCTGCCTGCCCAGCCCCGAAATGCACGCCCACACCTTTTGCACATTAGCCGTAGCACAGACATCTAGAACGGAAACAAGTTTGGGAGGCTGAGTCTCAGCTCTGCCACGGACTCAGCATCTTCTTTCTTGGGCCAGTCCAGCCCGTTTCTGCCTTCGGTGTCTCCATCGAGGGGCTGCAGCAGGTGCGCTCCTAGGGGCCTTCCAGGCTGGTCGTGACACGGCTAAAGCAAGCTCGGGGCCATGGGAACACAAGAAAAGCCCCCATCCTTGCCTGTGCCCAGTGAAGTTGGGGCCACATGCTTCAAGCAGAGGCCCCAGCAAGGATGCAACACGGTAGCCCTGCAATGAGCAGAAGCATCTCAATCCAGCCCTGGCCTTAGAGACACTCGATGAGCCCACTCGATTAGTCCAGAGCAAAGTGCTCATTATCCAAGTGACCCAAAGACACCCCCTGCCTCCCCTGACACGAATGTCCTGGCTGATACAGGTCTACTGTGTCACCCCGCGGACAGCCAGGCAGCATCTCATAATTAGGAAAAAGCTGTTTCTGCCATCATCGAGAATATGCATTTCACATTGACACCTTCTGCTGGTAAGATGGTATTTCAAACAAAAAGCTTTCAAATACCAAACTCCAGGCACTCCAGCAAGTCATGTCTTGACAGCCTGGTCTTAGATGACTCAATATCCTTAAACTTGCCTTCTTTTTGCTCTAAACAAGGAGTTGTCTTGCTTTTCCCAGGACCAGGACCACTCATACCTTTAAAGTAACTTTTGTCAAACTGTCTGAAAATAACAATTTGCAAGGGGAAAAAACACCTCACTGAGACGATAGAAAGATGTTACTTCCTAGACACACACAGAGTCCTCTTAACTAACACACACACTCACACACACACACACTCACACCCACGTTCCAATATTGAAAATGTTTAAAATAAACTATAAAACTTATAAATAGGGATATTATATAGCGGAGGTTTTGAAACACCATTTAATAAGTAATCCAACATGAAAGGCAAATATTTACTCACAGTACACATGGTCACTCAAATCTTGGTCAGCCACACGCCTGCTAATTTAGGATTTGCAGCAGACGAGAGACAATTGTGACCTACAAAGTGAGTGGTAAAAGCTCTGAAATGAGTATTGGGTGTGTAAACAGGAACCATCAAAAGAAACAAAAAAAATCTGTCTACTTGACTTTCATTTTTGTTCTGTAAATCATTGCACAGATGAAGTTGAGAGTCATGTGACTGAATCCGCCAAATCTAAATGATGCTACATCTTAACCTAAGCTCTCAAATCTTCAGACGCTAATTGGAAGGAAGAAGTGGAGGCCAAGCAAAGGGAACAACACTATCTCTCCCATCTGACTGTGCAAACCCATCGTCTTTGTCACTAAACTCTTTTCTTCCAAGACGCATGCATGAAGAAGCGATCACTTCCTCCTGCGAGGACTTGAAGGCAAACAACTGAAGCGCTTCATTCACTTCTCTTCTTTGCCCACGCTTACTATAAACAAACAAGATTTACAGCCTGTGGGCCGAAGGGGAATGGAGGCCTCTTTGTTGGGAAAAGAAGGGGATTTCCCTTACTGTTCTCATGTTCAATGACATGTTCAATAGCACACATATTCATTTATATCGTAAGTAATCAATGCTTATTACAGAACATTTGGAAAATCCAGAGAAGTGTAAAAGGACAATTGAGTTTCCATCCCCTAATGACCAAGCGATACCATTGGTATAGTTCCTTTGCCTTTTTGGTTATAAACAAGTGCTGCTTGTTTTACAGGGTTGTAATCGATCATATCAACAATTTCACATCCTGCTTTCTTCACAATCATAAGCAGCTCTACATGTTACAACCATAATTTTGAGAACCACACACTAGTCCACGAAGTGGATGTGATAGACGAAAAAGGCACCATACGTAGTCTTGAGAGCATGGACTTTGGGGTCAGGTGGGGCTGGGATCAAATTGCACCTCTACTACTTACTGGTCTGTGGTCTTGTACCTCTGAACTTCAGTGTCCTCCTCTACAAACTCGGGATGACAGTAGCCTAGTAGCCACCACCGTGGTTGATTTAAGGCTAATGAGGTAACACCATAAACCACTCAGTCCTGTCCTGGCAGTAACTCCATAGTACATGTGAGCTTATATTATTATTACTACCTTCTAAAATTTATCCAAAATTTTCTTGTTAGACATTGGCTAGCTTCCAAATTTCCCTTTTGGACCACTCTGCACATGAACAGTTAGAATTCTTTCCCTTACATTTTCCCAAAGTGAAATCCCTGTGATTATTGGCATGTATTGCCAAATTTATTGGCCGGATGATTTTTGCTCTCCGGGAATCAGGGTGAAGATATCATCAATGGCTGTAGGACAGAGCAAGACTAAGGGACCCTTGAAGTCTTTAAAGGTCTTAAGGCAAGGAGGGTCCTTGGGGAGCACCAAGTGCAAGCCTGTTCAGATTACTAATGGGAAACAGCTGCCCATATCAATGCGTTTGGCCTCATTTGAGCTGGGACCTCACAAACCACAGGACAATGTGTATATGAAGCAGCACACAATGAGGCACGACCGACATTTGCAAATCTCAAAGCCCACATCACCCGTGCCCACGGGCTACTAAGCATTCGAATCCTGTGCCTTGGGGGCTAGCCTCTCCCCAGAAGTCGACGGTAGATTGTTACGCCCCCTTGGCACATCTCTCTTCAGCAGGAAGGTTTCTGGGCACAGTAGTGGGGTCCCACCCACGCTATTCCCTTCTCTGGAGTGCTTTTCCCCAGTGTTTTGAATGGCTACCTCCTTCACATTCAGGAACTTATCACAGCTTGTACTCAAGTCTTGCTTTGTTCACTTATTTATTAGTGCGTCTCCCCAATTAGACTGTCCACCCCACGAGGGATGGGACCGAGCGTGTCTCGGTCTTGCTTAGTTGTATCCTTAGTCCCCAGCTAGCAAAGGGCGTGGCAGGGAGTAGGCACTCCTGCCCCTCATGGCCTGTTTGGGGCTCAGGGCCCTCTTGGCCGCACTGGCAGCTGGGCCCACGGTATAGGAACAAAGGAGCACACAATCTCTGCTGTCAGGAGTTCCCGCGGCTGTCTCTCCATACAGCCATCTCAGCAAGAACGAGAAGCAACAGCCAGTACTGCTGGGGAGGCAGCCGGGAGTTAGAGCCCACCAATGGCCAGCCACCAGCACGAAGGTTGAGTCTACCACCCCTATCCTTCACACTCATTCTTGGCAGCTGTGTGGACCTTGTCTGCTTTAGCCCTCAAAAACACTTTCCTTGCGATGCATCCCATAAGCCCCAAACTGAAAGGGCTGGCGCAGCAGGACAAGGATAAAGGAAAGCTTTTAAGTTTAATTAGGTCCCGTTTGTGTACTTTTGCTTTTAATTCTATTGCCTGGGTATACTGCCCTAGGAGAACAGTGCTGAGATTTATGTCAGAGAATGTTTTGTCTATGTTTTCTTCTAAGAGGTTTATCATATATTGTCTTAATGTTTAAGTCTTTAAGCCATTTTGAGTTTATTTTTGTGTATGGTGTGAGGGAGTGTTCTAACTTCATTGATTTACATGAGACTGTCTAGCTTTCCCAACACCACTTGCCAAACAGACTTGTCTTTTCTCCACTGTATAGTCTTGCCTCCTTCGTTGAAGATTAACTGACCATAAATCTGTCTAACACAAGGAACTTCATTCAATACCTTGTAGTAACCTATAATGAAAAGAACATGAAGAGGAATATATGTGTGTGTGTGTATGACTGAGACATGATGCTGCACACCAGAAACTGACACCTTGTAACTGACTATGCTTCAATTAATAAAAATAAGGAAAAAAAGAATAAAGGAAAGATGTGCAGGGCAGGGGGAAAGAGCCTAAAATCTGGGCTCCAGTCCCTGTTGTGCCCCTGCTGTGTGTGAGGGAGGAGCACCTCATCCCTGAGCTTCAGTTGTCTCCTGATTAGTAGGAGACAGCAGGATCTTCCCTACTTCTTAGGATGTTTCAGCGATCATGCGCACGAAAGATAAGATTGCAGTAGAGAAGCCAAGAGCTCATTACGGCAAGCAGGGGAGATGACGGGTATGTCAGCCCGGTGGCCCCGGGGGCCCCTCTGGGAATGCTGACGGTGGAGACACAGATGGGAAGAGTCACACCTTCTGCGCCTAGACTTCGACTTCTTGACCAAGGAGTTCTCCTTGGGCCTCTTGAAATAGCCCCCAGGTGGGACTTCCTCCTGAATGTGCCTCCCACAGCACTAAGCGGCAGCTACTCGTTTTCCTCAGGGCGAGTTTTGTAATCCAATAGGCAGTATCTCCACAGCAGCCAAAAGAGATCTTACATGGATGAGTGCAAAAGCTCAGACAAACCACACATGCCCCATTCACCATGTCCATCCTACAGAGGAAGCTGTGGTTCTGTCAGTGTCCCTTGCCACGTACAGCTACAACCCTGGCTTAGATTACTAATTACATGCAGTATGTGTGTCTCGGGTTAGAACAGATGGTGTTTGTGATGCATGCAAAAGCTTCAAATAGCCAAATGGCGCGGCCGTGGAGATTTTCCAAAGAGAAGACAAAAACAACAACAACAAAAAAACTCTCACCAGCAAAAATCAGAAGAGTGTTTATATTACTTCCTACTGTGGTGAAATACAGAACATCCGACTCGTGCAATCACTCCCTGACTCGGGGGAACCGGCCAAGCGTGAAGGGGCTGATGCCGCTGGAAGGCTGTACCTTCGAGACACACTCTGACTCTTTCTAGAAGAGATAGTACTTAAAAGATGTTAAAATACAGAATCTAGGCCTCTTCATCCTGCCAACAGATCTGGAACTTTCTCTACTTGCCAAGGTTACCCGCTCCATGAGTAGGCTGTTCTAATTGGTAGAAAGCTTTGTGTTCTAATAAAATACTGAAGACTTTGTTCCTGCAGTTCATAAAACCAGAGCTAAAGAGGACCCTGGTGGTCATCACTTTAGGGCCTTACTTCCCTGCTAAGGTGCCTGAGACCCAGAGGAGAGCCAGCCAAGGTCACATGGCTAGATGATGGCTTGCCCTAGCCCTCTAAACTGGTGCCCATCGGGCTCCCCAGGCAGCTAGACGCAATCAGCAAGTACCTACTTATGTCTTCACCAACTCCTCAAGACCCACCTGGCCCCGCTTACTCCTGACCCGCTCCTGCTCTAATACCCCTGTGATGCTTGCCTGCCTCTGGATCTTCAAACTGGGGTTGGATTTTGTCTCCACCTCTCTGTAAAGCACTTAGACTTTCTTCCCACCCTGGCCCACACCTTTGGCTTCACTGACTCCCACCCCGAATCCCAGCAATCTCATCCAAGTCATGGCACAGCCAATCCACACCACGGCCGAATCACCCCTGATAAGGAGGAGATTCAGACAGAGGGAAAACCAAGACTGAAGTCTAGGTCTGATTCTAAAACCAATGAACTTCCCAGTACATGATACTCTCTACACTCTGCCCCTGCATTGCTCTTACTTCCACCTTCCAGAGCAGCCAGTAAATCTAGTTCCTCTCTTTCATCATATGAAGACAGTTTTTATGTCCTACACCAACTTAACCCTACCCAAGCCTCCTATCCTCTGCACGAATCATCTCCAGCTTCTTAAAAATGACTTCATAATTCATGCTCTCCAGGTCTTCAGAGGGCTCATAAACTCGATCACCATCCTCTTAAAAAGAAAAATAGAGAATGCTTTGAATCCATCACATCTTTTGAGTTAGATGGTCTGCTTGTATCCATGCAGCTCTGATCATGGTCACATTTCCATCAGCTGCATATCACATTATGCCAAGTTGTGGCCAAGGAAGGTCCTGGGATTATGTTCAAATTCAGAATCCTTCCTTAGGGATATTCAAATACTGACAAGAGAACAAAGATGCTTTCTCTTTCCTCCGGGGTCTCGGAGCTGGGATTTTGTAAATCCAGGGATGCCAGAAGCCATGTTCTCCACCAGATAAAGAAACCTCATCTGCAACAGGAGAGTTTGGAGCCAGGAAGAAATGAGGAGAGATAAGCATGTGTGTGGGGTGGGGGGAGGGCGCCAGCCCTCACTAGCATGTAAGCACACATTCACTGGTGCTATCAAGTCCCCAATTTCAATTTTGAAGTCTCCTGAGCTGCCTTGGTTCCTGCAGCTCTTCCACTGATTCTGGGAGCTACCCCTAGTATCCTTCCAATAAATTATCTTATATGCTTCAACTAGGAAGGAAGGTTTCTGTCATTTATAACAAAAAGAAACTTGACTCCAAATTTCCTGATACCTTCACAGAGCAGGTTTCTTCTCTCCCATTGCTGAGCACCAGCCCAAATCTCCTCAGGGCTCCTCCAGTGATTCCTCCCATCGCATAACACTCAGATGACAGTGCACAGGATCCACTGCCTCCACCACCTCGCCTCTTCCAAAGATCTCCACTCCAGATGGCAAGCTCTGCAGAAATTGGGTTTCTGGGTGAAAAAGAAGGGCTTGAGAAAATTATGGGTCTATGACACAGTCTGGATTTACCCTGCTCCCAGGCTTTGCATCATATCAAGTGACCCATTAAATGTGTGAAATGGAACATCCTCTGTGTTCCGCCAAAGAGAATCTGAGCAACCTCAAGTTGGAGATGGCACAAGCTAATGTTTGGGTTTGGAGTGACTGGCAGCAAGATAATCAAGTTGAATCTCCCAAGTGCCTTGGGCTCTTCCTCCTTTAAAGTGCTCTGTGCACACATGAGAAAGCAATTTGGCTGAAAGAACAGCAGCTAACAAGTCACACGAGAATAACTTCCAAATAGGCTGTTTGCTAACATGAGCATCATTATCCAAGAAGATAGTTCGATATGATGTTGAGTAGAGAGCAATGTTCCTGGCATAACTGTCCTCAATGTGGCTAAGATGCGGGCCGACATGTTCCATTACAATTAGTTCTTAGAGGAGGTACGGCCGCCTAATAGCCTTGCAGTTGTAAACTCACTCAGAAGGGATTATGTGCTCTTACTAATACAGTAGTGTTGGAGGGAGCCTTGCTCGATTACACACTTGGCCTCAAGCCTTCCATTCAAGGCATTCCAGAAGCGTCTCTCACAAACTCATCTACCAGGAAATCTGGGTTTTCCTCCTACACCAGTCCTAGAAAACCGCCGAAGAAAGATCTTATTTGCTCACTGAGTTTGCACTCTCTTGCTTTATTTCAGGAAATTATGATGCTTCTGGAAGCACTAAAGGATGAGGTACAGGGACATAATGTCACCCATTTAACCCAGGGAAACACAGTTCTTCCATATTTATAAATTCTTTCTGCACATTAATTGATTACTAATCTTTTGGAGGAAATGCTAACAGCCCAGATGGCAATAATCTGAAGGAAGGAGAGCTAGCAAATGGCTTCAGATTAAGCTGAATAATAAAAATGAAGAGGGATTTACAGACTCACTGGGGCATAGGTATTTCTTTCCCAGATGGAAAGAAGGAATTCATTTCTTGTAGATTTTTAGCAACTACTTTCTCACTAAGGAGGCTTTGATGAAGCAGCCTGCTCACCTAGTTACAAATTATCTTAGACCCTGTACAGGCTATACCTCAGAGAGATTGTGGGTTCAGTTCCAGACCATTGCAATAAAGTGAATATAACAATAAAGTGAGTCACATGAACTTTTTGGTTTCCTAGTGCATATAAAAGTTATGTCTACACTATATTGTAGCCTATTAAGTGTGCAATAGCATTATATCTAAGAAAAAATGTACATATCTTAATTAAAATATTTTATTTCTAAAAATTGCTAACCATCACCTCAGCCGTCAGTAAGTAGTAATCTTTTTGCTGGTGGAGGGTTTGAAATATTGCTAGAATTATCCAAATGTGACACAGAGATGTGAAGTGAGCAAATGCAGTTTGAAAATAATGCTTATAGACTTTCTCAATGCAGGGTTGCCACAAATCTTCAATTTGTAAGAAAAAAAGTCAATATCTGTGAAACTCAGTAAAGCAAAGCTCAATAAAATAAGGTATCTTGTACTTGGCCCGTTACAGCTGTTTAAGAAAGCACAGAAAATAAATGGGTGGTGCTTATTAAATAACATTGATCCAAGAATGAAGGACTTTATGACTTCTTCAGAAATGGTGTCCTGAAAAGTGTAAGGCAGATACAGAGAGGGTATGAGACTTGTGTAAATGTTCTAAGTATTGTCCTTCATATCACTACTTGAAGAATGGACTTGACATAGATTCAGCCAATAAGCTAGAGGAACAGATTTACACTGAGGTCTTCTGATGTTAAATTTTGTGGTCTACTACACATCCAAAACTCAAGTCATGGGTCTCTGCTTTCAAGACAAGATAACAACTACCTTTATTAAGTGTGCAATAACCCTACAGACAGACAGCAGCCAGGTACATGAAAAAGTATGTCAGGAGATAGTGTCTTCGCCAAATGAGTGATGCAGATAAAGCAAGCATCTGCCTCCCTTTTTCCAGGACTGTCCTGACATTAAATACCTAGCTGGATATTATCCCCATAAGCTCTTCAAATGTCCTAGAAATACCAACATTTCAGCAAATAGTGACAGAATTGAGTCAGTAATCAGAGCAATTTCAACTTCAACAACTCACAGGGATCACATCTCAGATCATGTGTCCTTGGTTTTCCACTGATATTGACAACATAATGCTCCATACTTGAGAGAGGTGTTCTTACAGGTGGGTTTTCAGCTGGGGGGTTTGATTGTAAGCAACAGCAACAAAAAAGGATTCTGTGTAACTTGGGCAAAAGGGTAAATGTATTAGAAGACTATAGAGAAGCTCATAAGATCATAGGAAAACTAAAGAGCTGAGCTTAGAACAGCCAGGAACCAGGGAGCTCCAGAGGGCCTGGGACCACTCAGCAGCTTTACCCAAGCATGTATCACCACTGAAATTCATTCACTAATCTAACACATATTTACAAATACCTACCATGTGCCAGGCACAGTTCTACATGCTACGGAGATAAACAAAACAGAAAACATCCTCATTCTCATGGGTCTTTCATTCCAATAGAGGGAGAAAGATAATATTACAAACAGAATAAACATTTTTAAAAACCACACTAATATGAATCATAATCAAACTCCTAAAAAAATGATAAAGAAGAAAAATCACAATAGTGGACAGAGAGAAGAGACATATTACATACAGAAGAACAACCTAAGAATTACAACAAACTTCTAATCTGAAACTATGTAAGCCAGAAGACAATAGAACAACATCTTTTAAGTGCTCAAGAAAGAAACTATTCAGAATTTTATACCCAGAGGAAATATCTTTCAGAAACAAAAGCAAAATAAAGAATTTTACAGACAAACAAAATCTGACATGATTCATGGTTTTCAGACCTGCTCTACAAGAAATGGTAAAGGAATCAAGCAGGAAGATAATGATAGCAGATGAAAACATGGATCTTATACACAGAAATAAAGAGAACTGGAAAGGTTAAATATGTGGGTAAATATTTAAACAACTTCACATTATTTTTAATGTCATCAAAAGCTAAGTGACTGCTTAAAGAAATAATACCTATGTATTTTGATGTTAATAACATATGTAGAAGGAAAAATCTATCAAAATAATATCATGAAGGATAGGAGAGGAAAATGAAAGAATATTGTTGAAAGGTTCTCACAGTTTAATAAGGAATGTAATATCATTTAAAGCTAAACCATGATAGGATAAAGATGCATACTGCAAATAATAGGGTAACTACTAAAAAGATAAAAGAGGCAGAGCTAATAAGCCAAGAGAGGGCACTAAATGGAATACCAACAAAATACTCAAATAATACCAACAAATTCAGGAAAGGAAGAAAAAAATTAACAAAAAGTTTATGGGGGAGAAAAACAGAAAACAAAGAGCAATATGTTAGATTTAAACCCAAACAAATCGATAATCACATTAAATGTAAATAGTGGAAACATTTCAATTATTATCAGATGTTATTACACTGCAAGAATAAGTAAATGCTGTATACAAAAATTGCACTTTAAATGTGAAGACACAAATAGGTTAAATGGATGGGAAAATATGTACCATGCAAGTACCAATCATAAGAAAATTGGATTAGCTATATTAACAACAGACAAAGAAGACTTCAGAAACAGGAATGTTCTGTAGGCTAGTGAGGGGCATTTACATTTTATAATTACAAAGGCATCAATTCATCAAGAAGACATAAAAATTCTAAATATGTATGAAATCAGTGACAGAGCTTCAAAATACATGAAGCAACAAATTGACAGGAACAAAATGAAAAATAGGCAAATCCACAATTACATTGGGACACTTCAATATTCTGCCTTCAGTAATTGGTACAAGTATAACCCCCACATCAGCAAGGATATGGAAGAACGGAGCAACACTGTTAGCCAGTCTTATCTAAATGACGTTTATAAACCATCCCGTCCACCGACAGCAGAAAGCACATTCTTTTCAAGTTCACATTGGACATTTCACCAAGATATACCATATGTTGAACCATAAAACATGTCTCAATATATTTAAAGTAATTGAAATCATACAGACACACTTCTACAGCTACAGTGGAATTAAGTTAGAAATAAATAACAAAAATATCTGGAAAAGCCCCAAGTATTTAGAAGTTTAAAGAAGCTATTAAATGTTACTTTTACTTCCAGTCAGGACAAAGTATGGAAGGGATTTACCCTCCCACTTGAAACAACTGAAAACAATTACACAAAATATGCAAACCGTGTCACTCAAGGCATCGGACATCAGGCAATGAAAAAGAGTTATCCTTGAAATATGAAAAACAAATGAGGTGAGTCCTAATGTTGATCCATATTGCTAGCTCGAGAAAGATTCCAGGGTACAGCAGGGGAGAGGGAGCCCAGGCAGTCTCCCTGAATTGAGCACACAGAGATGGGAGTCCGAGGACATAGCACTGATCAATGCGTGCAAGTGAGGAAACTACCCAAGACCAGGAAAATAACCATCAAAAAAGATGATCAGGAACAGTGCCCAGAGATCACACCCAGTCAGGAACAGTACCCGTTGTCTCCAGTCAGTGTGAGAAATCTCATAATTAGGTGAGCGTCAGTTAGAGCTGTGTTTCCCAAATTGAAGGTAATTTTGTCCCTTAGGGGACATTTGGCAATGTCTGGAGAGACATTTGTAGTTGTCACAACTGGAGGCACACTACTAACACACAGTGTGTAAGGGCCAGGGATACTGTTAAACATCCTACAGTGTACAGGACAGCCCCTCGCCACAAGGAATTATCTGCTCCAAAATATCATTAGAACTGAGGTTGAGAAATCCCAGGTTAAAGTAATAAAAAGGATGTTGCCTCAGTAGTGGTGAAAAATAAACCCTAGACTAAATCCTGTTCTTGCCCCAACTAACAAAATTTTGCTCATGCAAGACCTGAAAGGATCAAATTATTTCCACTTAACTGCATCCCAGAACAAAGCTCAAGAATATTTTTAGGAGTGTAAAAATATTCAGTTGATTTAATAAGGTAAAACTGACAACGCCCACCACCCAATAAAAAAATTTACCAGACAGGCAAAGAAGAAGAAAAGTGCAACCCATAATGAGGAGAAAAGTCTACTGAAGTTGACAGAGAAATGAAATAGATAGGTGAAATTAATAGTCAAAGACATTAAAACAATTATAACTGTATTCCATATGTTCAAGAAGCTACAGGAAAGACTGGACACACTCCATAGAGAAATGGAACATGTGGAATGATCCAAACCAAATTCTAGACGTGAAAACTAAAATAGGCTAAGAAGAAAAATAGACTAGGATGGGATTAATGACAGATTACACATTGCAGATGAAAAGATTATAAAGACATAACAATACATACCATCTAAAATGAAACACAGAGTGAAAACAAACTAAAAGCATGAATAAATAAACAGAGCAACAGTGAAATGCATACAACTTCAAGCAACTACACACACACACACACATAACTGAAGTCCCCAAAAGAGAGAGGAGAGGAAATACGAAAAATATTTGAAGAAATAATGGCCAAAATCTTTCAAAATTTGATGACAACTGTAAACTAGCAGATCCATGAAGCTCAACAGTCCCAAGGACAAGAAATATGAAGAAAGCTACACAAGGACATATCACGATCAAATTGCTTGAAATCAATAATAAAAAGAAAATCTTAAAACTAGCCAGAGGAAACAAGAATGATATATCATGCAGAGAGGAACAAAGATGAAGATAACAGATTTCTCATTGGAAATCATGCTATATGATTCCATTCATATGAAAGTCCAGAATAGGGCTCCACAGAGACAGAGTATATCAGTGCTTGCTTAGTGCTGGGGGGAGAGTGGGAACAGGGTGAAGGGGAGTGATAGCTGAAAGATACAGGGTTGTTTTTTTTTTCCTTAGGTGATAAAAATAATCTGAACTTGACTGTGGTGATGGCTGAATATATCTCTGCACACAGTAAAAAACCACTGAATTGTACACTTTAAATGAGTGAATTATATGGTATATGAATAAATCTTAATAAAGATGTTTCAAAAGATAATGGACTGTTTTAAAGAGAAAAAGAATAACATTGTATTGGGGGATTTATTATATATGTAGAGGTAAAATGTATGAAAATGACAGCACAAAGGTCAGGAGGAGAGAGATTGAAGTATATTTCTGTATGGTTCTCATATTTTATGTGAAGCATAAGTATAATGTCACTTGAAGACAGACTGTGATAAGTACAAAATGTACAGTATAAACCTTATGGGAACCACTGAATAACAAAACTGAGAGTTATAGCTAATAAGCCAACAAAGGAGATAAAATGGAAATGTAAAAAACAGTTCATCCAAAAGATGGCAGAAAAAGAGGAACAAAGAACAGATGCGACAAATAGAAAACAAATAGAAAGTGATAGATTTAAACCCAACAGTATCAATAATCAGATTACATGTGAACAGTCTAAACACCACATGCACAAAAGGCGGAGAAAATCAGATTGGATAAAAAAGCAAAACCTAACTGTATGCTGCCTGCAAGAAAGCAACTTTAAATATAAAGACACAAATAGGCTAAAATTTCATGCTGACACTAATCCAAAGAACGATGGAATTGTTATATTAATATCAAAGTAGATTTCGGAGAAAAGAATATTATTTGAGATAAAGACGATCATTTTATAGTGTTAAATGTGTCAATTTATCAACACAGCATAGCAATCTAAGCATTTCAGAGCCTTAGAACTGAGTTTCTAAATATATAAAGAAAAAATTTAAAAACTACCTAGAAACACCCACTGTTAAAATTGGCGATTATAATACTTCTCTCTCAATAACTGATAGAAAGTATGGACACAAAATCAGCAATGCTTTAAAAGACCTGAACAATAAAATTGGTCCATTGGACCTAACTGACATATATAGCAGAATACACATTTTCTTCTTCAAATGTTCATGGAACATTTACCAAGAAAGGCCATATTGTGGGTCTTAACACAAATCAAACTAAATTTTAAAAGATTCAAGTTATATAAAGTATATTCTCTGACCACTATAGAATTAAAGGGGAAATCAATAAGAGAAAGATATGTGAAAAATCCTCCAATATTTGTAAGCTAAAATATATATAAATAACTTATAAAACAAAGAAGACATCAAAATGGAAATTTTAAAATGTGTTAAACTATATGAAAATGAAAACACAACATATCAAAATTTATGGGATGCAGTACTTATAAGAAAATTTATAGCATTATACACCTGTTAGAAAAGAAGAAAGGTCTCAGATCAATGACCTTAACTTGTACATTAAAGAACTAGAAAAAAAAAGAGCAAATGGAACCTAAACTAAACATACATATGGAAGTAATAAAGATCAGAGCAGAATCATTGACATAGAAAACAAAAACAATAGTGAAAATCAATGAAATTAAATCTGATTCCTTGAGTCCGTCTATAGAACTGATAAACACCTAGCCATGATGATCAGAGAGAAAAAGTGAAAAGACACAAGTTATCAATGTCATGAATGAGTGAGGCAACATCACTAAAGATTCTGCAGATACTTAAAGACCAACAAGAGGATATTATGTTTCAAAATATGAAAATCAATCAGCGTAATACATTGGAATAAAGGGAAAAAACACACGAGCATCTCAATTGATACAGAAAACATCTGACAGAATCCAATACCATTTAATGATAAAAACACCCAATAAACTAGAAACAGAAGGAAACTAACTCAGTGGGGACAGAGTTTTAGTTGTATAAGATGAAAAGAGTTCTGGGAATGGATGGAGGTGCTGGTTGCACAATAATGTGAATGTATTTAATGCCACTGAACTGGACACTTGTAAATGGTTATAATGATAAATTGGATGTTATGCATATTTTACTTCAATTTAAAAATTAAAAAAGATATTATGAATAACTCTATGCCAATAAGTATGTCAACTCAGATAAAATGGACAAATTTCTTGAAAGACAGACTACCAAGGCTAATTCAAGAAGAAATATGTAAACTGAAAAGTGCTGAACATATTGAAGAAATGGAACAGTTGTTAAAAACTTCCAACAAAGTAAACCCCAAGCCCAGATAGCATCAGAGGTAAACTTTAGCAAATATGTTTTTAAAATGTATATTCAAACAGCTCCAGAAAATTGACTAGGAGGGTCTACTTTCCAACTCGTTCTATGAAGCCAGTATTACTCATAAACCCAAACCAGCTAAAGACATTAAATGAAAAGAAAACTACAGGTGGATATCCTCCCTGAACATAGCTATAACTTTCCAGGAAAATGTTACAAAGTCAAATCCAACAGCATGAAAAAAAGGGAGTACATCATGACCAAATGGAGTTTATCCCAGGAATGCAAAGTATATTTAACATTCAACAATTCATTAATGTAATTTACCATTGTAACAGAATAAAGAAGGAAAACCTGTGACCATCTCAACAGAAGGAGAAAAAGCCCTCAAAAAACCTAACATCCATTCATGGTTGAGCCTGTCAGCAAACTGGGAATAGAAGGAAACTTCCTGAATCTAAAAAAAAGGACATGTTAAAAAAAAACCCTAAAATTAACATCATACTTAATAGTGAAAGAATGACTGCTTTCCCACTAAAAGCAGGAACAAGCAAGGATGACTACTTTCACCACTTCTAGTCAGCATCATACTGGAAATCCTAACTATTGCAATAAGGCAGTAGAATATATGGGAAAATAAATATATATATACAAATTCATTTCCGCTACAAACAACATGATCATGCACGTAGAGTATCTTAAGAAACATACAAAATATCTACTAGACTTAGTAAGTGATTTTAGCAAGGTCAAAAGATACAAGGTTAATATGTAATAAACCAATTGTAATCCTAAATACTAGTAGCAAACAATTAGAAATTGAAATTTAAAGAATAATACAACTTACTATAGGATTGTTAAAAACCAGGAAATATGCAAGATAGGATTAATCAAATAAGTATACTGAAAACCCCAAACCATTTTTGAGAAAAATTAAAGGCACAAGTAAACAAAGAGATATGTCATGTTCGTGGGAGGAAGGCTCAGTATTGTTAAGACATTAGTTCTCCCCAAACTGATCATTAGATTCAACCTGATCATGGTCAAACCCTAACAGGAATGTTTTAGTAATAACTGGCACACTGATTCTAAAAGTTATATAGAAACGAAAGGACCTAGAATGCCCAAAGGAATATTTCAAAATAAAAAGTTTAGAGGACTTACACTACTTAATTGCAATGCCACAGTAAGCAAGAAAGTGTGATATTGGCATAAGGGTACATGCACAGGTCAATGGACGAGAATAGTGACTCCAGAAACAGATCCATGTATTAATGACCAATTGATCTTCAACAGTTGCCAAGGTAATTCAATAGGGAAAGACACAGTCTTTCAACAAATAATGCTAGAATAACTGGGTATTCATATGGAAAAAAGCAAACCTTGACCCTTACCTCACACCATACACAAAAATTAATTCACAAAAAGATTATAGAATAAAAGCTAAAAATATAAAACTTTGGTAAGGCATCATAGGAGAAAATCATTGTGGCTTTGGAGTAAGCAAAAATTCGTTAAATTGGATGCAAATAGCATGATGTAGCAAAGAAAAACTGATAAACTAGACTTCATAAATTTAAAAGTGTCTGGTCTTCAAAAGAAAACATTAGCAAAATGAAAAATCAAGTCAAGGGAAGGGAGAAAATATTTGCAATACATATATCTGACAAAAGAATTGTATATAGAATGTGCAAACAAATCTTACAGCACAGCAATAAGAAAGCTAACAACCCAGTTAAAAAAACTGACAAAAGATTTGAATAGACTAGTCATAAAAGATGATATACAAGTGGTTAGCAAGCATGAATAAATATTCCACATCACAAATCATCAGAAAAATGCAATTAAAAACCACACAAAATATCTCTAATAGCTAATGTGAAAAATATTTTTAATACCAAGTGTTGGCAAGGATGTGAATTGACTAAAACTCTCATTCACTGCTGGTGAGAATGTAATATGATACCACCAATTTGGAAAACTGACAGTTTCTTAAAATGTTAAGTGAACATCTAAATTATGACCCAGCAATCCCACTGCTGAGTATTTTCCCAAATGAATGAAATACAAAATGTTCCCAGCATATTTATTCATAATACTCAAAAATTGAAAACAACCCCAGTATTCTAAAACATATGAATAAGTAAATAATTGTGGTATATTTCTACAATGGAATCCTATCACACAATTAAAAAAAAAGGACTACTGATCCACAGAACATGAATGAATCACCAAAATATTCGTGTTAGCAGAAGAAGCTAAACACAAAAAGGGCAAATGTACCATGTTTCCATTTTTATGAAACCCTAGGAAAAACATATCTACTCTATAGTGATGGAAGACAGGTCAATTGGAGTGGAATGTGGGGGACTGGAAAGCAGCACAGGGAAGTCTTTTAGGGTAATATAAATATTCTATATCTTGATTGTGGTTGTGGTTACACAGATGCATATCATTCAACTATAAAATAAAATGTACCCATTTTAATATATGTAAACTGTATGTCTGAATAACTTTTTAAAATCATATGTATTGGAATGGCCAAAATCCAAAAACTGACAATACCAATTATTGGCAAAGATGCCGAGTAACAGGAGTTCTCATTCACTGCTGGAGGGAATGCAAAATGATACAACCACTTTGGAAGACAGTTTGGCAGTTTCTTATAAAGGTGACCAGGGTCTTACCATATAATCCATTAATCGTGCTCCTAGGTATTTACCCAACTGAATTGAAAATTTATGCCCCCACAAAAATCTGCATGTGAATGTATATAGCAGTTTTCATCATAATTGCCAAAAACTGGAAACAGCCAATCATACAGGTGAATAGATAAACATTCCATATCCACACAATGGAATACTATTCAGTAATAAAAATCAATGAGCTGTCAAACCATGCAAAGTCATGCACAAAAATACATACTGCTAAGTGAAAGAAGCCAGTTTGAAAAGGCTACCTACTGTATGACTCTATCTATATGACATTCTGGAAAAGGCAAGGAGGGCAAACAAAGCATGATTACTGGGTGTTTGGAGTGAGGCGGAGGGAGTTGAATACAGGGTATTTTTTTTATGTCAGTGAAACTATTCTGAATGATACTATAATGGTGGATACATGATTCTATTCATTTTCAAAGCCCATAAGATTTTACAGTACAAAGAGTGTACCTTAATTATGCAAAATTTAAAAAGCATTTATGATGTCAAGAAATCTCAGGATGAAACGCATAAGTGACAAAAGAATCTAACTGTATCACAAAGTTATGAGACAACCTATTGAAAGGAGTTGGGGAGAAAAGTGCTGACCTCAGGAACTCTGGAAATGAATGGAGTCTGCGAGACTAGAGACAGTGGGAACTGTATACAGGCACTGTACTCTAGTTGATACATTTGTTTCCCACAGGGGTAAGGGTTGGTAATTCTGTTACCAGTATTCATGCAGACTGGAACTCAACAATCGAGTAAATGGATGGTATATGGTGGGAGCCAGGTTTCTCAAACTTGGAGTGGAGAGGATATAGACAAGCATGGAAGGGAGGCTAGAGTGAACCCCATGGTCCTAAAATTGAGTCATAGACAACAGTAGGAACTCATATTTAGCTTAATAGAGATACAGATGGTTACATATAGAAATATTTATAGATATGTGTATGCATATACCTAGGTTGGTATACGCATAGAAATTTCTTTGCTGTGTCACCTGAGGTCCTAGAAGCAATGCCACCCCAAAAGCAATAAGCACACTTAGTGCCCAGTTCTTGGTCTTACTAATAAAAGGAACCAAGGCTCATTGGAGAAACGGCTGATTCCAGGAACGGGTCAGGAAATATACAAGATGATCCTGCAGTATCTTGTAGTACAATAAGGAAGTGCTAAGAAACAAAATAAAACAAAACCCTAAATTGATAGGGTTATGTCAAAGGGATACGCATGTCAACTGAAAGAGTTTCCAATAGTCAGAGGTGTAACAATTTGAGCAACAAAATAAATAACTCATTGGATTATGTAACTGGAAGTATAAAATAAATGTACATGAGTCCATATTATATAATCAAATGATTGATAAATAAGTGGAAGAGAAGAAACAAATCTCCCTCATAGAAGAATTCCAAATAATGTATGTAGACACTCTCCCTTCAAGGAAGGGGAGTGTAGCGCCCCACTTAAATGTGGGCTGGACATAGTGACTTCCTTCCAAAATGGTGCAGTTGGGAAGGGAGGAAACAGACTAACTTTACAGCAGACAAACCTAACAGAGACTATTGCAATGAATTCAATAGTGATGAGTCATAAGGATGGTATGTAACCACTCCTAATACGATGTGATGAAAATGGCACTTTCCCTCTGTGATCTTCTTCCTAAAACCCGTAACTTTAGTCTAATCATGAGAAATACATCAGACGAATCACAATTGAGAGTCGCTCTGCAAAATGCCTGACCAGCACTCCTCAAAACTGTCAAAGTCATCAAGAGCAAGGAAAGTCTGAGAAACTGTCATACCCCAGGGAGCCTCAGGAGACACGACAGCTAAACGTTACAATAGCTATCCTGGATGGAATCCTAGAACACAAAAAAGACATTAGGTAAAAACTTAGGAAATCTGAATGAAGTCTGGATCTTAGTAATAATAGCATATTGATATTGGTTTATTAATTGTGACAGGTGTACCATGCAAATGTAAAATGTCAGTAATATGGGAAACTAGGAGTGGGGTATGTGGGAACTCCATTATCTTTGCAATTTTTCTGTAAAACTAAAATTATTCTAAAGTAAAGATTAAAAAGGAATAACCTGATGCCTGATCCAACTCCCCAGAAATTCTGATTTAATTGGGCAGCCTAATGGCCTAAGCACTGGGAGTTTTGAAATCTCTCCAGGCGATTCTAAGGTGCAGCCTGGTTTGAGAACCATAGGATGAGAGCCTGAGGGTGAGAACCTGATCTGGGCAAACGCCAGGAGCTACATGCATATCCATAGTGCCTACTGGCCCAAATTTTACCTCACAGAATCATACTTCCTCAACAGATAATCAATTTTCCCTGTTTACAGGATGAACAGGTGGGAGCAGACAAAATATCTTTTCTTATTATCCTAGATTAAATAGCGCTGTTCAAAAGAAAATGTTGTATATCTACACTGTCCAATATGGTAGCCGCTAGCTACATGTGGCTTTCATCGAGCACTTGAAATGTGTCAAGACTGAAGAAGTGAAATTTTAATTTAATTTAGTTAACGCAAATTTAAACAGTCACAGGTGACTAGTGACTACTGTATTGGATAGCGCTGCTCTATGAAAACACAGTCAAGCCCCTAAGGAAAGATCTCTTAATCTTCTTTTTCGGATCTGGACTAATTTTTTCTCCCTCTAACTTTTTTCTTCCTATAAATTGGAGTCTCCTATTTGCTGGGGGCATTTTTACTTTCAAACAGCAATACAAGTGCTAAGGCACTCCCTCCACCTTGGCAACAGAAAGGTTTGGCATCCTTCCTGGGTCTCCACCTGCAGTGCCTGCTGTTGGCCACAGGAAGCAGCCCTTGTGCCCTTGGCGGAGAGCATTTCCTCCAAGCCTGGACACCCCTTTCTGGACTATTTTGGTTCAGTCCAACTCTAATTTTTGCACTGCTCCCTCTGGAGTGAATTTCAAACTCCTAAGAAGAAAGGAAAATAGGATCTCCTGGCAGAGGGCTGCAGATGTTCTGTTATTTGTCTCTGCTTAAAAAATAGCTTCTCCCCAACCCTCTACCACATCCGCGAATTTCTACTATACCGCACAGCTAATGACTACATTAAGCATTTGGAAGGTCTGCATTATTGTATGCTGAGAGCCCGGTGGCAGAATACAATTATACTATAGATTGCTTAGGTTGTCTGAGTGATGGGAAGGAATAAACATTCTGGAGGGGCAGTATGGATTGAGCTTTATCGCATAACAACACTCCCGATTGCCAGCTCCATATCCTAAATACTGAAAGCAAAAACCGAAGGCGAGATTTTAGAAATCCCGCTGCCATGCCGGGGTACACACCTTGTCACTTACACATTGTGGTGGAAGTTTAGCTGTCTGGTTTTAATGGGAATAGGGTTTTATATGGTTTTAATGATGCAAAGAGGTGGGGCAAGGATCTTTTTTTTAAGTAACAGTTTCTGCAGTCAGAGGCTGTTCCAAGCTTATTTCTTATAGATCAGGGAGAAATCTAAATTATCATGAGCAATTAGCAGAGGGAAAAAAATTGAGATTAGCATTAGAATTAGAGATTCTAAATTGTGAACTGCTTGACAGCAAGGCCTCTGTTCCTCAATTTTGCTACATCCTAGGCAGGCCTATGGTTTTAGGTTTGTTTTGTTTTGTTTTTTAACAGCTTCACTGAGATGCAAATACTATACATCATCAGTTTTATTTAAGTTTTTAATTGAAGTAGAGTTGGTTTACAATGTTGTGTTAATTTCTGGTGTACAGCATAGTGACTCAGTTATACATATATATGTATTCTTTTTTCAGATTCTTTTTATTATAAGTTATTACAAGATATTGAATATAGTCCCCTGTGCTATACAGTAGGACCTTGTTGTTTACCTATTTTATATATAGTAGTGTGTATCTGCAAATTCCAAACTCCCAATTTATCCCTCCTGACTCCCTTTCCCCCCTGGTAACAATAAATTTGTTTTCTATGTCTGTGAGTCTGTTTGTGTTTTGTAAATAGTTCATTTGTATCACTTTCTAAGATTCCACATATAAATATTCGTCTTTCTCTGAGTGACTTACTTCACTTAGTATAATCATCTCTAGGTCCATTCGTGTTGCTGCAAGTGGTATTATTTCATTATTTTTATGGCTGAGTAGTATTCCATTGTATATATACCACAACTTCATTATCCAGTCATCTGTCAATGGACATTTAGATTGTTTCCATGTCTTGGCTATAAAATCATCAATTTTAAATGCACAATTCAATGATTTTTAGAAAAGTTCTATTTGTGCAACCACCACTACTCTCCAGTTTTAGAACACTTCCTCACCACAAAGAGATCTCGCCTGCACAATCACTACCTATGATCCCTAACCTCCCCCACAAACTTAAGTAACCACTGATTTATTTTCTGAAGTCTCTATTAATTTGCCTGTTCTGGATATTTCATATAAATGGAATCATGCCATATGCAGTAATTTGTGACTGGCTTCTTTCACTCAGCATAATGTTTTCAAGGGTCATCCATGCCAGAGCACGCATCGGTACTTCATTATTTTTTATGGAGGAATAATATCCAATTGTGTGGCTATACAACACTTTGTTTACCCATCATCAGTTGATGGACATTTAGGGTGTTTTTACTTTTTATCTGTTTTGAATAGTGCTGCTGTGGGTGTTTGTATACAAGTTTTTTTTGGACAAATATTTTCAGTTCTTTTGGGTATATACCTAGGAGTGGAATTGCTGGGTCCTATAGTAACTCTGTTTAACTGTTTGAGGAACTGCCAAACTGTTTTCCAAAGTGGCTGCACCATTTTCCGTTCCCATCAGCAATGTATGGAGGTTCCAAATTTCTTCACATCCTCACTAATGCATTATTTCCCAGTTAAAAAAAATTATAGCCATCCTAGTGTGTGTGAAGTGTATATCATTATGTTTTTTTCTTTTTTGTATACAATTTTTAGAGGTTACTTTTCATTTACAATTATTACAAAATATTACCTATACTTCCCATATTGTACAATACACCCTTGAGCCTGTCTTACACCCAATAGTTTGTACCTCCCACTCCCCCAGCCCTATATTGTCCTCCCCTCTTTCTCACTAGTAACCACTAGTTTGTTCTCTATACCTGTGAGTCTGCCTTTTTGTTATATTCACTAGGTGGTATATTTTTTAGATTCCACATATGAGTGATAAGTGTTATCATGCAGTATTTGTCTTTCTCTGTCTGACTTATTTCACTTAGCATAATGCCCTCCAAATCCATCCACATTGCTGCAAATGGCAAAATTTTGTTCTTTTTTATGGCTGAGTAGTATTCCATTGCGCGCGCGCGCGCGCGCGTGTGTGTGTGTGTACACACCACATCTTCTTTATCCAGTCATCTGTTGTTGGACACTTAAGTTGTTTCTATATCTTGGCAATTGTAAATGATGCTGCTATGAACATTGGGGTGCATGTATCTTTTCAAATTTTTTCCGTTTAACAGAGGCACTGGGGATTGAACCCCAGACCTCATGGACACCAAGCACGTGCTCTACCACTGAGCTCTACTTGCCCACCCCTCAAATTTTTATTTACATTTCCCTAATGACTAATGATGTTGAATACATTTTCATGTGCTTACTATTTATTCATAAATGTTTTATGTTGAAAATTTTAATTTAGTCAATTGGGTCATCTTATTATTATTGAATTGTAAGATTTCTGTTTATATTCTGGGTTCAAGTTCCTTATCAGACATAATATCTGCAAATAGTGTCTCCAATTCTCTTAGTTATATTTTCACTTTCTTAATAATGTTTTTTGAAGAGCTTAAGTTTTGAGTTTTGAAAAAGTCCAATTTATAGTTTTTTTTTCTTTTACTGATTGGGCTTTTTAAAAATCATATCTAAGTAATCATTGCCTACTCCAAGGTCAGAAAGAATTTCTCGTATGTTTTCTTCTAAAAGCCTTACAGCTAACAAAATGTCCTGTCCTTCCACCTAATCAAATATGTCTTCAGAACAACCTGGAAGGCCAGGTTCCAGTGTCAAATTCTCCGTCTCCAAGTCCTACACCTAAATGCGGACTGCCAGCCCCCAGCATCCGAGCCACTCCCCACCCCCTCCCTTCTCGCTCTGGGCTCGCCCCTCACTGTGAGCAGCCTCACGCGTGTTTATAAGCGCTTACTACATCCCGTCTCCTCCCTGCAAAGGCACACAGCTGCCTCCTGGCCAGCGCTCAGGCGTGTGGGTGCACACGCAGACTGCACGTGTGTCCCTAGGAAGACAGACACAGGAAAGGAGCTTGTGAAGACTGGAAATGGGCTTGCGGCCATTTAGGGAAGGACTTCCAGTTTCCCAGGTATCTACTGTGTGTTCTAGAAGGGGGCCAGCTGCTCTGTGTGGGGATGTGTCCTTGACTCCACTGTCTCCTCCTCAAAGCAAGGCCATCTCAGGCACAGGGACCAGAGTGGGGCTCTTTTCGCACAGGTTTAAGTGTGGTACTAAGCCTGCCAAGTCCTCAGGGGGAAAAGGCCAGAGGGGAACTGACTGATGACCAGTAGTCTCAGAGACTGGCCTGCTGGAAGTCTTGCTCCTCCATGGGCTCCTATCCAACCCTGAAAATAGAAGTGGGTAACTTGTGTCAACAGGATGACCAAATCAATCCGTTTCCATCAAGGCAAAGTGAGGAAGCAATCTCAGAGGGGGTGATTCAGTTTGGGCCTAGAAAACCTGGGCTACTATTTACCTCTACTTTCCTGTCTTCTCTTCCCCAATCAGATTTCAACCTGCATTCGAACAGTCTCATCCACAGACCAATGGTTTAACAGCACTGTCCATGGGGGCTCCAAGACCATTTTGCTAGGACAATGGGAAATCTATCCTGGAGTAAGGATTTCTTGGCTCCAGGTTCTCTTCACTGGTTGCATCCAAAGGCAATGCCCTCCTTTATTTTATATCTGGAAGTTTGTGCCTTTTGACCCCCTTCACTCATTTCAAAGGTACAAACTTTCAGTTATAAAATAAATAAGTCATGAGGATGTAAGGTACAGCATGGGGACTAGAGTTAATAATACTGTATTGCATATTTGAAAGTTGCTAAGAGATTAAATCTTAAAAGTCCTCATCACAAGGGAAAAAAAGAAAAGGAAAAATTTCATAACAACATGTGGTGATCATTTTGCAATGTATACAAATACTGAATCATTATGTTGTACACCTGAAACTAATATGATGTTATATGTCAATTATACCTCAATTTAAAAACATGTCTCCAGACATTTCCAAATGTTCCCTGGGGGATAATACTGTCCCTAGTTGAAACCACTATACAGGATAGAATATTTATACAGCCTGGACAATGATAGATTTACAAATTATGTGTAATAAAAAATGCCTGTGTAGCAATAAAAATAGCAGAATAAAAATATACATTCATAACAAGGCCACAATTATGTAATAAAACAGTGTATGAATAAAGGTTGTGAATGCAATAAAACACAGAATGAAAAAAAAATGCCCCTTTAAATGGTTGATGAACATCAAGACGGTGCTTAGTAGCTGTGGGTGTGTGGGTGGCCCGAAGTCCCTCCCAGAACAGAGAGCCCCAGCATGTTCCCACCTTCACCGTGAGCTGCCTGGTTCGAGCAGAGCCACAGCCCGGTCTACCCGTGCCTGAGCGCTGCTGAGAGGAAGGCAGCGCGACGCAGGAGGCATTCAGCCCCGGGCTGCCGTGAGCGAGTGCGCTTGCGTGCTGCGGCTCCTTCGGTACAGGTGAGACATATGATACCCATCCACTCGGCACCAACGGCTGGCTCAGGACTCAGGACCAGCTCAGCAGCTGCAATCCGTCATCTGTCACACACCTTCTTGTGTTGCCTTTCTCAGCTGGGCAGGAGCCTCTGAGCCACGCCCAAGCAACCATTTCAAAGATTGCCATGGACACTAGAACTGTATAGTGGTAGAAGCTTCCAGAAGACAGATGCCTCCAACAGAGAGATGGCAAACAAGATTTTGGGGGCATGCTGACACCCAGCAGGACAGTATAGACTGGCACAAGCTGGAAAGATTTTGAAGAAGGGGGGCGAATTGGAGTTGGCCCATGCACAGCAATGCAGACAGGTGCTTTCAGGAACAAAAAAATATATAGCTGCCAGGGCTTCAGTGCACTTCCTATTAGGTGCATTGATATGACAGAGACATGCTTTTACTTTCAACTAGTTAATATCTTGCAATCTATAGTGTGTCTCTTGCAGACAGCTTATAGCTGGATAATGTGGTTTTTAAATCAATTATGCCAATGTCTGCCTTTTAATTGTGTTAATCCATTTACATTTAATATAACTACTGCTAAGGTGGGATTCATGTCTGCCATTTTTCCTTTTCTACATTTCTTATGTATTTTTGTTTCTCAATTCCTCCATTACTGCCTTGTTTTGAGTTAAATACATATTTAAAGTGAACAATTTTTTTCATCCTCATTTATTTTATTCTATATTTTTGAGTTATTTTCTTAGTGATTGCCCTGGGGATTACTATGAACATCTTCATGTATAAATGTCTAGTTCAGATTAATATTAACTTAATTTCAATAATGTACAAAGACTACTTCTTTATGGCTCTTTTCCCCATATACTGTTATCACCACAAAGTACATCTTATATATTTTGTGACCCTCAACATGGATTTATAATGATCACATTATGCAGCTGTCTGTTAAATCATATAGACTATAAAAGAAGTTACAAACACAAGTACATTTATACTGTCTTAGTACACTTATACTGTCTTTCGTATTTACATAGTTACCTTTACTTGTGTCCCTTATTTCTTCATGTGGATCCAAGTTATAATCTAGTTTTCTTTCATTTCAGCCTGAAGGACTTCCTTTATCATTTCTTATTATGATGGTTTGCTCTTGATGAAGTCCCTCCATCTTTGTTTTTATCTGGGAATGTCTTAATTTCTCCTTCATTTTTGAATGATACACGTTTCTCAATATGCAGAATTCTTGATTGATAGTAGCTTGTTTTGTCTTGTTTTTTTCCTTTCAGTGCTGTGAAACTGTCATCTCACTGCTTTCTGACCTCCATGGTTTCTGGTGAGAAATCAACTTATCTTACTGAGCATCCCTTGCAAGTGGAGAGTCACTTCTCTCCTGCTCCTTTCAAGATCCTCTCTTTGTCTTTGGACAGAATTTTATTATGTTGTGTCTAGATATAAATATTTTTGAGATTATCATACTTGCAGTTCGTTGAGCAGATATGCAAAATGGCTAATGGCACATAAAAAGATACTCAGCATCATTAGTGATCAGTGAAATGTAAATCAAAACCAAAATACCACTTCATACCAACTAGGATAGCAGTAATTAAAAAGTCAGATAATAGCATGTATTGGCGAGGTTGTGAAAAAATTGGAACTTTCATACCCTGTTTGTGGGAATGTAAAATGGTGTCACTGTTTGAAAAACAGTTTGGCAGATCCCCCAAAAAGCTGAACATCGTTACCATGTGATCCTGGAATTCCACTCCTAGGTAGATATTTGAAAGATGAAAACTATGTCCACACAAAAACTTGCACATGAATGTTCATAGCAGCATTATTCACAATAGCCAAAAGGTGGAAAAAACCGAAATGTTCATCAACTGATGAATAGATAAATATGTGGTACATCCAATACACAATGCAATAGAATATTATTTGACCATAAATTAAATGGACTTCTAATACGTGTTATAATAATGCATGAGCTTTGAATACATTATGCTAAGTGCAAGAAGCCAGGCACAAAGGACTGCATATTATATTATTCCATCTATATGAAATATCAAAAATAAGCAAAACTATAAATGCAGAAAATATGTTAGTGGTGGCTTAAGGCTGGGAAGGGACAGGCAGATTGGGGGTGATGACTGTGGTGTATGGGATTTCTTTTCGGAGTCATGAAAATATTCTAAAATTGACTGAGCTGAAGGCTACAGAACTTTGTGAATATATCAAATCATTGAATTCTACACTATAAATGAGTGAATTATATCTCAATAAGGCTGTTTAAAAATAGATGAACAAGAATTATTGTCATGAAGGTAGTTTATGAGTCAGTGCTTTATAATCACAATGTGTTTGGCAATAAGACCTAGACTTGAGTCTTGATTCTACTGCTCACAAGCTGTGTGATCTTGGGTAAATCATTTTCTCTTTCTGACTCTCAATTTCCTCATCTGTAACATGGGGTTAATAATAGTACCTACCTTATAAGTTGATTGTAAGGATTAACTTAAAGGTGATTTTCAAACCTGATTATATGAAGACCTCAGGAATGTATCTGTGGATTCCTAAGAATATGTCCTGTGGTCTCAAGTCTGAGGAACACTGCCATCTCCATTTATCACAATCACCAATACCAGTGATAAAGCAGACACGGAAGCCAGGTATCACAGTTCATTTATGTGTGGTCCCCAAGGTCACCCAGAGTATACTTACTCATCAAAATCTAACAGAACATTTTATACTTCCCACAGAGAACTCACTGAGGTTAAGTCCATAGAGAATATATCCATTGCAACTGTGACTCTCATTACTGCTGGAGGGAGTATAACATGTTACAACTGCTTTGGACCACTGGTTGGCAATCAGTATACCTACAATGGAATATTATTCAGCCTTATAGAGAAAGGAAATTCTGATGCAGGCTACAACATGGATGGTCCTTGAGGACATTATACTAAATGAAATAAGCCAGTCACAAAAAGACAAATACTACATGATTCCACTTACAGAGGTTCCTAGAGTAGTCCAAGTCATGGAGACTGGAAGTAGAATGGCGGTTGCCAGGCCTCGTGGGGGGGAGGGAAAAGAGGTTCAATGGGTATAGAGTTTCAGTTTTGCAAGATAAAAAATTTTACAATCTGTTGTACAACAATGTGATAGTCTTAACACTACTGAGCTATACACTTAAAAACGGTTAAGATGGTAGATTTTATGTTACATGTTTTTAAATCACAATAAAAAAATAAAACACTGTCAAAAGAAAAGAGAAGGGAAGAGAAGATAAAAGAAAAGAAAAGAAGTATTTACTGTTGGGCCACAAGCAGCCAGAAGAGCTGGCAGCTGGGAAGCCACGTGGCACTAACACAGCCAGGCCTAGTCCATCTCTTCTGTCTATTTGCTCTGGTATCAGGGTCCAGCTTCTTATCTAAATTCCAACACAGCGGCCTTCTATCTTGGTTGCATTTTGGAATCACCTGAGGGGATTTAAAATTTTGCGATGTCTGAGACCCCTAGAGATTCTGACCTACTTTATCTGAAGTATGGCCTGATCACTGAAAAAACAAAAACAGGTGATTCTAAAATACAGCCAAGATGGAAGACCGCTGATCTAGAGAGATTCAGAGTTGGTGCGCAGGTCTCCTTGGGAACTTTTGATGGAGTTTCCAAGCCTGGTGTGCTTTTAGGGAATGAGATGAAGTAGCTGGTGGCAATGGAGAGAAGATAGAATCAGCTGAGCTTGCTGATGATTGGAGTGGTTGGGGGAGTCAAGGGTAAATTCCAGGTTCCTGGACTGAACAACAGGAAGGATGGTGGTATGATTCAACCAGGCAGGGAAGACTGGATAGAGGACCAGTATTTGCTGAGGAAGACCATGGGCTCAGTTTAGGAGACTTACGGAGTCTGAGATGTCTATTAGAGGCCCATGTAGAGAAGGTGAATAGGGAACTGGATGTTGTATTGTGGGGCTTGGATCCATGGCGGGGAAAATTTGTGTATCACTGAAAGGCATAGTGATTAATGACATCACCCTGGGGAGGAAGTGTAGAGCGAGAAAAGAGAGCTCAGAACCAGCTTCTTGAGTACTCCAATACTAGCTTAGGAAACTGAAAAAAAAAAGTGATTTTAAAAATGGTCAAAATAGTAACAGATAATATTTGTGAGAAAATTAATTTGTGCAGAGCCCTGTTTTCCAACCCTGTTCTAAAGGCTTTATCTGCTTTGTTTTCTTTTTTTTTAGAACATTTATTTTATTTTTTATTACAATTTATTTTATTTTTTTATTGTGTGGGGGTAATTAGGTTTATTTCTTTATTAATGGAGGCACTGGGGATTGAACCGAGGACCTCGTGCATGCTGAGCATGCGCTCTACTGCTGAGCTATACCCTTCCTCCCCAAAGGCTTTACTTGTTTTAACTTAATCCTCACAATGACTCTGTGAGTTCGGTCATTGTAATAAAGCGCCTTAACTTCATTTTGAATTTTGACTGCCGAGAGCTCTCAGGCCCCATCCCTCCTCCTTTCCCTTTTGCCCCATATCTGAGCAAGCTGGGAGCTCTGTCTCTGGGCACCAGCGGGAATTTCAAACCATGAAAGGCCCAGCCCTCATGCACAAACTCCCATCCCAGTTCCTCCCCTCACCACAATAAAAACCTGAAGCCACCCACCACCACCTCAGCGCTGGTTTGCCTGAAACTGAACCTGAGCCTTTGCCTTGGGGAATCTTTGTGCTGTTTACTATGTGAGTAATTGATGGTATTAGTTTCCTGTGGCTGCTGTAACAGACTACCATAGACTTGGTGGCATAAAACAACAGAAATTTATTTTCTTATGGTTCTGGAGTCAGAAATCAGTTTCACTTGCCTGAAATTAAGGTGTTAGCAGGGCCATGCTTCCTCTGGATGCTCCAGGGGAAAATCCACCCTCAGTCTCTTTCAGCCTCTGGTGGCTGCCAGCATTCCTTGACTTGTGGCCTCATCCTCAAAACTAGAATCTTCAAATCTCTCTGTTCCATCTTCATATCTCCTCCTCTGTGTGTGTGTGTCACTTCTGTCTACCTCTTATAAGGATACATGTGACTGCATTTAGGGCCCTCTCAGAGAATCCAGGATAATGTCCTCATGTCACGATCCTTAACTTCATCACATCTACAAAGAACTTTTCTTTAAATAAGGCCACATTTACAGGTCCCAGGGATTAGGACCTGAATTCTCAAAGAGCCATTTTTCAGCCTACCACCACATGCATTGGTGCCCATATGTCATTTGTCCCAAAATCCAAATATTCTTGTGTGGGGTCAGGCTGTCCAGTATCCAGCAGGGGCTGGCAGGTGCCCAAATAAAACAGCAATATTGTTCCCAATTCACAGATGACTAGACTGAGAGAACAGTAGAGCTTGGGGAAGTGGGGCAAGATGTGCTTGGTTTTGTTTCTTCCAACAGGACTACTCCCTCATTACCCGAAAAAAAAGGAAAAAAAAAAACCTCGTGGGTCCTTAACAGCAAATGGGCAAAAAGCGAAAGGCCACCTACAGGGCAGTTTGCTGGCCTGGAAGTGTTGGAGGAAAAGAAAAGAAAAAAGTCAAGACCCAAAGGCGCATACCCATTCCTAAGTCTAGAGTGATTGTAATGTTGAACAGAGCGAATACCTTGAAAGCATGCAGAGAGCTGGCAAGTGGTTCCAAACTAGTGGATTTGCAGATCTATTTATGGGAAATTAAAGCTACAGTTGTTATACATCATCCCCCTTTTAGTGAGCAGCAGATACTCAATTTACATCAGTAGCTACCTGACAGTAGTTACTCTGCTGTTCTGCTTATCATAATTACCAGACTGACTTTGACGTTCGTTATTCACAGTTCTTTACCCGTTTCCCCTGACAGTTTATCTAGCACGTATGATTCGGTGCATACTTCAGCGTTTCTCAGTGAGGTTGGAGCAAGTTGGAGAAGATCCCAGGTTCAAGTCCCAGTTTGGCCACTCTTGCTGCGTGACATGGAGCAAATCCCTTCTTCTGACTGGGTTTCAGATTTCGCATCTGAAAACCAAGGGAGGCAGATGGCCCTTTCCAAAAGCACACAATTCTTTATAGTGGCTGAAGCACCCCAGACCTTCCCTGGAGAGAAATGATCTAAAAGGAAACTCTCATAAACCATAGCATCAGCATCCCTGACCTACATAAGAGGCTGCTGCCTTTTCAGTGTCTCCACTTGGTCTTGAATTCTACTATGTGGCATTAGGCAGAGAAAGGCCATCATTCTTCTTTCCAATGACTGTAACAGATCTTGTTCTTGGCAGTTATGCTAGGTGGGAATGAGAAAATTCTTTCATGATGAACAAAAGCTTTTGTGTCTTTTTTAAGTAGTGGAAAACTGCCTAGATGGACACACCAAACCACATTGATGGAAGACTTTGGAATGTCTAATTTGAAAAACAGGCACATGGCGATACAATGAAGGCTTCTGCCAGCCTTCTTCTCCTCCCTTTTCCTCTGCCCTACTTGTTCCACTGTGCCAAAATTAAATAGTCACTTCTCTGGAAACTTTAAAACTTTTCCATAATCATTTTTATTGGTCTTAAGCAAGTCCTAAATTAATTGGCAAAATAGTATAGCCAAATAACCAGCTTAATGTGTTCATGGGGTAGACAGCCTTTAAAGAGGCTGTTTATTCTATACTGGTAACCCAGTCTTATGTCCTACCATAGGACACTGAGCTTTGAGCCTAATAAAGTCAGGCTACAATCCCAATTCTATTATTTCCTAACTGTGTGACTTTGGGCACACTGTTAACCTTTCTGATCCTCCATTTCCTCATCTATAAAATCAGCTTCATAATAGCTACTCACTATGGTAAGTGGTTTACATGGATTCTATCACTTAATCCTCACAGGGGCTTCTGAGGTTGGTGTCATCTGCTTTTCTTGTGAGGATTAAGTGAGATAATTCAGGCAGGCAACCGGTAGGCAGCAGGGTGCTAAAGAAAATGGTGGCCAGCTGTTACCGCGTGCTCAGCTTTGTGCTAGGTATTACAGAAGAAATCAAGAAGCATTACTCACTAAACATGAATTGAGCACCTACCATATATTCATTTAAAAGGTGGAGGGGGAACATTCAAAGAAAGTACAAGACTCAGTTTTTCAATCTGGAGTGGTTCTCTTCTGTTCCAAGTGGTCTGGGTGAGATTAAATACCCCTTCTAGCCAGCTGAGCCTCCAAGCATGACAGGTTTCTCGCCTATATTCCCTAGTTCGGAGCTCAGGCTACAAACTGGGATGTGATCCTCTGGTGGGGGTAGAGGGGGGGTCATTGGCATTGCTGACGAGGCTGGATATGAACCAAACCCAAGGCAGAAAAGATTTGGTCCATTCAAGTGGTCTCTGCAGAGAAGGTGGGGACTTGCCCTCCCTTCCTGCAAACCCTTCGCAGAATGGCCTGCCCCAGGTTGGCCTCCATCCACTGACGATCCCTCCCACTTCCCCATCTGTCACACATGCTCCTTGGAGAGCTTGCCAGACCCCCTCTCTTTGATCTTCTTGGCATCTTCAGGTTACTCCCTAGGTCTGGCAGAGGAGTTATCCGCCCACTAAAATTCAACTCATCTTATGAGTTTGAATAGCTCCCCTGGGAACAGTATCAGGACTGAAAGTGGAGGCTGCCTTTCTACAGCATATGGTGAAAATAGTAGGTCTTCAATATGATGTGAGCTGATTAGAGTAGTTTAATCCCTATTAAAGCTGTCACAAATGTATGGTTAATTTTTTAAATAAAAATAAGAGTGATATTTATGTCATACGCACAAGCCAATTATGAACATAAATCAATTAATAAAAAGTATCTGGTGGTAGTACACACCAGATGTCAGCTTATTGCCAGATGCCAATATTTATAATCTTATCTATCTATATCATCCACATTCCCTGCTGCATTGATTAACATATAAACACTTCAGAAGTACATGATTACATATGATTTATAGATTTGTATAGGAGAAAACACAATTAATCAATGGAATAACTATAAAGATGGTGGAGGCACTAAACAGCCTAAACAGTAAAGGAATACCAAAGATTAGAATATGGTACCTGCAAATATCAGTGATTTAAAGTGAGAAATGTGTGTATAAAGGCCTCACACTTAGCTTTTATGCTACCATGACTAAAAGGAGACTCTAGTTCCAAATTGCAAAAAAATGAAAATAAATAAATAAAAGTTCTATTCACTTTAATTTTACTGAGCCACTATAGTGGGTTGAATAGTGTCCCCCAACCTGGCCCCATTTATGTACACCTGGAACCTCAGACTGTGATCTTATTTGGAAATAGAGCTTTTGCAGTTAGAATTAGTTACAGATCTCAAGATGAAATCATTCTAGATTTAGGGTGAGTCCTAAATCCAATGGCTGGTGTCCTTAGGAGAAAACCAAAGGACCCAGAGAAACACATAGACAGAAAGCCAGATAAAGATAGAAGCAGAGATTGGAGTGATGCATCTATTAGTCAAGAAATGCCAAGGATTGCCAACAACACTAAAAGCTAGGAGAGAGAGGAGTGCAACACATGTTCCACCCTCTCCGAGCCTCTAGAAGGAACCAACCACATCTACACCTTCATTTCAGACTCCTGGCCCCCTGAACTATGAGAGAATAAATATCTGTTGTTTCCAGCCACCCAGGCCGTGATAACTTGTTACAGCAGCCACAGGAAACTAATACCGATGCCTTCACTTCTATATCCAAACTTGACAAAGCACCAAAAATGAGAACTAAAAAATCTACCTAATTTGTAAAGCAGAAGTATAAATTCTAAATAAACTACCAGCAAAACAATTCTTGAAAAATAATACATTTGTAAGACTGGTTTATTAGGACTAGGCAGGTTTTATTTTAGATGGTTATTAGAAAAATCTATGATTAGTATTCATCACATCAAAATCAAAGCCATATGACCATCGTAATAGGTGTCAAGAGGCCATTAGTTAAAATCCACATGAGTTCCTAATAATCATTCTTAATGAAGTGTGATTGTAAAGGTGTTTCCTTAGCAGGACATACAATATGCATCTGAATGTGTATGTGTGTGTGTGTGTGTGTTTGTGTGTGTCTACACATGTACTTCCTTGCTCTGTCTACTGAGAAGACCTAGAAGCAATGACCCCAGTAGCAATGACCACACCTAGTGCCCAGATCTTAATTTCTTAATACCATTTTCATTGGAGGAATGGACTGGAGCAGTAAATGTACAAGGTGAGCCTGGAGCACCTTGTAGTATCAGAAAATAGGAAATGCTCAAAGATGAAAAGGATGAGGACATGCCAAAGGAATTTAGGAGCCAACCTGAAAGAGCACTCAATGGTTAAATTTGGAACAATTTGAGCAACAAAATAAAGTAGTATTCGAGTGTAACCCAAAGTATAAAGTAAATATCTGTGAGTTCATTCTGATATAGAAATATTTGATTGAATGAATAAATGAGGTAGAAAGAAAAGCTCTTTCAACTCATAAATATAGGCAGAATAAAGGACATAGAAAATCACCATTTGGCAAACATTATAGTTTAAAGGAAAACTCAGTAGTTGATGCCAAAACTAGTGGGTGAAAGTACATAGTCTCACAAAATTTTACCACAAGATATTTATAATTACTAAGGGAAAAATAGTAACTTTACAGTGAACAAAACCTGGCAAACAATCATCAAAGTTCACATGATCAGCATTGGGACATGTGAGTATCAGGCACCTTCTGATATGATGGCCTAAGAAAGGCACGGCATCACTTCTGTGGTATTCTTGCCCAAAATGCAAAATATGAATTTAATCTCAGACAAACCCAAATTGAACAGCATTCAACAAAGTAAGTGGGCAGTTCTCTTCAAAATTTCAGGATCAGTAAAAGTAAGGACTAAATAACTGCCCCAGATCATAGAAGCCAAGGGAGACATGACAACTACATGCCATGTGTGATCCTGGGTTGGATCTGGGACCAAAAAAGAAAAGAAATTAATGGAACAATTGATAAAATCTGAATAAGGTCTGTAGGTTGGTTAATCACACTGTATCAATGATAATTTTCTGGTTTTGATACTTGTACTATGATTACATAGGATGTTAACACCGGAGGAGACTGGATGAAGTGTATATGAGAATCCTTTGTACTAGTTTGTAAATTTTTATAAGTCTGAAATTATTTCAAAATCAAAAGTTAAATAAATTTAAAGAAATCCCCCAAAGTTTTTCAAATTATAGTGTATTTCATACAATGGAATTTTATACAAATATTAAATGTAGGATTTTCTTAAAGTAATAAGGTACCAGTGAGGAAATGCTAACACTATATTAAACAGAGATATATTGTATATGTAAATTTTATGTGCTATATGATCCCAATTTTGTATTATTATTCATAGATATATACATAGCAAAGCAAGAAAAATAAAGGTAACATAGAGAGGTAGAGGACAAAAATTATCATATTTGTAACTGTTATCACACTACTTCTACTGAGAAATGCAAGAGAATCATCTATAAGAACTACTAAGAGAATTCAGTTCGGTAGTTACAAAATAAATGTACAGGATTTAGAGTATTCTGTATGCTAACAATAAGAAGTTGGAAAATACAATTTTAAACTTAGAATACTCAGAATAAACTAAGATTTTAGCAAGAAGGATTTGAAATCGAAGCTAGTAAGGAGTTTGGATGGCTCTGTTAGAACTGGTTAAATGTAGGGGAAAAAATAAAATGAATCAGTATCTTGCACTATATTCCATTGAAGAGTAGCAGAATATGCCATCCTCAAATACGACTCTTTGTTAAGGATTATTTTGAGACACTGCAGACACAGGAGAAACTCTGAAAACAGTGGAAGTTACCCTTTTGTAAGAGACATTCATATTAGAAAGGGGCCTGAACCAGGAAGAGCTATTACTAGAGATCAATTTTTTCATCTGAAAGACTTACCTACATGACAGGGCAAATTCTGTTTACCATATATTTCCTCTTCTCACCTTCCTGTGAGTAGCCTTCTACCCCTTTGAAGCCCCAGACCCCTGTCCCTTTCCTTAACGTAGGGTGGTATATAAGCCTCAGTTGCCTGGCTGCCTTTTTGAGGCTCATATCTTTGTGGGGCTTTTGTACATACATATGTGCACATGTAATTAAAATCATTTGTTTTTCTCCTGTTAATCTGTTTTTTATTACAGGAGGGTCTCAGCCAAGAACCTGGAAGGGCAGAGGAAAAATTTTTTCCTTCTCTACACCATTATAAATACCCTATGAAATAAATAGTTAAATGTGAATATTTAATCTCAGAGGAAGGAATAATTCTTTAGGCATAAGTAGGTAGAAGCTATAAAGGAAAAGACTGCTAGTTTTGACTTCATAAAAGCATTAAATTTATTTACTTCAAAGAGACCATAAATAAGAATAAAAGAGAAATAACAAATTTGGAAAAAATGTAATACATGTGACAAACAAGGGTCACTACCCTTAAGATGTAAAGAGCCCCTACAAATAAGGAGAAAAGAGACTCCAACAGAAAAAAAATCGAGAACCCTAAAGTCTCCACCCAAAAACTACTAGAACTAATAAATATATTCAGCAAAGGTTGCAGGACACAATGGTAATATACAGAAGTCTGTTGTGTTTCTATACACTAATAATGAAATATCAGAAAGAGAAAGTAACAAACAATCCCACTTAAAATCGCATCAAAAAATAAAGTAAAATATCTAGGCATAAACTTAACCAAGGAGGCAAAAGACTTTTACACTGAAAACTATAAAACATTGATGAAAGAAACTGAAGATGATTCAAAGAAATGGAAAGATATCCTGCACTCTTGGATTGGAAGAATCAATATTATTAAAATGGCCATACTACTCAAAGAAATCTACAGATTGAATACAATCTCTATAAAAATACTGATGACATTTATCATGGAACTAGAATGAATAATTCTAAAATTTATATGGAACCACAAAAGACCCTGAATTGCCAAAGCAATCCTGAGAAAAAACAAAGCTGGAAGCATAACCCTCCCAGACTTCAAATTTTACTACAAAGCTACAGTAATCAAAGCAGCATGGTATCTGGCACAAAAACAGACACACAGATCAATGGAACAGATTAGAGAGCCCAGAAATAAACCCATGAACCTACAGCTACTTGTGCTATGACAAAAGAGGGAAGAATATAAAATGGAGAAAGCCTCTTCAATAAGTAATGCTGGGAAAACTGGACAGCTATCTATAAAACAATGAGATTAGAAGATTTCCCCACACCATATACAAAAATAAACTCAAAGTGGATTAAAGACCTAAATATAGGATCTGAAACCATAAAACTCCTAGAAGAGAACATAGGCAGAACACTCTTTGACATAAATTGTAGCAATCTTTTCTTGGATCTGTCTCCCAAGCAAAAGAAACAAAAGCAAAAATAAACAAACAGGACCTAATTAAACTTAAAAGCTTTTAACACAAATAACAAATGTTGGCAAGGATGTGGAGAAAGGGGAACCCTTGTACACTGTTGGTGGGAATGTAATTTGGTGTAGCCACTGTGGAAAACAGTATGGAGGTTTCTCAAAAAACTAAAACTAGGACTACGCTATGACCCAACAATTCCACTGAGTATATATCTGAAAAAAAAAACACTAATTTGAAAAGATACATGCATCCTAATGTTCATAGCAGCATTATTTACAATTGCCAAGATATGGAAACAATCTAAGTGTCCATCAACAAATGAATGGAAAAAGAAGAACTGGTATATACATATATATATACATATATATATATATATATATATAGAGAGAGAGAGAGATGTATATATGTATATATACATGTGTATATATATATATATATACACACACACACACATATACAATGGAATACTACTCAGCCATAAAAAAGAATAAAATTTTGCCATTTGCAGCAACATGGATGATTTAGAAAGCATTATGCTAAGTGAAATAAGTCAGACAGAGAAAGACAAATACTGCATGATATTACATGTATGTGGACTCTAAAAAAACCAACAAATGAATTAATATAACAAAAAAGAAGCTGATTTACTGATATAGAGAAGAAACTAGTGGTTATCATGGGGTGAGGGAAAGGGGGAGGGCAATAGAGGTGGAGGGGAATAAGAGGTACAAACTATCAGGTGTATAATAAGCTACAAGGATATATTGTACAACACAGGGAATATAGCCAATATTTTATAATAACTATAAATGAAGTACAACCTTTAAAAATTGTGAATCACTATATTGTACACCTGTAACTTACATAATATTGTACAGCAACTATACTTGAATTCAAAAAAACAGCAATATGAGGATGGCTAAATAGGAAAATATCTTAAAAGCTTTTGCATAGCAAAGGAAACCATCAACAAAACAAAAAGACAACCTACAGAATGGGAGAAAATATTTGCAAATGATATGTCGGCAAGGGGTAAATACTCAAAGTATACTAACAGCTCATACAACTCAATACCAAAAAAACAAACAATTCAATCCAAAAGTGGACAGAAGACCTAAACAAGCAATTCTCCAATGAAGACATACAAATGGCCAATAGGCATATGAAAAAATGCTCAACACCACTATTATTAGAGAAATGCCTATTAAACCCACCATGAGTTATCACCTCAAACTGGTCAGAATGACTATTTTCAAAAAGCTTACAAATAGCAAACATTGGCAAGAATGTGGAGAAAAGGGAAACCTGGTACACTGTTGGTGGGAATATAAATTGTGCAGCCACTGTGGAAAACAGTATGGAGGGTTCTTAAAAAGCTAAAAATAGAACTACTATATTAGCCAGCAATTCCACACTTGGGTATATATCTACAAAAAATGAAAACACTAGTTTAAAAAGGTGCATGCACCCCAATGTTCATAGCAGCACTATTTACAATAGCCCAAACATGAAAGCAACCCAAGTGCCCATCAACAGATAGCTGGATTAAGAAAATGTAGTATGTGTGTGTGTATATATATATATATATATATATATATACACTTCACATAAACATATATATATATATATATATATATATATGTAATGGAATGTTACTCAGCCATAAAAAAGAATGAAGTACTGTCATTTGCAACAACATGAATGGACCTAGAAAATATTATGTTTAGTCAAATAAGCCAGACAGAGAAAGACAAATACTCTATGATGTCACGTATATGTGGAATCCAAAATATAAAACAAATAAATGTACATACAAAACAGAAATGGACTCACAGACATAGAAAACAAACTTACGGTTACCAGAGGGGAGAGGGAAGAGGGGAGGGACAAATTAGGGGTATGGGAGAGATACACACAACTGAATATAAAACAGATAAGCAACTAATGACCTGTAATAGAATATACTCTGTGAAATACTGAATCACTGTGCTGTACCCTGAAACTAACACAAGACTGTAAATAAACTGTACTTCAATTTTTGTAAAGTGGAAAAATGGACAATAGGAGTCACAGGAGTAAAATATTGAGAACAGTATAAATAGGCAACAATAAGGAAATGGTTAAATAAATCCTGGTTCATTTATCTATAAGATAAAGTAGTATACATCAAAAACTATCTGACAAAATGTCAAATTATAAGAAAAATACTTTTGAAATACAACATATTGTTAAGTAAAATACAACATAGGGTTAAGTAATAAAAACATGCTATAAAATAGTATTAAAGTATAATATCAATTTAAATATATATATTTTAAATACATAAATACCTCCACCATTTGGCTTACTTCAAATATAACAAGAAAGTCTATTTTTTTAACATATAGAGAACCCACTAAGAGTAAAAACTTTTAAAACATAATTGAAATTGAAATACTGTGATATTTCAATAAAATTTAATTGTATTATTTAATATTATTAAAAATGTGGATAAAAATTCATTATCAATAAGTACTTTTCAGGTACTGATTATACAGCAAGCACTCTAGTAGGTTCCAGGGATACGATCATGAACAAGACCACAGCCTGACCTGTGGCATTTACACTCTGGTGCAGCAGATGTAGTCAACGTATAAATACACAAGTAAATATGTAAGTGTGGATTTCAGTAAGTGCCTTGAAGAAATATTACAGGTTACTACCACAGCACATAAAGGGGACTGATTTGTTAGGAGGGTGGACACGGGGTAAAGAGCATACAAAAAGAACTAAAAGTTGTTTTCCAAATGTTAAAAGTGATTATTATTTTAATAGGTAATTATTTAATGATTTTCCTTGTTATAACTTTTGATTTATTTTCCTAAATTTCAGCAATGAACATGTATTACTTTTTTAATCAAAAAAGAATAAAATGCTTAGACGTACACTTAACCAAGAAGCTGAAAGGCTTGTACACTGAAAACTCTAAAATACTGATGACAGAAATTAAAGCAGACACAAATAAATGGAAAGATATCTCATGTTCATGGGTTAGCAGAATCAATATTGTTAAAATATCCGTATGTCCATACAACCCAGAGCAATATACAGATTCAACGCAATCCCTATCAAAATCCCAATGGCAGTTTTTTACAGAGATAGAAAAAACAATCCTAAAATTCATGTGGAACTACAAAAGACTCCACAGAGCCAAAACAATGCTGAGCAAGAAGAACAAAGCTGGAGGCATCACACTTCTTGATTTCATTATATATTACAAGCTACAGTAATCAAAACAGTATGATACTGGCATAGAAACAGATATATAAACCAATGGAACAGAATAAAGAGCCTAGAAATAACCCACACATAGTCAGCTGATCTTCTTCAGGGTGCCAAGAATACACAATGGGGAAAGGAGAGTGTCTTTAATAAATGATGTTGGGAAATCTGGATATCTACATGCCAAAGAATGAAATTAGATCCTTGTCTTGTACCATATGCAGAAGTAAACCGAAAAAGGATTAAAGACTTAAATGTAAAACGTTAAACTGTAAAATTCTTAGAAGAAAACATAAGGAAAGAGCTTCTTTTTTTAATTGAAGTATAGTTGATTTAAAATGTTGTGTTAACGGACATACAAAACAAACTGTGGTTACCAGGGGGGAAAGGGTGGGGGAAGAGATAGATTAGGAGTTTGGGATTAACCAATACACATTACTTTATATAAAATAGATAAACAATAAGGACCTACTGTATAGGACAGGGAACTACATTCAATTTCTTGTAATGAGCTATAATAGAAAAGAATCCGCAAATATATATGTATATATATAATTGAATTGCTTTGCTGTGCACCTGAAACTAACATTGTAAATCAACTACATGTCAATAAAAAAAAAGAATTAAAAAAATGTGTTAATTTCTGGTGTACAGCATAGTGATTCATTTATATATATATATATGTTCCTTTTCACTTTCTTTTTCCTTGTAGGTCATTACAAGGTATTGAATATAGTTCCCTATGCTACACAGTATAAACTTATTGTTTATCATTTTATATATAGTAGTTAGTATGTACAAATCCTGAGCTCGCAATTTAAGGGTCTCCGCAATGATTTCTTGGACGTGACACCAAAAGCCCATGAGACAAAAGCAAAAATAAACAAATAGGATTAAATCAAACTAAAAACCTTTGCATAGCACAAGGAAATAATCAATAAAATGAAAAGACAACCTACAGAATGGGAGAAAATATTTGCAAACCATGTATCTGATAAAGAGTTAATATCCAAAATATATAAGGGACTCTTAAAATTCAATAGAGAAAAACCCCACAAATAATTTAATTAAAAACTCGGCAAAGGACTTAAATAGACATTTTCCCAAAGAAGACATCAAAACCATAACACTACCATACACCCGTTAGGATGGCTATTATCAAAAAAAAAAAAAAGATAGCAAGTGTTTTCAAGGATATGGAAAAAAGGGAACTTTTGCATACTGTTGGAGGGAATGTAATTTGGTGCGGCAACTATAGAAAATCAGTTTGGAGGTTCCTCAATAAATTAAATAGAGCTGCCATATGATCCAGCTATCCCGCTTCTAGGTATATATTCAAAGGAATTGAAATCAGGATCTCAAAGAGATATCTGTACTCCCATGTTCACAGCAGCATTATTTACAATAGCGAAGACATGGAAGCAACCTAAATGTCCATTATCAGATGAATAGATAAAGAAAATGGTTATCTTAATCAGTTTGGGATGCTATGACAAAGTACCATAAACTGGATGGCTTATACAATAAACATTTATTTCTCACAATTCCAGAGGCTAGTAGTACTGTATTGTACACTTTAAAATCTGATAAAAAGATATTTTGTTAAGTGTTCTTATCATAAAAAAATAATAAAGATGGTGGTAGAAAACTTTTGGAGGTAATGGATGTTTATAACATAGATTGTGGTGATGGTTTCATGGGTGTATACTTGTCTCCAAGCTCATCAAGTTGTTTATATTAAATATATACAGATTTTTGTATGTCAGTCAGACTCCAATAAAGTGTTTTTTAAAGACATAAACAGTAAATGTAAAAGAAAAACATAACAAAAATAAAATAAAATAGATGTGTAAGTATTATTGTTTACTTTGATAATCCTCCAAAAGTCATACTGTCTAACAAGGATGCACTGACTTGCCTAAAAATTATCCCTGTGTACACCACACCCCTGTGGCCCAATGAACATGAAGGGACACCTGAGCAATAGCCTTGTCCAAACTGCTATTCAAGTCATCTTTTAAATTTTGTCACAACATTGATATCTCCACGATTGGCTTATCTCAAATGCAAAAGAAAGTCTATTTTGAATATACAGGAAAACTTCTAAGAGCAAATCTTTCTAAACATAGTTGAAATTGAAATACTGGGATATTAACAAAAAATTAAATTCTATGACTTGAACTCATCTTTGAAGTAAATTCCAATTGGATGAAAAAGATACTGGGATGATTTATGTATAGAGATATCCTCTGATGCTCATAGGATGGAGATGCAAAAGAGAAAGGAGGTTGGTTCAGACAAGGTGTGTTCTGTAAAGTACAATGAATGACATTAGAAAAAAAATGGAAATACACTGTAGTCCAGCCAATGCAAAGGTATCCTTTAGGACCATTTACTGTAATCTCAAATTGAGAAATGCTCAGTGAACAGAGGGTCAGAAATCCTCCTTCTGGGCACACATGTAGTAGGATTTGAAATTCCTCAACACCTTTGGAGAATTTAGCTTGTATCTTCCAATTTGGGTTGAGCAATTCCTTGCTTCAGCCGACGAAATGTGCAAGGAAGTGAGAAGGAACCAGTGCCATTGTGATCATCAAAGCCTGTACAGGGATGGAGGCTCCAGCAGTGTGAGTAATCATAATGAGCAGAATTCCTATGAGCTGTCAGGCAAGCAGCCTGGGCAATAAATATGTTTTTCTGCTAAGCCACTGAGGTTTGGGGGTTAATTGTAACTACATCAAAACCTGACCCACGCTGACCCATACTCTTATTAATCCAAACCATCAGATGTGCTGGATCAAATTTATTTAAACCTTTATTTCTAGTAATAGAAAGTTAAGTTGCTGGTATCCAGCTGATTACAAAAATGATATTGTTCTAACTTTCATAGGACAGTGAGAAAGAATAGCTCATAATTAATAGCACAGGCTTTGGAGTCTGAAAAATAAAACAAGAAAACCGTGTTCTAGTCCTGGCTATGACTAGTTCTTCTGTGCCACGGGCTAGTCATTAACCTCTATGAGCACCAAGTGTTTTCCATCCGTAAATTGCACAGTAACGGCAGCTCTTTCTCAGGGTTATATTGTAAGGAGAGAATAAGACAATGGGTATAAAGCACTTGGCACAGTGGGCAGAAGACGGTGAGTGCTCAGTAAGTGACTATCAACATCATCATCCTCCTTATTACTTCTCAGTAGATATTTACCATCTTCCATTTGAAATACCCTAAGACCAAGAACTTGTTCATCTGATGGCTCCCCACATTTCAGAGATAAGCAATTTTTGCATGCAAATATGCCATACTGATTGATTCCTCTGTCTCTCCTGAATGGAAGAAAATACTGTTGGTAGAAATAAAATATCGGCCTCAACTTGTCCAGAAACCCAAGATCTTGTAAGTCATTACAATGTGTTTTTGAGAGTTGCCACTTCACTGCTCTATAAAAAGCTTCCTGGAAAAAGTATTAACAGATGGCCTCTTACTCTCTGAGACTGTTAGTAGCACACCAGATGGCAACCCAAATGAGAAGATTCAACTTAAATTCTCCAAACTGAAGGAAATGTGACACTAGCTTTTTAATAGGTGTGCAGAATTAGAGGTAGCAAAGAAATGATCAGTGAAGATAAAAACTCCCTTTCTCTCCTTATTTCAACATGGAATACAGCCTTCATTGTCTCACCAGTTTGCCAGAGAGTTCTCATAAAATACTGGCAATGGCTTGCCCAACACAAATAGAAATTTTATTTGAAATGACTGACAGATTTACGAGGTGTAAGGCTAGTCGAAAGAATGAAAATGCAAGGCAGTGCCCCAGGGCCGAGCGCTCGGTGCCACGGACAGCCCTTTCTCTCCAGGACCAGTCGTTAGTTTGCAACATTTTGCCCTTATTGTTTGAGATATTAGGCCTCAGCTCAACTGTCAAACTTTTGACAGGGAGGTGATAACTGTTGGAAGATACTGTTCATCTTTCCAGATGTCCAGCTCGTCTACTGGTAACTAAAAGCCGAGGCTGGGGGTTCCCTTCTCAGGCGTGGCTACTACACCAATTCCCCCAGCGGCCTTGGCGGGCCAGAACAACCTTGCCCCACTAGGGTTCCAGAAAGGCCAACCGAGTCTTCCTGTTTACTTCGGAAGGTTTTCTTTTACCATCATAGGTATGTTACCTGAGTCAATAAAGATGTTTTTTGGTGGGGAGGGTATAGCTCGGTGGTAGAGCACATGCTTAGAATGCATGAGGTCCTGGGTTCAATCCCCAGTACCTCCATTAAAAAAATAAATAAATAAACCTAATTACCTCTCCCTCCAAAAATAATAAAAATAATAATTTAAAAAAAGAAGATGTTTTTGGATATCAGAGAATACCCAAACATCAGTGTTTCAAGAGGCCATGGAACTGCCCCTCAAAGTTGGCATGTAACGATTTCATTCTGCAGGCCACCTTGGATCTTCAAAGATGGAAGCCAAGGGGGCACAACGTACAGATGGAGTTTTGGCAAAGTGGCTCGAAATATGGTCTTCAGTACAAACACACTTCATTAAAACGTGCATAGATACTCTCTGAATCAGTCATTTGGGGAAAATGGTGGCTCACAGCCTCCTTGACTACGCACAGCTGCTGTCTTCTCCTGTCTCAAGTGCAACTCTATCGCAGGGCCAGTGCAAACATGACTGCCACAAACCACATCAAATTTCCAGGAGCCCCTTCTGGCTTTCTTGTAAGCTCCTAGGACAGCTAAAGGTAGCAAACCCCAGGGATTCGATCCATCCCCTGTTCTCGTGAACCCTCCATACCTGTGAGCTATAAGCTAAGGCTATGGGTGCCCTAGGATTGGAGGAGAAAGACATGGCTCCAAAGCTCCAGGGAACAGGTACAATCTAAAGAAAGAACGAGCTCATCAGGAGGACTGACCAGCCTGGAGAATCAAGTTCAAAGAAAGACAAGTTGTCATGTATATCTAGCACCATTCGAGGGAGAGAAATCCCGGATCTGGGGTCGCTAAGGAAATGATCTTTGCTCTGGGACAGGAACAGATCACCAAGGTCCCTCGGTGCTGGAGTGAAAAAGACCACCCCGCACTACCCATCTCTCCAAGCAATATCTGGCTTTATGATTCTGCTTCCCAGTTCTCTGGATACTGAGAAGGAGGCCCAAAAACATTCTGGCTTCTGGCAAGAGGGTAGTCCTGTTACAGAGTCACTGACTTCTTGCTTTATATGTTACTGTCTAGTATTTCAGTTAGTATGAGTCTATCCTCACTTCTGGCAATGTAACACAGTTTGAGGCTGAGAAGCAGACTGCAGAGTTGGAGTTCTTAACCTGCGCTTCATATTCTTGTAGGATAAGTCTTTAGGAGTTCCAGCAATTCTGTTAAATTCTATGTATAAATGTGTGCACATGTGCTTATGAGCACGTGGGGATGTGAAATAAACCATAGGTTCTTTCAGATTCCCAAAGTGGCCCATGAGTCCAAAAAGATTAAGAACTACTTCTCTAGCTTCCTGATTGGTGAACACATGTAGGTGCCGGGAGCGTGGCGTGCTCAGAGAGGGCAGAGAAGCTCCATGCCACCTCCCACCCCCACAATAACTTGCCCACGCATGTCTTTCATCCGGCTATTCCTGAGTTGTATGCTTTCTGATAAACTAGTAATAGTAAGTTCTAAAAAATCACCTCTCTAGAATGTGGTGACCCAACCAAGAAGCTGCTCTTGATAAACCCTGCCCACCACTAACCATCACCCCTAGATGGCACCTAGGTCTCTGGACAGCCTCATGGCACCCCCCTAAATTGCAACAATGCAATGCCTTAACCAAACCAGGCATGACCGTTTCTATTACGCCTGAAGATTGTCAGAACAGATTTTACCACTTCTCTCAGTTGTAATCCAAGACAAAAACTGTCCTCCTAGTGAAATAATAGTTCTGTGATTTGCTACCAGTCCTCAGGTAAGCTTACTTTTTCTGTACTGCTAAGTCTCAGTATAATTGACTTATCTTCCAGGAATTATAAGAGAGGTCTGGTGGAAGGCTATTTTTTCTTAATCCAAACATGTCTGGGTTTTCTTTACCATGTGATGTATGAGAGTTTGGAAAGAGGCTGCCTCGATCTCATAATAATTACATGAATACATGACTGCCCATTAACAGCAGAGGACAATGGATGAACTTGCAAACTACACAGATGTCCTCTCAGACCAAGAAAGCATTTATATAAAGTCAAATATACTGATAATCACACCACATATTTATCATGGTGGTGGACGCAGGCGAAAACCCACAGAGAAAGGCTTCCTCTTGGCTTTAGCATTGGCTGCCATCCAAAAGTCACAGACTATAAACAATGAAAACCTCTCCATGAAGAAAGTTAGGAGTGGAACTCACTTGGGGTCCCCAACTTTCTGAGGAAGTGCTCAAGCCATAAGTCAAAGTAACATTTTCATCAGCCCAAGGTGGCAGGCAGATAAACGACCTGGCCGTGAATGCACACGTTGAGAGGGACCTGTGAGAGGGGGCCATCAGGAAATACCTGTGGAACGCTGCCTCCCAGCGCAGCGGGCCTGGGCCGCGGAGGAAGGCCCCATCGAAGGTGTTACACCGCAGCGAGAAACAGCTCCTCCAAGCCTGTCTCGCTCCGGTGAGACACAATGGCTTCATTGTTGACTTTCTGGGGAAACTGAAGTTCTGGTTTTTCTAGCAGCCTAGTTCAGGGAACACGCTGCCTGGGCTTTTCCATTATAAGCAGGTCGAAGATGGCCCTCCGTCAGGTCGGAGGCACCAAGGCCTCATGACGGGCTGGTTCAGGAGACTACAGTTTTCTCCAAGACGACTGCTGCTCCAGGTGAGCAGACGTCCACAGACTTTACACTCTGTTTCCCTGAGGTGTTGATGTTTCCAGCATTTGAAGATGTAAATTTGTGATGTGTGAAATGAAAAGTTCAGTACCCATTCCTTTGAAAACCTAAAAGAAAAAAAGTCATTTAGAAAAAACATTCTTTCCCCTTGAGGTCACTGGGTTGATTCCACCTCAGGCTGGTTGTTACTCAACCTCATTACTCAGACTTCATTTCTAAATATCCAGGCTTCAGGGCACTGAGAGATGAGGGGAGAAAGTAGTGCTGAGAAGAGGCTGGGGGAAAGATGGGCTGACCGGAACTCTCAGCGTCTGGGCCAACTGGGGTCCAGACCCTAAAGGAGGAACCCATCATTGCCAACGGGCCCAGAACAATGGTCTCAAATCCACAAGGAGCTTGTGGGAAAGAAGCCTCATTCTATTTTTCAAGGGGTGAAATATCTGCTGGATGTTCTTGGGATGAAGAAGAGGAAGAGGTCCTCTCTTCCTGTCCAGTAAATCATAGTCACACCCTGCACAAGAGTTTCCTCAGGACCCTGGTGTCCCACTTGGGATGAGTAGCAAGTTGGAGGTGACGATGGACACCTAGGATTCCCAGAATACTTACAATCCTAAAATTGGGGTTCAAAGAGGACTTTAACCTGTTGAATCCTTAATTAGAGCCTTTCTGTGGGCAGTGATGGGTAGAGAGGGCAGAACCATGTGGATCTTCAGATGCCAGGTGCTGGGCTAGACGCCTCCCCATGTGCCAACCTCCCAGCACCTCCGTCAGAGTTACTAATGGCTACATGTTGGGGAACAATCACTGAAACCACATATAATAAATACACAGCCCAAGGCCAAAGGACTACTGAATACGTAAAGTGCCAGGCACAGCATCAAGGAATTAACACATAGTAGATGTTGTTATTAGCACATAGGTGTTTGAAATTGTATCCAGCTTCACCAAAGGGACTGAGTTTCCTGAGAGCAGGTACCTCTTGTTATCCCCCTCTGTACAGAGCACAGTTCTTAAAACATAGAATCGATGTAGCCAGTGTTCAGTAAATGTTTTTCAATGAAAGAAAGAAACAAACAAACAAAGGAAGAGACAAAGAAACAAAGAAAGAAAAAAGAAAAGAAAGGAAGAGCACTACATAGGCACTGCATGAAAAAAAAAAAACTTTCTCTCCGCCTCCACATCAAATCAGTACTGCTGATTTTACTTCCTGACATCTTTAAAGCCACTCCTCCACTTCCCTCTGTCACCACTGCCACCACCTTGTCATCAGCTCTAGTCTGGCCTCTTCAACTCTCACAACTGATCTTCTTTCCACTGATCTCAACCCCCCTTCCAATTACGCTCCACTCCGCAGTAAATAGGATCTACTTAGAATTCACATCTGCTCATCATGTCAGCCTCCTTCTTAAAACATTTCAATGGATCCATTGCATTTGGGGTGAAGACCAACTCCCTATCACGGTGGGGCAGGTTAAAGACATGTGCTTAGTGTGAGCTGGAGGAAAGGAGGAGACCCGCATGGCCGCAGTCATGGGGCTCTCAAAAGCAGAGCCCAAGGGAGGTTAATTCAACTTCCAAGGAACAATATCCATTCCAGGGGAAGGCAGCCCCAGCAGCAGCTGTTGAAGAAAGCCTTACTCTACCCAGTCTCTGGGGATACCTGTGGCTGAGACTGTGCGAAACAAAAAATTAGAATAATTTTTGAAATTCTTTAATTTCTTTGGAGTTAAGAATTCTCGGCTTTGGATTTCACTTTCAAGGAGAGGAGATTTCAATTTTGGAACTTAACATCTTTGGGCATTAACTTATGAAAACAAGAGGATTTAATTTGGTTTTGTTTCTGTTTTCCAACATTTTAATATTACATGCAAGGTAACCCAATGCAGCATCTACTGCTCTAAATGGAACCAAGTTTTCAAATATAGATCTTTGTGCAACTCATCTTATTTTTACCAACCTTGGTTCCATTTTCATAATAAAAGGAGTATAATATTTTCTTTTCTTCAATTTTAAATTAAACATCTTTCCCTGGAAAATCTTTTTATTTATTTTTCCAATTTGTTATCGTGGCAAAACATGACATAAAACTTACTCTCTTAACTAGTTTTATATTGAGGTATAGTCAGTTGCAATGTGTCAGTTTCTGGTGTAACTCTCTTAACTATTTTTAAGTGTACAGTTGAGTGATATTAAGTACATTCATATCAAGCAATCATCACCATCAGATGTCTCCAGAACTCTTCATCTTGCACAGCTGAAACTCTGTCCTCATTAAACACTAACATCCCATTACCCCCTCTTCTCAGCTCCTGGAAAATACCATTCTATTTTATTATTTTTATTAATCTTTCCTATTTTCCGACACCCTAGCTTCTGGTAACCACAATTCTACTCTCTATTATTATGAGTTCAGTTTTTTTTTTAATTCTATATATAAGTATGATCATGCAATATTTGTCTTTCTGTATCTGGCTTATTTCACTTAGCATAATGGCACAGAGATCATTCATGTCATTACAAATGGCAGGATTTCCTTCTTTTATGGCTGAATAATATTGTATTATATATAAAGCATATCTTCTTTATCCATTCATTTGTCAACAAACATTTAAGTTGTTTCCATATCTTGGCTATTGTGGATAACGTTGCCGTGAACATGGAGGTGCAGATATCTCTTTGAGATAGTGATTTCACTTCCTTCAGATGTAGACTCAGAAGTGGGATGGCCTAATCATATGGTAGTTCTATTTTTGGTTTTTTGAGGAACCTCCACGCTGCTTTCCATAATGGCTGTACCAATTTACATGCTCACCAACATTATAAAAAATTCCCTTTTATCCACATCCTTGCCAACACTTATCTTTTGAGTTTTTGATGATAGCCATTCTAACAAGTGTGAAGTGATATCTCATTGTGATTGTGATTTGCATTTCCCTGACGATCAGTGATGTTGAGCATTTTTTCATGTGTCTTTTGGCCATTTGTATGTCTTTAGTAAAATGTCTTTTCAGGTCTTTCCCCTGTTTTTAATCAAGACGTTTGTTTCTCTGCTATGGAGTTGAGTGAGTTGCTTATATTTTAGATATTAACCCCTTATCAGACATATAACCATGTCACTTTTTGGTGGAAGCTTGAAGAGCCCGTGCATAATGCTTGACGTTCCTTACCCCAGCCATGGTGATGGTGAAAGCAAATTTTGACAAAGGAGCCTTCACAAGCCTGCATTCCTGAGTGACTATGAGGAGCAAAGCACTGGAGATGCCATGTGAATGAGAAATGGAACTTTGTTGCATTACACCACTAAGATGGGTGGGATTGTTTGTTACCACAGCATAACACAACTCATACTGACTGATACACACTATATCAGAAATATAATTTCAGGGATTAGATAATCTACTCAAGGAAGTAATTTTCCTCAAGTACTTTAAGAGTATCCATTTACTAATCAACAATTGCTATAGTGATAAGAAGTCACTATTGTCTCTTCATTAAAGCAGATTCTTGAAGATAATTTTTGATCTTGGTTTCAGTCATTGTATGAATTTATTTTACAATATGTGTCAATTTTTAATGGATTCCAAGAAAGGTTTTCTGCTATATCCCCTTCATTTTTTGAGTCAAATATTTACTGAGCACCTCCTCTGTTTCAGGTACTCTGCTAGGTGTTGGGGTATCAATAGTAAAAAAGAAAGGTATGGTTCCTTCCTTCAAGGAGCTGGGAAATGTTTTGAAGGAAAAGAACAGGGTGCTTTGAGAGTGTATAACATGGGATCTGACCTTGCCAGAGGGGCAGAGGGGACAGAGAAGGCCTCCTGGAAAATATGGCATTCTCTCTGAGACCAGAAAGATGAATAGGAATTAGCCTGACATGGCATCTGTCAGTAAAATCTTGGTTAAATGGAAGAGTCAAGGAATAGGGCATTTAGGTTAATTAAAAGTTCTAGCTTTTACATTAAATAATTAATTATACCTCATTTCTAAAGACTAGAATTCCAACACTTTCATTTCTATTTCCTAATTTTACTGTTATGGATCCTCCTAGGATTTCTCCTTGGCCACTTGAAGGTCCAAGTGACTTGCTAAAGCCACAAAACTTCTTCAATGTAGAGCTCAGACTTGAAGCCCTATCTCCTCACTGGCACCATTTCCATCTATGAAGATTTGGCCAACACTTGCCTAGCACCCCTGCTTCCTATACCCATGCAGACATGGTGAGTCAATATTTTCCTCTGGGCTGGGCCCAGTTGCATCATCCAAAACTTCCTCAAGCCACACTGCAGACAGCCTTTTGCAGTCAATAGGACCTGGTGTGCAGGGAGAGACCCATTTACATCCCTTCTGAACCCGTTTGAAACTTTCTGAAACTGCATCGCCATGCCTTCTGACTTTGGAAGTGGCTGGCAGTGTCTGACTAGTTCTCCCCACCTCTGGTGCGTTATCAGCTCCTTGAAGCTGGAGTCAGTTGTACCTTCCAGCCCCAGCCCACCGGGCCAGCCTCCACCACACCATTACCTGCTGAATTCCGACAGCATCCCTCCCCATGCCCAAGGCACTGAACTGAAAATTGTCACTCCTAGGGCCCAGACCAGATGGTCCATCCACAGCTGAGTCTAGCATGGCCTGGCCAAGAGCAGGTGCTACTCTACGTTGATGGACTGAGAAAAGGAGCTCGTGAATGAATGACCCCATTTAGGCTCAGTGAGTTATTTCAAAGTCTCTCCTTCCAGTGGCCCTTAGGGGAGCTGGCTAAGAACAAAAAAGTGTCACAGAGCTGGCCCTGTTATTCCCGAGTCCTCACACATGAGCCTAGGAATATTTGCCAAAGTGCTCACAGATGCTGCAATTTCTCTGTTATTGGAATCTAAGGCCATGGATTTGAGAAAGTGGATTCACAAGATAAACTCAGCAGAGCTGGCAAACCCGAGCGGGTTAATAGCAGCAAAGGGAGCTGATGCAGGGAGCCCTGGCCCAGCCGGGAATCTTCCGACTAGCTCCGGAGGCAAAGCTGCCCGCCTTGGTCTGGGCAGCTCCTGGAAGATGGAGGCGTGGAAACAGCCGGCCCCTCCCCCATGCAGGCTGCGGGTCCGCTGCACTCACAGCTGCAGCACATCAAAAGAAAAGGAAGAAAATGAAAGGGCTCTGGGCTTCAGGTTGAGTGGGACACGATGACTCAGACAGCTGGAACCTTCCACAGAGGAAATGCTTTAGCAAACGAGGCCCAGCCTTTGAGCTCTCACCCCTGCCCTCGACCTGCTTTGATCAGCACGAACAAGCTGGGGAGGTGAGGATGCTGAAAACTAGCAAAACCGAGGCTCCCAATTCCTAGCGGGAAACGGTCGAGCTTTTCTCCTCTGTGGGTACGTAGTTTGTCAAGGTCATGCTGATGAGGCTACAAACAGTGACCCAAAAGCCATCTGGACCAGAGATTAGGAGGCCAGGGTGCTAGTGTCAGCATCACCACTGAGCCCCAAGGTGACACACTCGAGATCCAGGGCTGCCCACATGCAGGGTAACGTTGCGGTAGCAGAAGCACTCGGAGGCTTTGGGTTTGGACAGTCTGTAGTTCCCGGCTCTGAGCTAATCCTGAAAACAACCCAGTGACACAGGCAGATGTATCATCCCATTTTACACACAAGGAGACTAAGGGCTCAGAGAGGTGAATGCGCTTCCCTAAGGCCACACGGCTAGTCAGGGGTGGAGTCAGAATTCACACTCCAAAATCAGGGCCCATTCCCACCTGCCACGGTTTCTCTTGCCAGCTCTGGGACAAGGATCAAAAAGTGAGGCAACCAACACTTTTCAAGCACTCGTGAAGCCCTGTTCTGAGTGCTGAGGGCTGAGGAGGCAGTGATAAGTAAGATATCACAAGGTCCCTGTTCCCTGGATCCGATATTCTAGAGAAGGAAATGTACAAGGACCCGTTGATGGGAACAGAACTCAAGTTCAGATGATAGTGGGTGTTACGAAAAAAACAAAGCCAAGTAATAGAGAGATCTCCAGCGGCAGGTCCAAACGCTGGGTGGGTGGGGGAAGAGGGAAACGAGGCTGTCCAAGTCAGGGTCTGGCCTCTGGAGCTGATGACTGCAGGGTAACCCCATGGCCCCACCTCCTTCACCAGAAAGTCCCCCAACCAGGCCTGCTCCCCGACCCTGGAAGTGACCCTCAAGCTGCAGGCTGGCCCAGTACCACGCCAGCCTGGGACCCCACTGGCCCCAGGAATTCAGGAAACGTGTGTGTGAGTTTGGTTTGAGTTTAAGCGCATCCAAATCTGGTTTATCAAGAAAGAAGGAAAATAAATCCATGAGATTTATGTCGCTGCTCACAGTGAACACAGCTCCCAGGCGGAGAAGAGCTGGCCTTTATCAGGACTCCTGAGTAGCTGGGAGGGATTGGCCCTCGATGGGGAGACCCAGGCCCAGGAAGGAAATCTGTCCTAGGTCACCCAGGGTCAGGGCTTGAATCTCAGTACTGCGAGGGTAGAGCTGGAAACACAATCCCTAAACTCCGGGTGCTCCCAGCCCAGGCAAACAATGAAGAAATGTTCCAAATAATTGCCATCAACCTTAATACGTACAAAGTAGTTATTCTATCAACTAGCTTCTTTTTTTCAGAAGCATCCCCTAACCGGAGACCCACTTCCCTCTTAAATGTTTTGACTCCAGCAGTGGTGGCCTGGGGTGTGCAGATTCATCACTTTCAAGAGCCTCCCATCTGCCCCTCAAGCTCATGGAGCTTGGGAAAAGAGGAGACACGTATGGCACACCTGCTGCCCAGGCGTGAGAAGGGGCGTGGCCTGCACGAGGTCATCCAGCCCTTGGGCAGCAGAATGGAATCAGCCTGGGTCTGGGTGGGCTTTTCTGGATCCTCCCGGGATTTCTCCTTGGCCACTTGAAGGTCCCAGCCAACCGGAAAGAGGGGACCAGAGATGGTGGGCTCCTTCGGAAATCTGGTTTATTTGCCAAAACCAGAAGATAGAAATTCCATGGCTGCCTGCACATCCCTGCTGAGTCCTGGAGACCTCCAGCCAGATGGCAGAGCCTTGGGAAGAGCCTGGAGAGGTGAACATTCATGTGTTGGGACCTCAGTGACTTCAGGAGCCCCACGTTCAAAATGCCTGAGTGCCACCTATAAGACCAGGCAAATGCCCCTCTGCTGGTGTCACCTCCTTCTCGGGCTGCCCAGAGTTAAATCTACAGCTGGTCCTACCACTGCCGGTCCTGGGCGCCCACATCAGGGGCAGGGCCTGCATCAGGGCATCATGACCAATGGTTGAACTCAGTGGAGCTCGGAATACAGTCCCCCGAAACTGGTGTGCCTGTGTAGGTGTTAGAGCGAGGGCAGTAAATAAAAAGAAGAAAGTAGAACATTACTTCCAGTTGCGGCTTCTAACTGAGCAAATCCCTTCCTCAGAGACACCTAACTGCTAGGCCTGTACAAGGCCTGTTTGTTCTCAGAACACGTGGCTCTTTCTCACTGCCCACCTTGGTGAACTCTGGGTGCCTGGCTTCAGCCCTAACCACTCCCCATCTCTGGGCCCCCTTGGGACCCCTCACTGCTACCCAACCCGTGTCTCCTTGTCTGTGGACGGTGGCCAGAATTTGCAACTCATAATCCCGGCCACCCAGTTAAATTGGAATTTCCGATAAACAACAAAACATGTTTTAGTTCAGTGTGACCCATGCGAGATTTGGGACGTACATAGAGTAAGCAATTTATTCATTGTTCATCTGAAATTTATATTTAATTAGATGTCCTGGATTTTATCAGGTAGTCCTATTTCTGCAGCCCACTTGGTGGCTGGCACCTGCCGCCAAAACTAGTTGATGGAGAAAACAGTAAAGCATGCTATTTTGCAAAAGTACTTGGGGATGAGCACCAGAGGCTGCAGCCGCGGCGTTTCCTCCTCTTGGGTCATTTCTGGAGGACGTTTTCGCCAAGTATAAAGCCCGAGTCTCGCAGGACACAAACGAGACCCAGTCCCAAAGCAGGGGAAAGGAGTTAGAAAGCAGCTAGAAAACAACCCCAGGGAATCCGAGACCCGCGCTTCATCTGCCGAGTCTTTTATTCTCGTTAATTCATAACAGTGTCTTTTAAATCCTGGACTAGAATTCGAGAACAGTCGGTGTGTGAGTGTGACAGTCATTACTCCTAGGAGACGCCCGCTCCGCCAGCTGGGCGCCCCCCGCGCGTTCTTGGTGCCACAGCGGCCTCCAGTGGTCTCCCGAGGAACCGCACGCTGTCTCCACCGCCGGCCAGAGCCCGACCCAGGCGGCTCTGGGAGGCCCGGCGCCCGCCGCCCTGGAACCCGGGTTGTGTGGGAGGATCGGAGCTGAAAGGCACAAATGCAAGTGCGCCACGTGGAAACACAGCTCTTCCCTGTTGCTGTGAAGCTCCGACCAGACCAGGGTTCTATTTCATCTTGCGTGCCAACGTGTAACGTACCTGCTGACCCAATTTTACAGATGTGCTCTTCAAAACGGCTTTGTGGAGATTTTTCTTTAACTATCAAGCCGTGGTGACGGAGATGTTTTTTTAAAAAAATCCTTTAAATAGACTGAACAAAGGTTGGGCCCGGAATTGATTCATATTCTACCAGTTGGTGATGCTTAAATGGGTAGCTGGGGAGGTGGGGAGAGGTAAAACCACTGGAATTAGGACTCCCATCCCCACTCCTTGCCTCTTACCTCCAACCTAGCAACAGTCTCGCTTCATTTCCGAGAAAGGGTGGCGCTGCAGATCCATTATTGAAAACACACGACTCCCAGAACCTTGTTCATTTTCATATATGCAGCTCGGGGCAAAAGGTTCTCTGCCACAGCTTCCCTTTGATTTGAAAGCAGTACAAAGAATAAAGGGAAATGAAAAATCCTGCCAGAGAGGGGCCGGCACTTGATTCCCTACACGAGCGCGCGCGCAAACACACACACACACACACACACACACGTACACGTGCGCGCCTTCCAGGTACACACAAAGGCAATTTTCCAAACGGGTGGTCACCAGCTTTTTCTCTTTCACAAGTTGATATTCCGGCAGCTCCACGGCTTTTAGTTTGCTCATTTGCACATCATTTCAGCTGAAATCTACTCTCCCCGGTGGGGAGACCCCAGGAGAGGAGCGTTGCCCATGCAGCAGCCCCTGCGGCGGGGCCACAGAGAACAGGATCGGAGGCGCCCAGAGGAGAGACGTGTGGACTTGGGTCTGAGGCCTGCTTCCTCGGGTCCCTGCGAGTCCTTGGCGGACTGGGCTTCTCGCCTCTGGGCCTCAGCGCCCCCTGGTGGAGCAAGGGGCTGCCTGGCCGTCCTCCCAACTCAGTCTCTGCCCTCACGTCTTAGGTCTTTCTCAAATTCTTTTTTTAAAAATTCTTTTTGTTCATTCATTTCACAAACACGTAAGTGCCTCAAATGTGCCAGGCACTGGGTTAGAGACTTAGCATAGAGAAATGAATAGGGAATGCCTCCTTCCCGGGAACAAGGTCATTGCAAAGTGACAGACGGTGTACCAAGAGGAGAGCTATAAACCCGAGTGCCGGGCCCGGCTGGTGGGAGTGTCAATTTGTGCAACATCTTTGGAGGCCAGTTTGGCACCAGCTTCCAGATTGTCACATGCACCTGCTATATTAGTCGGGAGCCCCAGTTGCTTGACTGACTCTAGTCAAATTAAGCAGAAAAGAGTTTTTGTTTTGTTTTGCTTTTAACGGCTCCTGAGTAATTCACCGAGTCCCAGGGAAGGCTGCAGTCTCAGGCTCAGGTAGGGACGTAGGTGACCAGCAGCTGCCGTGACCATAGCCAAAATCACACCATGAGAACAGTCTGGTAATGACACTACCATTGCCACTGTGGGACACTGGTGGCCACTGCTTCCCATTGTGAGTGCAGAGCCTGTGTGCTGGGTCGGGATGCCACCCCCGCTTCCCCCTGCACATCAGGGGGAACGGCGTCTGCTTGGCTTACTGAATGTCACATGCCCGCTCCCCGGCCACAAGGGAGCCACAGGGAATGTGGGCACCCGACATTTCGTGCCTCTACAATGGCAAGTGCGTTCTGCCTCCCCTGCAAAATAACAGCACGGGCAGTTTCCCCAGCAGAGAATCACAGCTATGCTGCTGCCGGCCCAAATCGTGACAAATGTCTGCTACGTGTGCCTCTGACCTGGAAATTTCATTTCTACAATTTAATCCTTTAGAGTTCCATTAACACTTACACAGGCCCTTGTTTACTCCACCAACATTCATTATGTGTGTTGCCCCATGCTAGGGACTGAGAGATAAGGGCGCCAAAACAGACAGCGTATGCCCCACGAAGCTTCCCAGAAAAATAAAGACAAGTGAACTCATTCCGGAAATGAGCATGAAAGTACAACTGAGCTGAGGGCTGCCGAGGAGTGGTGTGGGGATGAGGCAACCTGACCCAGTCAAAGGCAGCAAGAAAGGATGCTCTTGGGACCAGAGTGTCAAGCTGGCCCTGCAGATGGGGAAGGGGGGAGTCAGGACAAGGAGGCATAGGAGCCAAACTATGAAGGGTCAACACAAAAGCCAGGTTCAAGTGTTTTCTGCTCTTGCTCATTCACTGGAAAGCCAGTGAAATATTTGGAGGTGAGAGAGGTACAATGACCTGATCTGATTGGCCTTTTGCAAAGATCTTCCTTAGAACCAGGTGAATGGGACTGCAGTGCAGCGTGAATGTGACTTGGATGTACAACATGCGAGTGGTTGTGCATCCAAATGACAGGAGACAGTAGCGCGGGTGGGTTAGGCAGAGAGAGAACCTGGGTGGGTTCAGAATACACTGAGAGGTAAAATCCACAGTCTGTTGGTGGATGTCTGCGCCCCTTGCATGTGCGGGGCTCGCCAGGCCCCACAGCCAGCAGAGTCATGAAGGTCAAAGCTGGGAAGAGCAGCAGTCTTGGTGTTAATCTTTGTAGAAATATTCACATTGATTAGCTGTCACGGGAGAGGAAGGACACGTGCTCGCGTGGAAGTGCTCTGGATTTGCGTGTCAGAGAAACCAGGTGGAGTCAGGGAAGCCTTTAGCAACCATGCAGCCTGAAAAGTCGGTCAGAAAATAGGATGTAGAAAAGCAGGCTGAAGAACCGGGTCCGATCATTTCCTACACTGTGCCTGGGGAAGGCCAAGTTAGAGCAGGTCCGATTGTCTTGGCTTTGTCCATATTTTAAGTTTTTCTGTGATGACTATGTCAATACTTTTGCAATAAGGGAGGAATCCAATACTATTTTTTATAAGAAATTACCTAGTATATATAACTTGTCTTCTACCAGAGAGGAAACGGAGATGGGGAAACCTCTCTGCACAGGAAGAAAGGAGAAATCCAATTAGCTGCTACTCTGGAAACTTTTTGTGTTGTTTGAAAAGCTTCATCTGTATTTGAAGCTCCTGGCCCTCTTGAAAGACTTTTTTCCAAGGCTATATGCAAAGGGCCACTCCTCTTATAATCAGCATGTTATTTTAATAACTGAGTGTGCAGTCCCCAAATCTCAGAGACACAGAAGGGGTTTTAGTAGTTAGTCCTGCTCTGGCAAATGATGGCCTGCCAGGGTCTCTGAACCTAGCACCACTGCCATTTGGGGCCAGCTGGGTTTTGTTGTGCAGGCCATCCTGCACTTCTTATCACCCCTAGCTTTTCCCCGCTCAATGCCGGCACCTCCTCCCACCAGTTGTGCCAACCAGAAGACTCCAGACATTGCCAAAACTCCCTGAGGGCAAAATCACCCCCGTTGAGAACCACTGGCCTAGGTGTTGCTTGCATACCTCAGGTGACAGAGAGCTCACTACACCTAGGCAGGCTCTTCCAACCCAGAGTCACTGTTAAGACAGTCAGCCTTCCACTGAGTGACCATCTGTCTCCCTGCGGCATCGATGCCCCTTCTCCCCTTCAGGTCATTAGAGAGAGTGTCCAATTTCTATTTTCTATACTTCTGCAGAGATTTCAAGATAGCGCCATGCTCTGCTCCCCATTCCCCACCTCTGCCTGCTCCCAAGTCTTTTCTCTCCCAATTTGAACACTCCTCCTACAACTGCTCCTCCCAGGATGCTTGGGTCTTCTGTTTGTCCACATTTCTGTGACAGCTCCAGATCCTCAGTGAAACACAAGTCTCCAGGTGCTGGCTGTCCATGAAGCTGACCACCTCCCTCCTCCTGGATACCCATTTATGTAGCCTGCCAGCTACATCACACCATGTCCCCAAACTGAGCTGCTGGCCAAAATGCTGAAAGTTTGCATGTGTGACACTCTCTCTTGGGTCTCTGCCTCGAGTTACAACACTGGATCTGGGGCTCCCCTGTTAAGCTTACATTTATCCTTCTTAGATATCACCATTTCACAAGAAATCTCAGAGGCCAGCAAGGTGGCTGGGGATGGGATAGAAGAGAAAATGACTCTTCATTGCATCATGTCTGTGCCTTTTCAACTTTGTACTGCACGCAGGTACTATCTAGCCACAGTAAAACAAGCCAGCCAATAAATATATGGCGCATACTTCACCTGCTTAGAGTGGCCCAATCCATCCAGTGGGTTGAGCCATTTGAAAATGGAGGCTGTGTCTTCCAGTATCCTCAGTTTCATCCCCAAGTACCTTCCAAATCTTCACTCAAAGCCATCCGTAAGGTAAGGTGGAAAAAGACAAGCCAAGGCTCATCAAGGCACTTTTAAGTCGAGGTGCTAAGTGATGCCTTTTCCAGCTGGGACTCCAAGAACCCAGCCATTTCCTTCAAGAAGACAAGTCAGCCCTCCTCTCAGTGGTTGCTATTGCGTATCTAGTTTCCCTAAACAGACTGGCCACCCCACTTCCTCCTTTCTGGGGAGTCTCTAACTGCAGGGCAAGCTGAGAGAAGTATCACCGCCCAGAAAGGTGCTTCTAAACTCCAGCACAACTCACCCCAGCGCCTGCACCCACCCCAGGCACACCTGCGCTGCCCTCAGCCGGCCGCACACCTGAACTGCGGTACTGGGACCTGCTGAAAGCCCTCGTTTATTTCCAGGCGGCATCGAGCAGTCCTGGAACAGCAGCAAGAACTGCACGCACCGTGATAATGACAAACGTGTATGATTTATTCATACAATAACTCATGCTGCACTTAACACATATACAAGGCTACCTTTTCAATAGCGTGAAAGAGATTAATTGATAAAAACCTGTTAAGTAAATAATGCGTTTTGCATATAAATCACCTGCAAAAGGTTCCTTCCAAAACATGCTCGAAATGACGATAAATGAGGGTAGGGTTTTATTAATGTCAGTTTCAGTCCTGCTGCAAACCATCTTACCCACATAAATCATGGTCCCTGACTCTCACAGACAGGAAAAAGCTGAAGCGGTCACCCGTGGCCTTTGCCCCTTCTTTGTCTGGGTCCTAACTCTTGCTTCCTGGCAGGGGCCAAGTACACGTGACCTCGTGTCTTTGTTCCCGGAGGGCAGCAGAGCTTGGTTCCTCCCGCCTGGGCTGGGCCACGTGGTCTGTGTGGGCACTGCCAGTGGTCTCCTGGACACCTCACCCAAAGCCAACCCAAGCCACGTGTTTTCCCCATCCTGGACTGGCCCCCATCAGAGGCCTAGAACTACCGTCCAGAATCCAGAGTCAAACACAGGCATCCTTCGGTGACCAGCACCATTGGCTGCCAGTGATTGGGCAAGAAACTGTGCGTGAAAGAAAAGGTGGGCTCCCCACCCAATCAGACTGTGTAGTTTAGCTGACACTTGAGGGGAGGGCAGAGGCTGCCCCAGCAGCTGGGTGAACGGAAGGAACGCCAGCAGGAGCCTCAGAGGCACGCGGAAGGCAAGTCCCGACAGCAGCGGGGGCTCTTATCCATCACGGCGACACTAAGGGTGAGCCGAGGGCGCCATTCAGTGGCAGCTCGCTCAGCTTCAAGGACGCATGCACAGAAGGGAAAGACTGCCCAGGAGAGCCAAGGGGACACTGAGGGCATCAGGCTGGGGCGGGGGGGGGGCTCAGCTGACAGCAGGTTCAGTCACAGTGGGCTATACCTGAGGCCCAAAGAGACAACAGACACAGGCCAAAGGGGGCAGCCGGGTTCTAGCTCAATGCCAGAGCCCAGGCCAGAAGCTGCGAGACTCCTCGGAGATGTGACCTGCATGTTGGTCTTGAGCAAGGAAAACTGAGGGGGAAGGGCCAGCCCCTTGCCATCATCCAGAGAAATCCAGCCCTCTGGCACCGGGGTGAGGCTCCTCCAGAGTCACCCTGCTCACCTCTCGGCACACACCCCGACGCCCGGCCTAGGCTCATCTCTCATCGCGCAAAAAGGCTGGGGAGTGTGCTGAGCATCCCTTCATTCTTACCGTCTCCCGTGTCTTCCAAATTGTACTCGATGAGCATATACTACTCTGATGATGAGGTGGAGAGACAGGGTACATTAAGTATTCAAAACAAACCACAAAAAAACAAAAGAAAATGAATATTTATTAAATCTCCAGGCTGGGAAAGACCTCCACATTTAACAGGAAAAAAAATCACAAAGGAAAAGAGCAATTTGTTTGATTACTTAAAAAAGTGAAACCCATAAACAAAATTTAAAGGCAAATTCACCCAACTGGAAACACAAATGCCCAACAATCATAAAAAGAGAACAATGATCAAGGTCACTGCTAAGCAAAGACTGCAGAGCTAAAACAGGATTCTACCTTCACCTATTACTGTGGGGCTTGGGTTTCTTGTTTGTTGGCTTTTATGGGTTTGTATTATTGTGTGCTTGTTTGCTTTATTTTTAGTTTTACTACCTAAGGTCGCAGGAGAGTGAGGAGAGGAGTGAAACGGAGATGTTTTTGACAATTTGGCACTGAGACTATGCTGACAGAGTAATGTGAAATACAGAAAAAAACTTTATTCACAAAGGTGCTCATCCCAGCATTATTTACAATACTGAAAATTTGGAAATGAACTGGAAATAAATTTCCAGTAATTGAAAGGTTAAGTAAATTATGACAAAACTACACAACAAAATACATTACCACCAGTATAAAGTATCTTTGCAAAAATCTGTGATAACCATATATAATAGTGAAAAAATAGGAATAGAAAATTGCATGATAAAGCATACGGTATGATCACAAGAATGTAAAAACTTGACACCCCCGAAAGACAAGATATTAAGTGACTATTAGCATAAAATACAGATACATTTTCTTATCTTTTACTACATTTGTTTTCCAATTTTTCTAAAATTAACACATTAATTTTATAATCAGAAAAAAGACCTTTATTTTTTAACTAAAGTGACAACAAAATTCTTTCACAACATTCATTTCATCCCACGCTATGGTCTAGAAAGTCAAAACCCCTCAGCCTGTTGGAAGTAGGGGCGTGGGAGCCGGCTGTGAAGAACGATCTGAATAGGTAGATGGATGGTGAGGGAGGAGGGGACAGCCTAAGGGTAGACAGGGAGGCAGGGCCTGGCGAGGGAGAGTCAGGGACCAGCAGGCAAACCGGTCAGCCCAGGAAAGAGGCTTTGTGGAGTCAGGGAAGACTCTGACTGCTCAGCAGAGGTCTGTGTAGACCCAGTAGTAGGCACTGACGGTGTTCTCGAAGGGCAGGACCAAAGAGGGACTTCAGGAAGACACATGGATTCTTTGGAGGCAAGGGAGGCAAGAGGAGGCGGAGGTAAACTACTTGGGAAGGAGGTCTGAAGGGCTGGGGTGATGGCGATGAGAGCGGAGAGGAAGAGGCTGATGGTCAGAGTGAACTCCCTACACTAGGCTTAACCCAAACGTACGTTGCTCACCCCCGGACAAGAAACTGCGGGCAAACACAGAGTAGACAATCAGCCCATAGGAGGAACTCGCCAGTAGCCAAGTGGATGCAGCTCAAATTCAGAGGTAATCTAGGACAGCTCCATTCAATCCACTGTCTTCCACAACAGAAAGGATCTAGATGTGTGCTGTCCGACACGGGAGCCACTAACCGCACTGGCTGTTGGGCACTTGAAGTATGGCCAGTGCCACTGAGATGCTGCTTTTGAAATGTTTATTTCATTTTAGTTAATTTAAATTTAAACAGTCACATGTGCCTAGAGGCTACTGGACAGCACACACCTAGGGGCAGGGCTTCTCCAAGTGCAGCCTTTCAAAGAGCTGTGTGATTTCTAAGAAGTGCAAATTTTCAGGCCCCACCCCAGACCCACTGAATCAGAACCTGTGCAGGCAGGGCCCAGCATGCTGGGTCTGCACCAGCCTTTCAGATGGTTCTGATGCATCGTCATGTTTGTGAGCCACGGAATTAAGGGCCGTTCAAAATTTCTAGGCTCGCTGCTTCGGGTTTCAACTAAACTGCATAAAAGCAGCCCTGGCTCAAGAGAAATAGGGATTTCTACAAATAGTGATTGCAGAGCCATTAATAAAACATGTCCAGCTCAGCAGGATTGGAGAAAAGTTACGGGAAGCAACAAAGATGTGGCTTCTCTAAGTTGAGTCAAGATAAGGAATGTGGTCAGCTTCGATGTCTGAAAACCAGAAAGCACCCGCTCATCCTGATGTCTGCTGGAGATGTGCAATGGTGGTTCTAAATTGGGTTCAGTGTCAAAAACACAAGAAGCAACCAGAACCTGTAAGATGATTTAGAAGAGCATGCCATCAAACATGAATGGAGCCTGTGCTTCTAAAAGGAGATTTACAAAGGGAGGCCAAGCCAAGCTAAACCCTAAGGAGAGCGGAAGCTTTCTGAGGCTGCGCCCTTGCATAGAGAAGATGAGACAGAAGCACTTCTGGCAGAGACAGATCTACATGCAAAATGCCCCAAAGTAGACCCAGACCTGCACGTGGCTTCAGTCACGCATGGAAGTCACTGCCAAAAGGGCAACAGCACAGCCACCGTGCACATCATGGCACAGTTCAGCTTATGGCTTCAGCAAGAACAGAGTTTGCAGGCTTTTGATACTAAAACTGTGCTTCCAGAAATAAAGCAAAAAAAGAGGATGCAGTGTATATATTATAGCCAACTAGGAACAACAAATGGATGTGAAATAAAAGTCTGTGTAAAATGTGTAGTCTTAACTGTAGACGAGATAAAGCTACACAAAGTGAAATATGTCATGAGGAATTCAGACTGGATTGTAAAATTCTTAGTGGAAGTGATGAGCGTAATAAAGGGGATGAAGGAAGAGAAAGAAAAGGCTGGGGGAAACCATCTACGAAAGCTGAGGCTTCCAGAAGAGAGATGAGCTGCAGGATCAGGAGAGAGGAACAGGGCCCTTCACTCCAGTGAAAACTGTTGTTGCCAGAATGAAGTAATTTAATCACTTAGAAGACTGTGGTGTTACATGCCTCCACTGTAGGCTAATTAGTGAAAAAAAATCTGTATTTGAAATTTTACTGATTTGAAGTAATCTTTTAATATATCTTGCCTTTCTGGTTACAATTTAATACAGTATAGTAACGATTTAACCTGCTGTAGTTTGTTTTTTCACAAACATTTACCTTTAAACACTGAAGCAGTACTTGTAAAGAAAGAATTACTAAAAGCTACTCACTTCGATACAGGAATATGTTAGATGTTTGTTTAAAAAGTGCTTGACTTCTGATGGCTGTTAAGAATTGATCAACTTCAACATGTTGAAAATATGACTTGGGAATATTCCATTCTCTGTAAGAAGATGGGGACTAAGCTTATTCCTACCACCTGCATTTCTGGTTACATTCATATTTAGGGAATACAGAACCACATTCTGGGGCATTAAAAATCACAATATTATACTAATGAAAAGTTTCCACAATTCTCAAAATAACTTAGAACTTAATAAAATTAATAATGTCTTTAATCAGCAATTAAAAGTTGACTATTCCCTGCCTCCAGGATACATGGATGTCTGCAAGCAACCATCCCTAAAGGAGGAGGAAACTAACAGTTTTGAATGACTCAGTTCATGGATATAGTTACGCCTTTAACTGTTTTCCACTGTGAATAAAGATGCCTTTTAATAGATGGCCTTTGTGTTCAAGAGTAATCTGCAAACAGATTATTATTTGGGCCAGAAAGTGTATGAAAATTTTTAACTGAATTTCTCATACATCTCATGCCTCTAGTTTACTGAGCATTATTTATTATTTGATAAAGAAATTGCACATAAATCACTTTATGCATATTTTATCTTTAGATTTGGATTTGAAAATTTGCGATCTTAGAAAGAAAAAGTGGGGGGTGGGGTATAGCTCAGTGGTAGACCATATGTTTAGCACGTGTGGGGTCCTGGGTTCAATCCCCAGTACCTCCATTAAAAAGAATTTTTTAAAAATAGAAAGAAAAATTGAAGATAGACTTTAAGGCTTTGGCATCTGGCATTATTATTTAACTTCACATTTTAAAAATAAACCTAGATTATATATTGATATATTTTGAATATACTGGGCTAAATAAGATACATGATTAAGTTAAACAAAAGAACCAAAAACTTAGTGTCAAACCTAATTTGATATGTGGTTACTTTCTGAAATGTACTAAATTCCAGTATTTCTTGAGTACAGTGTTAATGTTCAGTTATTACGGTCTTGATAGCTAAAGGTATGGTTATTTTAGTTTGCTTACTCTGTATGTACTCATTCAATAAATAAGCTATGACTGTTCAAAAAAAAAAAAAAGGGAAGAAAAGGTTCAGCCCAGCCCCAGCACAGTTACCAGCTGTAAGTTTGTCTGTCACATATTCTCAGGTCAAACTGTTTTTTTTTTCATCTTTTGTTTTTGTTTTATTTTGCTTTGGGGGGAGGTAATCAGGTTTACTTATTTACTTATTTAATGGAGGTACTTGGGATTGAACCCAGGACCTCATGTATGCTAAGCACACGCTCTACCACTGAGCTACACCCTCCTCCACCAAATTGCTGATGTCTTCTGTGACTGCCCACCCCTAGGTTGCTTCCGTTATCACTAATACCCACAAAACACCCAGCTCTACTTCCCTCTCTCACCAGCCGGAAGGGAGCGCGTTAAATACGCCCTCCGTGGTTGGCAAAACTCAAGGCATCAATGACCAGGGAAGGGCTCCACCCTGGGAGTCATTATACACATTGTGGTCCTGCAAAGGGTCAGAGTCTACAAAATACAGTTCCCCTGCATGGATGTCTGAAAAGTTAGCCAGAAACTCCTGGGGACTGAAGCCAACCCACACAGTATACCTATAGTCTATCGTGCGTATGGAGTAGCCCATGATTTTTATGTCTTTTAAACTAGGCTTGTCAGAATTCCACTGAGGAGAGTCTGCAGGCCGGGGGTACTGGCTATAGGCAACCAACTCACGGGGATTAGCGTGGACGGGCGGATCCCCTTCCACGGCACGGAATTGAAAATGCTTCAGAAGGTTCTGGCCTTCTCGGCACAGCTGAACATGAAATGAGGGGATGGGGCAGCGGGGAGGGACACGCAGTCCGGCAAGTCCTGCGAGTGTGGGGAAGAGCGAGAGAAGCTCCACGAGGTCCATGGCTTGCTGGCCTGAAAGAGGAAGCAAGTCAGCAGAGGGGCTCCGTCACAGGCGCCTGCCTCAGCCGGCAGCAGGTGCACAGAGCCTGCCCAGGCTCCGCGCTGTCTTTTGTTCTTTCACCGCAATTTATTTTAAGCACGAGAGTTTGAGGAACAACGCCAACTTGGCACTTCACCCAGGATGCAGAACGAAGGTGCCCTCAGCCTGTTGGCACTCTTAAAAATGACTCGAATTTTGGAACCACCAGTATATAACTGGTTTGGGCAAGGATCATCACTGGAGGCCCAAACCACTGGGAACAAGTCTGTTGAGGAACAGGCTATCCCAGTCTCAGCCTCGCCCTGCAGATCGCTCCTCTCCGGACGTCTGCATTTGACCCATCTCTCTTTTATTGTTGTAAAACACAAACGACATCAAAGGTACCATCTTCAGCATTTTTTAAGTGTCCAGGTCAGTGGCAGTAAGTACATTCACACTGTTGTGCAGCCATCACCACTAGCCATCTCTAGTACTCTCTGCATCCTACACAACTCCCCAACTCTCCTTCCCCCAGTCCCCAGCACCCACCTTTCTACTTTCTGTCTCTGTGCATCTGACTACTTTAAGTACCTCACAGAAGTGGAATTGCACAGTATTTGCCCTTCTGTGTCTGGCTTCTTTCACTGAGGATAATGTCTGCAAAGTCCACCCATGTTGTAGCAGGTGTCAGAGTTTCCCTCCCTTCTAAGGCTGAATAATGTTCCATTGTATGTATGTGCCACATTGGCTTACCCATTCATCTGTCAATGGACACCTGAGTTCCTGCCACCTTCTAGCTGTTAATAATGTTATGAACATTCTTCTACAAGTTTTTCTTTCGACGCCTGTTTTCAGTTCTGTGTGATATACACCTAGGACTGGAACTGCCGGGTCACAGGATCATTCTATATTAAAGTTTTTGAGAAACCACCAAACTGTTTTCCATAGCGGCTGTACCATTTTACATTCCCACCAGCAATGTCTGAGGGCTCCAATTTCTCCACATCCTCGCCAGTGCTGTTGATACCAGCCATTCTAATGGGTGTGAAATGGTACCTCATTGTGATTGACTCACCTTCACAGTCTAAATCATGTGCTTTATACTCACTCCTGTTAAAATTTATCTTGATTTTGGGCCATCATTCTAGCCCTTCTGGACCTTTAAGAGCTTGCTTCATACTGCTCAATTTTATTTCTGATACATTTGTTTTGTAAGTAAAATAAAAAGAAAAAAAGGTAAAGAAAGTTCTTTTAAAAAGACACCTTCACAATGGCGAGGCCTGGCTGATGCATCCACTTTCACCAGGTAATGAAACTTGGCATCACTAATAATGGGACAGGCCGCCAACGCGATAGGACTGGAGCACCCAGCCTCACCTCTAATGCGCATGTCCAAAATGTCTGCCCTGAATCCAGTCATGAGGAAGCAATCAGACAAATGACAGAGGACCAGGACAGCCAGGGGCCTGACACTACCTGGACAGAACAGCTTGGAGGCACTGGGACGTGGAAGTCAAAGGAAACCTGCCCTTCACTGCTGGGGATGGCAGAAGCAGAACCACCTGACAGATTTTACAGATCCAGTGCTTCACCAGATTGACAAGCTGCCAAAATGGCAAATGTCTCCCTCATGAAGGGCTGAGTCCCTGCCGGAAGCGCGCAGGTCATGGGGTTCTGTTCATCTGTCAGGGGGCTGCCCTGCCCCGGTGGAGTCTGCTGCTCACCTCATCTGAGCTCCAGAGCACACTGGTGTAACCTCCAGCACAGCCCTCCTCATCCTGGGGGTGCCATCTGCTCCTTGGCCCCACCTTCTCTGCAGCCCCTCGTGACAGGGGCCATACTCATGGGCACGAGCCCTGGCCCTCCTCCCGACCCAGAGCCTGGGAGGTGCTCGGGCCGCGGCTGTAGGAACGGCAGCGCTGGGAGGGAGGCGGCCTGGGTAAGCCGCCGAGGATTTGATAAGGCAGCTTACATGGCAACTACAGGTGCCGCTGCTGTCAAGTCACATCATCGAGCATTTTTATACCTGGCTCCATCGGTTCTGAGGCGGAATCAAAGGGGTCGATGTATGGGAAAAGCTTCTCTCCGGCCTCCGGAAGTGGAGCCGTCCTTCCCGGAACATAGAACATCAGGGGCACGCGAGTAGTGACGTCAAAATTGCTGTACTTGGCCCATTCTCCGTGCTCACCCAGAGCCCACCCTGGTTCGTAAGAAGCACAGCATGACAGAAAATGAATAATCGCCTCGCAGCTTGCTCATCTGAGTTACACACCATTTCATTTCCAGTAGTGAAAACCAGAGGAGGCAAAGACCCATCACCTAGAAGAAAGAAATTCCTCTAGAATTGCCACAGAAGCAGTGAATTTCCCCTGAACGCAGCTTTATCTGAAGTTAGACATTTGTTTTGAATGAGGAAACCTTTAAGAGGGAAAAAATACTGAATTCCCAAACTAAGAAATATTTAGCAAGCAACTAGCAATCTGCACCCAGGCTGGGCTCCAAGGGACAATGGCCCCCACACAGACCGGCCTCCCCCGCTAAGGAGGGCTCTTTCTTGACCTAGTGGAGACCCCGACAGTCACAGTGTCATCATTCTCTGTCCTGTGCCTCCCGAGCTTGGACTCAAGTCCCACAAGCTCAGGTTCTCACTTTTGGGTGTGCACCACCAAGAAATGAGCTGTGAAACTGCAGCACAACTGCTCAGATTTTTAAAACACAAGGGTATCTTTTTCAGTTAAGACATACCACAGGCCAAAAAAATGTAACTTCTGAGTCCAGATCCCTAACCTTGATTAAAGACAACCCCTAACCCTTGCTGAAAACATCCCTTGCAAAGATGGCTTGAATACTCCAAGTTGGGAATTTCCAATCACTTCACGTTTGGGTGTCCTTTTTGATATAAAAAAACATAAAAGAGATTGTACATTGAGTATTTCATATTAAAAAATAACCAAAACCACAAAAGGCTGCCATGTATGGGTTCAACAAGTCTTCTGTGGTTCGGCTGGGGGAAGCCCCAGGGGAGCCCTCTGAGAAGGGCCATTTGTCATTGACCACAGTTGCCTCCGAGCAAAAGAGAGCTTCAAGTGGGCCGCGCCCTCATGGGGTGCAGAGGGCCGTGTCAGCACTGGAGGAGGAGACGGCGCCCAGAGGAGAGGGGCAGCACTGGGCGGCAGATCATCAGGGAAACAGTGAAAAATTATGACACATCTGTATCTGCCAAAACGATATGGGTCTTTACAAGGCATAGGGGAGGCCTGTGAAAAATGACACAGAGAACTGTCTGTGACATTAAGTGGAAAACACAAACCAGGGAACAAAACAGTACACAAGCACAATCAAGCCCGCCGTGGTCCCCGACTATACGTTATGTACAGACGTGCTCACGGCAGACAAATGTGTGTGCACCCCCGAAGGCTGGCGGACGGGCCCCCGACCCGCCAGCACCAGTCAGCTCTGGGCAGGTGGGGTAAAGGCGGGTCCTACATGTTGTGGTCTAGTATTGTCCCACTTCACATTTGAGGATGTTAAAGAATCGTTTTCTGGTTCTAGGTATGATAATGGTAGTAATGGTAGTATGGTTAAACCTCAAAGGAGCCAAATTTATTAGAGATAGCGTTCAGAAAACTGAACCACCTGAGACTTGCTTCAGCATAATTCGGGGGCGGTGAGGATGAGATGGACAAAACTGCTCTGAGTGGATAACTGTGGTACAGGAAGGGGGCACTGTGGCTCATTGGCCCCAAACACACAAACACACCCTGGCAAAAATTAAAAAGAATTTTTTAAAAAAGGTTTCCATTTTTGGAAAAAGTGGGAAACTGCCTTAGAAGATATACAGAGTTGTGACCCCCCCCAGGCTCCTGGCAGAGAAGACAGTGGGGCTGGGGGTGGAAGGGGTGAGCCGGGTCTGAGGGCCTTGTTCGGCTCTGCCAGAATTGTTCTGGATCTTCCTAAGACAGACTGAAAATCCTCCAACCATCTAGGTTACAAATGGCTTAAAAGGGCTCCCCACACAAACATGGTTACCGCTTGGTTCACCAAGAAACAAAAGGTTGCTACAAGGTCCACCCCAGCCACCCACCCAAGCATCCAAGATACTTCTTTGACCCAAAAGAGGCTATGCCTCCCTGGGGAGAGGTCCCAGGACTAACAAGGTAGAAAAGCATCCAAGACTCCAGGTTCAAGGCACTGCTGAGTCACAGAAGAGAACACACACCTATAAGGCAATCAAGGAAAGTTTTCACAGAGAAGGTCAGATGCTTGGAGCAGGGCATTTCAAACGCTCACCGTGATCCGAGGTGAGCACCACGACCGTGCTGCTGGCCAGCTGAAGCTCATCCAGAGCGCTCAGAAGCTGGCCGACCTGTGTGTCCACATACGAAACAGAGGCGAAGTAGCTCTGGCGGATTTTCCGCTGCAAATTACAAAAACAATAATAATGACAGCGACCGCGCTTCTGAGGGCCGTGCGCTCGCCCAAGCGCCCTCCCGAGCCCTGGCCCTCCGAGGACGCCCAGAGGATCTTCTCAGGCAAAACACAACCCTCGCTGCCCTCCCATCTGTGTCCCCTCGCCTGCACAGCCACAGCGAAATCCTCGTGGCCGAAAGGAAGATTCTTTCCTAAGCAAACCAGTTTTCACTTTAGGACACGGATCACGGCAGAGGGGTGTGCCACTTACTACTCCTTTCTGTCTCCTTCACACCGTCTTACGGGTCCCAGAAGACAAGCTGGTACACAGACACTGATCCCTCGGCCTTCCAAACTCTGCTGAGGGTCCCACCAAAGATGTCACATAGCTGGGTTCACTTCCTGGGCAGCTTTAACGAACAATGACAAGCCCGGCAGCTTAAAACAACAGAAACTTATTGTCTCCCCCTTCTGGGGGCCAACAAGCTGTCGTCAGGGCCATCCTCTTTCTGCGGGCTCTGGGGAGGAACGTTCCTTGCCTCCTCCGGGCTTCTGGGGGGATCCGTAGCCCCTGGTGCCCCTTGGCTCGCTGCCCCAGCACTCCAACCCCTGCCTCCATCCTTGTGTGGAGTTCTTCCTGCCTCTCCCTCCTTCCCCTTCTCACAGGGACTCAAGTCTTACTGGATCAGGGGCTCACCCTACACCGGTACAACCTCATTTAACTAGTTACACCTGCAATGACCCATTTTCCAAATAAGGTCACATTCTGAGGTCCTGGCGGGCAGGACTTCAACAGATCTTTCTGAGGGACACAATTCAACCCCCTACAATGGTCATGAGTGGGCCTCTCCTCTGACCCCAGGACCTCAGTGTTAGCCATTTACCCTCACAGACTGGGGTGCTCACGTGCGGCTCATTTTCAACAAAATCCCGGCGGGCAGGAGAGCAGTGGAGGGACCGCCATGCTCCCTAAAGCCCAGAGGGACTCCCAGGCCAGACAGCCTCCGTGAAAGAGCCACAGCCTTGTCCGGGCTGACTCTCCCCCAGCCCTGTTCACAGATATTGAAGAAAAAGGTGAACCCCCCACCCCAACCACGGAGGAGCAGCACAGGAGCTGCTGACCGATCAGACTGGCCCCTGCCTCCACTGTGCACCCGGCTGGACCCACCAGCTTCTTCTCACCACTGCCAGGGTGAGGAGAATTGTGAGACTGACCTGCTCTCCCCAGGCAGCGAAGACAACAGATACCCATCTAACCTGCTAGAAGTATTATACAGAACCCTGGCCTACTTCTATTTTATGGTAGATAGAGTCTTCGGTCTGTAACCGCGGGAACCTTGGTCCTCCTGGGGACCAAAGACGGCTGTCAGGACAGCTGTGTCCTATTCAAGGGTCCACCCTCCTTCCTAGGCTGGCTGGCCCCTGGAGATAGAACGAGAAGCAGACGTGGTCCACACCCTCAATGAGCCACCCCTCCAGTGAGGACAGGCACAGAGACACAAAAAGGCACAGTACTGGCGGGGCCTAGGGACAGCACAGAAGAATGAGCCTTCAAGTCAGCCTGGGGAAATCAAGGAAGGCTTCACAGAGGAGTCAGCTTTTGAGAAGAGGAGCTGGCAGTCAGACAAGTGGGGGTAAGATGCTCTATGCAGGGGCCGCAACACGTGGACCCATGTAGTGTCACCATACAGCAAGGCCAATGAGCTGGCTGGTGCAGCTGGAGGATCAATGGGAGGGCCAAGGGGTGGGAGATGACACTAAAAGGCAGGTCAGGGCTGGATGATATGGACCTGGAGGTCCACCCAAAGAGTGGAGGTCCTGGGCTGGAGGCCAAGGAAGGCACTGAGGCTGTCCAGGGGGAAGAGCTGCCAAGCGGGCTGCAGGCGAGTAAGGGTCCTCCAGCAGCGGCCCGAGATGAAGCAGCGCTAGGTGAGCGCTGGGCATGAGGGCTTCCGCCGTCACTTGCTGAAGGGACGTGTCAGCCCAGACCCCCGGCAGCGGCCCAGAAGGCTGTGCTGAAGGCGCAGGAGGACAGCACGGACATGAGAGGGACCGAGGGGCTCGAGCAGGAGCGGGGGCAGGGGGGAGCAGGCAGGGAGAGGAGCTGAGGACTCCAAGGGTGACTCCAGCTTTCTTGTTCAGTGGCAGGGAGGGGGCCCCCAAGAGGGGAGTAGGAGGAAGGAGAACCGAAAGAGCAGGAGAGGTGCTGTGGCCCGTGGGGCCTCTCACAGCCAGTGGACAGATGCCCGAAAATCAGGAGTGAAGCCGGGGGTCATCCACGCAGGCTCCGCAGAGCCCAGCTGAGGACAAGGGGCAGAAAGGGTACAGTGGGGCCCTGGGCTGACCCGAGAGCAGCGCCTCCTAGGTAGCAGACACAGAAAGAGGGCCCTGCCGGGGGGACTGGAGTGGAAGAGGGCCCAGGAGGGTTGGCAAGGAAGCCCAGGAGGCGAACGTTTCCAGAACGGGTAGTGCCGGTCAACAGTGAGAGAGCAGCAGGGAGTCGGGGAAGGTCCGGACCCACGAGGGTAGATTTTATTTGTCAACCAGGTCAGGGCTGACACAGGTGAGAGAACTCTTAGTGGGCTGGGGAGGCAGAAGGCCGCACAGAGGTAGATGAAGAATGAAGGGACGGTGAAGCCAAGATGCAGCCAGAACAGACACCTCACTCACTCTCCCCTGAAGGGCAGGCGAGGGAGCAGGACGGGAGAAGAAACAGGAAGGGGCGAGACAGGTGGTATCCCTGAAGATGGGACGGATGTGAGCCGATGTGGAGGCTGGAGGGAAGTTGGTGGGAGCAGACAGGAAGGAGCGGAAAGGGGGTTGGGGGGGGGCCAAGTCCCTGCTGCTCTTCTTCTGAGACCCACTGAAGAGGGCACAGAACCGAGAGGCTCGAGAGTGGAGGGAGACGGGACTTGAGCACAGACACCCAAAGCTGCAGGAGGATGACGAGCAGGGCCGAGTCCAGGGTGCATGTGGGGCAGGGGCAAGCATATGAGCACACCAGGGAGGTCCTCCCGGTCACACCATCTACTCTGTGTCCAGTGGGGCAGCCACACCGCCGGCGGATGCAGCGCGAGGAGTGGAGAGAGAGCCAGGGAGAAGCCGACACCCCGCAACCACCACCGCCCCAGGCGCCCTACACGCTCCTGTGGTCCCCACGGAAAATCCCCAGCAGGTGTCATCGTGGAAAACCTTCCCCCATCTTGTTTCAATTTTACAGACGAGGAGATTGAGGCTCAGAGTGGCAGGAGGACTTGTCAGCGACCACACAGCTGGTGTGGGGTAGGATGGGAATTCAAACCCACACTGTTCAGAACCAACAAACCGAACCCCGGGGCTCTGGCATCACAGCTCCCTGGGGGACGCCCCCCGCACTAACTGTGTGATATGGGGCACACCTTCCCCCCCCCCACCTCTATTTTCCTCACCTGGACAACAGAGGGAGCAGGCAACCCACTAGGTTCCCACAGGACCAATGGACAGTTCACACAAAAAGCTGAGCACCCTTCCTGGAGCACAGCTCAAAATCTAAAGGGTCATCGTAAGTGACCGTCACTAACTAGATGTCCAGGTGCAGCCTCAGAGCTGCCATTCCAGAGACCTCGCTCCCAGAACCCCCGTGAGGGGAATTAGGAACCCAACAGGCTGATGGGCCACTGCTTCCCAAGCTGTCACCACGGCCACCTGCAATGCAGGGACAGTGGCCCTCACCACCGACATGCCTGCTCTCCAAACACAGGGGCCAAATGGGTTTAGACAGTGAGAGCCGCCTGCACAGCTTGTTTTGTTTTGTCTTGTTTTGAACTGCAGCCTGCAGCAGTGGCTCTCCACCTTCCGTGTGAGTCAGCACCACTAGGTGTGCTTTTCTGGAAACGCCAGGCTCCCAGACCCCACCCCCAGCTCCCAATCCCTGAAGCCTGAGTGGGGCCAGGACACTGTGCTTCTAACAAGCTCTTGTAGGGAGTCTGATGCAGGTGGCCCAGGAAGCACGCTTTGAAAACAGTGTCCCCTTCCTTCCCCTGGAGACTGCGTGTTGGAGTGTTCATGTGGTAACACGAGGGCAGGGCTGCATGTGGAATATTCTGGAAAAAGTTGGTCAGCATGTGTTCTGCAATCCAGGCAGAGGGTAACTGAGGAGTCAGCATGAGAACTCCAACTCTGTGCCTGCCCCACCCCCACACTGTGGCCAAGGGACCCAGACACTGCAGCTGGAAGGCTCCGGCCATGTTGGCGCCCCTGCTCCCTCTGTGCCCAGGCCCTGCTCACCAAGACAGCTCCTGAGAGGAATGGATGCCCATGTAGGCTTTCCTTCCCACAGAGGGGACCCACAAGGACCAGCAAAACAAGAGTTCTGCGAGGCACAGGAGCCGCCAAGCAGCTTAGAACTGACAAACCGTCCCCTGGATTAAACGGCACCCCCCATGAGTTAGAGCGTGTCACCCAGGCCTCTTCCCCATCCTGTGCCCGCAGCCAGCGAGTCCCCAAACCTTCAGGTGCCCCCTTCTTTGGAAGTGGAGACACTGCAGGGGAGGCTCTGTCAACCCAGCACTTCTAAACTCATCCGGGCCACCCCAGCCCCGGCACGCCACAAGACGCCTTGCGCAGAAAGTTCTCCGCGAGACGCGAGGCACGGGGGAGTGCCTACTGAGGAGAGTGGCGTCACCAATGACACCATGCCGTCAGCGCCCAATACGCCCCTGGGTGCGTCCTTGGTACCTGAAAGTCCGCGGGAACCGGGCCGTAGGGCACGCTGAGGTTTAAGGCCTGGACGTCCTCCCGCTGCCTGATGTCCATCCAGGGGCTGTAGGCCACGGGAGGGAGGCCAGCAGGGACCTGGGGGTCAGGAGCCAGCGTGATGTTCTCCAAGGGGTACAACTTCTGAAACTCCTTGGGGGAGAAGCGCACAAAGCCACCAGGCTGTCATTCTTTTGGCACGGGCACCAGGCTGGGCCTCTATCCCAGTGTTTAGGCCGCCTTTTCTGTAAGCCTGCGACGCACTTACACAGGGGCTCACTACCACTCCCAGGTGCTGCCCCCACCTGAAAGTCAGGCCTTAGGTCACTCTCATGAGACGCCGATGGTAATGACATTTCTCGGCTTATTTCCTACAAACCAAGCAGCACCAGCTCTCTTCCCTCATAGAGGTCGATGGCCTCCTATTCCTGTCCCCAGCTCCCCTCCAACAAAAAAAGGTGTGGAGAGGTGCTGCCAGTTCCCCAAAGCGACCTTACATTCAGCAACTCACTGGGAGTGCTCACAGGACTCAGCACACAGCCATACTCACGCCTGCAATGATGACAGTGAAATAACACCAAACAGCATCAGCAAAGGGCAAAGTCCTGGGGGATGCCTCAGGGAGCCACAGTCCTCTCCCGGGGAGGTCACACAGGACAGGCTTAATTCCCCCAGCAATGAGCTGTGTGATGACACATGTGAAATGCTGCCGCCAGGGAAGCTGAGGCTCATTAAACCTCAGCACCCAGGGTCCTTCCTGGGGCTGGTCACCCAGGCACCCTCTGCCCGCATAGATCAAAATCCCAGACTCCAAGGAGGAAAGCGGGGCTTTCCATGAACAGTCTAGGCCCCGGGAGCCGCTCATCAGTTCTGGGAATGGTGGGAACACTCCCGAGATCCAGGCTCCCAGAGGCCTCTCCTTCTAGGTTAACTCTTTCTGCACCAGAGACAGCAGTGAGTCTCACTCCATCAAGGGGGCTGACAGCTCCTGCTAGGAAGGTGAGATCCCCTGGGCCAATCAAAGCAAGACAACCTCCAGCATCAAAGAGCATGCTTCTGACCTCTACTCTCATCACAAGTGAGGGGTACGCGTTGCAAAAGAATGTGCTGCTCAGGCCCAGGGAAACCATGAAACGGAAAAATGAAAAACATTCTAAAAAAGAAAAGACGACGTGCTCTAAATGATATACTGGCAAGCACAGGATCTGAGGCTCCAACAAGTCACACAGTGCCCCACACTTAAGGACTCAGGGGTAAAGCTGTTACTGAAGAGGCTTCACATTCCCTGGAATTGTGTCCTAAGGACCATCACTTATCCCAGACTTTGGTGGCCTTGCTCCCTTCTCTATGATGCTCTCACCATCCAACTCAGAGTCCTAGGGGAAAAAGCCCTCCAGGGGAGGAAGTGGAAAGCCAAGTGTTTCCAACAAGATTCTTACATGTCCTAAGTCTACTTCTTAGCCTCGACCTCTGAAACCCATCTTCACACCACTGAGTACACTGGTGCCATCAGGCATCCCTGGTAACCAGGGACAGCAGGATGGGGTCACCTTCACTACACAAACCCCTCCTTCAACAAGCAACACAGCTGTTGCGGCTGTGCTGGAGCAGCCCTCCGCCAGTTCTTCACCTTGGGGTATCTGAAGGGGATGTGTGGCTTATGATACCCCACAGCCAGGAAGAAAGGACTGGCCGACGTCTTCATCTTCTCCAACAATCGTATGGCTTGCTCGGTGCTCTGTTTATCAGGCAAGGTGCCCTCAGGCACATCTGCCACATCCACGGGGCAAAGCAGGTTGGCATGGAGTTCTCCATCTGGTCCCCTACACGTCTTCCGAAACAAAACATATCAAATTAGTTTTTCACATGCAAAAAGAGAAGTCATGAAAAGTTCCACACACAAAGGACTGAACATTCCTATCTCCAGCCCAGTGAGTATTAGTCACCCGGACTGGACAGGCACACAGGAAGTAGAACTGAAACAGAGAAGCGTTTCTTCTTTTCCTGGCAGGGGCCAGAAAACCACCAGCACTTAGCTTCTTGCTGTTCATCCTCTGACTCTAGGTTATAATTACTTAAAGGAAACCCAAGTAAACTCATGATCCAAAAAAAAAAATCTGTCTCCAACTCAACAATAAAAAAATGGGCAAAAAACTCAGATATTTCTCCAAAGAAGATCTACAAATGGCCAATAAGCACAGGTAAAGATGCTCAACATCGCTAGTCCTTGGGGAAAAACAAATCAAAACAATGCAAATGCAAATTGATGAGATACCACTTCATACCCACGAGGATGGCTGTAATTTTAAAATGGGAAATAACAAGTATTCTTGAGGATGTGGAGAAATTGGAACCCTTATACATTGCTGGTGGAAATGTAAAATGGAGTACCTGCTTTGGGAAACATGCTGGCGGTTCCTCAAACAGTTAAAAAGACCCCGCAACTCCACTCCTAGTTATATACCAAGAAAAATCAAAACTAGGTCCATACGAACACTTCGCCCACTGATTCTACCCAGGAGAAATGAAATTTTAAGTCTATGCAAAAACCTGTACCTGAATGCTCAGAGCAGCATCACTCACAACAGCCAAAAAGTAGGAACAACTCACACATCCACCAGCTGACGAAAAGGCAAATAAAACGTGTAACACCCGTAGAATGGAATCCTATTTCACTGCAAAAAGTAATGAGGTTCAGACACAGGCTACGGCACGGATGAACCTCAAACACGGGATGCTCAGTGCCAGAAGCCGACACAAGAGGGCATATTTTGCAAAAATTCTATCTGTACTAAGTGTCCAGAACAGGCAAATCTGCAGAGAAAGAAAACAGATCAGCTATTGCCACAGGCTGGGGGTTGAGAGAAAATTGGGAGTGAATGTTCATGGGTACAGGTTACTTTTTGAGGGGATGAAAATGGTCTTAAATTGAATTTTGTGACAGTTGCACAATTCTGAACATACTAAAAATCAATGAATTGTACACTTTAAAAGGGTAATTTTTATGGTATATGAGTTATATCTCAAAAAAATTTTAACAAAAGGGAAACAAATCTGTCTTCAATTTGAGAGAGAGACTAAAGCTTCTAAGTGACAGGGTCCCAGTTGACTGGGTAAGGTGACAGTCCCTGGAATTTCCAGATCCCCAACTATACCATACACAGGATGGAACCAACAGCTTCATTCCCCAAAGTGGCCATGCTGGCCACAAGGCCGACTTCAGTTTGGACCATGATTTCTAGCTCGCAAAGACCCGGGCACCGGTGGCTGTTGCTCCACCTCACAGAGGAGTGTCCTTTCACAGGCCTGCTGTGTCCACCGCAGCCTGGGCAGGACGGCCAACACCCGCTGCACTGGCCCCACTCACCCTCTGCAGGTTCACATGACCTGCAGTACCCCAGCGATTGGCGACAGTCAGACCCACAGCCTGGAGAACAATGTGGGGGATGGGGACAGAGATCTGGTGTTTGCAAGGCCACTACAAAGCAGCAAGGTGGCTTCGGGGAATGGAAGGATTGAGATGGGGTCTTCCAATCTCATTCTGTTAATACTCAAGCCACAAGCCAAAGGCCAGAGCCCCCAGCTTTCACTGCGCTCTGAAAAGACGGCTGTCAAGCATTTAGAACACTCTTCTGCACCCTACCCGCCTCCCCCAGTCCGCACCCTTCTCCACACGGTGTCTCTAAAAACCTCCGAGAAGCATGTCATGTCTCAGTGCTCCAGCTGGTTTTCTGAATTGTTTAAATGTGGATTTTACTTCCATTTATACATTGGGGGCTCCTCTGAACCAAGATTAAGCTTCCTTATAGATTCCTTTTTTCCCATAATGCTCTAAAATTTTTAAAAGCCTCTCAAAGGTCGCAGCACCTGAACATATCCGTTAGGCCCGAGACAGAGATGGATGTAAGCCTTTCTCCTAATCTGGGCTGAGGAGCCCGGAGCACAGGGTTCTCCTCTCCCTTCCGTGTGTCGGCGTTTCCCGTAACCCCTCAGCACAGAGCCTCCTCCAGACTGAACGCGAAGGAGCCATTAAACGAGTCATATACACTAGAGTATGAGCTTCTAGAACAAGGTGTACCCACCAGCTTCTAAAGCAAAGCCACCTCTCCACTGGACCTAATGCGCAAGATCCCAACACTTGTCTCTGTCACGTCACAACCGCAAACAAAGCCCACGAACCTCCCCGGACAACCAGCTTGAAAGGCCATGCAGTGCACGCAACAGGTAACCTTCATTTGCTAGACAGGGAACAAAGGCTCTTGTTCAGAACACTCCCCCTTCCACATCCTTACCTTGGTGTTTTCATACTTTTCAGAGGAGGGGTGATAGGCTGGAAGAGACCAGCTATACGGAGAATCGTCACTATGATTGGAAGATACTCCTTGAGGGGGAGAAAAGAAAGTCATTAAATAAGGCTTGGAGATGTCCTCCCCACCCAAAATGGACACTTCATAAACAATTAGGAAAGGCCATCTCCCCTCTTTGGCCTCGGTTTCCTCATCTGTAAAATCAAGAGCCAAGGCCAGATGATGAGAAGTCCTCCCAAAAGCCAACTCTGGGCTTTTGCGCACTGAGCGCCTGACCCTCGCCCTGAAGCCCTGGTGATTCATGCTAGGCTCCGAGGAAGGAACCCAACAGGGTCAGAGCAACGCAGCCCTGCAGGCCCTGGCCGGCACCTGTCCCAGCCCCACGAAGGACGCGGCAGAGGTGTTGGCACACCCACGGCTGGCTGGGGAAGGGGAGGCGCGCCAATGGTGAGTGCCTTGCCGGGTGCCAACCAGATACTAGACGAGTGAGCCGGGACTCAAAGCCACACCTGAGGACTCCAGGTGCTCACGCATGATGCAGAAACCCACCCCTCTGCTCGGGAGTTCACAGTCTACTTGGGAAGACAGAATAACAGCATGTGGCAGCAGGGAAGGCCTGCCGGCTGTGTAAGCGGGGGAGCCCCAGACACAGAGGTGACCGGGGGAAGGTGGGGGGCGTGGGGCTGGCAGCGAGGGCTTCCAGGAGTCAGCGAGGCTCGCGAGGGAGCCAAAGGGAAGGACGACCCATGGGAACTAGCCAGGAGGGGCAGAGAGGGCAGGCAGGCAGAAGCCGGAGAAAGAGCATCACCGGCACAGGGCTATGCCAGGCTCTGACAGAGAGCACTGGCTGAAGCAGGGCTGGAGGGAGACGGGGCAGTGGGAGGAGGGCCGAGCAACAGGGCAAGCACAGTGCGAAGAGCTAATGACGAAGACAAACCTGGGTTCAAATGCTGGCGCTGCCTCTCAGGACCTGTGCAACCCTGGGCAAGCTACCTGACCTTCAAGAGCCTCAGCTTCCTCCTCAAGAAATGATGACAATGATGAAACCCCACCTTGCTTGCTGTTGAAGAGAGGATGAGGGAGTGGCCAGCACAGTCACTGGCACGTGCCTGACACTCAATCCATGGTGGCTGCGGTCACCCTCAAACAGGTCCTCCCCGACAGAACAAGGTCTTGAGAACAAAGACCCAGTTGAAAAATGTGTTTCCATGAAGGCTACAGGCAAAGCATGCAGTCTCTACAAGGTCCTCAGAGCCTGATCCCACAATCTAATTACCAGGAGGAAGGAGATCAAGTGACACCCCCAGGCCCTGTCTGGCCTCCCCCTGCTGTATCTCCTCCTTCCCTCAAACTCGTCTCCTCCCTCCAGCTGTGCTCAGGCAATGGGTGTCCAGATGTGAGCACCAGCTGCAGAAAGGTCTCCGGATGCTGGACTTTCAGCTGCACAATACGATTCCTGACAGATTCACCCTCAAAACTGGGCCCAACTCAGCCCAGTCAAATGTTACCCTCAACCGGGACTAGCCGGCTGGGTACCAGAAGGAGGCTGTTGAGCCTGCCGCCAGTGGAACCAAAGAGCAGAAGGAAAGCTGTGGAAACCACTCCCAACACAGCCCCTCATGATAAGTGCTCCACGGTACAGAGCTCCCCTGGGACACTCCCCTGAGAAGGTAATCAAGGCAGCTGCCTCTCCAGCTTCCCAGAAAGGTAATCGGAGGCTCGAAGGCGATGAATGATTTGCCCAAGTTCCACTGCACAGCTAAGAGTGGCAGCGCCAGGGCTGGAAGCCAGAGGCCAGAATTCTCGGTGCCACTGCCCATCAGCAGTTCGCTCTGCCTCCGGAGAGGCTCAGCCCGGCGGTAAGCGGGACACTGAAGACCTTACAATGGGTGGGATGAAACTACGGTGCACCTCTCTGTTACACTGCTGTACCGCCACTGCTAACGGCTTGCGTGAAGAATCACATGGGAAAGCGTTTATGATTAAGACATTCACAGTATAAAATTGTGTACACAGGAGAATCTCAAATCAGACAAATAATATGCCCAGAACACGGGCTGTCAAACTTCAGCTCTCCTCAGTGTGGTTCTAGTGCAAGTAACTTATATTTGTTGGTTGATCCTTTCCTTTTCTTTCCAACTGTTTTTCAAATAATCAGTTACTTCAAGTGAAAAACAAAGTTTGAAAGTTTGTGTTTCAGTATTCTCACTATTGGCATTAAAGAGAGCTCGTTTACCAGGCAGTGATGAAAGTCCGGACTGGTGGCCCCTGGTACCCTAAAGACCCTGAGTGCCCTTTCTGACCTAATTCGCAGTGGGCAGGCAACCCCTGCCAAATTATAGCCTCTTCACTGGGCAAGTCAGCAGGCTGCTCTGGTCTCACTTTACTGACAGGGACCCTGGGGTACAGAGAGGCAGGTGCACCCAACATTGCCTCATCCCCGCCGGTGCCCTTCCTTCCACCTGAGGAACCAAAGGAACCAAAGAACACCACGACGACTTTCCAAAAGGAAGAAAAAGCCCTTCTACCCTTTTTCACTTTCAGTGAGAACACGAAGCCAAGTTAAGAAGTCATATTTTGTACAAAGACAGCAGTGACCAATGAGGTGCTCACCAGGCCCGAGAAGGCCTCTGCCAAGAGAGCCCCAACCCCAGGAGGGGGCCCCAGTCCTCGGGCACAACACTGGAGAGAACCCAGACTTTGTTCAGCAAGCAGTACCAGGGTGAAAGACTTTTCCCACCGACAAGGTCACGTAGCCATTCTCCTTGAAGTACTGGGGGATGGTGGAGAAGTTCCCAGCGTGCACCCTCCAGTAGGAGCTGAAGTCGTACAGGCGGGTGGTGTCTGGTCTCCTCCCGGTGAGGAAGGACACACGGCTCGGGGCACACACGGCTTGCTGGGAGGGGGCAGAAGCAGAGGGAAACGTCCTCAGGGCAAAACAGAGTCTGGGAGCTAAAAGGTAACCAGGCAACCTCCCAGGTCCTCCTCAGACAGCTTGGCGGCTGAGTCACGCAGATCTCAAAGCCAACCATTGGGACTTGGGCCTCACCCAGACTCTGGAAAGAAGTCTTCCCGGAGAGAGGGAGGAAGGCCTCAGCCCCTCAAAAGATGACTGTGTCCTTCTGCGTGATGGTGACTCATGGGTGCCCAGAGCAGACAAGGGTCTTGAGGGCGGCCCCATGAGGGGTATCCGGGAGGAGGGGCGCCACGGCAGCATCCCCTCCTCCTCAGCACCAGGCCATCCCCAATTTGGGGAAGAAAGCTGGGCATGGTAGGGCCGGGGCACACCGCCCACCCAAGGAGGAGGAGCACCCTTGAAGGCACAAGCTTCCTTGCCATCTTCCAGACTGTGCTTCCCTCTAACAATAAAGAAATGCCCTGCACGATGAATGCCATCCCCTAACCCTCAGTGCACAAAGCACACAGCTACACCCAGAGGTCCCCAGACATACCTGGGCAAAGGCATTCTGGAAGAGGAGGCTGTGGGATGCCAGTTGGTCGATGTTTGGGGACCTTACGAGCTTGTCCCCGTAACAGCCCAGGGAGGGACGCAGGTCATCCACGATGATTAGAAGGACATTCAGAGCATCTGCACAGGAGGGAGGGGCTTCAGTGAGGTCCCCTGCACTGACACGAACCCCCACCCGCGGTAGGTGCTAGGGCTGGCACCTAGACAGCCCAGCCAGCCAAGCCAGGGAGGGTGGGAGTGGGTGCACAGAGGAAGTCCCGGTCCTGGGCGGCAGGGTTAGTTCTTCACCATGGTCTCAAGCCTGGATGAGAGAGTGAGAGAGAGGGGACGGAGGAAGGGAAGGGAAAATAAGAAAAACTTGGGGAAACAGAGAAAGGTGGAGGGGAGGAAGAAGTGATGGTGGGTGGGAGGGAGGAGAGGAAGGACAGAAGGAAGAAAGAATAGCAGAAGGCAGGTAGCGAGGGAGTTAAGGCCGGATGTAAGCAGGAAGGAGGGAGGGAGCCCTGCAAAGTGGGCGAGGGCGCGGGACGCACCTGCGGCGGAGTTGCCCTGCGCCGCGGACTCCAGGGAGGCGCACACAGAACCCAGCACCAGGCCAAACCAGAGCAGGCCCCGGCCGGGCGGCAGCATTTTTGCCTCGGCGTCGCAGCTCCGGGACGACGGTGACAGGTCTCGGCGGCAGAGCCAAGCCGCCGCCAACCCTCCGGGCTCAGCGTCGGACACCAGGAAGACATGCGCAAAACGACTGCCGCCAGCCTCAGGCCCGGGCGCCGGCCCGAGCGCGAGTGCGCCTGCGCGTGATCCGGGCCACAGCGGGCGGGGCCGCGGCTCCAGAGTAGCGGCGGCTCCGCCCAGCGGCTCCGCCCAGCGGCCCCGCCCTCCAGCCCCTAAGTGCCTCTCTAGGAGGATGTTTTTCCCGGTGTCTCCAAAGATTTGCGTTGCAACCGCTGTCCTTAACCAGCAGTTTCCCGCCTCTTTGCCTTTGCTCGTGCTGTGCCTTTCACCTGGAAGCCCTTCTCTTCCGTCATCTCTCTATAAAAGCCACCCTTTTCCTTTCAGACCAGCCCAAATGCCATTCTGCTTCAATGAGACCCTTTCAGAACCCGTCTTCCTCCATCTAAAAGGACCCCTTTCCTATGCACTTGTTCAATAAATACTTTTTAAGTATCCTCAGATATGTATACCAAGCACTGTTGGCGGCTTGGGAGTCCTAAGTCCCTGCCTTGGTGGAGCTTGCAGACAGTAAATGACCAAATAAACATTGAATGGCAGTGGGCATGTGCGGTCTGGAGAAAAATAATATGAGGGTGTGGGGCGCGTGGGGAGTTTCATGTTATTTTCTACGGAGTGGCCAGGCAAAGCCTCACTAGTAAAGTGACATTTGAACAAAAGCTTGAAGGAGGTGAGGGAGAAGCCATTGTGGAGAGCATGCTTGACAGTGTTAGACCATGGCCCAGAGGCTGGTGTCACTGGCCGGGAAACAGATGGGGAGCAGGTAGGAGATGGGTGGAGTGAAGGTCATAACTCTTTCGGTGGCAAGAATCAATTCACTGTCTGCCTGGGGCTGAAGGCTGGAAGGACATCACAACCCTCTGTCTCTGACTCTTCCCAGCCTCCACTGAAATAACCTAACACAATGCCAGGCAGATCGGAAACTTTTTCTTTTTTTGAGCACAGGAATGCATAAATATTAGTATTGTTACTGGGGGCTTCCTATACCCCAGGCAATGTACAAATTTTCTCCTCACCTCAACACCGTGAGCTAAATGCTACCATTATTCCTGTTTTACGGATCCAGAAATTAAAACTCAAAAAGGCTAAATCACTTGACCTGGCACCTAGCCAGGATGTGGAGGCACAGGGTGGCTTTCCTTGAGGGGGAGCCTCCTCAGTTGGTAGACAGAGCACAGGCATCGCATGCAGCCTGCTGCCCTTGCTGCTGCACCAGCTTTGCTGTTTCTTCGGGCCCCAGCCCAGGTGGCTAATCACACTACAGCCTGGCTGGCGTCCCGGAGGAAGGGCCAGACTCTACCTGCACTCCCCAGGCCAGAGCACACTGAGTCCCTCAGGGTCGGCCAGCCCCAGCCAAGTGCCCAAGCTTCCAGGCTTCAGATAGCTGTCCCTCCTCATCCTGACACTTTCCTTGTATTGGTAGCTGCCCTTTCCCTCCCCAAAGTATGGCCTCGATGTCTCAGGATACTCTGAGCCTGGCGTCAGCAGTACTCCAGTGTGTACTTAGAAAATTGCTCTCATCCTTATTTCCTCTTTCCCTGGCATCTGGAATGCATTCTCATAGCAACAGGTGCCTCCTGTGAGCTTATGAACTAAGGACTAAATGATATCATACTTGGCCTTATCAAAAAGCCATCGATAAAACAGAATTCAGTAAAGACCAAAGAAAGAAATGGGGCAAAATTCACACACAGCTCCTGCCTTTAAAAATGCCTGCAGTTCTTTTGTGGACTCAGTTCAAGTTGGCAAACGTTCCCTGAGCACCATCCCATCCAGGCCCAGGGGCGGGAGGCAAGAAGGGTACATGAGGAATAAGGAGACAGACTGGTCCTTTCCTGCCACCACTCACCCCCCCCCCACAACAGCACACATGATCTGAGGAGAGGAGGGACAGCAGCACAAGCAGATCGCTGTCACAGAGGTGGACTTTCAATTTGTCAAAAAGAGAGTTTCTCCAGAGGAAGCAATCAGATGTGAAAAAATTCAGCCAATCTGACACTGATTCAAGCATTCTCTGACTTGTTGCTGAGGTGTTGGAGTATGTGGAAAAGGGGCAACTGGAGAGCCTGTTCTGGACCAGTCAGGCCTCTGATGACAGATAGGAGAGACCAGACATGAGGCCTATGAGCATTTGAGCATGCAGTCTCATTGGCATCTTTCTGGAAGACTTTAAATTTGAATAAAGATGTACTGGTAGCATTCATTGACAGCTGTGGTGGATACACCCTAGGATGAGCACCAATGAGTCATGCCCATGGATAAGCTCCTCCCATTGGGTGTTGGTGGAGCCTGCACTTCTAATCAATAGAATATGGCAAAGGTGAGGTGGGATGTCGCACCTGTGAGCACATTATGATGTGCACAGGAATCCATCTTGCTGACACACACTAGAGATTTCTTGCTGGCCTTGGAAAACCCATATTGTACCTGCCACTAGAGGGAGCCACATGGCAGGGAACTGTGGGTGGCCTTTAGGACCTGAGGGTGGCCTCCAGCCAACAGCCAGTAAGAAGCCAAGATAACTCGATCCTAGAACCACAAGGAAATGGATTGGGCCAACAACCACGTGAGTTTGATAGAGGACTCTTTACTCCCCTAGAGAACGCAGCCTGGCCAACACCTCCATGGCAGCCTTGTGAGACCCTGAGCAGAGGATTCAGCTAAGCTGTGCCTGGACTCCTGACCCACCAAAACTCTGAACTAATAAATGTGTGTTGTTTTAAGCCACTAAATTTGTGGTAACTTGTTATGAAGCAATACAAAATGAATACAACAACATTACTCATTCATGAAATGAATTGACCTTTGACTCCAAGGTCAGATCCCTTCCATGGGTGATCCTAACAAAACTCAAGCAGATGTGGAAGTGGCTTCTTATGATTATGAAAGTATTAATGCCATTAGAGTCCATGGGAACAGGTTTGAATTGTTCCACAGGAACCACGCCCACTAAGACTAATCCACCAGCTCCAACAGGGTGTATGATGGCTACGCAATTCTGGACAGAAAAGATGGCTTCTCTGTCCTCAATCTAGCTATGGCCATCATCAAAGAAAAGACTGAGGGAAAAGGGGAGGCAATGTTCCTTCAATGTTCCAACAAAAGCCAGGAGGTCACAGGCACAGCTGAGATTGAACTTGTAGGGCAACTGGAGAGGCTGGAAAGATGAAATAGAGAAGTAGAGGGAGATGATGGTGGAGAAGACATGAAAGCAAAAACTTAAGACTGACTTCGTTGGACACATGGTCCCATTTCAGGATCATAAAGCAGCCCTGATTGCTGTAGACACCCTTGACTTTAATGACTCTCAAGACTGAAATTTCAAAGCTGATATTTCAAAGTATTTATTAAACACCCCAACAGACCAGAATGTGAAATACTTTCCTCAATATCAGCTGCCTTCACATGGTGGCTTCAGTTCATCAAGGAGTTTTTAAGGGAGTAACCTCGTTTCACACACAAAAAACGAAAAGATTCAGCTGAAAGCATCACAACATCTGGCCTCACATGTCTCAGGATTGGCACTTTGTAGCTCAGTGCCTACATGAGATTTCATAGGGGCATCCAAAGCACACAGTCCCAATCTTTCTATATAAAATAGTTTCTACAAAGGAAATATTAAATATATTTCTGGAATATGAAAGAAATACTGATTGGTTCCACTTCCAGCTCAAGTTAACTAACCAGGAACATGCATATATTGTCTCTAATGTGTTGGGTTCATCAGAAAGCTGACTCTAAAACAGAGTTAAGTGTGCAGGATGTTTCCTAGGGAGTGCCTTTGTGAGAAATACCCTTGGAAAGGGTGGGAAGGGAGCAAGCATGAACAGAAAGAAGAGTCGAGCTGTGCTACAGGCCTTGGTTAACCCTACAGGGCAGTCTAGAGTGAGAATAGCCCTTCAGAGTTGTCCCGAGTTAGGCTGAGATAGCCAGGTATTTCTACATCATCCTGAGAAGTCACTGGACACGGCTACCCTTGGAGGTTTGTGATCTTGGGCAAGGCAGCTGTCTGCAGCTGAGGCAAGCCCTGAAGGGGAAGACAGCCCTGAAGGGCTGCCCTCCCAGCAGCTGGGGCAAAACCTCCACTGGGAGGGGGCTCAGGTGCCACATCTCTGTGTCGACCATTTCTCTTCTGCCCTTTGAAATCATCATGAAGGAACAAAGACAATATAACCTGCCAGCAAGAAAGGATGGGAGGGGATGCTCATATTCACTCGTTATAAGGGAAGTGTACATCAAAACCACTGCAAAGTAGCAGTTCACACCCACTAGGCTGATTCTTATAAAAAAAAAAAAACCTAAAACTAACAAGCATTGGTGAGGATGTTGAGAAATTGGAACCCTACTTATACATTGCCCTTAGAAATGTAAAATGATTCAGGTACTGTGGAAAACAGTTTTCAGTTCCTCAAAAAGTTAAATGCAGAATGACCATATGACTGAGCAGTTCTACTCTCAGCTATATACCCAGAAGGTCTGAAAACTGGTACTCAAACAAATATATGTACATGCTTGTTCATAGCAGCACATCACAATAGGCAAAAGTGGAACAAGCCAAAATGTCCATCAACAGGAGAATGGATAAGTGAATTGTGGTATACACATACAATGGGACATTATGCAGCCATATACACGGAATGAAGTACTGATGCATGCCACACTATGGATGACTTTCGAAAGCATTACACTAACTGAAGAAATCGAGACACAAAGGGTCACATATTGTATGATTCCATTTATGTGAAATATTCAGAGTAGATTATAGAGATGGAACACAAATCGATGGTTGCCAGGGGTTGGAGGAGAGGGGTTGGGGAGTAACTGCTTAATATGTACAGGGCTTCCCTCGGGGATGGTAAAATTGTTTTGAAACTAGATAGAGGTGGTGGCTGCACAACACTGTGAATGCACTAAATGCTACTGAATTGTTTACTTTAAAATGGTTAATTTTATATGAATTTTATCTCAATTTTTAAGTAAAAAAAAATGGGAGGGGACCTGCAATGGCTTAAAAATTCTACCAAATTTGCCACAGTGGAGACTGATGAAGCCACAGTCTAGAATACCTACAAAGGGACTTCATCTAAGGAGGGAACAAACTTAGCCTAGACAGTCTCCCAACTCAGAGATAGCAGGTATGACAGTGGGCAGAGTAAGACATGGGACTTAAGCCAGAGAGGTTAACTGAAGGTTTCCATAGGGACATTAATCTTCCCCAGAAGGCCCCAAAGCTAGTATTTAACCCACAAATGAAAAAATGAAGGGTTCTCTTCTAAAGAAATTGAATAAATTGTCTAGGGGTAGGGCTGGGAAAGCTGGAGTGGGTATTGAAACCACCACCACCAAAAAAAAAAAAAACTCTCCATATTATGACATTTTGGAGGACCCCCAACAAAACCATCAGCACACCGCCTCTTCATCTTAAAACGCAGCCTGCAAATCAGCAATTCCCACCTGCGCAGAGAGCTGCCAGTCGGCCTCATTGCTGAGTGTAGTCAGACGACGAAGAAAGGCCAAACATTCGTATGAGGTGACAGAGAAATATCAAGAAAGACAAATAGCAAAGCTGGTCCTAGATGAAACAGATGACTAGCGGACAAAACAGAATAATTTTAAAAGGACAAATAAAAATATATTTTATTAATATCATCAGAAAGATTTGAGAAGCTATTGAATATATTAAACAAGAATAGATGGCCATGGAAAAATTACAAAAGAACGTGAAAGATCACCTGGAAATTAAAACTATGGTGGCAAAATTAAATATTCAATAAAAGAACTGAAAAATCAAGATGAGAGAAAGATTTAAAATGCAGAACAGAAATCAGGAAAGGAGACCACCAAGTGCTGGCAAAAAGGTGGAGCAATTCAGACTCTCACATGTTGCCTGTAAGAGTGTTCACTGATATAGCCATTTTGGAAAACTTTGTGACAGTATTTACCAAAGCTAAAGTTAAATGCGTGCCTACCCCATGAACTGGCAACTCCACCAAAAGGCATATGCCTGCCTGACGGATGTGAGACTTCTGGACTCCAAAAGGCATGAACAACAATGTTCATAGTATTATTTGTAATAGCCCCAAACTGGGAGCAAACCAAATGTCCTCCATTGTATCTAATCTTTTGGATAGAAAAACTGTGAGATAATCACAAAATGGAATACAATGCAGCAGTAAAAAGAACAAACTACTGATACAAGCAACAACATAGTTCAATCCCCCAAATATAACATCAGTTACAAAAATCCAGACATCAAAGAATGCCTAGTGTGCAGTGACATTAATATGAAGTTATAGAACAGCAAAGCCAATCTGTGGTGATAAGGTCAGAATAGTATTGAAGAGGAGGGGGGCATGAGGAAGTCTTCAGGGGTGCTGGAAATGTTCTGGTATTTTATCTGATTAGTAATTACATGAGTGAGTACATATGAAAAAAATTAAGCTCTACACCTGAGATTTGTGCACTTTAGTGTAAGTTACGCCTCAATAAAATAGGCAAAACAAAACCTAGGAAATATGAAAGAAGATATGAGACAACTAGGAAGGCCAATATTTTACTAAGTTATAGAAATAGAAAAGAAAAAATGGGAGGAAATTAAAGATATATTAGAAAAGTAACTTTAGAGCTAAAAAAAAAACAGTTTATACTGAAAAGGTTTACTGACTACCTAGCACAATGAATGAAAACATACCCAAGCTTATGGATAGTTTTGTGAAGGTTCAGAACACCAAGGATAGGAAAGGATTCTAAAAGCTTGCAGAGATTAAAAAAAGTATATAAAATTTCAGCGTGAAGTTTTATACATAGCCAAACTATCAAACGAGTATGAAAACAGAAGAAAGACTTTTTCAGAAATGCTAAAATTCAAAACCTTACCTCCTACTCGACCCTTTCTGAGGAGGTTACTTAAGGATGTACTCAAGCAACTGAAGGAAGTGTATGGAAGTGCAGGCCACTATCACTACCATCACCATAACTTATATATATAAAGGATATATATAATATGTAATATATCATACATCATTAGGAAGTGATATATACATTCATTATGGTAAAGTATTTAACTTATATATTATATTAAATACATATTTAATAGATATATTTAATAAATTTAATTATATTAAATATAAAGTTAATACATATTTACTTAATTAGCAATTCTACATTTATTTAGGAAATTCTCCAGCATGGCAACTGTGCAGCAGGCCTAGAGAATAACCAGTTCAGATTGAGACTCTGGGAGGAAGATCTCCAGGAAATAAGGGAATTTCATTCACTAGGTAGTACAACTGAGATACTAGAAGAACTCAGGTATATGTTAAAAGCATAGAGTGCCCAAAACACAACAAGAAAACAAAAGTCTCTAAAAGTTTCTATACAAGATCTTGTGGTAGCTCACGGGGAAAAAGAAAGTGACAATGAATATATGTATGTTCATGTATAACTGAAAATTGTGCTCTACACTGGAATTTGACACAACATTGTAAAATGACTATAACTCAATAAAATAAAATTTAAAAAAGAGTCTCACCAAATATTAAGCAACCAGTTCAAATTGGTACAGAAGCCAGTGACCTTCAATAAGAATGGGATGGATTCCAGGACATAAATAGAATAAGAAGCTAAAAGATATTACCGGTATGGCTATAAGAAGGCATAGCTCTAGGTTCCCGTCTACAAAACATGCAATCAGTAACTCCAGGAAAAACAAAAACTATAAAAAAAAGTCATGGTTTAATATAAAGCAAACTAGAACCTGGGTAAGATTTGTGACAAAAAGTTAAAGGTATAAAACAAGGAGAACATTTGAACATTTGAGCATTCTCATCTGCGCAGCCAGTGGGTAATGACTGTAAGGACAGAAATGGAAATGGAATCTTAAGCCTACATCCTACTGTCATGAATAACATTACCATAGTCATCATACTGCAGACACAGTTGTTTGTTCTTCAACTTTGAGAATCAATCTGTAACAAAGCCCAGAAGACTTAATTATGGTTAAAGAACAATGGACAATGGAAAAGTACAAATACAGCTATGATGGTGCTGTTATGTACTGCTCAGGACTCCCTTAACACCAAAATCCTTATTTTCATAGCTGGCTTGAGTGCCGTCAGCCCTCCTCAAAAATTGCCTTGAATAAAAACAATCACCTCAGTCAAGGTCAGACTCCTATTCGGTAAGCCCACATTCAGTGATTCAACTTGGAGGTAGAGAGCTGCAGTCTCTTGCCCCAACTTAGGACATCTCTGAAAGACCATCCCAGCTTCAGAGGGTTGGCTGGAGCCTTTTTTGAGACTGCACCACAATCCACCTTCTTCACCCGCCAAATCCTGATTCCTTTCCTTCATTTCTCTTCCCTTCCACAGACATTGATCCTGAGAGAACGCCCAAAGAAACTCCTGCATATTAATCTCATCTTAGAGCCTGCTTCTGTGGGAACCCAACCTGCAACAACAACTGACAGAAAGTTGGGAAGAGGACGCAAGGAAGAGAAGTGGAGAGAAGTGTAGGCACATTAATATCATCATTACAAAGTGGAAAATCAATAGTTTTTTGTTCCTAGTTGATAGAAAGAGAAACAGAGGTATGGGGATATTATTTAAAGATACAAAAGTAGCCAATAGAATAGCTGAAAAGTGATATATCTATATATTAAGAGGAAAAGGGAAAATGGTAGGGAGAGATAAAAGAAATTGGTCATGAGTTGATAACTGATGAAATGCAGTGATGAGCACATGAGTTTCATTATACAATATTCTGGACTGTCGTATATTTTTGATCAGTCACCATAATCAAGAGTTTAAAATATATACTTAAAAAGAGGAAAGGATGAGTGAACTATAGTCTCATCTAGCATAGCAGGAAGTCAGCAGAATGTTGACAACAACATATAAAAGTTGATACAGATATAAGCATAGTATTTACAAAGACAGAGGCAAACTACCAGAAGAACTGAAACTAGAAACATTTAAAATGAGAATGGGGTGTTGAGGGGTAGAGCACAGGATCTTTGCTTTGCATTATAAGCCTTCTGTTCTCTTTGACTATTCTTATGGGTTGAGCTGTGTCTCCCCTTTCCAAAAAAAAAAAAAAAAAAGATCTGTTGAAGTCCTGATCCCCAGCATGTCAGCATGTGACCTTATTTGGAAATGAGGTCTTTACAGAGGTAATCAAGTTAAAATCAGGTCATTAAGGTGTTACCTAATCTAATGTGACTGATGCCCTTATCGAAAGGAGAAATTTGGCCACAGACACAAGCACACACAGAAGGAAGATGCCCACATGCAGATGGATTGGAGTGACACATCTACAAGCTAAGGAATGGGAAAAAATGCCTGTAAACCACCAGAAGCTGGGAGAGGCACAGAAGGATCCTTCTTTTACTAGTTTCAGAGGGACCATAGCTCTGCTAATACCTTGATTTCAGACTTCCTGCTTCCAGAATTATAAGACAATAAACTTGTGTTGTTCTAAGCCACCTAGTTTGTGGTACTTAGTCACAGCAGCCCTAGCAAAGTAATACAACTTGAAACATTTCAAAATGTAATTAGATTGATGGGCTGTGGAGAAGGTAAGCTGAGATAGAAAATCGCGGGGACCGGTGGTACAATTCTGTTGTTGTCATTTTATTGGGCATTAGCAGCAGCAGGACAAGAGTGAGAGCAAATGGAGATGGCCAGTGAGAGAGCAGTTTGGGTGACAATGGTTAAGAGTTTGAGAAAGAACTGGTTTTAGTTAGAGAGTGGGACCTGAAGTGTAAGATGTCTGAGGTGGAGCAGATCCTGATGATGAAAAGGTCTAGGATTTGGCCTTGAAGGTGGGGGGCTGAGGTGGGGAGGAAGAGAGATTGTCAGAGGTCAGGGAGAAGTCAAGGATTTGTGAGTGGCATAGCCTGCCCGGGTAGATACTGAAATCACCCCGGATGATGGCAGGACTCAGGATGCCAAGGAAGCCTGTGACCCAGGTGTCCAAGTCTTCAGTGAATGAGGGAGAGGGACCAATAAAGTGCTACATAGCAAATCTTAGTGGCTGTAAACAACATCCACTTATCATCTCATAGTTTCCTTGGGTCAGAAGTCTGGGTGCAGTTTAACTGGGTCTTCTGCTCAGGGTTTCACAAAGCTGCAATCAATGTGCTTGCCAGGGCTGTATTCTCATCTGAGGCCCTGGGTTGTCTTCCAACCTATTCAGGTTGTTGGCAGAACTCAGTTCCTCGTGGGTATAGGACTGAGGTGCCCATTTTCTTGCTGGTGACCAGCCAAGGGCCACTCTCGGCCTCTAGAGACCACTTACAGTTCTTGGCCAGATGGCCCTCCCACAGGTGCTCTCACATAGTAGTCTACTCCTTCAAGGCCAGAAGGGGAATCTCTATAACTTAAGGGGAGGCCTGGCCCTTTTTAGAAAGTCTCACCTGATGAGGTCACAACCACCAAGGATAATCTTCTTTTGATTAACTCAAAGTCAACAGATTAGGGACCTTAATTACATCTGCAAAATCCCTTCACCTTTGCCACATTCTATTGTCCATAAGTAGCCCATTATACCCATAGAAGGACAAGGGGAGGGGATTATACAAGCACATATGTACTATGGGGGTAAGAAACTTGGGGGCCATGTAGAATTCTACCTACCACAAATGAGCCATGTTTTCAACCTCAATTCCACTAAATGAAAGAAAACTTAATTCCATAGTCTCCCAGTTACTTCAGAGTTTTCTTACTAATTACTAAGTCTTGTTATTCAGCAATTCAGGATTTTCTCCTTGGTACCAGGCTATCACCAAATTCTGTGAGGCTTATTCAGGTTCATGGCATCTGGAGAAACCAAGAGAGCATCAAGTCCTTGTCATTGGCAACTGTACATGCCAGCATCCACTGCAATGTACATCCCTTCTGGCCCTCAAAGAAAGTACCCCTTCATGCTGGTTTCCAATGAGGTGCCATCCTAACCTAGTTTCTAGCTTCATGGCCCACACCACATTCCACTGTGACATCCTTTGGAGGGTGACTCTTTCTTTCTTACACACACACACTCACACACTTCTTCATGGGGGCACAGGTAAATTCAGCTGCTTTCCCATGCCACTTTAGTGCCACAGGAAGCACAGAGGGCTTCCCCAGGCAATTCTACAGCTGGGTCATGCTGATGTGAGGGGAGTCCTAGGACTGTGTACTTTCCAGGGTACCGTCTGCCAGGGAGCATAAGTTCCCTTGCCCTTGGACTTCTATTGTACTCCCACTTTTAACATCAGGGAGTGAGGGCAGAACACATCAGTCTATTGGTAAATATTCCACAACATCCTGCCATAGCAGAAGGATAAGGGTTCAGGGCAGAATCCAAGGCTTGGCTCTCATTCTGGATCCGGGACCCTCAGATGGTATTCCTTGAGGGCAGGCTCTGCCCCTTCTATTCACTGCTGTATCCACAGGGCTAGCGTCTTTGTTGGATTTCAAGGGATCACTGGGATGAGAAGCATGATCAGAATTACTTGGATGAGAAGGCAGGCAGAGCTCTGGTCTCTGTGAGCATATGAACTGGATCTGAGAAGGGGCCTGATGTGGGCTGTGGTTGCCACCGAATGTGAGGGGCACCGAGCACCCTGTTCCCAGGGTGGCTGTCTCAAGAGGTGCTGGATGGTCCTCTAACTTCCTGGGGGTGCCACGTGGATGGAGCAGGGTCTGGGTTGCCCTGAGGTTTATGATACGACAGGAAGAGCTTACTTTCTAGCTGGGGACCCTAGGGGCAGTAAAAATCAATTGGATCCCAACCAGAATCTGATTCTGTTGACACAGAAGTAAAGCCCTGTGGAACGTGAAGGGGCAGAAGAGGGAATCGGCATCACCGCAGCCTTGACATTTGCTGAGCTCCTGCCCTAAGTCATACACTGTGCTAAGAACTTTATAAGGTGAGATGATTCATTACAGAAGAGGTTGGTCCCAGTCCCGTTTGACTCTGGATATCTTGCATCATCCTGGGAACCATCTTTCCTTTCCCTCCCCTCCTCTTCTCTTTCCACTGTTCTTCCTTCCTTTTCTTTGCAAGTCCAGACTTTTCCATCGTGCCGTTCACTGATTCATCCAGTTCAGCTCTAGGTGGGCGGACAGGCCTCTAGAGCTTGGAGCAGGCAACCCTAGTGCCGTCAAAGCCGGAAAGTAGGGAATTCCTAAAAGCCTCCACCAGGGGCCGCCCAAGCGCTGGTGTTTGCTGGCACTGCCTCATTGGTGATTCATTTCCTTAAAATAAGAGATGAAATGCGATAAGCTTAAAACAAAACAGAACAGAAATGCCTAATCAGATCTTGTAAGTATCGCACTGAGTGACAGATGACTTTTTCTCCATTTGCATCACATGCATCTGAATGAGTTAGTTACATTTGGTCATCCCCTTCCTCCTGGGTTTTCCTGTTCCTCTTCCATCTAGGGATGTTTTCTGCTTACTCCCCCAGATCTATCTTTACAAAGAGCCTCGGGGAAGGGAAATCATGACGCATCAAGGAAGATTCTCACACTGGGGGGCTTCCTGTGTGAGGGGAGGGGCTGATGGTCCCTCAGGCCTGGCTGATGCCCCACAAAAACAAGTGTGGAAGGAATCCTCACTGCTGCCCCAGGGACCATGCACTGTTATGTCTAGCATACAGATGTGTAAATTGAGGCTGGAGAAGGGTCATCACTGGCTCAAGAGCTCACCACCAGCAGAGCTGGAACTTAAACCTGGGCCTCTTAGCCATGATGCTACACTGCCAAAGACAAACAGCCCAGGGCACTGGTCAGGGCTGCTCAGCCCTCCGCTGTGAGAGTGATCCCCATATGTCCTCATGAGCAACCCGGGTACAGGGAGGGTCACTGAGGCACAGAAGCAGGGGTGGGCAGGCAAGAGAGAGCTTCCAGATCGTGGGCTGGCAGAAAACCCCAATTTTGCTCAGGGAAAATGATTTAGGGTCCAGGTTAATCCTAATGATATTACCAGCTACCAAGCACGGAGCAAGCGAGACCCAAGTGCCGCTCCCTGGAGGCATCTTTCCATCTGGTCCAAACTTACCTGACAGCCTTCTCAGGGACAGAGGCGGCCACACAGTAGAGCAACCAGCCCAGGCTGCAGTGTGGTGCCCTTCCAGTTCATCACCTCTGGCTGCGTTCCCCACTGGGAACTTGTGAAAGCACTCTATGAAAGGGGCAACCCTACCGGGTGAGCCTGATGCTGCCAAGCTTCCTGTGTCATCGCCTGCATCTCAAAATCAGAGACTCCTAAATCACGCAACATCCCAGAATTCTGTGGGTGAACCCAGGCTCTGTGTGATTACCCTGGGAGACTGCACAGGGCACGGGATTTCCTGAAACAAGATGGTGGTTGGGTTTTCAGAGCTATAAACAACTGGAGTACACACATGTTTGCCAAGGGCCCTTCCTAGTTTTAGCACTAGGTTCATCCCATTTCCACCACAGAAAACTGGTCAGTATCAAAAGAGATTCCACATCCTGGTGCAGTTCGGCAGAAGGTGGGGTATCCAGCCATCCAAGTTGACCAGGGGCTGGGCCTCACTCCGGCCTATCTTAGGAAGGGCATCCCTGCTGGCTAAAGGCTGGAGGAAGGCCACACATCCAGGAACCCTGGGCCTAAGTAAGTCCTCAAAAAATGCTGGTTCTCACTGGTGTTAGTGTCACATATGCACAATGCTTTGTCCAAAAGCCTTGTGGCCAAGTGAGTTTCAGAAATCAGAAAGATGACAGAGGGCACAGAGCATTTGTCAGTAACACCCTGGCAGTGTTGAGCAAACACACTGACATCTCTGCAGTGAAACACAAGACTACTAACACAAGTGGAATAAATAAAGAACATTCAGGATAAAATAAATAGCTTTGTGCCATCCATTTTTGATTCTACCACCAAAAGGGTTGTCAAGCTGGTGAAAACCCTCTCGATTACCAAAGATTTCTGGATGATGGAGTCGTGGAGAGCAGGTTATGGACCTGTATTACCTGAGGCAGCAGGCTGACATTAACTCCCACACAGATCAGGGAAGAGACTCCCAGATTGACGGATTCCTGGCACGGATACAACCCCTAATTCTCAAACCCTGTTGGACTGATGCAGCTCAAACTGCCTCCTATTGTCCCCAGGGGCTACTATACATCTTTGGTCCAACTCCTGAAGGCCCCCAAGTCCCCAACCAGGCCACATCCTGTAGAACTTTTGGGACTAGGAACCAACGGAGTCACTGTTCTTCCTCCTCCTTTCAAACCTGGAGTTTTTCCCTGTCTGCGTCTCTCTCCTCTACAGGCTTCAAGGCACAGGCCTAAACACCCATACTCTTACCTGGCAAAGCCTTCTTGGGAAACCAGATGCCCCTTCAACCAGTATTTGTAGTGGATGCTTTCTGGTTCACAGATTGTTCTTACATGAACCATCCCATGTCATCCTTTCTCCTATCAGATAGACTAAAAACTATGATTACTCCTTAGGGGGAGATGTTCACACTGTGCCCAACATTCAGATGAAGAAATTGAGGCTCAGAAAGGGAAAGTGATTCATTTAGACTCACGCCAGCACCGGTGGTACCAGGGATGAATCCCAGGTTTGTCAGGGTAGGACAAAGCTTGTCCTTCCTCGCAGGTTCCCTGGTGGAGGACAGAAGTCTGCACTGCCTCACCTGGGCAGCTTTGCACGCACCATCTCACACACTCTCACACCCACACCCACACACACACACACACCCACACACACACCTTCCTTCTATAGGCAATGAGCGAAACTTCGCAGTACATCAGCCTTTAAAACCCCTATGGTGACACTCTCTCAGTGGACCTGAATTGATGGGGTCAGGCTAGGGGCCCGCCACAAACTCCACTGCCCCAGCCACATTATCTTCTCAGTTCCTTGAATGTGTCTGGCCCTTCCAGGGGGTTCTTCTCCTATCTCCCAGCTAGGGAGACCCCTTTTACTTCAAAACCCGCTCAAACGGCCCTCATCTCTGAGGCCTTCCGCAGCCCCTGGCTCTGTCAGCAGTTCCCCACTCTTCACGTTCACCAAACCTTATTCGGTCTGGTTTCAGACTGTGGTTTACAGGTCTCCTGGAAGGTGGCCCCACACCCCCTAGCGCTGACTGCGGACTTCAGTCTGCTTTGCGTTATGAAGTTTGGTGCCCAGATCTGCCCTCTCCCATCACGCTGCACTCACACCCATCTGCACTCACAGATGGCTGGTCAGCAAAAGCCCTTTCCAACCCAGCGGTTGTCTGATGCACCAGAGGCCAGAGCACCTCCCTCCAGGCCGGCCGCAGGGCAGCGTGCCGTTCCGCCCGGCAGAGGTGGCTAGAGTCCTGTGCGCTCCACTTAGCACGCAGCCATGCCTCGGGCACCGACTCTGGGTGTTGGTTCTCCCGGTCGGTCCATCTGCGTCGCAAGGCCTCGGGCACTGCGAGGGCCTGACCACTGGGCCCACTGCGGGGGCCTCTAATGCCCAGCCGTGCTCTGCAGCTCCCGCACGGGCTGACAGGAAATGTCAGGTGGACACCGCAGGCTGAAGGGACACCCTGCCCACCCTGCCCCCTCAGTGGATGCAGGTCCCCAGAGAGCCGCTAACATCCTGACTCCCTCCGAGGACCAGCTTCCCGAAGGGCCCAGCCTGAGATGCTTGGTTCTGGAGGGGTCCAAAGAACAGGTGGGGAGATGGGGTCTTGGTGAGGGACTGTCACCCCCGCCCTACTGGTCATGAGGACCCCCATCCTGAGGGGAGGCGGTGTGCAGAGAGGCCTGGGCGCAAGGTCACAGCCCAGCTGCTAGAACTTCCACGTCAGAACACTTGCTGGGCTGGCAGGTGGAGAGGAATGTCCCAGCAGGTGAGAAGGCCCAGATGTGGGGAATGTGCCGGGAACAGACAGGGACGTCTCTGCTGTGCCGATCGCAGAGGGACGAGCAGCTGAGGGGGAAGGATACGGCGGGAACCAAGGGTGCCCCAGAGTCTCCTCCATAGCTTACAGAGCAGCCCCGTCTCAGGCAGCAGCCACACGTCCAACCCAGGATTGACAGCAGGGGCTGAACCTCAAAGACGGCTGAACGCTCGACCAAGGCAGGACCGTCAGGCCAGCAGCAGAAGCTGCCTGGGAAAGCCTGCAACCCTGACACAAGGGACAGGGAGCCTAGGAGAAGGTCCCGGAAGACCTGACTCCCCAGTGTCTCTGAAACTCCTGCGCCGGAGGTAGCAGTCCACCCCCCACGGAGCTCGTGCACCCACCTCACCCCCAAGGGAGCAAAACAGGACCCGCGTCTTCCCCCACAGGGGCCCTGCGTCCCAGGAGACGGGGTGACCAGCTGCCCCGGTTTGCTGTGGGCCCTGCAGCGCTACATCCAGGAGAGACCGGGAAGACTGGGGATAGGTGGTCACCCGCCTGCCAGGCCTCCACCGCACAGCACAGGTGGGGGTGCTGGCCCGGGTCAGGGAGGAAAGGGGTGGTCCCTGCCCCCCAGGAACTGCAGCTGGGGTCTCCAGGTGACACTGAGCGGCCAGAAGCCAGGGGCTATGATGATGGACACCAGTGACCAGGAGACCTGACCCACAGAGCAGGGGAGGTGGCCAGGACAACACGGCCTCCTGGGGGCTCGAGGGAGGAGCAACCAACCAAGGCACAGCCCAGAACAGACCTCAAAAGAGCAAGAACGGACAGTGGGAGGCTGAGGGCAGTCACCCCAATAAATGAATTGTGATCCCTTGCCCAGGCTCTGCCCCTGAGCCAGTTTTCAGACCTGGAACCGACTAGGGAGGTGGCCGGGTCCACGGGGGAAGGACATTACAGTACTGTGGCAGGAGACACAGGAATGATCCCCCAGCCCTTCCCAAAGGGACCTCGGGCTCTGCACCGGGCGACCCAACACTGGGAAATGGGACAACCAGATAGTTCGAGGCCGTCGGACACAGGGCCCAACTCAACACAGGTATGGGAGACTCAATCAACTCTGTCTCTGCAGCCACCCCAGGGCCCGTGCTGGAGGTTCTGAGCAGCGGGTGTCACTTGTCTGAGGGACGCTGGGCCATTCCCCAGGATGTGTCACGTGGTCTTGAGCAAGAGAGCCTGGAATCCAACATCCTCCAGGATGAAGTGTGGGGTTAGTCAGATGTCTTCTGAGGAACCTTTCAGAACTTGGGATAACAGTTGATGCCAAGTGAAAAAACGTAAGAGAGAACGTTAACACTGCACGAACTCAAGTGAGTAAAGGGAAAATGCAGAGAAAAAGAACGGGGAAATATGCCCCAACTGTGAACGTTTCTGCCTCCGGCGATGCCTTATGAGCGTCTTTGGTCCTGACTCTTCACATCCTTTCTGCACTTTGCAAAGTCCCCACGGTGAGTACACAGATACACTCAAGAGGTGGCTGAACGGGTCCTCTGCCCAGAGCACATCAGTCTGCTCGTGCAAGCCCTGCAACCACGGTTAGGGGACGGCAACTCGTGCTCCAGACCCCCGCCCCAACTGAATCTAGCAAACAAGTAAGCTGGGCCCGTTTGCTCGGCCGCAGCATGGTGTCAGGAAGCCCCTCGTCCAGCTGTGGAGGGCCTGGCACCCGGGTCGGTGCTTCTGTGCTCAGAGACCGAGGACGGTAAGGAGCACGAAGTCAGGAGAGCTTAGGAGTGATGGAGACACAGAAAGAGCATCTCCCGCCTCCGTGGGAGGTGGCAGAATGATCTGTAACATGAGTGCAGGCGGGGCAGCGCCAGAAGTGCCCAGACACGCCCCTGGCTCCCACTCTGTGTGCCAGGGTCCGTGTGCAGGCACCACAGGACCAGCAGTGGCAACGTCTCCGCCCACATCGGCAGGTCCCCTGTGGTGCAGCTTCTCCCTGAGGACTCGGAGTGTCATGAAGACAAAAATCAGAAATACGTACAGATCTCAGGCTGGACCACACGATCCGGGCCGTGTGAAGAGGGCCTTGGCCAACCGGAGCTTGGAGCTGCCAGGGGACACAGCGGAAGCCAGGGACAGGGCCTGCAGATTAGAAACGGGCCAGAGGGGCGGGAGGTAAACCAGGAGAGTTGGGGCAGAAGAAACAAGGCTTGCTGTCTTCCCGCAGCTGCACGGCTGCCCCGGGCTTCTCCCGCGTGAGTCCAGGGCATGGAACTGAAGCCAGGCGGTAACCGACTGACTTACACAGACGAGAAGGAGCTCTTTCTCACGGGCAGAGCCCTGGACACCGGGGCACCTCCCCCTCAGGGATCCTCACCCCAGGTGGCGGGCCTGGGGGTGGGTGGCGGCCTTGGGGGGGGGGGCGGGACACTCCCTGACCTTTGGGGTCACGTACAGTTTGGAGCCTCTAGGCCAATACTGAGTCCAAAGCTGGCCTACGAAGACAGGAGGAAACCAGCCTCCGAGGGGCAGGAGGAGGCATCTGAAACACAAACAACCAGGGCGGGATGAGCACCCAGGTTGCAAAAAGAGCTCCCACAACTCAGCACAAAAAGGACAAGCAGCAAAGTAGACAGACAGGCAAAAGGCATTTCACACAGGAACCCAGCCCTGCGGGAAGGAGGGAAACGGAGAATTTGGGCCCAGCCAGCCCCAGGCCTGTGGTGCCCCGAACCCTGCCGCAGGAACAAACTGGAACCCGCTCCGGCCTGCGAGAGGCGCGTGCGGTGGGGCGGCACTTACCGCGGCGCGGTCTGCGCCTGGTTTGCGCCTCTCAGCGAAAAAGGGGGGGCGTGTGCCCGGCACAGAGAAGGGGCGGGGGTCTGGGAAGTCACCGGGGGCAGAAAGGACGGCGGGAGGGCCTCTGGGGCAAACAGAGGGATGGCGGAGCCAGGGAGAGGAGCAGGACAGAACAGCGGTGGCGACTTCCCAGGGGTGGCTTGAGCCAGGGGCAGGATGGACCAAGGTCACTGGGGATGAGAAGGAGGGGAAACTGCAAAGGCAGGTGCTCAGAAGGGCCCCCGAGACACCGAGCTCTAGAGGTGCCCTGGGGAGGAGGGACCAGAAAGGGAAGGTGACTCTGAACAGGTGCCCTGAGCTCCAGAGAACAGGCAATGTCCTGGGGCCACTGTCACCCCCAAAGGGCAATGGCAAAAACAGCAAGGACGTCCAACAGGAAAGACTGGGTGCATCTGGGGAAGAAGCAGAGCTTGAGGAGGGGACTCGCTCCTGTCCCGTGGGGTGCGGTCCAGGGGCAGTGGCAGGGAGGGAGCAGGAGCTGCAAGCAGGGGGAGGCCAGGTGGCCCAGTCTGGGAGGGAAGGCTGACTCACCCTGTGACCAGAGAGGGAGGGGGAGGAGGCCCGCTCTTCCAGGACTTCATTCGTGGAGGACATGGGAAGGAGCAGGTGAAGAAACTCACCGGGAAGTCAGACATCAGATTGTACTAAGGATCGGCGCCCACTGACTTGTATGGAAAATCAAAACTGAGTTGCAGTCGGGTGCCTTTCACAGGGACAGCCAAATACTAGCCCACGCCCACCTGCGACAGGGCCAGGCCACTCTTCCTGGGCCCACACACCCGGCAGAGAACCGGCCCGGCAGCCACTACCGTTGGAACTGTCCCCACATCAGACCACACTCCTCCCTTTCCTGTTCCCCTCCTCAGGGACCTGGGGCACCCTGCTTCTCAGCATAGAGGGGAGGGCCAGAAAAGGGGGTCCTTACGCAGCACCGTCACAGCTGTTCCCCACCAGCAGCCACATATCAAACGTCTCCGGCTCACTGGGCAAGTTCTCTTGCTTCAAGCAAGATTCGGGAGGAGCTCCAGCAGCAGCCCAGCATTCCGGGAACCGTCCCTCATGATTTGAAACCGCTAGGAGGAGGTTCTGGGGAGTCAGGACACAGCTGGTAACCATTGTATGGGCGCAAGAAGCCGAGGAGGGGATGCCGGCATGGGCTGAGTTGGATCTGGTGACTGTTAAGGTCCCCCGCAGCCCTGAGGCCTAAATCCCATGAAGGCAACCCTCCGCCCCCTCACCTCAGGGCCAGCATCCCTGCTTCCTCGGGCTTCTGCAAGGAGAGAGCAGGTGCAGGACTGCTGGAAGACAAAGCAGTCCTCTGCGGATCCAAAGTTTCCTAAGCACCCACCCCACCGTGTCGGGGCACCCAGCTTAGGGAAATGAGTAAGACACTGTCCTCGCCGTCAAGGGACCCAGCGCCGCTGAGCGGGCCACGGACTCTTGGAGAGCAGCTACAACCCAGGAGGAAAAGCCCAGGGAAGGAAGGCAGCAGCAAGGCGCAGCGTTACCAGAACTCCCAGACAAGAGTGCCTGGCGCCCGGGTCGGGCGGAGATGGGGAGCTTCCAGTTGCGCCCGGAAGGAGGACAGGCGTTTGTCAGGACAAGAGGAGCCAGCCTTCCAGGTGTGGAACCGCGCGTGCCAAAGCCTCCAGTCGGGGTAGGGCAAGTGCGCTCACTGTGCAGGGACAGCCCAGTGACCTAGACTGTTGGGTGACCAGGAGGGAGAGCTGGGGCCACTGGAAGGCCCTACCTGGGCCCCGAGGTGTTGGAGCTTAAACAAGAGAGGACTTGGCAGGGTTTTCAGTCTGGGGCTGACAAGGACAGATGTGCAGTTAGACACGTGTGGAGCAGCCCCTGGAGGAGGAGAGACAGGAGGCGTCCAGGCCGGTGGGGGGCTCAGGTAATAGCACAGGCCCCGGCCATGAGGCCTGAACTCCGGAAGGGGCAGTGGGGACAGGAAGAGAAGCATTTATTCTGATCGGTCACTTGGGAGGCAGGGACACAGGACTTGGTCATCAAAGAAACAGGGAGGGAGGGCGACGGTAAGGGAACCAAAGGAGCAGAGCCAGGCGGGTGGCATCGAGTGGCTTGAGCCCCCAGGGGAGAGGAAGAGGACAGAAAAGCGCTCTGACAGGGAAGCTGGCTTTGCGTGGGACCCCAGGTCCGAGGAGCAGCAGGAAACAGTGTGGGGATTTTCCTTCTCACTTGCAAAAAGGCCAGACCAAGACTGTACCTCAGGACTCGGCCAGCAGTCCCAGGGCGGCCTGGAGGAGGGGAACTGGCCTGAGCATTCAGCCCTGAGATGCAGGACTCAGCCCAGAGGCCCCGCCCTCTCTCCGCCTCCCTGCCGTCTGAGGGCCATTCCGACGGTCCGATGAGGTCGCTGACAACGCTGGGGGCTGCCACTGCGACTCTGGCCGACTGCTGCGGCCTGGACTGGACGCCTATGTCAAGAGACTCAAAAGGGCACTGCCTGTCCTCGCCCACCCTCCATGGGTTCCCAAGACCCACAGCTCCATCCCTGTCAGCTCCGCTCCACTCCTCCCCAGCTCCACTCGGCTCCGCCCTCAGCTGCTCCTCCCCCTGAAAGCTCCGCCCTGCTCCTCCCCGGCTCTGCCGCCTCTTCCAGGAGCGCCTCCTCACACAGTTCTTTCCCATGTCTCAGTCCCAGAAACTGCTCCCCCAGCTCCTCCCAGCTCCAGCCCACTGCGTCCCAGCGTTTCCTCAGCCCCGCCCCACTCCTCCGCAGCTCCACCCTTCCCCTCCCTCAGCTGCTCCTCCTCCTGGAGGCCCCGCCCTGCTCCTCCCCGGCTCTGCCGCCTCTTCACCCAGCTCTCCTCAAACACCTGCCCCACAGGCGCCTCCCTTAACTCCTCCAACCCAAGTTCCTTCCCCGCAGCTCCGCCTCCTTCCTCGCAGCTCCGCCCTGCTTCTCCCCATCTCCTCCCACAGCTCCTCCTCGCCAAGCTTCCTCACAGCTCCGCCCCGGCTTCTCCCTCGTCGCTTTCTCGAGGCTCCGCCTCCCCCTCCCGCAACTCCTTCTCCCCAGCTCTTTACCACAGGTCGGCCCCTGATACTCCTCCCCCAGCTCCTCCCAGCCCCGCCTCCTCCCCGCAGCTCCGCCCCTCGGCTCGCCCCTCCTCGCCCCTTCTCCGCCCCGCCCACCTCCTTGACCTCCTCCGGTGCCGCTCCCGGCCTTGGATTGCGAGCCTCCTTCAGGCCTGGTCGTCCCGCGCGCCACAGGGCCTGGCGGCTCCAACAGCGCCTCCTAGCGGCGGGGCCTACGTGGGAATGAGTCCTTGTTCCTAAGCGCGTGTTACGTAACTGCGTACCTGCGTGCTGCGTGCCTACGTGGTACGTGCTTCCGTACACCCGGAAATAAGGGGCGTCAGCGTTTCTGCGAACGGAGCGCGGTTAGGGTCAGCTGGCGCTGTCCCCTGTCAGTACTTCGGAGTCCCCAGGACGGGGAAGACTGTCCAGCCGCGTGGCCGCCGCCGGGCCGTCCCAGAGTCCCCGCGACTCGCGCCGCCCTCACGGAGCCAGGACCCATCCCGCCCAGCCCCGGAGGGAGCCGAGACTCGCCGTGTCCTCCGATGGTACCTCCTCGGGGCACTGGTTTCCCGGCTGTGGGGCTGGGAGCGGCATGGCAGCCGAGGCCGCCCTTTCCCATCCCCTCCCGGTGGAAAGGCACACCCGGGATTCCATGGAGGGGAACGTGTTGTGGGGCCCCCAAATCCTTCAGGTGTCGACTTCTCCTGTTGGATCTAGGGTCTGCTGGGCGGTGAGAACATGATCTACTTAGGTGAAGATTTTCTCTGCTGCGGGCTTGAGGCATCGTGGGGACCCTGACCCAGCCGGGGGACGAGAGACCCACTTCCCTGAAGAGCAGAAGCAGCCCCGAGTGAGATGCCATGTGTGTTTCTCCTCAGTCGGGCCCTTCTGGGTCCCGGTGGTCTCCAGTCCCTGATGAGGAGAAGACACTGTGGTTCATGTTGCTGTCTTCTAGCTGATGACCTTCTCTCCGTATCTCTCTCGTCCCCTGCAGGTGAGGAAGCTGAGCCAAGTGGAAGAGCGTTTCCTCCTAAGGCGGCGAGCAGGTACCCTCTGCATCAGCAGGTAGGAGGGCACTCCGCCCCCTTCTTCCCTTTACAGTTACCCACCCTCGGTGTCCATTGTCCTGGGCGGTTGTGTCAGAGGCCCACCGTCTGGGTGGCTTACACAACAAAAATGCCTCCCCTCTCGGTTCCGGAGGCTAGAAGCCTGAGATCAAGGTGGCAGCGATTTTTGGCCCTCCTGAGGGCTGTGGGAGGATCTGTCCCATCCCTCCCGCACTTCCAGGGGTTGGCTGGCAGTCGCTGGCCTCCCTTGGCTTGTAGAGCCCCGCCTCGTCTTCATGTGGAGTTCTCCTGTGTGTGTGCCTGCCTCTAAATTTCTCCTTTTTATAAGGACACCAGGCCTATGAGATGAGGGTCTACCCTGAGGAAGTCATTTTAACATGATGACCTTTGTAAAGCCCTTTCTGTTATCTGTAAGGTCATGCTCTGGGGTACTTGGCATTGGGACGTCAACACATGAATTTGCGGGGAACGCAGTGTACCCCATAGTAACCCACCAAGTCACTGAGTAGGAACACACTAGGAATGTTCCAGGCCTGGAAGGGAGGCCCTCATGGCTGCAGGGGGTAAATAAAGGGGAGAGGAGAGCAGGCAGCCAGGGAAGGAGCCAGAGCGTGTGGTGCCTCGTGGGCCCCTGTTCCGCTTGGAGAAGGAAAGCCCTAGAAGGGACTGGGCTGGGTGCCTTTGGGGCCATGTGCCCCGTCCTCACAGCCACGTGGAAACTGGGGCTCCGCCAGGTGCCGGGACCCAGCTGAGGTTCGGGCCTGGGGCCCTGCTCCTTCTGCCACACAGCTGTGTCCTCAGGGAGGAGGAGCCATCCTCCCCTCCAGGTACAAGGAGGCGAGGACGGGGTGCATGCGGTCAGGTCCCTGGAGTCACGCGCCATCTCTTTCTACCTTGGCGCCTCCTTCTCAGCTGTGGAGTGGGGTGACGGTAGCACTGCCCCTCCTGGGATATTGGAGGATCGATATCTCTGATTCCTGGATGTGGGTGGTGGTCGTGCCAGGGCCCAGCATGGAGTCAGAGCTTACACCGGTGCTGGTGGTTCCTGCTCTCATTTGTCGGTTCTCTGGGCTCCAGGCGGGGGCATCTGTGGACAGTGGAGGGCAGGGGTGCCGGAAGGGGTGAAGGAGGTGGCACCCAGAGGCGTGGGGAGGAGACACCTGAGATCCAGGGCATCCCCAGGACTGGGCTGAGGTTGGTAGCAAGGATTTGCGCTCCGCAGCCCAGGGGTAAGGGTGGTAATGGGGCATCTGCAGGGCACTGGGAGTGCTGGGGCCGGGGAGCTGCGGGGGGTGGGCCGCGGTTGGGAGAGAAGCAAAGCCCAGGACTGTCCCTGTCTGTGCTGGGAGAGGACCAGAGCCTGGCCACACGGCTGTGAAGCCGAGGGGCCCTCTCTACCTGCTCTGTGCTCCCCGGGCTCGGGGACCTCTGTTGTAGAACTGACCACACGCCTTTCTCTCCCTGTGCCCACCCTCCTTTGTGAGCCCCGCAGACTCCATCTGATGGACAGATCCTCCGAGTGACCAAGCTCCTCCTTTGGGCCTGTGAGCTGACTGCGTGAACACAGGGAAGGAGCCAGCGCCCTCTGATCCCCCACCGTCCAGGTCAGTGGAGGGTCAGGGCACCGGGGCACACTGTGGGGAGGTCAGGTCCACGGGCCGTGAGCTCAGAGGGCCGGCGCCTCAGACTTACTGACACTTGCTTCTGTGTTTCCCCAGCGACGTGAGGTCAGGGGAGCTGCAGGAGATGAAGTTCAGCTGCCTCTCCTTCCGGCAGCCTTATGCAGGTTTTGTGCTGAACGGGGTCAAGACCCTGGAGACGCGTTGGCGTCCCCTGCTGAGCGGCCACCGGCACCGGACCCTGGCCGTGCACATCGCTCACAGGGACTGGGAGGACACTGCCTGGAGGGAGCTGCTGGTGGAGAGGCTGGGGATGACCCCTGCCCAGATCCAGGCCTTGCTTCAGGATGGGGAGAAGTTTGGCCGCGGAGTCATAGCTGGCAAGTGGTGGTGTGCCCAGCCCTGCTCCGGAGCCTCCAACGGCAGCCCCCAGGCTCTCCCCCAGGGCCTCTGTGACTTCTTTTCTTTCAAATACCTTGGTGTGTGGGCTGCGGTTTCTTGGAGCAAGACACCTTCAGAGGGGCAGCCAGAGTCCATGGGCTGGCGGTTGGCGGGCCGAAGTTCCCTCACCGCCACTCGGGGCTTAAGTTCCCATTGGGCTCTAAGAGGCAGAGGAGGGTCCAGAATTTCCATGTGTGTGCGTGAGCGTGAGCGTGCGTGTGCACATGTGTCGGCACACCACAGAGACTGTGATGAACAGCGCAGCACCCAGAGCGGGTCAGGGGTCTGTGGACTCGGGCTGCCCTCCAGGCTTCCTACGCCTGGCCCAGCCCCACTGCCCGCGGCCTCCTGTGCCAGTCCCCTAATGCTGCAGCCACCTGAGCCAGTCCCCTAACCCCTCAAGGGTTGAGGTCCTGCATCAGCACCTGTCACCTGGCAGATTGCCTGGGGACCTGATTGCCCATAGGGTCCCCTTCTGATCGTGACTTGCGGTATTCATCACTGACATGGGTGGGGTCACTCCCTCGGACTCACCCCAACTTCCCTGGAGAGGGACGCTGGTACCTCGGAAATGCTCAGCCAGAGCGACCCAGTTCACTCTGGGTCCACGTGCTGATATCGCCTCCGTCTCTAGTGGTCGTGACCTTGAATAACCATGTTCTCTTAGGGGCAGGCCTGGTTTGTGGAAGGGAAGACATCTGGGTGCTTCTCTCTTTGTGCACAGGGCTCGTTGATGTTGGGGACACTTTGCTGTGCCCAGAAAACTTAGGTCCCGAGGAGGTTGTGGAACTGGAGAATCGAGCCGTCCTGAGCAACCTGCAGCAGAAGTACCTGACCACGCTCTCCAACCCCCGGTGGTTACTGGAGCCCGTGCCCAGGAGAGGCAGAAAGGGCGTCTTCCAGGTAGACGTCCCCAAGCACCTGATCCCCTTTGGGCAGGAGGCCTGAGCAGTGTGGGCTCTTGAGAGGAGGTGACCGAGAGACCAAGCTAAACCGTGACACGGTCAGCTCGCCGTCACGCCCTGGACGTGCTCCCCTGGTTCGCTCTGAATCGGCGCCGCCCTGGAGGGCGCTCCCCACTCTGTGCTGTTCCCGGAAACAGATGTGTCCACTGGGACGCGGGGACGGGGGAGCGGGACCCCTGCAGGGAGATGCCTCCCTGGGCTCGGTGACAGAGTCTCAAGGACTTTGGACCTCTAGGACAAGGGGAAGCGGCCTTGCAGGCCGCTCATTCTGGCCCTGCTGATTCTGGATTGTGTAGAGAAATATGTTTTGAGAGAGCTGGTGAGTGTTTTCCCCGCCTTTGTTCTGGTCACAACCCCTAGAGGGTCTGAAGAGCATCCAGGAGACGATGTGGGACGGCTGGAGCGGGCGCTGAGTGCTTGCCAGAGAGTCACCAGCCAGCGACGGCCTGACTCACGGGCAAGAGGACATCGGACTCAGAAACAGCACCGTCTGCCTCGCAGATGACTCTCGCCCTGTTGTAAAGTGTCCCTTGGCTCATGGAGCCGGTGTGTTAGACGTGCCGCACGGCCGCTTCACGTGCCAAGAAAGGGTCCTAACTACAGCCCTGATGGAAGTGAGCAGTGCTGGTGTTCGCCTGGTGGGAGATCTTTTATACATTTGTGGGGGGTTTGGTCACTTGAGAGTAGGGATTCCAGTGGTTGTTACCTTCGAGGGTGACGGGCTTCCCCCCAGGCGTTTGACTGCAACCCCCCGTCTCTTCGGAGCCAGGCTGCAGCGCTCTCAGCCCTTGGTGGAGGGGGTGGCCCTACGTTTCGGCGGGCCTCTGTGGGGGGGGCCCCTGGATCGGGAGCTGGAGACGCTGAGCTGCTGGTCAGAAACTTCTGGCATCCTTGGGGGACCCAGGAGGAAGACCCTCCTGCTCCGGGATGCATGAGTAGTGGGGGGGAGACACCCCCGAGGTCAGAAGCCAGGCTGTCTGTCCCCTGACGGGCAGGCCCGGCCCAGGGGACCAGACCTCCCTGGGCTCGCCTCAGTGCTCGCTCCCCACCTCCTTGGGCGGGTGTCCGAAATGCCACAGCTTCAGATGAAAGAGGCCGATGGGGACCAAAGCCTGCCCCCGGCCGGGGTCTCCAGCCTCCGCGGGCTTATCTGGTGAGACGTGTGCGGAATCGAACGCGAGAAAGAACACGGACCCGCGGTTCTCGCAGATTCTTTATTTAGCCCCGGGGAGTTTTGCTTGTCTTTATTAAAGCCCAAAATGTTCATGGTTACAGGACGGTGCTCTTCGTGTGTCTCTAGTGGTCTGTGAGCTCAGGGCTTTGGGTTGTCCTTGAACCGTTCGCAGAGAGCACACTTGTAATCTGAAGAGCCCTCGGGCTCTTCATCTGCCGCGGGCCTCCTGGTTGGGGGCCATGAGCAGAAGGGCCGCGAGCAGCATGCAGTAACCCGTGTTGCACGTGGACACCACCGAGCTGGGATCGGGGCAAACGGGGGGGCTTCTGGGCAGCTCCCCTGCACCGTCCCTTCCGGCAGTAGCCGGGGGCACTAGCGTGACATTCCTGGAGGTGCCCTCCCCACTCGGGCCGCCCTGCTCGCTGGAGGGACGCTGCACTACCACCAACCTGGCCACCCGGCCGGCAGACAGGACGCCAGGGAGCATGAAGGCCCGGATGCCGCTGGGCACCTGAGCACGGGGGGCTTCCCTCTGGGTCTTCCTGTCGGCATCTTTGGTGGAGTCATTCTGATGGAAAAACTGGGTGCATCTCATAGGTGGGGCGGCTTGCTTCTTTCTCTTTGGGGTGGTTGCGCTGGAAGCGGGCCGAGCAGTTGCTCTCGGGTCACCTTTTCTCCACATGTTCTCGATCAGCAGGGGCTTCTCTCTCTGAAAGTTGCAGTTGTGGTAGATCTGAAAGGACATGAATCATTCTCGTCATTTCGGGGGAAATATTCACTCCTCCCCGCCCACCTCCATCATAAAGGTCTTGTTTGACTGTGGAGAAGAGGTCTTTTTAAATTCCTGGCAAGGTTTATTTCGCCCTGGAGTGTGCGCTCACTAAAGCTACGTGGTGCCTGGGCTGAGGTGTCACTCTAGCTCCCTGACGTGAAGTGGCCCCTGGGTCTTCGGTCACACCCGCAGGGCATCTCTAAGGGGCGAGCCTTACATGACACGCCGGACTGCCTCAGCCTTCATTCAGTACTGGCTCGCAGGAAAAAAGTCCCCCTCGGGAATGAACCCCGTTCAGCACATCACTCATCCGCTCAGGACTGGGAAGCTGTTCCAGGAACAGAGAACTCGGGAGACGGAAGGGCTGTCTACGTTACCATCAGCCTTTTCTTCCCCGGAGAGCGACCCAGAGTGCCGGGCAGGTGTATTTTCCTGAACCCGTAGAGGTTCAGTTGGCGGATGAAGCTCTTCAAGCTGTCTGTTTCAAAGATCCTGTCTGCGCCGCGCCGGCGAAGAACCTCCCGCTGGAAAAGGTCTTCCTCGATGATCAGCATGTCTCCCTTGTCGTTCCAGCGCACGGACTTGAAGGCCTCGTCCTCCACCATCATCCAGAGCTTTCTCGGGAAGGAGAGCCCAAGAACACCGTGGGTTCCGTCCACGTTGGCGGGACCTGGGTTTGGGTCCTGTGGTGGCTGGTTGTCTTGGGAGCCTGGATCTTGGCTCTCGGCCTGGTCGCCGGGCTTCTCCAAAATCTCCCTCGAATCCACCTTTGGATCTGGGGATGAACCCGATGGGGCCCCCGCTGGGGGCTCTCCATCAGCTGCGGGGGCCGCCGTGGCCGTATATTCCTCGTCGGGGCTCTGACTCGCCATGCAGCTAGTCTAGACCAGGCACATGCTCTCCCTGAGACCAGATCACTGAGCTCTCAGGGCAGAAGTGCCTTCAGTCTGAGCAGGGACGCCCAGTAAATAGTGTCCGCAGAATTCTAGAATCTCGGTAGCAGGGCAACCAGCGACTTTGGTCATCGTCCTCTTTATGTGTCACGTGAGGTCCCAGAGTTGGTCTGGACAGGGAGCCCTGGCCGAGGGGAGGGGAGGGGAGGGGTACAGAGCCCCCAGCTTCTCTGTTTTCCAGAAGTGTAGGAAGGTATGTTCAAGGTCCCGGCGAAAGGCTCCCATCTGCTGCCAGGCACCTTTCTCCCAGGGGCCAGGCCCTGAGTGGGCGGAGAGACATGATCCTGTTTCCATCCCCAAAGGTTGGGGAGGCCTGTTGCCAGCCTCCGATTTGTTCAAGGGCCAGGCCCTGGCTGGCCCTGGCTGGCCCTGGCTTGGCTGCCACCAAGGCGGCAGGGGTGAGATGGGCCCCGGGCGACTGCACCTCCCGGAAGTGGTGGTCCGAGTGCGCTGGTTGGCCCGGGCTGGCTGGCAGCGCCCGCCCCCCCGCCCCCAACAGCTCCTGCCTTGGTCTCTTCCAGCTGCTCCTGCTGGCTGGTCGGTCCAGCTCTGATGGGCCATAAGGAAGTGTCCCGTTCTCCTGCCCCTGGGTCGAGCTGTCCCCAGAGTGGGGCTGTGTGGGAGCGTGTGGGGGCACTCCCCACGTCCCACTTCAGTGTCACCAAAGCACCTGGCACATAGGGTTCCCCCCGTGCCGCGTGAGCGGATGGCCGCATCCTCCCCTGTGCTTTGGAGCCTCCTTTTGAGCTCTGCTGTCCGCAGCCCCACCCCTCTCCAGAGCACATGGGATCCTCTTTAGTGCCCATTTCTTGCCATAGAAACTCCTCGTGGCCCGAGAGCACTCACTTTCAGAACACCTGCCTTAGTCCGCGTCAGAACACCTCCCTCAGACCTCGGATTCAGCCTCCCCTGAGGCTGCTCTAAGGCCCTCTTCCCTCTTCCCTGTCACTGGGGGGGTTAGGCTCCTGCCCTGCCAGATTGCTGGCCTTCCGCTTCCAACTCGGCTCTGCCCTGCTTCTTCCCCTTTGCAGTCCTTGATCTGGGGGTTCAGCATGTATTCTGATCTGTTGAGAGCAAGCATTTCCCTGGTCTGCTCCCAGGCCTGCCCTGCTCGCCTTCCCCGAGCCAGCCCCGCCCCCAGCCCTGGGTCCCTGTCCCGCCGTCACCTCGGTGGCAGGTACACTGAATAATTTTGCCTGCTCTGGGTCCGGTACTTTTCAAGGGGCCTACTCTACAGACTCACTGCCAAGGACAGTTCCTACTTGTTGAGCTAGACGTGACCAACGGAAAGCCCGTCCACGTGTGACTGAAAATAGATGAGGCTCTGGGTGTGGGATGGGACAAGTCCAGCCCGAGAGCCGTCTTCACCACAGATGGCAGGACAGACAGGACAGCGGTCTGGGGGGACACGTGTTCTGTAGCCGCTGTGGTGACTGTTCTTCATAGTCACTGCACAGGGAGAGAGAATGGGACCTGGAAAGGCCCGTCTGCCGGGCTCCTAGGTCCTCATCCCAGCTCTGCCGCTAAGGAGAGGCGTCTGTCCTCTCTGAGGGCCACTCCCTGTTCCAGAAGGGGAGGGCAAGGGGTTCGAAAGAGATTCTCCCAAGGAGCCTTCGAGTCTGAGGGCTGTCGGCCTTTGTGGAGCTCCTAGGCCGAGACTGGAGCTTGGGCGCAGGTCTTTGTGCCTCTAAACAGGTTTACAGAGCACTTGTTCGGGTCACTCCCTCCTGCAGGGACGTGTCCTTAGAGTTCGAACTTCAGTGGAGGCCACGGGGGCGTCTCAGGAGGGGGCCCAAAGGCTGGGACATCGGCGGGCCGATCCCAGCCCTGTGGCCTCGCCTGCCGCCCGCTCCTTCCAGCCCTCCCTCACACCCTGGGTCTGGTGGGCCTGCCCCCTCACAGGTCTGCCTCCCTCCATCCCACGCACCCCTGCCCTCCCCGCCCCCGCCCCCGCCCCGGGCCGGCTGGGCCGTGGCTTTGTGTCGCGCCCCAGGGGTCGCTCTCAGCCATGGCTCAGGACACCTGTTACTCAGATACCAGCCCTCACGACGTCCAAGGCCTGCCTTTCCCAGCCTGGCCCGCCGGCCGCTGCGCCTGCCTTAGCCCCCGGTGTCCGCCAGCCCAGAGGACCCCCAACCGCTCTCCGTCACCGTCCATGGGCCCTGGGCCAGACCCGCACCCAGTCCCCGGCTGCTCTGGGACCCGCCAAGAACTCCCCTGTCTGGGCATGTCCTCAAGCTGCCTCGTCGGGTGGCAATGCCCGTCTCTATCCACAGGCCGCTCTGCATGTTGGGGCCCGGCTTCAAGGCCGGCCCGGCTTCAAGGCCACCTCGGCAGTCGGGTCTTCCTGTGGTCCCAGGCTCCCTCCCAAGGCTCCCACAGCCCGCCTTGCATGTCCAGTCCCAAGGTGGGGTGCTCCTGTCTCCCTGAGAGCTTGGGTGTATCTGCCTCCCCCTCCAGACCCGGAAAGAGGTCCTTGAGGACAGCAGACTAGGACAGGACGTGAACGTGGTCCCCAGCGTATCTTGGAACGAACAAATTTGTATGTCGCCCAGGAGCTGGCTTCAGTGTCCTTGAAAGCAGCTGTGCACGGTCACTGCGACAGTTCGAGCAGGTCGGAGGGCGCCTGCCGTCCCTTGGCGGTGCTGAGCGCTCTGCGGCGCAGCGCCGTGGACTCTTCCCGTCTGACCCGGGGCAGGTGGCAGGGAAGGCCCGGCCCGGGCCGGGGAAGGTGGAGTCGTGGGCCTAGGATCCGCCTGACGGAGAAGTAGAGCCGGCCTGTGGTCCACTGCGGACGCCCGAGCCCACGGCCTCAGCCCAGACTGGGGGCCTTGTGTCTGCCCGGAAGCCACCTGCACCCCGCAGGACAGCAGCAAAGGGGAGTCTTCCTTGTCCAGTGATGACTCATTTCGTAGTTGTCCAAGGCCAAGGAGACCCGGGAAAGCCATCCTTAGAAGCTCAAATGGCACAGGGGCCGTCGGGTGCAATGCACTTTCCAAAGGAGCCCCAGGCAAGCTCTGTTACGGCCGCTCCCCTCCCCCACTGGGGACAGGGAGACGGTGTCAGGATGTTCCCTAGTGTTAACTTTTCTGCAGCTTCTGAAAAGTCTACGTTAGGGATGTTATCCCATAAGAAATGTGGCCTTCAAGACCCAGTCAACCACAAACCCAATCCCAGTCTCAAGCCCGGTCTCGCGCTCTGGCTCTCGCTCTGTCCCTGTGTCTGTCTCCGTGACTGTCTCTCTGTCTCTGTCTCTCTCTGTCTCTGCCTCTGCCTCTGTCTCTGTCTCTCTCTGTCTCTCTCTGTCTCTGTCTCTGTCTCTCTCTCCACACCCCCACCCCCTGTGATGACCAAGTCAGCAGGTCAGGTTCGAGTTGGCCAGGAGGGCCCCGGGGAAGGAGGGGACCAGGGCAGGGTGCTGTCGTGTGGGATAAGGGCTGGGACTGGACAGCAGTGCCACCAACTGGCAGGGTCAGCTCTCAAGAAACCGCAGACAGTCCTCACCCTGGCTTTGACTGTCACAGTCACCTTCCTTTCTTGGTCCAGCTTTTACTACCTGGGCCTCAGGATCCTACTTTCTGTCACCCGACAGATGCCACGAGGACACTGAGGAGAGAAGTGGACTCTGGGTCAGGAGGTGGGCCGCAGGCTGCGATGGGTGGGCACAGCGTGGGCTCTAGATGAATTCAGACCAGGGGTCTCGGCCCCACCCCGTCACTTACTAGCACGTGATCCTGGGAAGGTTCCCGAGCCCCACGACCTCAGGGTCTTCATCTGTGCAGTGGGCGGGTGTGAGGAGGCCCGTCCCGCAGGACTGCAGGGGTGCGTGTGATGTGCGCCAAGCACCTCGCGCGGGGCGCGCTGCCTGTTGGAACCGCGATGATTGGCAGGTGCTTCTGATTTTCTTTGGCCCCAGACCCTCCCACTCCCTCCTCTGGCACTTGGCTGGTTGGTTTGTTATCCAGGTCATGTTAGAGAACACGCAGCTCAGTAGGATGTGGAAGAGCTAATCAGCCAAAAAGCATGTCTCCTAAATGAAACTAAGTAAATTCTCCCGATTAGAGGCTAGGTTACACTGAGGGGTGGGGGAGGGTTCCCAGCTGGACTCAACACCGAGCTCCTAGGAAGGGAGTCAAGGAACAACCTTTGCCCCCTCCCAGCCGCCCTTCCATCCGAACTGTGGCTTCTCAAACCCAAAACACGCCTTCTTCAAGTCTGGCCGCCGCCACCACCCGGCTTCATTACCGTCACCTCCCACAGAAGGAAGCCCAGCTTCCCAAAGCCCCCACCTGCCCTGGCTCTGCGCACTTGCACTTGGGTGCTCTCTCCCGGACCCCCTCCGCCTCGCCGCTTCTTTCCCTTGTTCTGTGGGACTTCAGGGACATGTCACCATCTTCCTGATGTGACTGGGCTCCTAGCCTGTCCTTCTAGGTGTGGGGTGTGTCTTGCTTTTCCTAGTGTCCCCACTAACACAGAGCCCTCCGGACAGCAGAGGCTCGGTGAATGTGTGCGGATGAAGTGAGATGGTGAGCAGGGATCCTGTTGATTCACACTGATTTTCTCCTACTTTCTTAAATAACCCATGGAAACCCAATTAAACATAGGGATATTACACGTATAAAATGACAAACAAGAAGGGGTAAGAAGCAAGTTAATTATTTTTACTTTTATTGTTCTAAATCTTCCCTCATCTGTATCATTGCTAATTACTCTCACATTTCCCAAACAATTCTAATTGCAATTCCATATTATGTCATCCAGGATGACCAAAAAAAAAAAAAAGAGAGAGGGAGAGAGAGAGAGAGATTTCAGTCTCCTTTACAGAAGAGGAAAACTGTTGTGTTTGAACTGGATAAGCATACACACGTTGTGATCACTGTCATTCACAAAGTTAGATACTGAAGCTTATTAAATCTTCTATTAATAGGAACAGCACTGAAAAACACCTACAGGAAACAAAGATCAATTTCCATGTCACCGTAAAGGACGGGAGGAGCCCAGAGATGCTGTACGCCGTGCCCCCCGAGCTGGCCCGGGCCCTCACTCCTTCCAAGGCTGACTGCTCGCTCTGCAAACACAGAGTGAAGGATGGGCTCCCTTCCTGCCCGGCAGGAGAAGCTGCTGGACAGGGGCCTGGAAGGAGCGCGGCTGCAAGTCTGGCTCAGGCCCCCTCTTCCTCATTGCTCACGGCCTCCTCAGACAGGGACGGGAAGGAAATGGGACCCTCACTGTTGAGTCTAAACAAATGCTCCAGGACTTGCAGCTTGCTGGTCTCCGCGTGGGCCCGGGGCCCCCACAGGAACTCGTGGCGAGCGGGATCGCTGTTGGCCACCTGCCGGTACTCCAGGTACCCCTCCTGCACCCACGCTTTGGTGATCAGCTCCCTGGGCTCCCCGTAGATGAAGTGCTCCCTCCCAGGATACACCCCCATGACACCGAGTGCTCCCCACACCTCTTCCTCAGGCACCCCCCCTCCCCCCAGGACGATGACACCCAGAAGTATCACCAGGAGGCCGTTCTTGGGCATGCTCTGCTCACCACCCTGCATCCCATCACAGGTGAGGCCCAGGGTGGGGACCAGGATGTACAAGTGCTCCTTGGGGTCCACCTCCTTCACATCCACCCCAAAGACCAGCTGCATGCACTCAGAGGCCTGGCTGAAGACCGCAGGGAAGTGGTCCTGGTATTCTCTGAGGATACTCAGCATTTCTGCCCTGGTGGTCGGCTGCTTCCGGTGATACTTGAGGAGCAGGAAGCTCACCAGGTCAGCCATCATTGAAAGCTCTGCACCTTGGCGCAGGGACTCGGCACCGGCAGAGTAGGAAGAGGAGACTGAGGAGGAGCAGGGGTACCGGGGGGATGCGGCCCCCTCCTGCTCAGCCTCCAGCTGCTGCACATCCACCAGGCCCTGGGCGTCTCTTGGGTCCTGAAGGTCTTCCACAGCCTGGCGGAGCTCACTCATCTGAACCAGGGACATAATGACAGGTGTTGGCAGCTGACAGGAGTCTGGGCAGCGGTGACAGGTGGGGACCCAGTGGCCTTGTGGGAGGACAAGCTTATCGACCTTCCCAGGGTTTCTAGGGCTGAACGAGGTTTACTTTGGTGTCCCATCTTTGTTGTGGGCGTGCGGGTCCCCTCACCCTTCCCTCGGGCCCTCACCTTGACTCCTGGGAGGACCCGGGACTCTTCTCTCTGTCGCCAAGGCGTGGTTCCTTCAGATAGGATCTGACCCGTCCTCTCACACCAAGGTCCTCACCTCCCTGAAAGCCGGGAGAGAAAGGAGAGGAGGCCCCTTCCCTGCTGTGATTCAGGACAAGGATACCTCTGGTCATTGACTTTGGTTTCTGTGCACAGTTCCTTGTTCACAGCTCCCAAAGCCCTTGGGATGTCCTCAGTGTTGAGAGTGATGAATGTGCTGTTTTTGTTTTTCATGTGAATGAGATGTGTTTGCAAAGCACCTAAAATGGGGCTGGTTGCCAGAAGAGCCAATCATGTGATTAAAAGTTTGGATCTTTTGGCCCCTCCCCAGCACCACCAGGGAGGGGAGAAAGGCTGGAGATTTGAGTTCAATTGCCAATGGCCAATGGTTTAACCAATCGTGCTTATGTAATGAAGCCTCCGTCAAACCCCAAGAGGATGGGTTTGGAGAGCTTCTGGGTTGGTGAGCAGGTAGAGAGCTGGGGCAAGTGGCACTGTCTGAGAGAGCGGGGAAGTCGGCCCCGCTCCCGCACACCTTGGCCCTAGCACCTCTTCCATCTGGCTCTTCGTGACTCATGCCCTTTATGTTCAGCTGGTGATCTAGGAAGTAATACGTTTGTCAGAGACCTGTGAGCCACTCTAGCAAATCAACCAAACCTGAGGAGGAGGGCGTGGCAACCTCTGGAGGTCTTTCAGAAGGACACGTCTTTCAGAAGGACAAGTAACAGCCTCGACTTGTCACCAGCGGTGGAAACCCAAGGAGGAGGGAGTTGGAATCCCCAACCTACAGCTGGCCATTTAGCAGCACAGGGAAGAACCTTGCCTTGCGGTGGGCTTCTGAAGTGGTGGGGGGAGGGCAGTCTTGGAGGACTGAGCCTGAACCAGAGGGTCTGATGCCATCTCTGGCTAGACGGTGTCAGAACGCAGTTGAATTCTTGAACACTCTGCTGCTGTCTGAGAACTGTTGTTGGTCCGGGGAACCTCTCCCCTACGTGGAAACTGGTCCCAGGATCCATTTACACAACATCCACCCCCAGCCCCCCGAAAAAACCAGAAGCACTGGCAGCGGGGATCGGCCCCTCTGCCCTGGGCGGAGGTGCCCTCAGTGCCTGGAGGCCATGCATCTCACTCCCGCCAGGGCCTGCTCTTCCCCCCTGCCCCCACCTGGGATGACGAGTTGACATCTGCCCGTCAGACCCAGACCTCAACTCCCTGAAGACTCCCACCTTCCCACCCAGGATGGAAGTGAGCACGGCACTTAGGGCCACCACTGACTGTTCCTTCCAGGGCTGGGAACACGGGTCAGCTGGACCCGGTGGGGTCCTTCCTCTCCTGAGATGGCGGGGTACATTTGGTCCTCACGGAGAGTCCTTGCCTTGACACGTGGGATATCCTAGGACCGCTCCCTCTGCTGGCCTGATGCTTCCCCTCAGACCAAGGTCCTCACACCCTGAGATACCCCACCCCCAACCACGTGACGGAAGTGATGGCAGGCCCCATCCGGCCAGACCTGACTGGGGACTCCTAGGGCTGAAACAGCTCAAGCCGGACACTGTAAATTCCCATCTCTTTTGGGGTGAGGGTCTCCTCATGCCCTGCATCCACCCAAAGGGTCCTTTTCCTGAGCCCTGGCACATCCTGTGAGTCCTTCTGCTGCTGACCGGTTGTGGCTCCTTCTGCCAACCTCAGAACTAGGTCTGAATTCCCTGAGAGCCTGGGGCAGAGGTGAGGGGGCAGCACCATTGGCCACTCCTGCCCAGGGACTTCAGGGATGACAGGGGGCAGGGCCGGATTCTGTGGGCTCGCTCTCTACTCTCAGTATCAAGACATTCACATTTACGCCCAGCAAGTCCTGGAACCCTCCCCTCCGCTAACATGAGGTTGTCCCCTGCAGGCCGACACCACCATCGCACTGAGTTTGAGGATAAAGTGGGGAGGTGATGCCTCCTGACTTACACCCGGGCCTCCCAGGAAGGACCAGAGGAGCAAGTTTCTGTTGAGGCCCCCTCTACCTGGGGAGGGGGTCTGCCCAGTCCTACTGGGGGTTCCGGGGAGACCACCCTCTGCACATCTGAGCCACACTCCTCAGACCAGGGACTTCACCTCCCAAGGACCTCTGAGTAAGAGGTCAGAAAACATCTCACCTGGTCACCCTGCTCTGGGGCCTCCAAGACCCAGCACAAGGGCAAAGGCTCCCTCACGGTCCTCACATTGCCCCCTGGTAATTTAGGATTCTGTCCTCTGCCCATCTGACGCCCCGCCCCTCATACCAGGAGCCCTGTCCCTCTGAGACCGGGATGTCAGGAAATGCTGCCTTTGGTCATCCTGCCCTATAGCCCCCCATGGCCGACTCTGTTCCGGGGTGCAGGGTCTCTTGGTCCTCCCTCAGGGTCCTCACCTTGACTACCAGGGGGACCGGGGATACCCTGCTCTGCATACCTGAGGTCCCCCCTCCTTATATTAAGGCCCCAGTCTCTCTGAGACCCGGATGGGGAAGTCGAGACACCAAAGAGCAACGTGTGCTCATCTCGCCCTGGGGCCTCCCAGGGATAAAAGCAGGGGCAGGATCGGTTCGGCGGGTCCCCACTGATCTGGGGTCTCTGGTTCCCTCAGTCCTCCCTCAGGATCCTCACCGTGACGCCAGGCAGGAACGGGGATTCCCACCTCAGCCCATCTGAGGCCCCGCCCCTCAAACCTGGGCCCCATTCCCTCTGAGACGCGGATGTCAGGAAATGTGCCTGTGGTCATGCCACCCTATGATCTCCCAGGAACGACTCTGTACTGGGGTCCAGGGTCCCGCAGTCCTCCCTCACAGTCCTTGCTCACTGTCCTGACAGGCCCTCCGCCCTGCGTTTCCCAAGCTGAGGCTTCGCTCCCCACAGCAGCGCCCCAGTCCCTCCGAGGCCCGGATGCGGAAGTCCCGGCACGCTGCCGTGGGCTCGTCCGGCCTGAGGCCTCCGAGGGCTGACTGCCGGGGTAGATATCTTGGGGTCCCCTCAATTCTGGAGTCCAGGGTGTCCCCAGTCCTTCCTCAGGGTCCTCACCTCGGCGCCCGGCAGGAACTGGGATTCTCTCCTCAGCCCACCCGAGGCCCCGCCCCTCAAACCAGGTCCGCAGTCCCTCTGAGACCCGGATGTCAGGAAATGCTGCCTGAGGTGATCCGGCCCCATGACCTCCCGGGACCGACTCTGTGCTGGGGTCTCTGGTCCCCTCAGGCCTCCCTCAGGGTCCTCACCTTGACGCCCGGCAGGAACTGGGATTCTCCACTCTGCCCCCTTGAGCTCCCCCTCCTTGTACTACATCCCGACTCCGTCTGAGACCCGGATGCGGAAGTCAGGGCACGCTGCCATGTGCTCATCAGCACAGGGCCTACCAGGGCTGACTGCAGGGGTAGATAGCTTGGGGTCCCCTCTATTCTGGAGTCCAGAGTCTCCTAGATCCTCCCTCAAGGTCCTCAGATTCACTCAGGCGGCATGGAGCCTCCCTTCAGCCCACCCGAGGCCCCGCCCCTCAAACCAGGTCCGCAGTCCCTCTGAGACCCGGATGTCAGGAAATGCCGCCGGTGCTCACCCTGCCCTGTGGCCTCCAAGGTGCAACACTGTCCCGGGGTGCAGGATCCCTCCGTTCTCCCTCGGGGTCCTCACCTTGACTCAGGCGGCATGTGATCTCCCCTCTGGCCACCCGAGGCCCCGCCCCTCATCCCAGGACCCCCGTCCTTCCGAGACCCGGATGTCAGGAAGTCAGGACCCCACGAGTGCTCATCCCACCCAGGCCCTCCCAGGGCTGACAGCAGGGGCGGGGATCTGTGGCGCCCCTTCTGTCCTCCCTCAGCGTCCTCAGCTTGAGCCCCATCAGGTCCTGGGACGCCCCCTTGTTGACCCGAGCCCACACCCTCACACCAAGGCCCTCACTGCCCTGAGACCCCCCAGGGGAGTCTCTGGACTCACATGAGGCCACCAGGCCCAGGGCTTCCCAGGACTGTGGACGCCAGGGGCTGAGATGGATTCCATGGGTTCCCTCAGCCCTCCCTCTGCTCCTCACCTGGACTCCTGGCTGGGCCTGGACACCTCCCTCTGCCCACCTGAGCTTGGTCCCCTTGGACTCAGACCCTCCAGAGCCAGGACACCAGAGAGGGAAGCAGGGATGAGGGGGTGGGGATCTGATCCTTGCAACCCTGCCTGGGGTCTCCCAGGGGTGACCGCAGAACCGACCTGGATGCCTGCAAACCGAGTCCCCACACACGGTTCTACCTTGACTCCTGGCAGCGCTGGGCTCCTTCACTAGCAAACCTGAAGCCGGCCTCCCTCACCCAGGCCCTCACCTCACTCACCTCCCAAGGTTGGGGCATCAGTGCCCATCACATCTGGACCCCGAGCCCAGGGGTTTCCGAGGGCTGTCGGGGGTGGGGCGGAGGTGGATTCCCTGGGGGCCTCAGTCTCCTGTGTCCTCACCTTGCCTCCTGACAGGACTTGGGAGCCGCCCTCTACCCTCCTGAGACTGCGTCTCTCAGACCTAGCCTCTGACTCCCCGAGTTCACTGAAGAAATGGGGGCCGGGGAATGATCAGCCTGACAGCCCCGCCCGGGGGTCCCCAGGATTCTGGCGCGGGGCCGATTTGCATTCTTAGGGTCCCTGTGTTGTGGGGTGGTTGGACCCCTCTGTCCTTACCCCGGAGGGCCCTCACCCACCCTCGCACACAAAAGCTGCAGTCCCAGCAAAGATGCTGGAGGGGACCTGCCTCCTGGTGACCGTGAAGGGGCAGAGAGCAACACACCTTCCCTCGCGGGCTCCCCGACAACTAGCCTGACTTCGTAGACGGTCTATTCGAAAGACTTACCTTTTCCTGAAGAGGCTGAGCAGTGGCAGGGGAGTTGCGGATCCCTTGGGTTGATGACTGGATAATAGTACGTGTTCCAGAGCCGTGATTTTCACTTGTTAATTCTCATCCATAGTAAGAACTACATTTTTCATCTGCAGCTACTGTGCGTGTATCTATATCATGTCTAGACTGTATGTGCTTATGTACACGTACATCCACACACCACACACATGGACCAAACATGCCACGTGTGCCCCATGTGGAAACCTGGGCAGTTCCCAGACACAGGTGCCTGCCCTGGGCCCTGAGGCGCGGATCCCCGTCCCCTTGCGGGAGCCCTGAGAGCCCACCGGACCCGAGGGCACCATGCTTTGAACTACAGGCCTGCCGCCTGCCTGACACCCCATCTGCCCAGGGCAGTGAGCCTGCAGGAGAACGTGGGCCCCCCAGTCGGCTGGGAGAGAAGCCGAGCAGAGTGGGCAGGAGGAAGTGGGAGCAGGGCCCCAGCCTGAACACAAGAGCAGACTTCAGAGGGCCGAGCCTTTACCCCCACGTCCAGGAGCCTTCTCCATCCTCACACCCTCTGTCCTAGACCCAGACCCGCCTCCTGGGGCCCCGTCTCCATTTCAGGATGGATGGTGATCCCGCGGGGCTGGGACAGGCCACGTGGGCAGAATCCGGTGTCAGGCTCTCCTGAGCACCGATGCCTGGCTTCCCTGTGTTCTCAGCTACGTGGCATGAGGCACCAGCTGGTAGGACAGCGTGCAGGACAGCTGGGGCCCCCGTGAGTGTTGGCGAGTCGGCTCAGACCAGTGGGGCATCAGGGGACATCGGACTCAGAAACAGCACCGTCTGCCTCGCAGATGACTCTCGCCCTGTTGTAAAGTGTCCCTTGGCTCGCGGAGCCGGTGTGTTAGACGTGCCGCACGGCCGCTTCACGTGCCAAGAAAGGGTCCTAACTACAGCCCTGATGGAAGTGAGCAGTGCTGGTGTTCGCCTGGTGGGAGATCTTTTATACATTTGTGGGGGGTTTGGTCACTTGAGAGTAGGGATTCCAGTGGTTGTTACCTTCGAGGGTGATGGGCTTCCCCCCAGGCATTTGACTGCAACCCCCCGTCTCTTCGGAGCCAGGCTGCAGCGCTCTCAGCCCTTGGTGGAGGGGGTGGCCCTACGTTTCGGCGGGCCTCTGTGGGGGGAGGGGGCCCTGGATCGGGAGCTGGAGACGCTGAGCTGCTGGTCAGAAACTTCTGGCATCCTTGGGGGACCCAGGAGGAAGACCCTCCTGCTCCGGGATGCATGAGTAGTGGGGGGGAGACACCCCCGAGGTCAGAAGCCAGGCTGTCTGTCCCCTGATGGGCAGGCCCGGCCCAGGGGACCAGACCTTCCTGGGCTCGCCTCAGTGCTCGCTCCCCACCTCCTTGGGCGGGTGTCCGAAATGCCACAGCTTCAGATGAAAGAGGCCGATGGGGACCAAAGCCTGCCCCCGGCCGGGGTCTCCAGCCTCCGCGGGCTTATCTGGTGAGACGTGTGCGGAATCGAACGCGAGAAAGAACACGGACCCGCGGTTCTCGCAGATTCTTTATTTAGCCCCGGGGAGTTTTGCTTGTCTTTATTAAAGCCCAAAATGTTCATGGTTACAGGACGGTGCTCTTCGTGTGTCTCTAGTGGTATGTGAGCTCAGGGCTTTGGGTTGTCCTTGAACCGTTCGCAGAGAGCACACTTGTAATCTGAAGAGCCCTCGGGCTCTTCATCTGCCGCGGGCCTCCTGGTTGGGGGCCATGAGCAGAAGGGCCGCGAGCAGCATGCAGTAACCCGTGTTGCACGTGGACACCACCGAGCTGGGATCGGGGCAAACAGGGGGGCTTCTGGGCAGCTCCCCTGCACCGTCCCTTCCGGCAGTAGCCGGGGGCACTAGCGTGACATTCCTGGAGGTGCCCTCCCCACTCGGGCCGCCCTGCTCGCTGGAGGGACGCTGCACTACCACCAACCTGGCCACCCGGCCGGCAGACAGGACGCCAGGGAGCATGAAGGCCCGGATGCCGCTGGGCACCTGAGCACGGGGGGCTTCCCTCTGGGTCTTCCTGTCGGCATCTTTGGTGGAGTCATTCTGATGGAAAAACTGGGTGCATCTCATAGGTGGGGCGGCTTGCTTCTTTCTCTTTGGGGTGGTTGCGCTGGAAGCGGGCCGAGCAGTTGCTCTCGGGTCACCTTTTCTCCACATGTTCTCGATCAGCAGGGGCTTCTCTCTCTGAAAGTTGCAGTTGTGGTAGATCTGAAAGGACATGAATCATTCTCGTCATTTCGGGGGAAATATTCACTCCTCCCCGCCCACCTCCATCATAAAGGTCTTGTTTGACTGTGGAGAAGAGGTCTTTTTAAATTCCTGGCAAGGTTTATTTCGCCCTGGAGTGTGCGCTCACTAAAGCTACGTGGTGCCTGGGCTGAGGTGTCACTCTAGCTCCCTGACGTGAAGTGGCCCCTGGGTCTTCGGTCACACCCGCAGGGCATCTCTAAGGGGCGAGCCTTACATGACACGCCGGACTGCCTCAGCCTTCATTCAGTACTGGCTCGCAGGAAAAAAGTCCCCCTCGGGAATGAACCCCGTTCAGCACATCACTCATCCGCTCAGGACTGGGAAGCTGTTCCAGGAACAGAGAACTCGGGAGACGGAAGGGCTGTCTACGTTACCATCAGCCTTTTCTTCCCCGGAGAGCGACCCAGAGTGCCGGGCAGGTGTATTTTCCTGAACCCGTAGAGGTTCAGTTGGCGGATGAAGCTCTTCAAGCTGTCTGTTTCAAAGATCCTGTCTGCGCCGCGCCGGCGAAGAACCTCCCGCTGGAAAAGGTCTTCCTCGATGATCAGCATGTCTCCCTTGTCGTTCCAGCGCACGGACTTGAAGGCCTCGTCCTCCACTATCATCCAGAGCTTTCTCGGGAAGGAGAGCCCAAGAACACCGTGGGTTCCGTCCACGTTGGCGGGACCTGGGTTTGGGTCCTGTGGTGGCTGGTTGTCTTGGGAGCCTGGATCTTGGCTCTCGGCCTGGTCGCCGGGCTTCTCCAAAATCTCCCTCGAATCCACCTTTGGATCTGGGGATGAACCCGATGGGGCCCCCGCTGGGGGCTCTCCATCAGCTGCGGGGGCCGCCGTGGCCGTATATTCCTCGTCGGGGCTCTGACTCGCCATGCAGCTAGTCTAGACCAGGCACATGCTCTCCCTGAGACCAGATCACTGAGCTCTCAGGGCAGAAGTGCCTTCAGTCTGAGCAGGGACGCCCAGTAAATAGTGTCCGCAGAATTCTAGAATCTCGGTAGCAGGGCAACCAGCGACTTTGGTCATCGTCCTCTTTATGTGTCACGTGAGGTCCCAGAGTTGGTCTGGACAGGGAGCCCTGGCCGAGGGGAGGGGAGGGGAGGGGTACAGAGCCCCCAGCTTCTCTGTTTTCCAGAAGTGTAGGAAGGTATGTTCAAGGTCCCGGCGAAAGGCTCCCATCTGCTGCCAGGCACCTTTCTCCCAGGGGCCAGGCCCTGAGTGGGCGGAGAGACATGATCCTGTTTCCATCCCCAAAGGTTGGGGAGGCCTGTTGCCAGCCTCCGATTTGTTCAAGGGCCAGGCCCTGGCTGGCCCTGGCTGGCCCTGGCTTGGCTGCCACCAAGGCGGCAGGGGTGAGATGGGCCCCGGGCGACTGCACCTCCCGGAAGTGGTGGTCCGAGTGCGCTGGTTGGCCCGGGCTGGCTGGCAGCGCCCGCCCCCCCGCCCCCAACAGCTCCTGCCTTGGTCTCTTCCAGCTGCTCCTGCTGGCTGGTCGGTCCAGCTCTGATGGGCCATAAGGAAGTGTCCCGTTCTCCTGCCCCTGGGTCGAGCTGTCCCCAGAGTGGGGCTGTGTGGGAGCGTGTGGGGGCACTCCCCACGTCCCACTTCAGTGTCACCAAAGCACCTGGCACATAGGGTTCCCCCCGTGCCGCGTGAGCGGATGGCCGCATCCTCCCCTGTGCTTTGGAGCCTCCTTTTGAGCTCTGCTGTCCGCAGCCCCACCCCTCTCCAGAGCACATGGGATCCTCTTTAGTGCCCATTTCTTGCCATAGAAACTCCTCGTGGCCCGAGAGCACTCACTTTCAGAACACCTGCCTTAGTCCGCGTCAGAACACCTCCCTCAGACCTCGGATTCAGCCTCCCCTGAGGCTGCTCTAAGGCCCTCTTCCCTCTTCCCTGTCACTGGGGGGGTTAGGCTCCTGCCCTGCCAGATTGCTGGCCTTCCGCTTCCAACTCGGCTCTGCCCTGCTTCTTCCCCTTTGCAGTCCTTGATCTGGGGGTTCAGCATGTATTCTGATCTGTTGAGAGCAAGCATTTCCCTGGTCTGCTCCCAGGCCTGCCCTGCTCGCCTTCCCCGAGCCAGCCCCGCCCCCAGCCCTGGGTCCCTGTCCCGCCGTCACCTCGGTGGCAGGTACACTGAATAATTTTGCCTGCTCTGGGTCCGGTACTTTTCAAGGGGCCTACTCTACAGACTCACTGCCAAGGACAGTTCCTACTTGTTGAGCTAGACGTGACCAACGGAAAGCCCGTCCACGTGTGACTGAAAATAGATGAGGCTCTGGGTGTGGGATGGGACAAGTCCAGCCCGAGAGCCGTCTTCACCACAGATGGCAGGACAGACAGGACAGCGGTCTGGGGGGACACGTGTTCTGTAGCCGCTGTGGTGACTGTTCTTCATAGTCACTGCACAGGGAGAGAGAATGGGACCTGGAAAGGCCCGTCTGCCGGGCTCCTAGGTCCTCATCCCAGCTCTGCCGCTAAGGAGAGGCGTCTGTCCTCTCTGAGGGCCACTCCCTGTTCCAGAAGGGGAGGGCAAGGGGTTCGAAAGAGATTCTCCCAAGGGGCCTTCGAGTCTGAGGGCTGTCGGCCTTTGTGGAGCTCCTAGGCCGAGACTGGAGCTTGGGCGCAGGTCTTTGTGCCTCTAAACAGGTTTACAGAGCACTTGTTCGGGTCACTCCCTCCTGCAGGGACGTGTCCTTAGAGTTCGAACTTCAGTGGAGGCCACGGGGGCGTCTCAGGAGGGGGCCAAAAGGCTGGGACATCGGCGGGCCGATCCCAGCCCTGTGGCCTCGCCTGCCGCCCGCTCCTTCCAGCCCTCCCTCACACCCTGGGTCTGGTGGGCCTGCCCCCTCACAGGTCTGCCTCCCTCCATCCCACGCACCCCTGCCCTCCCCGCCCCCGCCCCCGCCCCGGGCCGGCTGGGCCGTGGCTTTGTGTCGCGCCCCAGGGGTCGCTCTCAGCCATGGCTCAGGACACCTGTTACTCAGATACCAGCCCTCACGACGTCCAAGGCCTGCCTTTCCCAGCCTGGCCCGCCGGCCGCTGCGCCTGCCTTAGCCCCCGGTGTCCGCCAGCCCAGAGGACCCCCAACCGCTCTCCGTCACCGTCCATGGGCCCTGGGCCAGACCCGCACCCAGTCCCCGGCTGCTCTGGGACCCGCCAAGAACTCCCCTGTCTGGGCATGTCCTCAAGCTGCCTCGTCGGGTGGCAATGCCCGTCTCTATCCACAGGCCTCTCTGCATGTTGGGGCCCGGCTTCAAGGCCGGCCCGGCTTCAAGGCCACCTCGGCAGTCGGGTCTTCCTGTGGTCCCAAGCTCCCTCCCAAGGCTCCCACAGCCCGCCTTGCATGTCCAGTCCCAAGGTGGGGTGCTCCTGTCTCCCTGAGAGCTTGGGTGTATCTGCCTCCCCCTCCAGACCCGGAAAGAGGTCCTTGAGGACAGCAGACTAGGACAGGACGTGAACGTGGTCCCCAGCGTATCTTGGAACGAACAAATTTGTATGTCGCCCAGGAGCTGGCTTCAGTGTCCTTGAAAGCAGCTGTGCACGGTCACTGCGACAGTTCGAGCAGGTCGGAGGGCGCCTGCCGTCCCTTGGCGGTGCTGAGCGCTCTGCGGCGCAGCGCCGTGGACTCTTCCCGTCTGACCCGGGGCAGGTGGCAGGGAAGGCCCGGCCCGGGCCGGGGAAGGTGGAGTCGTGGGCCTAGGATCCGCCTGACGGAGAAGTAGAGCCGGCCTGTGGTCCACTGCGGACGCCCGAGCCCACGGCCTCAGCCCAGACTGGGGGCCTTGTGTCTGCCCGGAAGCCACCTGCACCCCACAGGGACAGCAGCAAAGGGGAGTCTTCCTTGTCCAGTGATGACTCATTTCGTAGTTGTCCAAAGCCAAGGAGACCCGGGAAAGCCATCCTTAGAAGCTCAAATGGCACAGGGGCCGTCGGGTGCAATGCACTTTCCAAAGGAGCCCCAGGCAAGCTCTGTTACGGCCGCTCCCCTCCCCCACTGGGGACAGGGAGACGGTGTCAGGATGTTCCCTAGTGTTAACTTTTCTGCAGCTTCTGAAAAGTCTATGTTAGGGATGTTATCCCATAAGAAATGTGGCCTTCAAGACCCAGTCAACCACAAACCCAATCCCAGTCTCAAGCCCGGTCTCGCGCTCTGGCTCTCGCTCTGTCCCTGTGTCTGTCTCCGTGACTGTCTCTCTGTCTCTGTCTCTCTCTGTCTCTGCCTCTGCCTCTGTCTCTGTCTCTCTCTGTCTCTCTCTGTCTCTGTCTCTGTCTCTCTCTCCACACCCCCACCCCCTGTGATGACCAAGTCAGCAGGTCAGGTTCGAGTTGGCCAGGAGGGCCCCGGGGAAGGAGGGGACCAGGGCAGGGTGCTGTCGTGTGGGATAAGGGCTGGGACTGGACAGCAGTGCCACCAACTGGCAGGGTCAGCTCTCAAGAAACCGCAGACAGTCCTCACCCTGGCTTTGACTGTCACAGTCACCTTCCTTTCTTGGTCCAGCTTTTACTACCTGGGCCTCAGGATCCTACTTTCTGTCACCCGACAGATGCCACGAGGACACTGAGGAGAGAAGTGGACTCTGGGTCAGGAGGTGGGCCGCAGGCTGCGATGGGTGGGCACAGCGTGGGCTCTAGATGAATTCAGACCAGGGGTCTCGGCCCCACCCCGTCACTTACTAGCACGTGATCCTGGGAAGGTTCCCGAGCCCCACGACCTCAGGGTCTTCATCTGTGCAGTGGGCGGGTGTGAGGAGGCCCGTCCCGCAGGACTGCAGGGGTGCGTGTGATGTGCGCCAAGCACCTCGCGCGGGGCGCGCTGCCTGTTGGAACCGCGATGATTGGCAGGTGCTTCTGATTTTCTTTGGCCCCAGACCCTCCCACTCCCTCCTCTGGCACTTGGCTGGTTGGTTTGTTATCCAGGTCATGTTAGAGAACACGCAGCTCAGTAGGATGTGGAAGAGCTAATCAGCCAAAAAGCATGTCTCCTAAATGAAACTAAGTAAATTCTCCCGATTAGAGGCTAGGTTACACTGAGGGGTGGGGGAGGGTTCCCAGCTGGACTCAACACCGAGCTCCTAGGAAGGGAGTCAAGGAACAACCTTTGCCCCCTCCCAGCCGCCCTTCCATCCGAACTGTGGCTTCTCAAACCCAAAACACGCCTTCTTCAAGTCTGGCCGCCGCCACCACCCGGCTTCATTACCGTCACCTCCCACAGAAGGAAGCCCAGCTTCCCAAAGCCCCCACCTGCCCTGGCTCTGCGCACTTGCACTTGGGTGCTCTCTCCCGGACCCCCTCCGCCTCGCCGCTTCTTTCCCTTGTTCTGTGGGACTTCAGGGACATGTCACCATCTTCCTGATGTGACTGGGCTCCTAGCCTGTCCTTCTAGGTGTGGGGTGTGTCTTGCTTTTCCTAGTGTCCCCACTAACACAGAGCCCTCCGGACAGCAGAGGCTCGGTGAATGTGTGCGGATGAAGTGAGATGGTGAGCAGGGATCCTGTTGATTCACACTGATTTTCTCCTACTTTCTTAAATAACCCATGGAAACCCAATTAAACATAGGGATATTACACGTATAAAATGACAAACAAGAAGGGGTAAGAAGCAAGTTAATTATTTTTACTTTTATTGTTCTAAATCTTCCCTCATCTGTATCATTGCTAATTACTCTCACATTTCCCAAACAATTCTAATTGCAATTCCATATTATGTCATCCAGGATGACCAAAAAAAAAAAAAGAGAGAGGGAGAGAGAGAGAGAGATTTCAGTCTCCTTTACAGAAGAGGAAAACTGTTGTGTTTGAACTGGATAAGCATACACACGTTGTGATCACTGTCATTCACAAAGTTAGATACTGAAGCTTATTAAATCTTCTATTAATAGGAACAGCACTGAAAAACACCTACAGGAAACAAAGATCAATTTCCATGTCACCGTAAAGGACGGGAGGAGCCCAGAGATGCTGTACGCCGTGCCCCCCGAGCTGGCCCGGGCCCTCACTCCTTCCAAGGCTGACTGCTCGCTCTGCAAACACAGGGTGAAGGATGGGCTCCCTTCCTGCCCGGCAGGAGAAGCTGCTGGACAGGGGCCTGGAAGGAGCGCGGCTGCAAGTCTGGCTCAGGCCCCCTCTTCCTCATTGCTCACGGCCTCCTCAGACAGGGACGGGAAGGAAATGGGACCCTCACTGTTGAGTCTAAACAAATGCTCCAGGACTTGCAGCTTGCTGGTCTCCGCGTGGGCCCGGGGCCCCCACAGGAACTCGTGGCGAGCGGGATCGCTGTTGGCCACCTGCCGGTACTCCAGGTACCCCTCCTGCACCCACGCTTTGGTGATCAGCTCCCTGGGCTCCCCGTAGATGAAGTGCTCCCTCCCAGGATACACCCCCATGACACCGAGTGCTCCCCACACCTCTTCCTCAGGCACCCCCCCTCCCCCCAGGACGATGACACCCAGAAGTATCACCAGGAGGCCGTTCTTGGGCATGCTCTGCTCACCACCCTGCATCCCATCACAGGTGAGGCCCAGGGTGGGGACCAGGATGTACAAGTGCTCCTTGGGGTCCACCTCCTTCACATCCACCCCAAAGACCAGCTGCATGCACTCAGAGGCCTGGCTGAAGACCGCAGGGAAGTGGTCCTGGTATTCTCTGAGGATACTCAGCATTTCTGCCCTGGTGGTCGGCTGCTTCCGGTGATACTTGAGGAGCAGGAAGCTCACCAGGTCAGCCATCATTGAAAGCTCTGCACCTTGGCGCAGGGACTCGGCACCGGCAGAGTAGGAAGAGGAGACTGAGGAGGAGCAGGGGTACCGGGGGGATGCGGCCCCCTCCTGCTCAGCCTCCAGCTGCTGCACATCCACCAGGCCCTGGGCGTCTCTTGGGTCCTGAAGGTCTTCCACAGCCTGGCGGAGCTCACTCATCTGAACCAGGGACATAATGACAGGTGTTGGCAGCTGACAGGAGTCTGGGCAGCGGTGACAGGTGGGGACCCAGTGGCCTTGTGGGAGGACAAGCTTATCGACCTTCCCAGGGTTTCTAGGGCTGAACGAGGTTTACTTTGGTGTCCCATCTTTGTTGTGGGCGTGCGGGTCCCCTCACCCTTCCCTCGGGCCCTCACCTTGACTCCTGGGAGGACCCGGGACTCTTCTCTCTGTCGCCAAGGCGTGGTTCCTTCAGATAGGATCTGACCCGTCCTCTCACACCAAGGTCCTCACCTCCCTGAAAGCCGGGAGAGAAAGGAGAGGAGGCCCCTTCCCTGCTGTGATTCAGGACAAGGATACCTCTGGTCATTGACTTTGGTTTCTGTGCACAGTTCCTTGTTCACAGCTCCCAAAGCCCTTGGGATGTCCTCAGTGTTGAGAGTGATGAATGTGCTGTTTTTGTTTTTCATGTCAATGAGATGTGTTTGCAAAGCACCTAAAATGGGGCTGGTTGCCAGAAGAGCCAATCATGTGATTAAAAGTTTGGATCTTTTGGCCCCTCCCCAGCACCACCAGGGAGGGGAGAAAGGCTGGAGATTTGAGTTCAATTGCCAATGGCCAATGGTTTAACCAATCGTGCTTATGTAATGAAGCCTCCGTCAAACCCCAAGAGGATGGGTTTGGAGAGCTTCTGGGTTGGTGAGCAGGTAGAGAGCTGGGGCAAGTGGCACTGTCTGAGAGAGCGGGGAAGTCGGCCCCGCTCCCGCACACCTTGGCCCTAGCACCTCTTCCATCTGGCTCTTCGTGACTCATGCCCTTTATGTTCAGCTGGTGATCTAGGAAGTAATACGTTTGTCAGAGACCTGTGAGCCACTCTAGCAAATCAACCAAACCTGAGGAGGAGGGCGTGGCAACCTCTGGAGGTCTTTCAGAAGGACACGTCTTTCAGAAGGACAAGTAACAGCCTCGACTTGTCACCAGCGGTGGAAACCCAAGGAGGAGGGAGTTGGAATCCCCAACCTACAGCTGGCCATTTAGCAGCACAGGGAAGAACCTTGCCTTGCGGTGGGCTTCTGAAGTGGTGGGGGGAGGGCAGTCTTGGAGGACTGAGCCTGAACCAGAGGGTCTGATGCCATCTCTGGCTAGACGGTGTCAGAACGCAGTTGAATTCTTGAACACTCTGCTGCTGTCTGAGAACTGTTGTTGGTCCGGGGAACCTCTCCCCTACGTGGAAACTGGTCCCAGGATCCATTTACACAACATCCACCCCCAGCCCCCCGAAAAAACCAGAAGCACTGGCAGCGGGGATCGGCCCCTCTGCCCTGGGCGGAGGTGCCCTCAGTGCCTGGAGGCCATGCATCTCACTCCCGCCAGGGCCTGCTCTTCCCCCCTGCCCCCACCTGGGATGACGAGTTGACATCTGCCCGTCAGACCCAGACCTCAACTCCCTGAAGACTCCCACCTTCCCACCCAGGATGGAAGTGAGCACGGCACTTAGGGCCACCACTGACTGTTCCTTCCAGGGCTGGGAACACGGGTCAGCTGGACCCGGTGGGGTCCTTCCTCTCCTGAGATGGCGGGGTACATTTGGTCCTCACGGAGAGTCCTTGCCTTGACACGTGGGATATCCTAGGACCGCTCCCTCTGCTGGCCTGATGCTTCCCCTCAGACCAAGGTCCTCACACCCTGAGATACCCCACCCCCAACCACGTGACGGAAGTGATGGCAGGCCCCATCCGGCCAGACCTGACTGGGGACTCCTAGGGCTGAAACAGCTCAAGCCGGACACTGTAAGTTCCCATCTCTTTTGGGGTGAGGGTCTCCTCATGCCCTGCATCCACCCAAAGGGTCCTTTTCCTGAGCCCTGGCACATCCTGTGAGTCCTTCTGCTGCTGACCGGTTGTGGCTCCTTCTGCCAACCTCAGAACTAGGTCTGAATTCCCTGAGAGCCTGGGGCAGAGGTGAGGGGGCAGCACCATTGGCCACTCCTGCCCAGGGACTTCAGGGATGACAGGGGGCAGGGCCGGATTCTGTGGGCTCGCTCTCTACTCTCAGTATCAAGACATTCACATTTACGCCCAGCAAGTCCTGGAACCCTCCCCTCCGCTAACATGAGGTTGTCCCCTGCAGGCCGACACCACCATCGCACTGAGTTTGAGGATAAAGTGGGGAGGTGATGCCTCCTGACTTACACCCGGGCCTCCCAGGAAGGACCAGAGGAGCAAGTTTCTGTTGAGGCCCCCTCTACCTGGGGAGGGGGTCTGCCCAGTCCTACTGGGGGTTCCGGGGAGACCACCCTCTGCACATCTGAGCCACACTCCTCAGACCAGGGACTTCACCTCCCAAGGACCTCTGAGTAAGAGGTCAGAAAACATCTCACCTGGTCACCCTGCTCTGGGGCCTCCAAGACCCAGCACAAGGGCAAAGGCTCCCTCACGGTCCTCACATTGCCCCCTGGTAATTTAGGATTCTGTCCTCTGCCCATCTGACGCCCCGCCCCTCATACCAGGAGCCCTGTCCCTCTGAGACCGGGATGTCAGGAAATGCTGCCTTTGGTCATCCTGCCCTATAGCCCCCCATGGCCGACTCTGTTCCGGGGTGCAGGGTCTCTTGGTCCTCCCTCAGGGTCCTCACCTTGACTACCAGGGGGACCGGGGATACCCTGCTCTGCATACCTGAGGTCCCCCCTCCTTATATTAAGGCCCCAGTCTCTCTGAGACCCGGATGGGGAAGTCGAGACACCAAAGAGCAACGTGTGCTCATCTCGCCCTGGGGCCTCCCAGGGATAAAAGCAGGGGCAGGATCGGTTCGGCGGGTCCCCACTGATCTGGGGTCTCTGGTTCCCTCAGTCCTCCCTCAGGATCCTCACCGTGACGCCAGGCAGGAACGGGGATTCCCACCTCAGCCCATCTGAGGCCCCGCCCCTCAAACCTGGGCCCCATTCCCTCTGAGACGCGGATGTCAGGAAATGTGCCTGTGGTCATGCCACCCTATGATCTCCCAGGAACGACTCTGTACTGGGGTCCAGGGTCCCGCAGTCCTCCCTCACAGTCCTTGCTCACTGTCCTGACAGGCCCTCCGCCCTGCGTTTCCCAAGCTGAGGCTTCGCTCCCCACAGCAGCGCCCCAGTCCCTCCGAGGCCCGGATGCGGAAGTCCCGGCACGCTGCCGTGGGCTCGTCCGGCCTGAGGCCTCCGAGGGCTGACTGCCGGGGTAGATATCTTGGGGTCCCCTCAATTCTGGAGTCCAGGGTGTCCCCAGTCCTTCCTCAGGGTCCTCACCTCGGCGCCCGGCAGGAACTGGGATTCTCTCCTCAGCCCACCCGAGGCCCCGCCCCTCAAACCAGGTCCGCAGTCCCTCTGAGACCCGGATGTCAGGAAATGCTGCCTGAGGTGATCCGGCCCCATGACCTCCCGGGACCGACTCTGTGCTGGGGTCTCTGGTCCCCTCAGGCCTCCCTCAGGGTCCTCACCTTGACGCCCGGCAGGAACTGGGATTCTCCACTCTGCCCCCTTGAGCTCCCCCTCCTTGTACTACATCCCGACTCCGTCTGAGACCCGGATGCGGAAGTCAGGGCACGCTGCCATGTGCTCATCAGCACAGGGCCTACCAGGGCTGACTGCAGGGGTAGATAGCTTGGGGTCCCCTCTATTCTGGAGTCCAGAGTCTCCTAGATCCTCCCTCAAGGTCCTCAGATTCACTCAGGCGGCATGGAGCCTCCCTTCAGCCCACCCGAGGCCCCGCCCCTCAAACCAGGTCCGCAGTCCCTCTGAGACCCGGATGTCAGGAAATGCCGCCGGTGCTCACCCTGCCCTGTGGCCTCCAAGGTGCAACACTGTCCCGGGGTGCAGGATCCCTCCGTTCTCCCTCGGGGTCCTCACCTTGACTCAGGCGGCATGTGATCTCCCCTCTGGCCACCCGAGGCCCCGCCCCTCATCCCAGGACCCCCGTCCTTCCGAGACCCGGATGTCAGGAAGTCAGGACCCCACGAGTGCTCATCCCACCCAGGCCCTCCCAGGGCTGACAGCAGGGGCGGGGATCTGTGGGGCCCCTTCTGTCCTCCCTCAGCGTCCTCAGCTTGAGCCCCATCAGGTCCTGGGACGCCCCCTTGTTGACCCGAGCCCACACCCTCACACCAAGGCCCTCACTGCCCTGAGACCCCCCAGGGGAGTCTCTGGACTCACATGAGGCCACCAGGCCCAGGGCTTCCCAGGACTGTGGACGCCAGGGGCTGAGATGGATTCCATGGGTTCCCTCAGCCCTCCCTCTGCTCCTCACCTGGACTCCTGGCTGGGCCTGGACACCTCCCTCTGCCCACCTGAGCTTGGTCCCCTTGGACTCAGACCCTCCAGAGCCAGGACACCAGAGAGGGAAGCAGGGATGAGGGGGTGGGGATCTGATCCTTGCAACCCTGCCTGGGGTCTCCCAGGGGTGACCGCAGAACCGACCTGGATGCCTGCAAACCGAGTCCCCACACACGGTTCTACCTTGACTCCTGGCAGCGCTGGGCTCCTTCACTAGCAAACCTGAAGCCGGCCTCCCTCACCCAGGCCCTCACCTCACTCACCTCCCAAGGTTGGGGCATCAGTGCCCATCACATCTGGACCCCGAGCCCAGGGGTTTCCGAGGGCTGTCGGGGGTGGGGCGGAGGTGGATTCCCTGGGGGCCTCAGTCTCCTGTGTCCTCACCTTGCCTCCTGACAGGACTTGGGAGCCGCCCTCTACCCTCCTGAGACTGCGTCTCTCAGACCTAGCCTCTGACTCCCCGAGTTCACTGAAGAAATGGGGGCCGGGGAATGATCAGCCTGACAGCCCCGCCCGGGGGTCCCCAGGATTCTGGCGCGGGGCCGATTTGCATTCTTAGGGTCCCTGTGTTGTGGGGTGGTTGGACCCCTCTGTCCTTACCCCGGAGGGCCCTCACCCACCCTCGCACACAAAAGCTGCAGTCCCAGCAAAGATGCTGGAGGGGACCTGCCTCCTGGTGACCGTGAAGGGGCAGAGAGCAACACACCTTCCCTCGCGGGCTCCCCGACAACTAGCCTGACTTCGTAGACGGTCTATTCGAAAGACTTACCTTTTCCTGAAGAGGCTGAGCAGTGGCAGGGGAGTTGCGGATCCCTTGGGTTGATGACTGGATAATAGTACGTGTTCCAGAGCCGTGATTTTCACTTGTTAATTCTCATCCATAGTAAGAACTACATTTTTCATCTGCAGCTACTGTGCGTGTATCTATATCATGTCTAGACTGTATGTGCTTATGTACACGTACATCCACACACCACACACATGGACCAAACATGCCACGTGTGCCCCATGTGGAAACCTGGGCAGTTCCCAGACACAGGTGCCTGCCCTGGGCCCTGAGGCGCGGATCCCCGTCCCCTTGCGGGAGCCCTGAGAGCCCACCGGACCCGAGGGCACCATGCTTTGAACTACAGGCCTGCCGCCTGCCTGACACCCCATCTGCCCAGGGCAGTGAGCCTGCAGGAGAACGTGGGCCCCCCAGTCGGCTGGGAGAGAAGCCGAGCAGAGTGGGCAGGAGGAAGTGGGAGCAGGGCCCCAGCCTGAACACAAGAGCAGACTTCAGAGGGCCGAGCCTTTACCCCCACGTCCAGGAGCCTTCTCCATCCTCACACCCTCTGTCCTAGACCCAGACCCGCCTCCTGGGGCCCCGTCTCCATTTCAGGATGGATGGTGATCCCGCGGGGCTGGGACAGGCCACGTGGGCAGAATCCGGTGTCAGGCTCTCCTGAGCACCGATGCCTGGCTTCCCTGTGTTCTCAGCTACGTGGCATGAGGCACCAGCTGGTAGGACAGCGTGCAGGACAGCTGGGGCCCCCGTGAGTGTTGGCGAGTCGGCTCAGACCAGTGGGGCACAGGGCTTTCGACACACACAAAGCTCAGACTGAATGTGTGTCCTGCGGCCGCTAAGCCGAGCCAGTCGTGGAAACCGTCTGTGCCTCGATTTCTGCCCGTCAAACGGGCATAGTGATCGTACCCGTTGAAAGCACTGGTGCGCGTTTACACACGGTGTGGCCTGTCCCTACAATGTCTGGGCCAAGGACGTGGACAGTAGATGCAGCTGTTGTCACTGTGCGTGTACGATGTGCCTTCCCCACAGTGTGAGGCTTCTGAACCAGTGTGTATCTCCCGGTCCACTGACTCAGGTGGGTTTCCTCTTCTCACCGCCGCTCTGTTATTGAGAATGGGACCCCTCGCGTGCCAGAAGTGCTTAGACATGACATAGCTTGTTCTAGACCCAGCATGGGTGACGCTCAGGGGCCCTGGACCAGCACAGGGGAATGGACTGTGCTGAGGGGCTTGGCCCTGGGGAGGAGGCATCAGGACCTCTGCAGGTGCTCCGTCCTGATCCACACAGCCCACCACAGAGCTCTGTGAGCGAGGGTGTTCTGGGGACTCTCTGAGTGTCAGGGAAAGTTTCCACCGTCGGCCTTTCCCCTGGCCCCCCGAGGAAACGTTTCCTCACCCAGAGCCACATTCCAAGTTCTCACGGTCACAGCTCCGACTTGGAGGATGTGCCCGCCACGTGGTTGCTTCAGAAGCGTTTGGGCTCACACACGGTCTCTCAAGGTGGGAACCAATCTGAGTTACCTAGAGCCATCCTAAATTCTTTTCCTCTGAGCTTTCCAGTTGCCTCTTCTGCTTTTCCTCCTAGAAAGAGGAATAGGAACGATGTCCAGAGGACAAAATCTTGCACACACAGTGTGACTGAAGCTGCCTCCTGATGCTTTGGGCAGGAGTCTCAAAATCTTTAGCTTGACTGTGCCTTTCCCAGCTTGATACCTAGTGATCAACAGGTGTGAGGAGTCACTTGATGATCACACACACACACACATCGTAACTAGACACGTACTGGAATTGGGAAAATCTGGTACAGTGACAACACCAAATGCTGGGGAGGATTTGGAGCAGCAGGAACTCCCATTCATTGCTGGTGGGAATACAAGATGGTACAGCTACATTGGAACAGCTTGGCAGGTTCTTATAAAAGTAAACAAACTCTTACCGTATGATCCAGAAACCATATGGGTATTTACCCAAAGAAGTTGAAAACTTGTGTCCGCACAGAAACCTACACATGGATGTTTATAGCAGCTTTACTTAGAACTGCCAAACTATAGATGCAAACAAGAGGTCCTTACGTCGGTCAATAAATACACTTTGGTATGTGCAGGAAATGGAGTGTCGCCCAGTGCAAAAAAGAAATGAGTTATCAAGCAAGGAATAGACATGAAGAACCTTCGATGCAATTACAAACTGAGTGATTCTGAAAAGGCAACATACGGTATTATTTCAACTATGTGACGTTCTGTGAAGGCAAAATGATGGAGACGCTAAGAAGATGAGTGTTTGCAGGCGCTGTGGGGAGAGGAATGAATAGGCGCTGTACAGCAGAGGGTGGTTAGTGACGTGAAATAGTCTGCATGATACCCCAGTGATGAGGGCATGTCATACACGTTTGCCAAAACCCAGGGAATGTGCAACAGCAAGAGTGAACCCCAAGGGAAACTCTAATTTCTAGGTGACAACGTAGGTCCATCAATTCTGACACATGGACGACTCTGGTGGGTTGCTGATAAGGAGGCAGGCTATGTAGGTGTGGGGGCGGGAAGTAAATGGGAAATCCCTGTACCTTCTCTTTGTTATTCTGTGCACCTAAAGGTGCTATAAAAATAAAGGCTTTAAAATAACATGAGGACACCCGAAGGGATGACTGCTGTCTGTGGGGAGCTGACTCCTCTGTTGCGGGATGGCGGGGGCAGCAGGGAGTGGGGGAGGGGCTGTGGGCTGCACAGACGCAGATGGCAGGACCGGTAGGAGGAAAGATCTCCCGCTTCTGAGCGGTTTCGTGCCTACAGCTGGGGCAGGGCCCCGGACACACATGCCTCAGCCCTGGGGCTCTACCGGGACAGCAAGAAAGATGGGTCAGTTGAGGCATTTCCCTCCTGAGACTCTGCTAATACCCACCTGACATCAAACCTGGGTGAGGACTGGCCTGTGCAAAACACGTCACTTAAACAGAACGTAAGGAAGACACGGACAATAAGGTGGCGGTACCAGAGCCATTCACACGTGGTTATAGCAGGTGCACTTTTACACCTTAAGTATGTATACCGTCTGCACGTACATACGAACCCTCGTAAAATATAAACATGCATCCAGATACACGCGTTAGTGCATACACAGGTGGTGCGTGGATGTACGCGTACATAAGCACACACAGCCTACACACGTGTCATAGATACACGCACAGTAGGTGCAGATGAGAAACGTACTTCTTACTATGCATGAGAATTAACAAGTGAAAGTCACGGCTCTGGAACAGGTACTATTACCTAGTCATCAACGCAAGGGATCCGCAACTCCCCTGCCACTGCTCAGCCTCTTCAGGAAAAGGTAAGTCTTTCAAACAGACCGTCTCCGAAGTCAGGTTGGTGGTCGAGGAGGCCCCGAGGGAAGGTGTGTTGCTCTCTACCCCTTCACGGTCACCAGGAGGCAGGTCCCCTCCAGCATCTTTGCGGGGACTGCAGCCTTTGTGTGCGAGGATGGGTGAGGACCCTCCTGGATGAGGACAGAGGGGTCCAAACACCCCACAACAGAGGGTCCCTAAGAATGCAAACCGGCCCCACGTGGGAATCCTGGGGGCCCCCGGATGGGGCTGTCAGGCTGAACAGTCCCCGGCCCCCACCTCCTCAGTGAACTCGGGGAGTCAGAGGCTAGGTCTGAGAGACGCAGTCTCAGGAGGGCAGAGGGTGGCTCCCAGATCCTGTCAGGAGTCAAGGTGAGGACACAGGAGACTGAGGACCCCAGGGAATCCACCTCCGGCACCCCTACCTGCCCCCGACAGCCCTGGCAGACTCCAGGGCACTGGGTCCGGATGTCACGTGCACTGATGCCCCACCCTTGGGAGGTGAGAGAGGTGAGGTCCTGGGTGAGGGAGGCCGGCTTCAGGTCTGCACAGGGAAGGAGCCCAGTGCTGCCAGGAGTCAAGGTAGAACCGTGTGAGGGGACGCGGGGGCGGGGGCAGGCATCCAGGACGGTTTTGCGGTCTCCCCTGGGAGACTCCAGGCTGGGTTGCGAGGATCAGATCCCCACCCCCTCATCCCCACTTCCCTCTCGGGGGTCCTGGCTGTGGAGGGTCGGAGTACAATGGGATCATAATCTGTTGGGCAGAGGGAGAGGCCCAGGCCCAGGCCCAGCCTCGAGCCCAGGTGAGGAGCAGAGGGAGGGCTGCGGGATCCCCGGGGAATCCATCTCAGCCCCTGGCGTCCACAGTCCTGGGAAGCCCTGGGCCTGGTGGCCTCATGTGAGTCCACAGACTCCTCTGGGGGTCTCAGGGCAGTGAGGGCCTTGGTGTGAGGGTGTGGGCTCGGGTCAACAAGGGGGCGTCCCAGGACCCGGCCAGGGCTGAAGCTGAGGACGCTGAGGGAGGACAGAAGGGGCCCCAAAGATCCCCGGCCCTGCTGTCAGCCCTGGGAGGGCCAGGGTGGGATGAGCACTCGTGGGGTCCTGACTTCCTGACATCCGGGTCTCGGAGGGACTGGGGTCCTGGGATGAGGGGCGGGGCCTCGGGGGTTCCAAGGGGTGGCTACATGCCGCCTGAGTCAAGGTGAGGACCCCGAGGGAGAACGCAGGGATCCTGCACCCCGGGACAGTGTTGGACCTTGGAGGCCACAGGGCAGGGTGACCACCGGCGGCATTTCCTGACACCCGGGTCTCCGAGGGACTGGGGTCCTGGGGTGAGGGACGGGGCCTCGGGTGGCCAGAGGCTAGACGACATGGCGCCTAAGTGACGACCCTGAGGGAGAACTGAGGGGTCCCCGAACCCGGAAAAGAGGCCATCCCACAGACAGGGAACCTTGCTAGCAGCTGTCCGGAGGCCCGAGGGCAGGACAGGCCCACGTGTTGTGCCCTGACTGCGGCACCCTGGCCTCAGAGAGACCGGGGACTTAGTGTGAGATGGCGGGGAACCCTCAGATCTGCAGAGGAGAGAATCCCACGTTCCACTGGGAGTGAAGGTGAAGAACGCGAGCGAGCAGTGAGGGACCCTGGACCCCAAAACACAGTCGGTCCTGGGAGGTCATGGGGCGGGATCACGTCAGGCAGCATTTCCTGACATCCGGGTCTCAGAGGGACTGGGGTCCTGGGATGAGGGGCGGGGCTTCGGGGGTTCCAAGGGGAGGCTACATGCCGCCTGAGTGAAAGTGAGGACCCCGAGGGAGAACGGAGGATTCCTGCACCCCGGGACAGTGTTGGGCCTTGGAGACCTTGGGGCAGGGTGAGCACCGGCTGCATTTCCTGCCATCCGGGTCTCAGAGGGGCTGGGGTCTTGGGGTGAGGGGCGGGGCTTCGGGTTGCCAGAAGGTAGACCACATGCTGCCTGAGTCAAAGTGAGGACCCTGAGTGAGGAAGGAAGGGCCCCGGAACCCAGAAAAGAGACCATCCACAGACAGGGAACCTTGCTATCAGCTGCCCAGAGGCCCGAGGGCAGGACAGGCCCACGTGTTGTGTCGTGACTGCGGCTCCCTGGTCTCAGAGAGACCGGGGACTTTGTGTGAGGTGGCGGGGAACCCTCAGATCTGCAGAAGAGAGAATCCCAGGTCCCACTGGGAGTGAAGGTGACGACTGCGAGCGAGCAGTGAAGGACCCTGGACCCCAAAACACAGTCGGTCCTGGGAGGTCATGGGGCGGGATCACGTCAGGCAGCATTTCCTGACATCCGGGTCTCCGAGGGACTGGGGTCCAGGGATGAGGGGCGGGGCCTCGGGTGGGCAGAGGGGAGACGACATGCCGCCTGAGTGACGACGCTGAGGGAGAACTGAGGGGACCCGGGACCCAGAAGATAGGCCACCCCACAGAAAGGCGCCCTTGCTATCAGCTGTCCGGAGGCCCGAGGGGAGGTCAGGCCCACGAGGTTTGTCCTGACTTCCGCATCAGGGTCTCAGAGAGACTGGGGACATAGTGAAAGGAGGCGGGGATCTCAGAGCCGCCTGGGAGTGAGGGTGACGACCGCGACTTAGCATTCAGGGACCCTGGACCCCAGAACAGAGCCAGTCCTGGGAGACCACGGGGCGGGATGACCTCACGCAGCAGTTCGTGAAATGCGGGTCTCGGAGGGACTGGCGTCTTGATATGACGGGCGGGGCCTCAGGCGGGCTGAGGGGGGAATCTCAGCTCCTGCCAAGACTCAAGGTGAGGACCCCAAGGGAGGAGTGAGGGTACCAGAGACCCCAGAACAGAGGGGACGCAACCGATCCTGCCCCTGCTGTCAGCCCTGGGAGGCCCCCAGGCGGGATGAGCACACGTGGTGTGTCTTGACTTCCGCATCCAGGGCTCAGAGAGACCGGGGACTTATTATAAGGAGGGGCACTCAGGTGGTTGGAGAGCAGAATCCCAGGTCCCGCTTGGAGTCACGGTGAAGACCCTGAGCTAGCGGGGACAGGACCTCCCACCCTAGAAGACTGGGAACCTGCCAGAGCCCAGGCCTCCTGCCAACACGCGGGTCCAGGGCTGTGCCACAGTGTAGACCCGAGGTCTCCCCTCCTTTCTCTCCCAGGGGCTCCAGACACCGGGAGGTGAAGGCCTCGGTGTGAGACACGTGTCCTCGGGTCACAGAGCACAGGAGGCCGGCAGTGCCAGCTGAGGTGTGGGCCCTGAGTGTGTACCCGGGGGCTCCCAGAACAGAGGGGAACCCACAAGGCCAACGTCCACTCCACACACCCCCTGTTGCCCCCAGAACCTCGGCTGTGCCGGCTGCACCCTGAGGAGTTGCCTCACTTCCCCCGACAGGTTCACAGACGACCGTCCACCAGCAGGAGAGCCCCTGTGAGGCCGAGGGCACCCCTGGAGAGGAGACCAGTAAGTGGCCTTTGTCAGAGCCCCCCAGGGTGGGTTTCTCAGCCCAGCCTGCTGACACACCCTCTCTCCCCCAGGCCCGTGGGTCCCCATTTGTCACCCCTTCCCTCGCTCCTCTCGGCTGCCCGACACCACTCATCGTGCCTCCCGTTGAGATGAGTGAGCTCCGCAAGGCTGCGGAAGACCTTCAGGACCCGAGAGACTCCCGGGGCCTGATGGATGTTCAGCAGATGGAGGCTGAGCGGGAGGGGGGCGCATCCCCCTGGTCCTCCTCCTCCTCAGTCTCCTCTTCCTACTCTGCCTGTGCCGTGTCCCTGCTCCATGATGCAGCGCCTTCGATGGTGACTGACCTGGTGGGTTTCCTGCTCCTCAAGTATCACCGGAAGCAGCCGACCACCAGGGCAGAAATGCTGAGTATCTTCCTCAGAGAATACCAGGACCACTTCCCTGCGGTCTTCAGCCAGGCCTCTGAGTACATGCAGCTGGTGTTTGGGGTGGATGTGAAGGAGGTGGATCCCGGGGGCCACTGGTATGTCCTGGTCCCCACCCTGGGCCTCACCTGTGATGGGATGCTGGGCGATGGGCAGAGCATGCCCAAGAACGGCCTCCTGGTGATGCTCCTTTGCATGATCCACCTGGAGGGAGAGCGCCTCCCTGAGGAGGAGGTGTGGGGAGCACTGAGCAAGCTGGGGCTGCGTGCTGGGAGGGAGCACTTCATCTACGGGGAGCCCAGGGAGCTCATCACCAAAGTGTGGGTGCAGGAGGGGTACCTGGAGTACCGGCAGGTGGCCAACAGCGATCCCGCTCGCTTCGAGTTCCTGTGGGGCCCCCGGGCCCACGCGGAGATCAGCAACTTGCAAGTCCTGGAGCATTTACACAGGGCCAGTAGACGGGGTCCCAGTTCCTTCCCATCCCTGTCAGATGAGGCTGCTAGTGATGAGGAAGAGGAGGCCTGAGCCAGACTTGCAGCCGGGCTCCTCCAGGCCCCTGTCCAGCAGCTTCTCCTGCCGGGCAGGAAGGGAGTCCATCCTTCACCCTGTGTTTGGAGAGCGAGCAGTCAGCCTTCTAAGGAGTGAGGCCCCAGGCCAGGTGGAGTATAGTCTTTGTTGGTTAGTATTCCTTACGATTACAAAGAAATTTGTCTCTGTTTTATCAGAAATCTTTTAAGTGCTGATCCTCTTAATAGAAGGAATAAATGTTGTCAGTGTCTCTGTCAGTGACGTCTATCTCTCGTGTATTTTTGCGGATCCATTCAAGTCTAAGAGTTTTCCTATTTTGTAAAGCAACATGATTAACCTTCCAGATTAGTTTGCATTCCTGGACGAGGTAACGTGGTATCTGGATGAAGTTTCCCTGGAAATATGAAAGGAGTTATCGATGGAATTGACGTGGGTCAGTCAATGGAGAAATACATGTAAAAAATATATTGTTTGACCTAATTTTTTCATTCACCTCTGTCATTCTATAAAACAAACAAAACAAAACCAAAAAAACCCATATACATAGACATATCTATCTATCTATCTCTTGGATTTTCTTGGCTAGTAAAGAAAGGAGAAATGTAGTGTGAATCAGTAGGATCCCTGCTCAACATTTCATTTATTCCGCAGATGTTCGCTGAGCCTCTGCTCTCTGGAGGGCTCGGGGTTAGCAGCGGGGACAGTCGGAAAAGCAGGACAGCCCACACCTAGGATAGTCTAGGAGCCGCAGTCACGTCGGGACGTTGGTGAAATGTCTCCTAAGTCCCACAGGGCAAATAAAAATAGGGCGAGGGGTTGGGGGTGCGGGAAAGAGCACCCAAGTGTAAGTGCCCAGTGCCAGGGCAGTTCGGGGCTTTGGGAAGCTGGGGGGACGGGGGTCCTTCTGTGGGAGGTGATGGTAATGAAGCTGGGTGGTGGCGGCAGGCAGACGTGCAGACGGCACTTGTTAGTGGTGAGAGGAACGTGTCAGGTGGGAGGTTGCTCTGAGCAGTCCCTCTGGGATCGTGGATACATCTCCTGGGCGAGAGGGGAAGATGCACTTTGTTCAGGGATGCTTAGAGACCTGGTTATCCTGCCTGAGCTGCTAGGACACTCAGAATGCTCCAGCTGCAGGGAGGAGTGGCGTTTGATGTGGCTCACAGTGTACTCCGTCCTGGCATATATAGTTGAAGAGGTTTGGTAACCGCCCCAAACGCGCGGTAGGATACACTGGGGTGTGTTCTTGGAAACGGTCTGCTGGACACTTACACTGATGGCGCAGCTTCCCTCGATGGTCAGACTCCAAAGCCATAGGTGCGGAATGGTCCTGGAAATCGCAGGGAGGCAACGGCCGCCGAGGCTGAATACAAAACAGCTCAGAATCCTCCTTGGAGATGAAAGATGGTTCTTGGTGGGTATTCTAGCCTGATTTGTAAAGAGAAACTAGTTAACCATCCTTCCTCTGTGTCTAGTCTGCTGCCTGCCGCACAGGAAGGTCCTGGCTTTCAGGGTCCCTGATGCCACCTGAGCAGGTGCTCGGGCACTTCCGGTCCCGTGGAGGGCTGCTGAGTTTCCGAGGCTGAGCCTGTGTCCTGGCTTCAGCGCCAGAGAGCACCTTGCCAGCCCGCCGGCATTGTGGGCGTTACTGCAGAGGACAGGGCAGGAAAGTGCTGTGGAGTAAGCCAGAAAGAGAAAGAAAAATACCATATGAGGTTGCTCATATGTGGAATCTAAAAAAAAAAAAAAAAAGAAGAAGAAGAACATAAATACCAAACAGAAACAGACTCATAGAGATAGAATATATACTTGTGGTTGCCAAGGGGGCGGGGGGGCGGTGGGAAGGGACAGACTGGGGTTTCAAAATTTGTAGATCTTGACAGGCATATATAGCATAGATAAACAAGATTATACTGTATAGTGCAGGGAAATATATGCAAGATCTTGTGGTAGCTCACAGCAAAATAAAAGTGACAATGAATATATGTATGTATGTTCATGTATAACTGAAAAATTGTGCTCTACACTGGAATTTGACACAATATTGTAAAATGACTAGAACTCAACAAAAAAATGGAAAAAATCCCAAACAATTAACAAAAGGACAATAAGAATCTACTGATTGATAATCTCTTTAATTGTGCAAGAACTAAATACTCCAATCATAGACATAGACTGGCTGAATGGATACAAAAGAAGGCCCATATATATATGCTGCCTACAAGAGGCTCAACTGAGATCTAAAGACATACATAGATTAAAAGTGAGGGGATTGAAAATGTTATTCCATGCAAATGGAAATAAAAACTAAGCCAGGGTAGCCATACTTATATCAGACAAAACAGAATTTAAAACAGAGACTGTAACAAGACACAAAGAATTACAAAGTGATGAAGGGATCCATCCAAAAAGAAGATATAACATTATAAGTATATGTGCACCCAACATAGGAGCACCTAAATACAGAAAGCAATTATTAACAGACGTGAAGAGAAAAATCGGTAGTAACACAATAATGGTAGGAGACTGTAACACCCCACTTCTATGAATGAATCGATCATCCAGGCAAAAAAATCCATGTGGAAACACTGGCCTTAATGACACTTTAGACCTGATGGACTTTACATATCTATGTTATAAATAACTGTATATATATTTACACACACACACACACACACACACACACACACACACAAACACTTCATCCCAAAGCAGCAGAATAGATATTCTTTCAAAGTGTGCATGGAACATTCCCAGGATACATTACAAGCTAGATCACAAAAAAAGTCTCAGCAAACTTAAGAAGATTGAAATCACATCAAGCAACTTTTCCCATCACAGTTCTTTGAGACTAGAAGTCATATACAAATAAACCCCTGCAAAACCCACAGACTGGTGGAGGCTAAACAACATGCTATTTAACAGCCAGTGGGTCACCGAAGAAATCAGAGTGGAAATCAAAAATACCTGGAGGTGAATGAAAATGAAAATGAAAACACAACCATCCAAAATCTATGGGACTGTAAGAGCAGACGCAGCTTTTGCAAGCATGTTCATAACAATGCCCTTCTAAGGTAGATGGGTTAATGAAGTTGCCATCTGCTGTAACTTGCAGTGTGGAGAGTGAAAGATTTCGAACCTTTGAATGACTTTTTTCTATTCTCTGATAGACATCTCTGGTGTATACTGGGCAAGACATAGATTGTCAGAAATCGTTAGAGTCTGGGGCACTTTTTTCTTACTGAGAAATAATTGACATACCATACCATCACCCTTCTGAAGTGTACACTTCAGAGTGGCTTTTAGGAACTGCACACATTTTTGTATCCATCACTGCTATCTAAGTCCAGAACATTTTCATCATTCTGATTTGACTCTATAAATTTTACAAAATCTTAGAGAACCAAAATCACAAAGATTTTCTCTTATGGTTTCTTCTATAAGCATTCTAGTTTTCATCCGTACATTTAAGCCTATCTTCATTTTTGAGGTGTGGGTTGAGATCTCTGGTTTTTGTTTCTCAGTGTTTTATACACACACACACACAGACAGACATACACACACATCACACACGCACACACATACACACACACACACGTCCAATTATTCTAGCATAATTGGATTGCTTTGCAACTTTTGTCAGGTCTATTCTGAACTTTCTGTTACGTTCATTTGGCCTATTTGACTGGCCCTTTGCTAATAACGCTAGGGACTGGCCAAGTATGGCTAATAGTCCAAACTCCTTCTGCCACCTATTTCTGTAAGCAAAGTTCATATTGGAACACAGCAATGCCTCTTCATTTACACGTTACCTATGCCTGTTTCTGCACTACAACAGCAGAGTTGAATAGTTGCAACAGAAGCTATATGACACACAAAATCTACCAAAACCACATGAAAAGATTGCATCCCCTGTTATATAGTAAAGTCTTGACATTAAATTGTGTGGGACCTTTGATACTGATACTCTCTTTTGTTTAGACTATTCTAGTTCTTTGACTTTACATAAAGACGTTACTCATAATACATTTGGGAATCAGACATTTATATTTAGAAAAAAATCCTGCTGGAATTTAAAAAATATACTGTGGTAAAATTCATACAAAATTAACCCGTTTAAAGTAAACACTTCAGTGGCATTTAGTTGTGCAACCAAGACATCTACCCATTTCCAAAACATTCCCATCACCTCAAATGGAAAATTCTTGCCCATTAAGCAGCTTCTCCCTGTCCCAAGCCCCTGACAACTAGTAATCTAACTTCTGTCTCCACGGATTTCTCTAGTTTCAATATTTCGTACACATGGAATCATACAACATATGACCTTTTGTGTCTGCTTTATTTCACTTGGTATCATGTTTTTGAGGATATAACCATTACATAGCATATACCAGACTTCATTCCTCTTTAAGGCTGGATATGATTCCATGGTACGTATGTATCAATATACACATACATACACATGCACACATACATACATAATACATATATATACATACATGTAGGTAGATATATCGCTATAGCTATAGATATAGATACGTGACACAATTTGTTTACTCATTCCTCCACTGGTGGACTTTTGGGCTGTTTCCACTTCTTGGCTCTTGTGAAGAGTTGCAACGAGCATGCATGTACACGTACTTGTTTGAGTATCTAGTTTCAAGCCTTTTTGGTATATACCTAAGAATGGAATTAAGGGGTCATATGTTAATTTCTACGTTTAGCTTTTGAAGAACTACCAAGCTGTTTCCTTCCTGCTGGGATTTTCCTTGTGATTGTGATGATTCTATAGAACAATGTGAGGATGATTAACATCGTGACAATATTGACTCATGATTCATGAAAACCACACATCTCTCTATTTATCTCTTTCTTGATGACTTCCATCAGTGTTTTGTGGTGTTCAGCACACATATCTCACACATATTTTGTTGGACTTATACTAAGGATTTCGTTCCACGTTTCTTAGTTCTTAGTTATAAATGACATTGATCTTTTTTTCCAATTTTCAATTTTAAGAACAATGATAGTGTACAAAAATATATAATTAATATTTCTATATTGTTCTCATGTCCAGTGACCTTGCTAAACGCACTTAGGAATTTTCTAGGCAGATGTTGATGTCATTTTCTAATAGGGACTGTTTTGTTTTTCCTTCTCCTATCTGTTTATCTTTTTTTCTTCTTATACCTGCTTCGTTACATTGGTCTAGACTTCCATGTTTTCTATGCCTCGAAAGAATTTGCTTAAGAATGTACACCCTGGGCTTTTGTAAGTCTTAGAAGGAAGTCATTCAGGCTTTTACTATTAAGTATGAGGTTAGCTGTAGGATTCGTTGTTTGTGTGTTTGCTTTGGTGTTTGAATCAAGGCGTGAAAGCTGTATAAACATCCAGGCCAAAGTCACTCACATAGAAAAAGATCCAAATTAAATGAATAACATAGTCAACATAGCAGTGAAATAAACAGACAGTCTGCCTTAGTCTGTTTGGGCTGCTGTGACAAATTATCATAGACTGCAGACCTTACAAAAGATAGGAATTTCTTTCTCACCATCCTCGGGCTGGAAGTCCAAGTTCAGGGTGCCAGCATGGTTGGGTGAGGTCCCTCTTCAGGGTACTAATAGACTTTTCCTGGTATCTCCCGTGACAGAAAGGGTGAGGGACCTCTCTGAGTCCCTTTGATAAGGCACTAATCCCTCTCAGGAGGGTTCTTCCCCTGTGAAATTAATACTTCTCAAAGCTCAAAGGTCACACATCCTAGTACGATCACATCAGGCGTTAGAATTTTAGCATATGAATTCAGAGGGACATAAGACAGACCAGAGCACAGGCTGTGTTCAAGACATAAACATTGATACAGACTTGTGGTTACCGGGGGGAGGGGCGGGGTAGAGGGTGGGAAGGGATAGACTGGGATTTCAAAATTGTAGAACAGATAAACAAGATTACACTGTATAGCACAGGGAAATATACACAAAATGTTATGATAAATCACAAAGAAAAAAATGTGACAATGAGTGTGTATATGTCCATGTATGACTGAAAAATTGTACTGAACACTGGAATTTGACACAACACTGTAAAATGATTATGAATCAATAAAAATGTAAAAAAAAAAAGACATAAACATTGAACATTATAAAAATACTTCATGTGTAAATCCCTGTGTTAACAAATCCGCAGAGAAAAAAAGTTTTGATCAGGTCAACGGAGACAGAAAAGCCTTTGAAAGATATTCAGCACGAGTTCATGGCAGGAACTTCAGCAAGGTAAGATTGGAAGGTAAATTCCCTTTCCTACAATTGGCAGCAAACATACAGAAATGTGAAATGTTAGAAGCATTCTTGTCATGAACAGGTCCTAAAAAGATGTGATCACCTCTGATTTCTGAAGCTGCCCTGAAACAGAAAGCCCGAGCTACGGATATCAAAATAAATAAGAAATACATATATTGAAAAGAAAGAATGAATGTTCCTCGTCACAACACGATGACGTATCTAAGCAGATTCAAAGGAATGGGCCCATGGAAGAGTCAAATGAATACGAGATTTCAGAAAAATAGTGGATGGAAGATCACCACAGCAAAACCAAGAGCCTTGCCATACAAAAGCGATGACTATTTAGAACACGTAACAGAAAAATACCTCAATTTATAACTGCAATAAAAGTTAAATGTTACCTAAAAAGAAGCCTAACAAATATGTATACAAGGCCTTGACGGAGGCATTATACAAGTTTACTGGTAGATTCAGGCTAAAGAGCTCCCCCAAAGAGCAGTATGCCATATCCATTGATGGGGAATGAACTATTGTGACCATATCAATTCCCCTTTTGCTTTTCTTTCTCTTTCTCTCTTTCTTTTCTTTTTTCTGTCTTTTTTCCCCCCACAGATTTAGTGCTCTAAGTTTATCTGCCAAGATGACAGTCAATCTTGAGATTTTGTCTTCTGTTTCCAAAATCAACCCCGGAAAACATTACACGGGAGAATGGAATTAAGTGTGTGTGTGTGTGTGTGTGTGTGTGTGTGTGTGTGTGTGTGTGTGTTGGATAAAAGCAGATGGCAGGATGGGTAAGAGGAAAAGTTTAAACTTCTACCCTTGTTTCACTGTGAAAATTGGGAGAGAGCTCAGCATCTCTGGCCACAGAGGCCAGAAGCCATGGGGAAATATCAGGGCAGTGTGAAGGATGGGATGATTAAGGGCAGCAGAATTTGTGCTAATAACCACCTGAAGTCACCTTAGTGGATGAGGCCTGTCCTTTTCAAAATTGACCATTTAAATAGCAGAGAAAGTCTGGACGAGAAACAAGAGTATGGAGCATCGGAGTGAATCAGGCAGCCTAAGAGTGGCTATGCTTTCCGGAAACTTGGTGAGATGTAAAATGTATTTCTGACTCTGAATGAGGCTTAAGAGAATGAAAATCAGTGCTCTGAACTATGAAATGTTAGATAACCTCGAAAGAGCAGGACGTCCCCAAGTCCGGCTGCTCAGCCGCTTCCTTTTAGAGGGAAACGTTTCCGAAGTCTGGCTGGCTGGTGCTTCTTCTCTGACCCTCCGCGGCGGTCAGGGGCGCTGCAGCTCCCCACCCAGCATGGAGTCTAGGACTCAGAGTCATTTTCTGCAGGGGGTGCATCTGAGACACAAGCTCAGAGCTGACAGGGAGGGAGCCGGCCCAACCAGCATTTCATCAAGGACCCAGGAGCCAAGTTAGGAACTTCAGGAGCGAGTAATGGGGAGGGGCATCTTTCCCAGGGGGTCCGAGGAATCCAGCCTGGACCTGATTTCAGCCCTGGGAGACCCCGAGGCATGGCATCTGGATGTGATGTGCCCTGACTTCTGCCTGGGAGGTCTGAGAAAGGTACGGGCCTGGGTCTGGGAGGAGGCTCCAGACTGGCCCAGAGGAAGCCCAGCCCTACAGGGAGTCAAGGCAGGGGCCTGAGGGAGAACGAAGGCCCCACAGCATCCGTCTCCGCCCTAGGGGATCCTGGCCAGGCTTCTCGGGGGGACTAGGAGGAGGAGGGCCTGGTTCTCAGGGAAGGAAATTCAAGTGGGCAGAGGGAGGGCCCAGGGCCTGATAGGACCCAAGGTGAGCATGCAGATGGAGAAATGAGGGGATGCTGGACCCCAGAACTGGGGCGTGGGGTGGGGTGACCCAGAGAAACCTGCCCTGCTGAAAGCCCTAGGAGGCACATGGCAGCGTGCCCTGACTTCCGCATCCGGGTCTCAGAGGGAGGGGGGACTTAGTTTAGAGAGGGGGACCTCAAGGGGGCAGAGCGGAGACTCGCAAGTCCTGCCAGGAGTCAAGGTGAGCACTCTGAGGGAGGACTGCGGTGACCCTGGACCCCAGAACAGAGTCTGTCCTGGGAGGCCATAGGGTGGAATGACCACAGGCACATTTCCTGACATCCGGGCTCTCAGAGGGACTGGGGACCTGGTATGAGGGGCGGGGCCTCAGGTGGGCAGAGGAGAGACTACAAGCCACCTGAGTCAAAGTGAGGACCCCGAGGGAGGACGGAGCGGACCCAGAAGCCCCGAAAAGAGGCCATCCCACAGAAAGGCGCCCCTGCTCTCAGCCATCCAGAGTCCCGAGGGCAGGACAGGCCCACGTGGTGTGTCCTGACTGCGGCACCTGGTCTCAGAGAGACCGGGGACTTAGTGTAAGTTCGCGGACGGGGGGGCTCAGAGAGGGAGAATCCCAGTTTCCGCCTGGCGTCAAGGTGAGGACCCAGAGGGAGGACTGCGGTAACCCTGGACCCCAGAACAGAGTCGGTCCCGGGAGGTCGTAGAGCGGGACCACCTCGGGCGGCATTTCCTCACATCCGGGTCCGCGTCCCAGAGCGAGCGGGGACCTGGTATGAGGGGCGGGGCCTCGGGTGCGCTGAGGGCAGAAACCCAGTTCCTGGCGGGAGTCACAATGAGGAACCTCAGGGAGGACTGACGAGACCCTGGACACCGGAAGAGAGGGGACCCCACGATTTCTACCTCGGCAGGCCGCGGGTGGACGAGCACATGGCAGCGTGCCGGGGCTTCCGCATCCGGGCCTCAGAGGGACCGGGGCGCTGGTATGGGGGGCGAAGCCTCAGGTCGGGAAGGCGGAGCTGAGGGCCTGTCAGGACAGAACGCAAGGACTGTGAGGGAGGACTGAGGGGACCCTGGACCCCAGAACAGAATCGGTCCTGGAAGGTCATAGGGCGGGATCACCCCAGGCCGCATTTCCTGACATCACGGTCTCGGAGAGACTGGGGTCCTGGTTTGAGGGGCGGGGCCTCAGGTGGGCCGAGGTGAGAATCCCAGTTCCTGCCGGGCATCAAAGTGGGGACCCGGAGGGAGGACTGCGGGGACCCTGGACCCCAGAACAGAATCGGTCCTGGAAGGTCATAGGGCGGGATCACCCCAGGCCGCATTTCCTGACATCACGGTCTCGTCTCGGAGAGACTGGGGTCCTGGGATGAGGGGCGGGGCCTCAAGTGGGCTGAGCGGGGAATCCCAGTTCCTGCCGAGAGTCAAGGTGAGGACGCGGAGGGAGGACTCAGGGGACCCTGGACCCCAGAAAAGAGTCAGTCCTGGGAGGTCATAGGGCAGGATGACCACAGGTGACATTTCCTGACATCCCAGTCTCGTAGAGAGTAGGGTCCTGGTATGGGGGGGGTCCTGCAGTGGGCAGAGGGGAGCCTACATGCCGTCTGACTCAAATTGAGGTCCCTGAGGGAAGACGGAAGGGACCCAGGACCCCAGAAAAGAGGCCATTCCACATAAATGTTTCCCTGCTGTCAGCCGTCTTGAGGGCCCAGGGCGGGATGAGCCCAATCGGAGTGTCCTGACTTCTGCATCTCGGTCAGAGAGACTCGGGACATAGCGTAAGGGGTGGGGGGGTCCTAGGTCTGTAGAAAAGAGAATCTGAGGTGCCAGTGGGAGTGAAGGAGATGACCGCGAGGGAGCACTGAGGGACCCTGGACCCCAGAACAGAGTCAGTCCTGGGAGGCCATAGGGTGGGATGACCTCAGGCAGCAGTTCCTGAAATGCCGGTCACAGAGGGACTGGCATCCTGGTATGATGGGCGGGGCCTCAGGTGGGCTGAGAGGGGAATCCCAGGTCCTGCCAGGAGTCAAGGTGAGGACCCCAAGGGAGGAGTGAGGGGACCAGAGACCCCAGAACAGAGGGGACACAACCGATCCTGCCCCTGCTGTCAGCCCTGGGAGGCCCCCAGGTGGGATGAGCACACGTGGTGTGTCCTGACTTCCGCATCCAGGGCTCAGAGAGACCGGGGACTTACTATAAGGAGGGGCTCTCAGGTGGTTGGAGCGCAGAATCCCAGGTCCCGCTTGGAGTCAAGTGAGGACCCTGAGCTAGCGCGGAGAGGACCTCCCACCCTAGAAGAGTGGGAACCAGGTCTCCTGCCAGCACGGGGGTCCAGGGCTGTGCCACAGTGTAGACCCGAGGTCTCCCCTCCTTTCTCTCCCAGGGGCTCCAGACAGCGGGAGGTGAAGGCCTAGGTCTGAGACACATGTCCTCGGGTCACAGAGCACAGGAGGCCGGCAGTGCCAGGACTGAAGGTGAGGTGTGGGCCCTGAGTGTGTGCCCGGTGGCTCCCGGAACAGAGGGGACCCCACGAGGCCAACATCCACTCCACCCACCCCCTGTCGCCCCCAAAGCCTCGGGCTGTGCCGGCTGCACCCTGAGGAGGCGCCTCACTTCCCCCGTCAGGTTCACAGACGACCGTCCACCAGCAGGAGAGCCCCTGTGAGGCCGAGGGCACCCCTGGAGAGGAGACCTGTAAGTGGCCTTTGTCAGAGCCCCCCAGGGTGGGTTTCTCAGCCCGGGCCGCTGACACTCCCTTTCTTCCCCAGGCCCGTGGGTCCCCATCTGTCACCCTTGCCTCCACTCCTGTCGGCTGCCGGACACCCGTCGTCATGCCTGTGGTTCAGATGGGTGACCTCCACCAGACTGAAGCCGACTTTCAGGACCCAAGAGAGGCTGAGGATGTGGTGGTTGCGCAGGAGATGGGGGCTGAGGAGGAGGAGGATGCATCCCCCTTGTCTCCCTCATCCTCTTCTTCCTCCTCCTCCTCCCCCTGCCCCTCCTCCTCCTCCTCCGTCCTGTTCCTGGACACCCTGGAGGAGGTGGATGACTCTGGGACACCCAGTGCCCCGCAGAGCCCTCGGGGTGTCTTCTCCTTCCCCACTGCTGACGACGCCGCCCCTCCATGGAGCCAGTCGGAAGACGACACCTCCAGCAGCCAAGATGAGGAGAGGCCCAGCACCGGCCTGGACCCCGCAGATGCCAAGTCCTCACACCCAGACCCATTCCATTTGAAGGCGGCTGACCTGGTGGGCTTCCTGCTCCTCAAGTACCGCACAAAGGAGCCGACCACAAAGGAAGACATGCTGAATGCGGTCCTCAGAGCTGACCAGGACCACTTCCCTGTGGTCTTGAGCCAAGCCTCTGAGTGTCTGCAGCTGGTCTTTGGGGTGGATGTGAAGAAGGTGGACCCCAGGGAGCACTTGTATGTCCTGGTCCCCACCCTGGGCCTCACCAGTGACGGGATGCTGGGCGGTGGGCAGAGCTTGCCCAAGAACGGCCTCCTGGTGATGCTCCTAGGTGTGATCCTCCTGGAGGGAGAGTGCGCCACTGAGGAGAAGATGTGGGAGGCACTGAGTGTCATGGGGGTGTATCCCGGGAGGGAGCACTTCATCTACGGGGAGCCCAGGGAGCTCATCACCAAAGCGTGGGTGCAGGAGGGGTACCTGGAGTACCGGCAGGTGGCCAACAGCGATCCCGCTCGCCACGAGTTCCTGTGGGGGCCCCGGGCCCATGCGGAGACCAGCAAGCTGCAAGTCCTGGAGCATTTCCTCAGGGTCAATACAAGGAATCTCTGTTCCTTCCTGTCCCTGTCTGAAGAGGTGTTGAGTAATGAGGAAAATTGGCCCTGAGCCAGACTTGCAGCCGGGCTCCTTCCAGGCCCCTGTCCGGCAGCTTCTCCTGTCGGGCCGGAAGTGAGTCCATCCTTCACTGTGTGTTTGGAGGGCGAGCAGGCAGCCTCCTAAGGGGTGACAGCCCGGGCCAGTTGGGGGGACACGGTGTACAGCATCTCTGGGCTCCTCCCGTCCCTTATGATGACACGGAAATTGATCTTTGTTTCCTGTAGGAATTTTTCAGTGGTGTTCCTTGTATCAGAAGATTTAATAAGCTTCACCATCTAACTTTGTCAATGGCATTAATCCCAATGTCTGTATCCTTATCCAGTTCAAACACAAGAGTTTTGCTGTTTTGTGAAACCAGTTGTAAATCTCCCATCTTACTGTGTCATCCTGAACAAGATAACATGGAATTAGAATTTGGGGGAGCAATGAGAAGAAAATGTCTCCCTCCCTCGGCCTCGCCCCAAGTGCCCTGAAGAGGGACGCCGGTACCTCGGAAATGCTCAGCCAGAGCGACCCAGTTCACTCTGGGTCCACGTGCTGATATCGCCTCCGTCTCCAGTGGTCGTGACCTTGAATAACCATGTTCTCTTAGGGGCAGGCCTGGTTTGTGGAAGGGAAGACATCTGGGTGCTTCTCTCTTTGTGCACAGGGCTCGTTGACGTTGGGGACACTTTGCTGTGCCCAGAAAACTTAGGTCCCGAGGAGGTTGTGGAACTGAAGAATCGAGCCGTCCTGAGCAACCTGCAGCAGAAGTACCTGAGCACGCTCTCCAACCCCCGGTGGTTACTGGAGCCCGTGCCCAGGAGAGGCAGAAAGGGCGTCTTCCAGGTAGACGTCCCCAAGCACCTGATCCCCTTTGGGCAGGAGGCCTGAGCAGTGTGGGCTCTTGAGGGGAGGTGACCGAGAGACCAAGCTAAACCGTGACACGGTCAGCTCGCCGTCACGCCCTGGACGTGCTCCCCTGGTTCGCTCTGAATCGGCGCCGCCCTGGAGGGCGCTCCCCACTCTGTGCTGTTCCCGGAAACAGATGTGTCCACTGGGACGCGGGGATGGGGGAGCGGGACCCCTGCAGGGAGATGCCTCCCTGGGCTCGGTGACAGAGTCTCAAGGACTTTGGACCTCTAGGACAAGGGGAAGCGGCCTTGCAGACCGCTCATTCTGGCCCTGCTGATTCTGGATTGTGTAGAGAAATATGTTTTGAGAGAGCTGGTGAGTGTTTTCCCCGCCTTTGTTCTGGTCACAACCCCTAGAGGGTCTGAAGAGCATCCAGGAGACGATGTGGGACGGCTGGAGCAGGCGCTGAGTGCTTGCCAGAGAGTCACCAGCCAGCGACGGCCTGACTCACGGGCAAGAGGACATCGGACTCAGAAACAGCACCGTCTGCCTCGCAGATGACTCTCGCCCTGTTGTAAAGTGTCCCTTGGCTCACGGAGCCGGTGTGTTAGACGTGCCGCACGGCCGCTTCACGTGCCAAGAAAGGGTCCTAACTACAGCCCTGATGGAAGTGAGCAGTGCTGGTGTTCGCCTGGTGGGAGATCTTTTATACATTTGTGGGGGGTTTGGTCACTTGAGAGTAGGGATTCCAGTGGTTGTTACCTTCGAGGGTGACGGGCTTCCCCCCAGGCGTTTGACTGCAACCCCCCGTCTCTTCGGAGCCAGGCTGCAGCGCTCTCAGCCCTTGGTGGAGGGGGTGGCCCTACGTTTCGGCGGGCCTCTGTGGGGGGGGCCCCTGGATCGGGAGCTGGAGACGCTGAGCTGCTGGTCAGAAACTTCTGGCATCCTTGGGGGACCCAGGAGGAAGACCCTCCTGCTCCGGGATGCATGAGTAGTGGGGGGGAGACACCCCCGAGGTCAGAAGCCAGGCTGTCTGTCCCCTGACGGGCAGGCCCGGCCCAGGGGACCAGACCTCCCTGGGCTCGCCTCAGTGCTCGCTCCCCACCTCCTTGGGCGGGTGTCCGAAATGCCACAGCTTCAGATGAAAGAGGCCGATGGGGACCAAAGCCTGCCCCCGGCCGGGGTCTCCAGCCTCCGCGGGCTTATCTGGTGAGACGTGTGCGGAATCGAACGCGAGAAAGAACACGGACCCGCGGTTCTCGCAGATTCTTTATTTAGCCCCGGGGAGTTTTGCTTGTCTTTATTAAAGCCCAAAATGTTCATGGTTACAGGACGGTGCTCTTCGTGTGTCTCTAGTGGTCTGTGAGCTCAGGGCTTTGGGTTGTCCTTGAACCGTTCGCAGAGAGCACACTTGTAATCTGAAGAGCCCTCGGGCTCTTCATCTGCCGCGGGCCTCCTGGTTGGGGGCCATGAGCAGAAGGGCCGCGAGCAGCATGCAGTAACCCGTGTTGCACGTGGACACCACCGAGCTGGGATCGGGGCAAACGGGGGGGCTTCTGGGCAGCTCCCCTGCACCGTCCCTTCCGGCAGTAGCCGGGGGCACTAGCGTGACATTCCTGGAGGTGCCCTCCCCACTCGGGCCGCCCTGCTCGCTGGAGGGACGCTGCACTACCACCAACCTGGCCACCCGGCCGGCAGACAGGACGCCAGGGAGCATGAAGGCCCGGATGCCGCTGGGCACCTGAGCACGGGGGGCTTCCCTCTGGGTCTTCCTGTCGGCATCTTTGGTGGAGTCATTCTGATGGAAAAACTGGGTGCATCTCATAGGTGGGGCGGCTTGCTTCTTTCTCTTTGGGGTGGTTGCGCTGGAAGCGGGCCGAGCAGTTGCTCTCGGGTCACCTTTTCTCCACATGTTCTCGATCAGCAGGGGCTTCTCTCTCTGAAAGTTGCAGTTGTGGTAGATCTGAAAGGACATGAATCATTCTCGTCATTTCGGGGGAAATATTCACTCCTCCCCGCCCACCTCCATCATAAAGGTCTTGTTTGACTGTGGAGAAAAGGTCTTTTTAAATTCCTGGCAAGGTTTATTTCGCCCTGGAGTGTGCACTCACTAAAGCTACGTGGTGCCTGGGCTGAGGTGTCACTCTAGCTCCCTGACGTGAAGTGGCCTCTGGGTCTTCGGTCACACCCGCAGGGCATCTCTAAGGGGCGAGCCTTACATGACACGCCGGACTGCCTCAGCCTTCATTCAGTACTGGCTCGCAGGAAAAAAGTCCCCCTCGGGAATGAACCCCGTTCAGCACATCACTCATCCGCTCAGGACTGGGAAGCTGTTCCAGGAACAGAGAACTCGGGAGACGGAAGGGCTGTCTACGTTACCATCAGCCTTTTCTTCCCCGGAGAGCGACCCAGAGTGCCGGGCAGGTGTATTTTCCTGAACCCGTAGAGGTTCAGTTGGCGGATGAAGCTCTTCAAGCTGTCTGTTTCAAAGATCCTGTCTGCGCCGCGCCGGCGAAGAACCTCCCGCTGGAAAAGGTCTTCCTCGATGATCAGCATGTCTCCCTTGTCGTTCCAGCGCACGGACTTGAAGGCCTCGTCCTCCACTATCATCCAGAGCTTTCTCGGGAAGGAGAGCCCAAGAACACCGTGGGTTCCGTCCACGTTGGCGGGACCTGGGTTTGGGTCCTGTGGTGGCTGGTTGTCTTGGGAGCCTGGATCTTGGCTCTCGGCCTGGTCGCCGGGCTTCTCCAAAATCTCCCTCGAATCCACCTTTGGATCCGGGGATGAACCCGATGGGGCCCCCGCTGGGGGCTCTCCATCAGCTGCGGGGGCCGCCGTGGCCGTATATTCCTCGTCGGGGCTCTGACTCGCCATGCAGCTAGTCTAGACCAGGCACATGCTCTCCCTGAGACCAGATCACTGAGCTCTCAGGGCAGAAGTGCCTTCAGTCTGAGCAGGGACGCCCAGTAAATAGTGTCCGCAGAATTCTAGAATCTCGGTAGCAGGGCAACCAGCGACTTTGGTCATCGTCCTCTTTATGTGTCACGTGAGGTCCCAGAGGTGGTCTGGACAGGGAGCCCTGGCCGAGGGGAGGGGAGGGGAGGGGTACAGAGCCCCCAGCTTCTCTGTTTTCCAGAAGTGTAGGAAGGTATGTTCAAGGTCCCGGCGAAAGGCTCCCATCTGCTGCCAGGCACCTTTCTCCCAGGGGCCAGGCCCTGAGTGGGCGGAGAGACATGATCCTGTTTCCATCCCCGAAGGTTGGGGAGGCCTGTTGCCAGCCTCCGATTTGTTCAAGGGCCAGGCCCTGGCTGGCCCTGGCTGGCCCTGGCTTGGCTGCCACCAAGGCGGCAGGGGTGAGATGGGCCCCGGGCGACTGCACCTCCCGGAAGTGGTGGTCCGAGTGGGCTGGTTGGCCCGGGCTGGCTGGCAGCGCCCGCCCCCCCCCCCAACAGCTCCTGCCTTGGTCTCTTCCAGCTGCTCCTGCTGGCTGGTCGGTCCAGCTCTGATGGGCCATAAGGAAGTGTCCCGTTCTCCTGCCCCTGGGTCGAGCTGTCCCCAGAGTGGGGCTGTGTGGGAGCGTGTGGGGGCACTCCCCACGTCCCACTTCAGTGTCACCAAAGCACCTGGCACATAGGGTTCCCCCCGTGCCGCGTGAGCGGATGGCCGCATCCTCCCCTGTGCTTTGGAGCCTCCTTTTGAGCTCTGCTGTCCGCAGCCCCACCCCTCTCCAGAGCACATGGGATCCTCTTTAGTGCCCATTTCTTGCCATAGAAACTCCTCGTGGCCCGAGAGCACTCACTTTCAGAACACCTGCCTTAGTCCGCGTCAGAGCACCTCCCTCAGACCTCGGATTCAGCCTCCCCTGAGGCTGCTCTAAGGCCCTCTTTCCTCTTCCCTGTCACTGGGGGGGTTAGGCTCCTGCCCTGCCAGATTGCTGGCCTTCCGCTTCCAACTCGGCTCTGCCCTGCTTCTTCCCCTTTGCAGTCCTTGATCTGGGGGTTCAGCATGTATTCTGATCTGTTGAGAGCAAGCATTTCCCTGGTCTGCTCCCAGGCCTGCCCTGCTCGCCTTCCCCGAGCCAGCCCCGCCCCCAGCCCTGGGTCCCCGTCCCGCCGTCACCTCGGTGGCAGGTACACTGAATAATTTTGCCTGCTCTGGGTCCGGTACTTTTCAAGGGGCCTACTCTACAGACTCACTGCCAAGGACAGTTCCTACTTGTTGAGCTAGACGTGACCAACGGAAAGCCCGTCCACGTGTGACTGAAAATAGATGAGGCTCTGGGTGTGGGATGGGACAAGTCCCGCCCGAGAGCCGTCTTCACCACAGATGGCAGGACAGACAGGACAGCGGTCTGGGGGGACACGTGTTCTGTAGCCGCTGTGGTGACTGTTCTTCATAGTCACTGCACAGGGAGAGAGAATGGGACCTGGAAAGGCCCGTCTGCCGGGCTCCTAGGTCCTCATCCCAGCTCTGCCGCTAAGGAGAGGCGTCTGTCCTCTCTGAGGGCCACTCCCTGTTCCAGAAGGGGAGGGCAAGGGGTTCGAAAGAGATTCTCCCAAGGGGCCTTCGAGTCTGAGGGCTGTCGGCCTTCGTGGAGCTCCTAGGCCGAGACTGGAGCTTGGGCGCAGGTCTTTGTGCCTCTAAACAGGTTTACAGAGCACTTGTTCGGGTCACTCCCTCCTGCAGGGACGTGTCCTTAGAGTTCGAACTTCAGTGGAGGCCACGGGGGCGTCTCAGGAGGGGGCCCAAAGGCTGGGACATCGGCGGGCCGATCCCAGCCCTGTGGCCTCGCCTGCCGCCCGCTCCTTCCAGCCCTCCCTCACACCCTGGGTCTGGTGGGCCTGCCCCCTCACAGGTCTGCCTCCCTCCATCCCACGCACCCCTGCCCTCCCCGCCCCCGCCCCCGCCCCGGGCCGGCTGGGCCGTGGCTTTGTGTCGCGCCCCAGGGGTCGCTCTCAGCCATGGCTCAGGACACCTGTTACTCAGATACCAGCCCTCACGACGTCCAAGGCCTGCCTTTCCCAGCCTGGCCCGCCGGCCGCTGCGCCTGCCTTAGCCCCCGGTGTCCGCCAGCCCAGAGGACCCCCAACTGCTCTCCGTCACCGTCCATGGGCCCTGGGCCAGACCCGCACCCAGTCCCCGGCTGCTCTGGGACCCGCCAAGAACTCCCCTGTCTGGGCATGTCCTCAAGCTGCCTCGTCGGGTGGCAATGCCCGTCTCTATCCACAGGCCGCTCTGCATGTTGGGGCCCGGCTTCAAGGCCGGCCCGGCTTCAAGGCCACCTCGGCAGTCGGGTCTTCCTGTGGTCCCAAGCTCCCTCCCAAGGCTCCCACAGCCCGCCTTGCATGTCCAGTCCCAAGGTGGGGTGCTCCTGTCTCCCTGAGAGTTTGGGTATATCTGCCTCCCCCTCCAGACCCGGAAAGAGGTCCTTGAGGACAGCAGACTAGGACAGGACGTGAACGTGGTCCCCAGCGTATCTTGGAACGAACAAATTTGTATGTCGCCCAGGAGCTGGCTTCAGTGTCCTTGAAAGCAGCTGTGCACGGTCACTGCGACAGTTCGAGCAGGTCGGAGGGCGCCTGCCGTCCCTTGGCGGTGCTGAGCGCTCTGCGGCGCAGCGCCGTGGACTCTTCCCGTCTGACCCGGGGCAGGTGGCAGGGAAGGCCCGGCCCGGGCCGGGGAAGGTGGAGTCGTGGGCCTAGGATCCGCCTGACGGAGAAGTAGAGCCGGCCTGTGGTCCACTGCGGACGCCCGAGCCCACGGCCTCAGCCCAGACTGGGGGCCTTGTGTCTGCCCGGAAGCCACCTGCACCCCACAGGGACAGCAGCAAAGGGGAGTCTTCCTTGTCCAGTGATGACTCATTTCGTAGTTGTCCAAAGCCAAGGAGACCCGGGAAAGCCATCCTTAGAAGCTCAAATGGCACAGGGGCCGTCGGGTGCAATGCACTTTCCAAAGGAGCCCCAGGCAAGCTCTGTTACGGCCGCTCCCCTCCCCCACTGGGGACAGGGAGACGGTGTCAGGATGTTCCCTAGTGTTAACTTTTCTGCAGCTTCTGAAAAGTCTACGTTAGGGATGTTATCCCATAAGAAATGTGGCCTTCAAGACCCAGTCAACCACAAACCCAATCCCAGTCTCAAGCCCGGTCTCGCGCTCTGGCTCTCGCTCTGTCCCTGTGTCTGTCTCCGTGACTGTCTCTCTGTCTCTGTCTCTCTCTGTCTCTGCCTCTGCCTCTGTCTCTGTCTCTCTCTGTCTCTCTCTGTCTCTGTCTCTGTCTCTCTCTCCACACCCCCACCCCCTGTGATGACCAAGTCAGCAGGTCAGGTTCGAGTTGGCCAGGAGGGCCCCGGGGAAGGAGGGGACCAGGGCAGGGTGCTGTCGTGTGGGATAAGGGCTGGGACTGGACAGCAGTGCCACCAACTGGCAGGGTCAGCTCTCAAGAAACCGCAGACAGTCCTCACCCTGGCTTTGACTGTCACAGTCACCTTCCTTTCTTGGTCCAGCTTTTACTACCTGGGCCTCAGGATCCTACTTTCTGTCACCCGACAGACACCACGAGGACACTGAGGAGAGAAGTGGACTCTGGGTCAGGAGGTGGGCCGCAGGCTGCGATGGGTGGGCGCAGCGTGGGCTCTAGATGAATTCAGACCAGGGGTCTCGGCCCCACCCCGTCACTTACTAGCACGTGATCCTGGGAAGGTTCCCGAGCCCCACGACCTCAGGGTCTTCATCTGTGCAGTGGGCGGGTGTGAGGAGGCCCGTCCCGCAGGACTGCAGGGGTGCGTGTGATGTGCGCCAAGCACCTCGCGCGGGGCGCGCTGCCTGTTGGAACCGCGATGATTGGCAGGTGCTTCTGATTTTCTTTGGCCCCAGACCCTCCCACTCCCTCCTCTGGCACTTGGCTGGTTGGTTTGTTATCCAGGTCATGTTAGAGAACACGCAGCTCAGTAGGATGTGGAAGAGCTAATCAGCCAAAAAGCATGTCTCCTAAATGAAACTAAGTAAATTCTCCCGATTAGAGGCTAGGTTACACTGAGGGGTGGGGGAGGGTTCCCAGCTGGACTCAACACCGAGCTCCTACGAAGGGAGTCAAGGAACAACCTTTGCCCCCTCCCAGCCGCCCTTCCATCCGAACTGTGGCTTCTCAAACCCAAAACACGCCTTCTTCAAGTCTGGCCGCCGCCACCACCCGGCTTCATTACCGTCACCTCCCACAGAAGGAAGCCCAGCTTCCCAAAGCCCCCACCTGCCCTGGCTCTGCGCACTTGCACTTGGGTGCTCTCTCCCGGACCCCCTCCGCCTCGCCGCTTCTTTCCCTTGTTCTGTGGGACTTCAGGGACATGTCACCATCTTCCTGATGTGACTGGGCTCCTAGCCTGTCCTTCTAGGTGTGGGGTGTGTCTTGCTTTTCCTAGTGTCCCCACTAACACAGAGCCCTCCGGACAGCAGAGGCTCGGTGAATGTGTGCGGATGAAGTGAGATGGTGAGCAGGGATCCTGTTGATTCACACTGATTTTCTCCTACTTTCTTAAATAACCCATGGAAACCCAATTAAACATAGGGATATTACACGTATAAAATGACAAACAAGAAGGGGTAAGAAGCAAGTTAATTATTTTTACTTTTATTGTTCTAAATCTTCCCTCATCTGTATCATTGCTAATTACTCTCACATTTCCCAAACAATTCTAATTGCAATTCCATATTATGTCATCCAGGATGACCAAAAAAAAAAAAAAAGAGAGAGAGAGAGAGAGATTTCAGTCTCCTTTACAGAAGAGGAAGACTGTTGTGTTTGAACTGGATAAGCATACACACGTTGTGATCACTGTCATTCACAAAGTTAGATACTGAAGCTTATTAAATCTTCTATTAATAGGAACAGCACTGAAAAACACCTACAGGAAACAAAGATCAATTTCCATGTCACCGTAAAGGACGGGAGGAGCCCAGAGATGCTGTACGCCGTGCCCCCCGAGCTGGCCCGGGCCCTCACTCCTTCCAAGGCTGACTGCTCGCTCTGCAAACACAGGGTGAAGGATGGGCTCCCTTCCTGCCCGGCAGGAGAAGCTGCTGGACAGGGGCCTGGAAGGAGCGCGGCTGCAAGTCTGGCTCAGGCCCCCTCTTCCTCATTGCTCACGGCCTCCTCAGACAGGGACGGGAAGGAAATGGGACCCTCACTGTTGAGTCTAAACAAATGCTCCAGGACTTGCAGCTTGCTGGTCTCCGCGTGGGCCCGGGGCCCCCACAGGAACTCGTGGCGAGCGGGATCGCTGTTGGCCACCTGCCGGTACTCCAGGTACCCCTCCTGCACCCACGCTTTGGTGATCAGCTCCCTGGGCTCCCCGTAGATGAAGTGCTCCCTCCCAGGATACACCCCCATGACACCGAGTGCTCCCCACACCTCTTCCTCAGGCACCCCCCCTCCCCCCAGGACGATGACACCCAGAAGTATCACCAGGAGGCCGTTCTTGGGCATGCTCTGCTCACCACCCTGCATCCCATCACAGGTGAGGCCCAGGGTGGGGACCAGGATGTACAAGTGCTCCTTGGGGTCCACCTCCTTCACATCCACCCCAAAGACCAGCTGCATGCACTCAGAGGCCTGGCTGAAGACCGCAGGGAAGTGGTCCTGGTATTCTCTGAGGATACTCAGCATTTCTGCCCTGGTGGTCGGCTGCTTCCGGTGATACTTGAGGAGCAGGAAGCTCACCAGGTCAGCCATCATTGAAAGCTCTGCACCTTGGCGCAGGGACTCGGCACCGGCAGAGTAGGAAGAGGAGACTGAGGAGGAGCAGGGGTACCGGGGGGATGCGGCCCCCTCCTGCTCAGCCTCCAGCTGCTGCACATCCACCAGGCCCTGGGCGTCTCTTGGGTCCTGAAGGTCTTCCACAGCCTGGCGGAGCTCACTCATCTGAACCAGGGACATAATGACAGGTGTTGGCAGCTGACAGGAGTCTGGGCAGCGGTGACAGGTGGGGACCCAGTGGCCTTGTGGGAGGACAAGCTTATCGACCTTCCCAGGGTTTCTAGGGCTGAACGAGGTTTACTTTGGTGTCCCATCTTTGTTGTGGGCGTGCGGGTCCCCTCACCCTTCCCTCGGGCCCTCACCTTGACTCCTGGGAGGACCCGGGACTCTTCTCTCTGTCGCCAAGGCGTGGTTCCTTCAGATAGGATCTGACCCGTCCTCTCACACCAAGGTCCTCACCTCCCTGAAAGCCGGGAGAGAAAGGAGAGGAGGCCCCTTCCCTGCTGTGATTCAGGACAAGGATACCTCTGGTCATTGACTTTGGTTTCTCTGCACAGTTCCTTGTTCACAGCTCCCAAAGCCCTTGGGATGTCCTCAGTGTTGAGAGTGATGAATGTGCTGTTTTTGTTTTTCATGTGAATGAGATGTGTTTGCAAAGCACCTAAAATGGGGCTGGTTGCCAGAAGAGCCAATCATGTGATTAAAAGTTTGGATCTTTTGGCCCCTCCCCAGCACCACCAGGGAGGGGAGAAAGGCTGGAGATTTGAGTTCAATTGCCAATGGCCAATGGTTTAACCAATCGTGCTTATGTAATGAAGCCTCCGTCAAACCCCAAGAGGATGGGTTTGGAGAGCTTCTGGGTTGGTGAGCAGGTAGAGAGCTGGGGCAAGTGGCACTGTCTGAGAGAGCGGGGAAGTCGGCCCCGCTCCCGCACACCTTGGCCCTAGCACCTCTTCCATCTGGCTCTTCGTGACTCATGCCCTTTATGTTCAGCTGGTGATCTAGGAAGTAATACGTTTGTCAGAGACCTGTGAGCCACTCTAGCAAATCAACCAAACCTGAGGAGGAGGGCGTGGCAACCTCTGGAGGTCTTTCAGAAGGACACGTCTTTCAGAAGGACAAGTAACAGCCTCGACTTGTCACCAGCGGTGGAAACCCAAGGAGGAGGGAGTTGGAATCCCCAACCTACAGCTGGCCATTTAGCAGCACAGGGAAGAACCTTGCCTTGCGGTGGGCTTCTGAAGTGGTGGGGGGAGGGCAGTCTTGGAGGACTGAGCCTGAACCAGAGGGTCTGATGCCATCTCTGGCTAGACGGTGTCAGAACGCAGTTGAATTCTTGAACACTCTGCTGCTGTCTGAGAACTGTTGTTGGTCCGGGGAACCTCTCCCCTACGTGGAAACTGGTCCCAGGATCCATTTACACAACATCCACCCCCAGCCCCCCGAAAAAACCAGAAGCACTGGCAGCGGGGATCGGCCCCTCTGCCCTGGGCGGAGGTGCCCTCAGTGCCTGGAGGCCATGCATCTCACTCCCGCCAGGGCCTGCTCTTCCCCCCTGCCCCCACCTGGGATGACGAGTTGACATCTGCCCGTCAGACCCAGACCTCAACTCCCTGAAGACTCCCACCTTCCCACCCAGGATGGAAGTGAGCACGGCACTTAGGGCCACCACTGACTGTTCCTTCCAGGGCTGGGAACACGGGTCAGCTGGACCCGGTGGGGTCCTTCCTCTCCTGAGATGGCGGGGTACATTTGGTCCTCACGGAGAGTCCTTGCCTTGACACGTGGGATATCCTAGGACCGCTCCCTCTGCTGGCCTGATGCTTCCCCTCAGACCAAGGTCCTCACACCCTGAGATACCCCACCCCCAACCACGTGACGGAAGTGATGGCAGGCCCCATCCGGCCAGACCTGACTGGGGACTCCTAGGGCTGAAACAGCTCAAGCCGGACACTGTAAGTTCCCATCTCTTTTGGGGTGAGGGTCTCCTCATGCCCTGCATCCACCCAAAGGGTCCTTTTCCTGAGCCCTGGCACATCCTGTGAGTCCTTCTGCTGCTGACCGGTTGTGGCTCCTTCTGCCAACCTCAGAACTAGGTCTGAATTCCCTGAGAGCCTGGGGCAGAGGTGAGGGGGCAGCACCATTGGCCACTCCTGCCCAGGGACTTCAGGGATGACAGGGGGCAGGGCCGGATTCTGTGGGCTCGCTCTCTACTCTCAGTATCAAGACATTCACATTTACGCCCAGCAAGTCCTGGAACCCTCCCCTCCGCTAACATGAGGTTGTCCCCTGCAGGCCGACACCACCATCGCACTGAGTTTGAGGATAAAGTGGGGAGGTGATGCCTCCTGACTTACACCCGGGCCTCCCAGGAAGGACCAGAGGAGCAAGTTTCTGTTGAGGCCCCCTCTACCTGGGGAGGGGGTCTGCCCAGTCCTACTGGGGGTTCCGGGGAGACCACCCTCTGCACATCTGAGCCACACTCCTCAGACCAGGGACTTCACCTCCCAAGGACCTCTGAGTAAGAGGTCAGAAAACATCTCACCTGGTCACCCTGCTCTGGGGCCTCCAAGACCCAGCACAAGGGCAAAGGCTCCCTCACGGTCCTCACATTGCCCCCTGGTAATTTAGGATTCTGTCCTCTGCCCATCTGACGCCCCGCCCCTCATACCAGGAGCCCTGTCCCTCTGAGACCGGGATGTCAGGAAATGCTGCCTTTGGTCATCCTGCCCTATAGCCCCCCATGGCCGACTCTGTTCCGGGGTGCAGGGTCTCTTGGTCCTCCCTCAGGGTCCTCACCTTGACTACCAGGGGGACCGGGGATACCCTGCTCTGCATACCTGAGGTCCCCCCTCCTTATATTAAGGCCCCAGTCTCTCTGAGACCCGGATGGGGAAGTCGAGACACCAAAGAGCAACGTGTGCTCATCTCGCCCTGGGGCCTCCCAGGGATAAAAGCAGGGGCAGGATCGGTTCGGCGGGTCCCCACTGATCTGGGGTCTCTGGTTCCCTCAGTCCTCCCTCAGGATCCTCACCGTGACGCCAGGCAGGAACGGGGATTCCCACCTCAGCCCATCTGAGGCCCCGCCCCTCAAACCTGGGCCCCATTCCCTCTGAGACGCGGATGTCAGGAAATGTGCCTGTGGTCATGCCACCCTATGATCTCCCAGGAACGACTCTGTACTGGGGTCCAGGGTCCCGCAGTCCTCCCTCACAGTCCTTGCTCACTGTCCTGACAGGCCCTCCGCCCTGCGTTTCCCAAGCTGAGGCTTCGCTCCCCACAGCAGCGCCCCAGTCCCTCCGAGGCCCGGATGCGGAAGTCCCGGCACGCTGCCGTGGGCTCGTCCGGCCTGAGGCCTCCGAGGGCTGACTGCCGGGGTAGATATCTTGGGGTCCCCTCAATTCTGGAGTCCAGGGTGTCCCCAGTCCTTCCTCAGGGTCCTCACCTCGGCGCCCGGCAGGAACTGGGATTCTCTCCTCAGCCCACCCGAGGCCCCGCCCCTCAAACCAGGTCCGCAGTCCCTCTGAGACCCGGATGTCAGGAAATGCTGCCTGAGGTGATCCGGCCCCATGACCTCCCGGGACCGACTCTGTGCTGGGGTCTCTGGTCCCCTCAGGCCTCCCTCAGGGTCCTCACCTTGACGCCCGGCAGGAACTGGGATTCTCCACTCTGCCCCCTTGAGCTCCCCCTCCTTGTACTACATCCCGACTCCGTCTGAGACCCGGATGCGGAAGTCAGGGCACGCTGCCATGTGCTCATCAGCACAGGGCCTACCAGGGCTGACTGCAGGGGTAGATAGCTTGGGGTCCCCTCTATTCTGGAGTCCAGAGTCTCCTAGATCCTCCCTCAAGGTCCTCAGATTCACTCAGGCGGCATGGAGCCTCCCTTCAGCCCACCCGAGGCCCCGCCCCTCAAACCAGGTCCGCAGTCCCTCTGAGACCCGGATGTCAGGAAATGCCGCCGGTGCTCACCCTGCCCTGTGGCCTCCAAGGTGCAACACTGTCCCGGGGTGCAGGATCCCTCCGTTCTCCCTCGGGGTCCTCACCTTGACTCAGGCGGCATGTGATCTCCCCTCTGGCCACCCGAGGCCCCGCCCCTCATCCCAGGACCCCCGTCCTTCCGAGACCCGGATGTCAGGAAGTCAGGACCCCACGAGTGCTCATCCCACCCAGGCCCTCCCAGGGCTGACAGCAGGGGCGGGGATCTGTGGGGCCCCTTCTGTCCTCCCTCAGCGTCCTCAGCTTGAGCCCCATCAGGTCCTGGGACGCCCCCTTGTTGACCCGAGCCCACACCCTCACACCAAGGCCCTCACTGCCCTGAGACCCCCCAGGGGAGTCTCTGGACTCACATGAGGCCACCAGGCCCAGGGCTTCCCAGGACTGTGGACGCCAGGGGCTGAGATGGATTCCATGGGTTCCCTCAGCCCTCCCTCTGCTCCTCACCTGGACTCCTGGCTGGGCCTGGACACCTCCCTCTGCCCACCTGAGCTTGGTCCCCTTGGACTCAGACCCTCCAGAGCCAGGACACCAGAGAGGGAAGCAGGGATGAGGGGGTGGGGATCTGATCCTTGCAACCCTGCCTGGGGTCTCCCAGGGGTGACCGCAGAACCGACCTGGATGCCTGCAAACCGAGTCCCCACACACGGTTCTACCTTGACTCCTGGCAGCGCTGGGCTCCTTCACTAGCAAACCTGAAGCCGGCCTCCCTCACCCAGGCCCTCACCTCACTCACCTCCCAAGGTTGGGGCATCAGTGCCCATCACATCTGGACCCCGAGCCCAGGGGTTTCCGAGGGCTGTCGGGGGTGGGGCGGAGGTGGATTCCCTGGGGGCCTCAGTCTCCTGTGTCCTCACCTTGCCTCCTGACAGGACTTGGGAGCCGCCCTCTACCCTCCTGAGACTGCGTCTCTCAGACCTAGCCTCTGACTCCCCGAGTTCACTGAAGAAATGGGGGCCGGGGAATGATCAGCCTGACAGCCCCGCCCGGGGGTCCCCAGGATTCTGGTGCGGGGCCGATTTGCATTCTTAGGGTCCCTGTGTTGTGGGGTGGTTGGACCCCTCTGTCCTTACCCCGGAGGGCCCTCACCCACCCTCGCACACAAAAGCTGCAGTCCCAGCAAAGATGCTGGAGGGGACCTGCCTCCTGGTGACCGTGAAGGGGCAGAGAGCAACACACCTTCCCTCGCGGGCTCCCCGACAACTAGCCTGACTTCGTAGACGGTCTATTCGAAAGACTTACCTTTTCCTGAAGAGGCTGAGCAGTGGCAGGGGAGTTGCGGATCCCTTGGGTTGATGACTGGATAATAGTACGTGTTCCAGAGCCGTGATTTTCACTTGTTAATTCTCATCCATAGTAAGAACTACATTTTTCATCTGCAGCTACTGTGCGTGTATCTATATCATGTCTAGACTGTATGTGCTTATGTACACGTACATCCACACACCACACACATGGACCAAACATGCCACGTGTGCCCCATGTGGAAACCTGGGCAGTTCCCAGACACAGGTGCCTGCCCTGGGCCCTGAGGCGCGGATCCCCGTCCCCTTGCGGGAGCCCTGAGAGCCCACCGGACCCGAGGGCACCATGCTTTGAACTACAGGCCTGCCGCCTGCCTGACACCCCATCTGCCCAGGGCAGTGAGCCTGCAGGAGAACGTGGGCCCCCCAGTCGGCTGGGAGAGAAGCCGAGCAGAGTGGGCAGGAGGAAGTGGGAGCAGGGCCCCAGCCTGAACACAAGAGCAGACTTCAGAGGGCCGAGCCTTTACCCCCACGTCCAGGAGCCTTCTCCATCCTCACACCCTCTGTCCTAGACCCAGACCCGCCTCCTGGGGCCCCGTCTCCATTTCAGGATGGATGGTGATCCCGCGGGGCTGGGACAGGCCACGTGGGCAGAATCCGGTGTCAGGCTCTCCTGAGCACCGATGCCTGGCTTCCCTGTGTTCTCAGCTACGTGGCATGAGGCACCAGCTGGTAGGACAGCGTGCAGGACAGCTGGGGCCCCCGTGAGTGTTGGCGAGTCGGCTCAGACCAGTGGGGCACAGGGCTTTCGACACACACAAAGCTCAGACTGAATGTGTGTCCTGCGGCCGCTAAGCCGAGCCAGTCGTGGAAACCGTCTGTGCCTCGATTTCTGCCCGTCAAACGGGCATAGTGATCGTACCCGTTGAAAGCACTGGTGCGCGTTTACACACGGTGTGGCCTGTCCCTACAATGTCTGGGCCAAGGACGTGGACAGTAGATGCAGCTGTTGTCACTGTGCGTGTACGATGTGCCTTCCCCACAGTGTGAGGCTTCTGAACCAGTGTGTATCTCCCGGTCCACTGACTCAGGTGGGTTTCCTCTTCTCACCGCCGCTCTGTTATTGAGAATGGGACCCCTCGCGTGCCAGAAGTGCTTAGACATGACATAGCTTGTTCTAGACCCAGCATGGGTGACGCTCAGGGGCCCTGGACCAGCACAGGGGAATGGACTGTGCTGAGGGGCTTGGCCCTGGGGAGGAGGCATCAGGACCTCTGCAGGTGCTCCGTCCTGATCCACACAGCCCACCACAGAGCTCTGTGAGCGAGGGTGTTCTGGGGACTCTCTGAGTGTCAGGGAAAGTTTCCACCGTCGGCCTTTCCCCTGGCCCCCCGAGGAAACGTTTCCTCACCCAGAGCCACATTCCAAGTTCTCACGGTCACAGCTCCGACTTGGAGGATGTGCCCGCCACGTGGTTGCTTCAGAAGCGTTTGGGCTCACACACGGTCTCTCAAGGTGGGAACCAATCTGAGTTACCTAGAGCCATCCTAAATTCTTTTCCTCTGAGCTTTCCAGTTGCCTCTTCTGCTTTTCCTCCTAGAAAGAGGAATAGGAATGATGTCCAGAGGACAAAATCTTGCACACACAGTGTGACTGAAGCTGCCTCCTGATGCTTTGGGCAGGAGTCTCAAAATCTTTAGCTTGACTGTGCCTTTCCCAGCTTGATACCTAGTGATCAACAGGTGTGAGGAGTCACTTGATGATCACACACACACACACATCGTAACTAGACACGTACTGGAATTGGGAAAATCTGGTACAGTGACAACACCAAATGCTGGGGAGGATTTGGAGCAGCAGGAACTCCCATTCATTGCTGGTGGGAATACAAGATGGTACAGCTACATTGGAACAGCTTGGCAGGTTCTTATAAAAGTAAACAAACTCTTACCGTATGATCCAGAAACCATATGGGTATTTACCCAAAGAAGTTGAAAACTTGTGTCCGCACAGAAACCTACACATGGATGTTTATAGCAGCTTTACTTAGAACTGCCAAACTATAGATGCAAACAAGAGGTCCTTACGTCGGTCAATAAATACACTTTGGTATGTGCAGGAAATGGAGTGTCGCCCAGTGCAAAAAAGAAATGAGTTATCAAGCAAGGAATAGACATGAAGAACCTTCGATGCAATTACAAACTGAGTGATTCTGAAAAGGCAACATACGGTATTATTTCAACTATGTGACGTTCTGTGAAGGCAAAATGATGGAGACGCTAAGAAGATGAGTGTTTGCAGGCGCTGTGGGGAGAGGAATGAATAGGCGCTGTACAGCACAGGGTGGTTAGTGACGTGAAATAGTCTGCATGATACCCCAGTGATGAGGGCATGTCATACACGTTTGCCAAAACCCAGGGAATGTGCAACAGCAAGAGTGAACCCCAAGGGAAACTCTAATTTCTAGGTGACAACGTAGGTCCATCAATTCTGACACATGGACGACTCTGGTGGGTTGCTGATAAGGAGGCAGGCTATGTAGGTGTGGGGGCGGGAAGTAAATGGGAAATCCCTGTACCTTCTCTTTGTTATTCTGTGCACCTAAAGGTGCTATAAAAATAAAGGCTTTAAAATAACATGAGGACACCCGAAGGGATGACTGCTGTCTGTGGGGAGCTGACTCCTCTGTTGCGGGATGGCGGGGGCAGCAGGGAGTGGGGGAGGGGCTGTGGGCTGCACAGACGCAGATGGCAGGACCGGTAGGAGGAAAGATCTCCCGCTTCTGAGCGGTTTCGTGCCTACAGCTGGGGCAGGGCCCCGGACACACATGCCTCAGCCCTGGGGCTCTACCGGGACAGCAAGAAAGATGGGTCAGTTGAGGCATTTCCCTCCTGAGACTCTGCTAATACCCACCTGACATCAAACCTGGGTGAGGACTGGCCTGTGCAAAACACGTCACTTAAACAGAACGTAAGGAAGACACGGACAATAAGGTGGCGGTACCAGAGCCATTCACACGTGGTTATAGCAGGTGCACTTTTACACCTTAAGTATGTATACCGTCTGCACGTACATACGAACCCTCGTAAAATATAAACATGCATCCAGATACACGCGTTAGTGCATACACAGGTGGTGCGTGGATGTACGCGTACATAAGCACACACAGCCTACACACGTGTCATAGATACACGCACAGTAGGTGCAGATGAGAAACGTACTTCTTACTATGCATGAGAATTAACAAGTGAAAGTCACGGCTCTGGAACAGGTACTATTACCTAGTCATCAACGCAAGGGATCCGCAACTCCCCTGCCACTGCTCAGCCTCTTCAGGAAAAGGTAAGTCTTTCAAACAGACCGTCTCCGAAGTCAGGTTGGTGGTCGAGGAGGCCCCGAGGGAAGGTGTGTTGCTCTCTACCCCTTCACGGTCACCAGGAGGCAGGTCCCCTCCAGCATCTTTGCGGGGACTGCAGCCTTTGTGTGCGAGGATGGGTGAGGACCCTCCTGGATGAGGACAGAGGGGTCCAAATACCCCACAACAGAGGGTCCCTAAGAATGCAAACCGGCCCCACGTGGGAATCCTGGGGGCCCCCGGATGGGGCTGTCAGGCTGAACAGTCCCCGGCCCCCACCTCCTCAGTGAACTCGGGGAGTCAGAGGCTAGGTCTGAGAGACGCAGTCTCAGGAGGGCAGAGGGTGGCTCCCAGATCCTGTCAGGAGTCAAGGTGAGGACACAGGAGACTGAGGACCCCAGGGAATCCACCTCCGGCACCCCTACCTGCCCCCGACAGCCCTGGCAGACTCCAGGGCACTGGGTCCGGATGTCACGTGCACTGATGCCCCACCCTTGGGAGGTGAGAGAGGTGAGGTCCTGGGTGAGGGAGGCCGGCTTCAGGTCTGCACAGGGAAGGAGCCCAGTGCTGCCAGGAGTCAAGGTAGAACCGTGTGAGGGGACGCGGGGGCGGGGGCAGGCATCCAGGACGGTTTTGCGGTCTCCCCTGGGAGACTCCAGGCTGGGTTGCGAGGATCAGATCCCCACCCCCTCATCCCCACTTCCCTCTCGGGGGTCCTGGCTGTGGAGGGTCGGAGTACAATGGGATCATAATCTGTTGGGCAGAGGGAGAGGCCCAGGCCCAGGCCCAGCCTCGAGCCCAGGTGAGGAGCAGAGGGAGGGCTGCGGGATCCCCGGGGAATCCATCTCAGCCCCTGGCGTCCACAGTCCTGGGAAGCCCTGGGCCTGGTGGCCTCATGTGAGTCCACAGACTCCTCTGGGGGTCTCAGGGCAGTGAGGGCCTTGGTGTGAGGGTGTGGGCTCGGGTCAACAAGGGGGCGTCCCAGGACCCGGCCAGGGCTGAAGCTGAGGACGCTGAGGGAGGACAGAAGGGGCCCCAAAGATCCCCGGCCCTGCTGTCAGCCCTGGGAGGGCCAGGGTGGGATGAGCACTCGTGGGGTCCTGACTTCCTGACATCCGGGTCTCGGAGGGACTGGGGTCCTGGGATGAGGGGCGGGGCCTCGGGGGTTCCAAGGGGTGGCTACATGCCGCCTGAGTCAAGGTGAGGACCCCGAGGGAGAACGCAGGGATCCTGCACCCCGGGACAGTGTTGGACCTTGGAGGCCACAGGGCAGGGTGACCACCGGCGGCATTTCCTGACACCCGGGTCTCCGAGGGACTGGGGTCCTGGGGTGAGGGACGGGGCCTCGGGTGGCCAGAGGCTAGACGACATGGCGCCTAAGTGACGACCCTGAGGGAGAACTGAGGGGTCCCCGAACCCGGAAAAGAGGCCATCCCACAGACAGGGAACCTTGCTAGCAGCTGTCCGGAGGCCCGAGGGCAGGACAGGCCCACGTGTTGTGCCCTGACTGCGGCACCCTGGCCTCAGAGAGACCGGGGACTTAGTGTGAGATGGCGGGGAACGCTCAGATCTGCAGAGGAGAGAATCCCACGTTCCACTGGGAGTGAAGGTGAAGAACGCGAGCGAGCAGTGAGGGACCCTGGACCCCAAAACACAGTCGGTCCTGGGAGGTCATGGGGCGGGATCACGTCAGGCAGCATTTCCTGACATCCGGGTCTCAGAGGGACTGGGGTCCTGGGATGAGGGGCGGGGCTTCGGGGGTTCCAAGGGGAGGCTACATGCCGCCTGAGTGAAAGTGAGGACCCCGAGGGAGAACGGAGGATTCCTGCACCCCGGGACAGTGTTGGGCCTTGGAGACCTTGGGGCAGGGTGAGCACCGGCTGCATTTCCTGCCATCCGGGTCTCAGAGGGGCTGGGGTCTTGGGGTGAGGGGCGGGGCTTCGGGTTGCCAGAAGGTAGACCACATGCTGCCTGAGTCAAAGTGAGGACCCTGAGTGAGGAAGGAAGGGCCCCGGAACCCAGAAAAGAGACCATCCACAGACAGGGAACCTTGCTATCAGCTGCCCAGAGGCCCGAGGGCAGGACAGGCCCACGTGTTGTGTCGTGACTGCGGCTCCCTGGTCTCAGAGAGACCGGGGACTTTGTGTGAGGTGGCGGGGAACCCTCAGATCTGCAGAAGAGAGAATCCCAGGTCCCACTGGGAGTGAAGGTGACGACTGCGAGCGAGCAGTGAAGGACCCTGGACCCCAAAACACAGTCGGTCCTGGGAGGTCATAGGGCGGGATCACGTCAGGCAGCATTTCCTGACATCCGGGTCTCCGAGGGACTGGGGTCCAGGGATGAGGGGCGGGGCCTCGGGTGGGCAGAGGGGAGACGACATGCCGCCTGAGTGACGACGCTGAGGGAGAACTGAGGGGACCCGGGACCCAGAAGATAGGCCACCCCACAGAAAGGCGCCCTTGCTATCAGCTGTCCGGAGGCCCGAGGGGAGGTCAGGCCCACGAGGTTTGTCCTGACTTCCGCATCAGGGTCTCAGAGAGACTGGGGACATAGCGAAAGGGAGGCGGGGATCTCAGGTCTGCGGAGGCGAGAATCTCAGAGCCGCCTGGGAGTGAGGGTGACGACCGCGACTTAGCATTCAGGGACCCTGGACCCCAGAACAGAGCCAGTCCTGGGAGACCACGGGGCGGGATGACCTCAGGCAGCAGTTCGTGAAATGCGGTTCTCGGAGGGACTGGCGTCTTGATATGACGGGCGGGGCCTCAGGTGGGCTGAGGGGGTAATCTCAGCTCCTGCCAAGACTCAAGGTGAGGACCCCGAGGGAGGAGTGAGGGGACCATAAACCCCAGAACAGAGGGGACGCAACCGATCCTGCCCCTGCTGTCAGCCCTGGGAGGCCCCCAGGCGGGATGAGCACACGTGGTGTGTCTTGACTTCCGCATCCAGGGCTCAGAGAGACCGGGGACTTATTATAAGGAGGGGCACTCAGGTGGTTGGAGAGCAGAATCCCAGGTCCCGCTTGGAGTCACGGTGAGGACCCTGAGCTAGCGGGGACAGGACCTCCCACCCTAGAAGACTGGGAACCTGCCAGAGCCCAGGCCTCCTGCCAACACGCGGGTCCAGGGCTGTGCCACAGTGTAGACCCGAGGTCTCCCCTCCTTTCTCTCCCAGGGGCTCCAGACACCGGGAGGTGAAGGCCTCGGTGTGAGACACGTGTCCTCGGGTCACAGAGCACAGGAGGCCGGCAGTGCCAGCTGAGGTGTGGGCCCTGAGTGTGTACCCGGGGGCTCCCAGAACAGAGGGGAACCCACAAGGCCAACGTCCACTCCACACACCCCCTGTTGCCCCCAGAACCTCGGCTGTGCCGGCTGCACCCTGAGGAGTTGCCTCACTTCCCCCGACAGGTTCACAGACGACCGTCCACCAGCAGGAGAGCCCCTGTGAGGCCGAGGGCACCCCTGGAGAGGAGACCAGTAAGTGGCCTTTGTCAGAGCCCCCCAGGGTGGGTTTCTCAGCCCAGCCTGCTGACACACCCTCTCTCCCCCAGGCCCGTGGGTCCCCATTTGTCACCCCTTCCCTCGCTCCTCTCGGCTGCCCGACACCACTCATCGTGCCTCCCGTTGAGATGAGTGAGCTCCGCAAGGCTGCGGAAGACCTTCAGGACCCGAGAGACTCCCGGGGCCTGATGGATGTTCAGCAGATGGAGGCTGAGCGGGAGGGGGGCGCATCCCCCTGGTCCTCCTCCTCCTCAGTCTCCTCTTCCTACTCTGCCTGTGCCGTGTCCCTGCTCCATGATGCAGCGCCTTCGATGGTGACTGACCTGGTGGGTTTCCTGCTCCTCAAGTATCACCGGAAGCAGCCGACCACCAGGGCAGAAATGCTGAGTATCTTCCTCAGAGAATACCAGGACCACTTCCCTGCGGTCTTCAGCCAGGCCTCTGAGTACATGCAGCTGGTCTTTGGGGTGGATGTGAAGGAGGTGGATCCCGGGGGCCACTGGTATGTCCTGGTCCCCACCCTGGGCCTCACCTGTGATGGGATGCTGGGCGATGGGCAGAGCATGCCCAAGAACGGCCTCCTGGTGATGCTCCTTTGCATGATCCACCTGGAGGGAGAGCGCCTCCCTGAGGAGGAGGTGTGGGGAGCACTGAGCAAGCTGGGGCTGCGTGCTGGGAGGGAGCACTTCATCTACGGGGAGCCCAGGGAGCTCATCACCAAAGTGTGGGTGCAGGAGGGGTACCTGGAGTACCGGCAGGTGGCCAACAGCGATCCCGCTCGCTTCGAGTTCCTGTGGGGCCCCCGGGCCCACGCGGAGATCAGCAACTTGCAAGTCCTGGAGCATTTACACAGGGCCAGTAGACGGGGTCCCAGTTCCTTCCCATCCCTGTCAGATGAGGCTGCTAGTGATGAGGAAGAGGAGGCCTGAGCCAGACTTGCAGCCGGGCTCCTCCAGGCCCCTGTCCAGCAGCTTCTCCTGCCGGGCAGGAAGGGAGTCCATCCTTCACCCTGTGTTTGGAGAGCGAGCAGTCAGCCTTCTAAGGAGTGAGGCCCCAGGCCAGGTGGAGTATAGTCTTTGTTGGTTAGTATTCCTTACGATTACAAAGAAATTTGTCTCTGTTTTATCAGAAATCTTTTAAGTGCTGATCCTCTTAATAGAAGGAATAAATGTTGTCAGTGTCTCTGTCAGTGACGTCTATCTCTCGTGTATTTTTGCGGATCCATTCAAGTCTAAGAGTTTTCCTATTTTGTAAAGCAACATGATTAACCTTCCAGATTAGTTTGCATTCCTGGACGAGGTAACGTGGTATCTGGATGAAGTTTCCCTGGAAATATGAAAGGAGTTATCGATGGAATTGACGTGGGTCAGTCAATGGAGAAATACATGTAAAAAATATATTGTTTGACCTAATTTTTTCATTCACCTCTGTCATTCTATAAAACAAACAAAACAAAACCAAAAAAACCCATATACATGGACATATCTATCTATCTATCTCTTGGATTTTCTTGGCTAGTAAAGAAAGGAGAAATGTAGTGTGAATCAGTAGGATCCCTGCTCAACATTTCATTTATTCCGCAGATGTTCGCTGAGCCTCTGCTCTCTGGAGGGCTCGGGGTTAGCAGCGGGGACAGTCGGAAAAGCAGGACAGCCCACACCTAGGATAGTCTAGGAGCCGCAGTCACGTCGGGACGTTGGTGAAATGTCTCCTAAGTCCCACAGGGCAAATAAAAATAGGGCGAGGGGTTGGGGGTGCGGGAAAGAGCACCCAAGTGTAAGTGCCCAGCGCCAGGGCAGTTCGGGGCTTTGGGAAGGTGGGGGGACGGGGGTCCTTCTGTGGGAGGTGATGGTAATGAAGCTGGGTGGTGGCGGCAGGCAGACGTGCAGACGGCACTTGTTAGTGGTGAGAGGAACGTGTCAGGTGGGAGGTTGCTCTGAGCAGTCCCTCTGGGATCGTGGATACATCTCCTGGGCGAGAGGGGAAGATGCACTTTGTTCAGGGATGCTTAGAGACCTGGTTATCCTGCCTGAGCTGCTAGGACACTCAGAATGCTCCAGCTGCAGGGAGGAGTGGCGTTTGATGTGGCTCACAGTGTACTCCGTCCTGGCATATATAGTTGAAGAGGTTTGGTAACCGCCCCAAACGCGCGGTAGGATACACTGGGGTGTGTTCTTGGAAACGGTCTGCTGGACACTTACACTGATGGCGCAGCTTCCCTCGATGGTCAGACTCCAAAGCCATAGGTGCGGAATGGTCCTGGAAATCGCAGGGAGGCAACGGCCGCCGAGGCTGAATACAAAACAGCTCAGAATCCTCCTTGGAGATGAAAGATGGTTCTTGGTGGGTATTCTAGCCTGATTTGTAAAGAGAAACTAGTTAACCATCCTTCCTCTGTGTCTAGTCTGCTGCCTGCCGCACAGGAAGGTCCTGGCTTTCAGGGTCCCTGATGCCACCTGAGCAGGTGCTCGGGCACTTCCGGTCCCGTGGAGGGCTGCTGAGTTTCCGAGGCTGAGCCTGTGTCCTGGCTTCAGCGCCAGAGAGCACCTTGCCAGCCCGCCGGCATTGTGGGCGTTACTGCAGAGGACAGGGCAGGAAAGTGCTGTGGAGTAAGCCAGAAAGAGAAAGAAAAATACCATATGAGGTTGCTCATATGTGGAATCTAAAAAAAAAAAAAAAAAGAAGAAGAAGAACATAAATACCAAACAGAAACAGACTCATAGAGATAGAATATATACTTGTGGTTGCCAAGGGGGCGGGGGGGCGGTGGGAAGGGACAGACTGGGGTTTCAAAATTTGTAGATCTTGACAGGCATATATAGCATAGATAAACAAGATTATACTGTATAGTGCAGGGAAATATATGCAAGATCTTGTGGTAGCTCACAGCAAAATAAAAGTGACAATGAATATATGTATGTATGTTCATGTATAACTGAAAAATTGTGCTCTACACTGGAATTTGACACAATATTGTAAAATGACTAGAACTCAACAAAAAAATGGAAAAAATCCCAAACAATTAACAAAAGGACAATAAGAATCTACTGATTGATAATCTCTTTAATTGTGCAAGAACTAAATACTCCAATCATAGACATAGACTGGCTGAATGGATACAAAAGAAGGCCCATATATATATGCTGCCTACAAGAGGCTCAACTGAGATCTAAAGACATACATAGATTAAAAGTGAGGGGATTGAAAATGTTATTCCATGCAAATGGAAATAAAAACTAAGCCAGGGTAGCCATACTTATATCAGACAAAACAGAATTTAAAACAGAGACTGTAACAAGACACAAAGAATTACAAAGTGATGAAGGGATCCATCCAAAAAGAAGATATAACATTATAAGTATATGTGCACCCAACATAGGAGCACCTAAATACAGAAAGCAATTATTAACAGACGTGAAGAGAAAAATCGGTAGTAACACAATAATGGTAGGAGACTGTAACACCCCACTTCTATGAATGAATCGATCATCCAGGCAAAAAAATCCATGTGGAAACACTGGCCTTAATGACACTTTAGACCTGATGGACTTTACATATCTATGTTATAAATAACTGTATATATATTTACACACACACACACACACACACACACACACACAAACACTTCATCCCAAAGCAGCAGAATAGATATTCTTTCAAAGTGTGCATGGAACATTCCCAGGATACATTACAAGCTAGATCACAAAAAAAGTCTCAGCAAACTTAAGAAGATTGAAATCACATCAAGCAACTTTTCCCATCACAGTTCTTTGAGACTAGAAGTCATATACAAATAAACCCCTGCAAAACCCACAGACTGGTGGAGGCTAAACAACATGCTATTTAACAGCCAGTGGGTCACCGAAGAAATCAGAGTGGAAATCAAAAATACCTGGAGGTGAATGAAAATGAAAATGAAAACACAACCATCCAAAATCTATGGGACTGTAAGAGCAGACGCAGCTTTTGCAAGCATGTTCATAACAATGCCCTTCTAAGGTAGATGGGTTAATGAAGTTGCCATCTGCTGTAACTTGCAGTGTGGAGAGTGAAAGATTTCGAACCTTTGAATGACTTTTTTCTATTCTCTGATAGACATCTCTGGTGTATACTGGGCAAGACATAGATTGTCAGAAATCGTTAGAGTCTGGGGCACTTTTTTCTTACTGAGAAATAATTGACATACCATACCATCACCCTTCTGAAGTGTACACTTCAGAGTGGCTTTTAGGAACTGCACACATTTTTGTATCCATCACTGCTATCTAAGTCCAGAACATTTTCATCATTCCGATTTGACTCTATAAATTTTACAAAATCTTAGAGAACCAAAATCACAAAGATTTTCTCTTATGGTTTCTTCTATAAGCATTCTAGTTTTCATCCGTACATTTAAGCCTATCTTCATTTTTGAGGTGTGGGTTGAGATCTCTGGTTTTTGTTTCTCAGTGTTTTATACACACACACACACAGACAGACATACACACACATCACACACGCACACACATACACACACACACACGTCCAATTATTCTAGCATAATTGGATTGCTTTGCAACTTTTGTCAGGTCTATTCTGAACTTTCTGTTACGTTCATTTGGCCTATTTGACTGGCCCTTTGCTAATAACGCTAGGGACTGGCCAAGTATGGCTAATAGTCCAAACTCCTTCTGCCACCTATTTCTGTAAGCAAAGTTCATATTGGAACACAGCAATGCCTCTTCATTTACACATTACCTATGCCTGTTTCTGCACTACAACAGCAGAGTTGAATAGTTGCAACAGAAGCTATATGACACACAAAATCTACCAAAACCACATGAAAAGATTGCATCCCCTGTTATATAGTAAAGTCTTGACATTAAATTGTGTGGGACCTTTGATACTGATACTCTCTTTTGTTTAGACTATTCTAGTTCTTTGACTTTACATAAAGACGTTACTCATAATACATTTGGGAATCAGACATTTATATTTAGAAAAAAATCCTGCTGGAATTTAAAAAATATACTGTGGTAAAATTCATACAAAATTAACCCATTTAAAGTAAACACTTCAGTGGCATTTAGTTGTGCAACCAAGACATCTACCCATTTCCAAAACATTCCCATCACCTCAAATGGAAAATTCTTGCCCATTAAGCAGCTTCTCCCTGTCCCAAGCCCCTGACAACTAGTAATCTAACTTCTGTCTCCACGGATTTCTCTAGTTTCAATATTTCGTACACATGGAATCATACAACATATGACCTTTTGTGTCTGCTTTATTTCACTTGGTATCATGTTTTTGAGGATATAACCATTACATAGTATATACCAGACTTCATTCCTCTTTAAGGCTGGATATGATTCCATGGTACGTATGTATCAATATACACATACATACACTTGCACACATACATACATAATACATATATATACATACATGTAGGTAGATATATCGCTATAGCTATAGATATAGATACGTGACACAATTTGTTTACTCATTCCTCCACTGGTGGACTTTTGGGCTGTTTCCACTTCTTGGCTCTTGTGAAGAGTTGCAACGAGCATGCGTGTACACGCACTTGTTTGAGTATCTAGTTTCAAGCCTTTTTGGTATATACCTAAGAATGGAATTAAGGGGTCATATGTTAATTTCTACGTTTAGCTTTTGAAGAACTACCAAGCTGTTTCCTTCCTGCTGGGATTTTCCTTGTGATTGTGATGATTCTATAGAACAATGTGAGGATGATTAACATCGTGACAATATTGACTCATGATTCATGAAAACCACACATCTCTCTATTTATCTCTTTCTTGATGACTTCCATCAGTGTTTTGTGGTGTTCAGCACACATATCTCACACATATTTTGTTGGACTTATACTAAGGATTTCGTTCCACGTTTCTTAGTTCTTAGTTATAAATGACATTGATCTTTTTTTCCAATTTTCAATTTTAAGAACAATGATAGTGTACAAAAATATATAATTAATATTTCTATATTGTTCTCATGTCCAGTGACCTTGCTAAACGCACTTAGGAATTTTCTAGGCAGATGTTGATGTCATTTTCTAATAGGGACTGTTTTGTTTTTCCTTCTCCTATCTGTTTATCTTTTTTTCTTCTTATACCTGCTTCGTTACATTGGTCTAGACTTCCATGTTTTCTATGCCTCGAAAGAATTTGCTTAAGAATGTACACCCTGGGCTTTTGTAAGTCTTAGAAGGAAGTCATTCAGGCTTTTACTATTAAGTATGAGGTTAGCTGTAGGATTCGTTGTTTGTGTGTTTGCTTTGGTGTTTGAATCAAGGCGTGAAAGCTGTATAAACATCCAGGCCAAAGTCACTCACATAGAAAAAGATCCAAATTAAATGAATAACATAGTCAACATAGCAGTGAAATAAACAGACAGTCTGCCTTAGTCTGTTTGGGCTGCTGTGACAAATTATCATAGACTGCAGACCTTACAAAAGATAGGAATTTCTTTCTCACCATCCTCGGGCTGGAAGTCCAAGTTCAGGGTGCCAGCATGGTTGGGTGAGGTCCCTCTTCAGGGTACTAATAGACTTTTCCTGGTATCTCCCGTGACAGAAAGGGTGAGGGACCTCTCTGAGTCCCTTTGATAAGGCACTAATCCCTCTCAGGAGGGTTCTTCCCCTGTGAAATTAATACTTCTCAAAGCTCAAAGGTCACACATCCTAGTACGATCACATCAGGCGTTAGAATTTTAGCATATGAATTCAGAGGGTCATAAGACAGACCAGAGCACAGGCTGTGTTCAAGACATAAACATTGATACAGACTTGTGGTTACTGGGGGGAGGGGCGGGGTAGAGGGTGGGAAGGGATAGACTGGGATTTCAAAATTGTAGAACAGATAAACAAGATTACACTGTATAGCACAGGGAAATATACACAAAATGTTATGATAAATCACAAAGAAAAAAATGTGACAATGAGTGTGTATATGTCCATGTATGACTGAAAAATTGTACTGAACACTGGAATTTGACACAACACTGTAAAATGATTATGAATCAATAAAAATGTAAAAAAAAAAGACATAAACATTGAACATTATAAAAATACTTCCATGTGTAAATCCCTGTGTTAACAAATCCGCAGAGAAAAAAAGTTTTGATCAGGTCAACGGAGACAGAAAAGCCTTTGAAAGATATTCAGCACGAGTTCATGGCAGGAACTTCAGCAAGGTAAGATTGGAAGGTAAATTCCCTTTCCTACAATTGGCAGCAAACATACAGAAATGTGAAATGTTAGAAGCATTCTTGTCATGAACAGGTCCTAAAAAGATGTGATCACCTCTGATTTCTGAAGCTGCCCTGAAACAGAAAGCCCGAGCTACGGATATCAAAATAAATAAGAAATACATATATTGAAAAGAAAGAATGAATGTTCCTCGTCACAACACGATGACGTATCTAAGCAGATTCAAAGGAATGGGCCCATGGAAGAGTCAAATGAATACGAGATTTCAGAAAAATAGTGGATGGAAGATCACCACAGCAAAACCAAGAGCCTTGCCATACAAAAGCGATGACTATTTAGAACACGTAACAGAAAAATACCTCAATTTATAACTGCAATAAAAGTTAAATGTTACCTAAAAAGAAGCCTAACAAATATGTATACAAGGCCTTGACGGAGGCATTATACAAGTTTACTGGTAGATTCAGGCTAAAGAGCTCCCCCAAAGAGCAGTATGCCATATCCATTGATGGGGAATGAACTATTGTGACCATATCAATTCCCCTTTTGCTTTTCTTTCTCTTTCTCTCTTTCTTTTCTTTTTTCTGTCTTTTTTCCCCCCACAGATTTAGTGCTCTAAGTTTATCTGCCAAGATGACAGTCAATCTTGAGATTTTGTCTTCTGTTTCCAAAATCAACCCCGGAAAACATTACACGGGAGAATGGAATTAAGTGTGTGTGTGTGTGTGTGTGTGTGTGTGTTGGATAAAAGCAGATGGCAGGATGGGTAAGAGGAAAAGTTTAAACTTCTACCCTTGTTTCACTGTGAAAATTGGGAGAGAGCTCAGCATCTCTGGCCACAGAGGCCAGAAGCCATGGGGAAATATCAGGGCAGTGTGAAGGATGGGATGATTAAGGGCAGCAGAATTTGTGCTAATAACCACCTGAAGTCACCTTAGTGGATGAGGCCTGTCCTTTTCAAAATTGACCATTTAAATAGCAGAGAAAGTCTGGACGAGAAACAAGAGTATGGAGCATCGGAGTGAATCAGGCAGCCTAAGAGTGGCTATGCTTTCCGGAAACTTGGTGAGATGTAAAATGTATTTCTGACTCTGAATGAGGCTTAAGAGAATGAAAATCAGTGCTCTGAACTATGAAATGTTAGATAACCTCGAAAGAGCAGGACGTCCCCAAGTCCGGCTGCTCAGCCGCTTCCTTTTAGAGGGAAACGTTTCCGAAGTCTGGCTGGCTGGTGCTTCTTCTCTGACCCTCCGCGGCGGTCAGGGGCGCTGCAGCTCCCCACCCAGCATGGAGTCTAGGACTCAGAGTCATTTTCTGCAGGGGGTGCATCTGAGACACAAGCTCAGAGCTGACAGGGAGGGAGCCGGCCCAACCAGCATTTCATCAAGGACCCAGGAGCCAAGTTAGGAACTTCAGGAGCGAGTAATGGGGAGGGGCATCTTTCCCAGGGGGTCCGAGGAATCCAGCCTGGACCTGATTTCAGCCCTGGGAGACCCCGAGGCATGGCATCTGGATGTGATGTGCCCTGACTTCTGCCTGGGAGGTCTGAGAAAGGTACGGGCCTGGGTCTGGGAGGAGGCTCCAGACTGGCCCAGAGGAAGCCCAGCCCTACAGGGAGTCAAGGCAGGGGCCTGAGGGAGAACGAAGGCCCCACAGCATCCGTCTCCGCCCTAGGGGATCCTGGCCAGGCTTCTCGGGGGGACTAGGAGGAGGAGGGCCTGGTTCTCAGGGAAGGAAATTCAAGTGGGCAGAGGGAGGGCCCAGGGCCTGATAGGACCCAAGGTGAGCATGCAGATGGAGAAATGAGGGGATGCTGGACCCCAGAACTGGGGCGTGGGGTGGGGTGACCCAGAGAAACCTGCCCTGCTGAAAGCCCTAGGAGGCACATGGCAGCGTGCCCTGACTTCCGCATCCGGGTCTCAGAGGGAGGGGGGACTTAGTTTAGAGAGGGGGACCTCAAGGGGGCAGAGCGGAGACTCGCAAGTCCTGCCAGGAGTCAAGGTGAGCACTCTGAGGGAGGACTGCGGTGACCCTGGACCCCAGAACAGAGTCTGTCCTGGGAGGCCATAGGGTGGAATGACCACAGGCACATTTCCTGACATCCGGGCTCTCAGAGGGACTGGGGACCTGGTATGAGGGGCGGGGCCTCAGGTGGGCAGAGGAGAGACTACAAGCCACCTGAGTCAAAGTGAGGACCCCGAGGGAGGACGGAGCGGACCCAGAAGCCCCGAAAAGAGGCCATCCCACAGAAAGGCGCCCCTGCTCTCAGCCATCCAGAGTCCCGAGGGCAGGACAGGCCCACGTGGTGTGTCCTGACTGCAGCACCTGGTCTCAGAGAGACCGGGGACTTAGTGTAAGTTCGCGGACGGGGGGGCTCAGAGAGGGAGAATCCCAGTTTCCGCCTGGCGTCAAGGTGAGGACCCAGAGGGAGGACTGCGGTAACCCTGGACCCCAGAACAGAGTCGGTCCCGGGAGGTCGTAGAGCGGGACCACCTCGGGCGGCATTTCCTCACATCCGGGTCCGCGTCCCAGAGCGAGCGGGGACCTGGTATGAGGGGCGGGGCCTCGGGTGCGCTGAGGGCAGAAACCCAGTTCCTGGCGGGAGTCACAATGAGGAACCTCAGGGAGGACTGACGAGACCCTGGACACCGGAAGAGAGGGGACCCCACGATTTCTACCTCGGCAGGCCGCGGGTGGACGAGCACATGGCAGCGTGCCGGGGCTTCCGCATCCGGGCCTCAGAGGGACCGGGGCGCTGGTATGGGGGGCGAAGCCTCAGGTCGGGAAGGCGGAGCTGAGGGCCTGTCAGGACAGAACGCAAGGACTGTGAGGGAGGACTGAGGGGACCCTGGACCCCAGAACAGAATCGGTCCTGGAAGGTCATAGGGCGGGATCACCCCAGGCCGCATTTCCTGACATCACGGTCTCGGAGAGACTGGGGTCCTGGTTTGAGGGGCGGGGCCTCAGGTGGGCCGAGGTGAGAATCCCAGTTCCTGCCGGGCATCAAAGTGGGGACCCGGAGGGAGGACTGCGGGGACCCTGGACCCCAGAACAGAATCGGTCCTGGAAGGTCATAGGGCGGGATCACCCCAGGCCGCATTTCCTGACATCACGGTCTCGTCTCGGAGAGACTGGGGTCCTGGGATGAGGGGCGGGGCCTCAAGTGGGCTGAGCGGGGAATCCCAGTTCCTGCCGAGAGTCAAGGTGAGGACGCGGAGGGAGGACTCAGGGGACCCTGGACCCCAGAAAAGAGTCAGTCCTGGGAGGTCATAGGGCAGGATGACCACAGGTGACATTTCCTGACATCCCAGTCTCGTAGAGAGTAGGGTCCTGGTATGGGGGGGGTCCTGCAGTGGGCAGAGGGGAGCCTACATGCCGTCTGACTCAAATTGAGGTCCCTGAGGGAAGACGGAAGGGACCCAGGACCCCAGAAAAGAGGCCATTCCACATAAATGTTCCCCTGCTGTCAGCCGTCTTGAGGGCCCAGGGCGGGATGAGCCCAATCGGAGTGTCCTGACTTCTGCATCTCCGTCAGAGAGACTCGGGACATAGCGTAAGGGGTGGGGGGGTCCTAGGTCTGTAGAAAAGAGAATCTGAGGTGCCAGTGGGAGTGAAGGAGACGACCGCGAGGGAGCACTGAGGGACCCTGGACCCCAGAACAGAGTCAGTCCTGGGAGGCCATAGGGTGGGATGACCTCAGGCAGCAGTTCCTGAAATGCCGGTCACAGAGGGACTGGGATCCTGGTATGATGGGCGGGGCCTCAGGTGGGCTGAGAGGGGAATCCCAGGTCCTGCCAGGAGTCAAGGTGAGGACCCCAAGGGAGGAGTGAGGGTACCAGAGACCCCAGAACAGAGGGGACACAACCGATCCTGCCCCTGCTGTCAGCCCTGGGAGGCCCCCAGGTGGGATGAGCACACGTGGTGTGTCCTGACTTCCGCATCCAGGGCTCAGGGAGACCGGGGACTTACTATAAGGAGGGGCTCTCAGGTGGTTGGAGCGCAGAATCCCAGGTCCCGCTTGGAGTCAAGTGAGGACCCTGAGCTAGCGCGGAGAGGACCTCCCACCCTAGAAGAGTGGGAACCAGGTCTCCTGCCAGCACGGGGGTCCAGGGCTGTGCCACAGTGTAGACCCGAGGTCTCCCCTCCTTTCTCTCCCAGGGGCTCCAGACAGCGGGAGGTGAAGGCCTAGGTCTGAGACACATGTCCTCGGGTCACAGAGCACAGGAGGCCGGCAGTGCCAGGACTGAAGGTGAGGTGTGGGCCCTGAGTGTGTGCCCGGTGGCTCCCGGAACAGAGGGGACCCCACGAGGCCAACATCCACTCCACCCACCCCCTGTCGCCCCCAAAGCCTCGGGCTGTGCCGGCTGCACCCTGAGGAGGCGCCTCACTTCCCCCGTCAGGTTCACAGACGACCGTCCACCAGCAGGAGAGCCCCTGTGAGGCCGAGGGCACCCCTGGAGAGGAGACCTGTAAGTGGCCTTTGTCAGAGCCCCCCAGGGTGGGTTTCTCAGCCCGGGCCGCTGACACTCCCTTTCTTCCCCAGGCCCGTGGGTCCCCATCTGTCACCCTTGCCTCCACTCCTGTCGGCTGCCGGACACCCGTCGTCATGCCTGTGGTTCAGATGGGTGACCTCCACCAGACTGAAGCCGACTTTCAGGACCCAAGAGAGGCTGAGGATGTGGTGGTTGCGCAGGAGATGGGGGCTGAGGAGGAGGAGGATGCATCCCCCTTGTCTCCCTCATCCTCTTCTTCCTCCTCCTCCTCCCCCTGCCCCTCCTCCTCCTCCTCCGTCCTGTTCCTGGACACCCTGGAGGAGGTGGATGATTCTGGGACACCCAGTGCCCCGCAGAGCCCTCGGGGTGTCTTCTCCTTCCCCACTGCTGACGACGCCGCCCCTCCATGGAGCCAGTCGGAAGACGACACCTCCAGCAGCCAAGATGAGGAGAGGCCCAGCACCGGCCTGGACCCCGCAGATGCCAAGTCCTCACACCCAGACCCATTCCATTTGAAGGCGGCTGACCTGGTGGGCTTCCTGCTCCTCAAGTACCGCACAAAGGAGCCAACCACAAAGGAAGACATGCTGAATGCGGTCCTCAGAGCTGACCAGGACCACTTCCCTGTGGTCTTGAGCCAAGCCTCTGAGTGTCTGCAGCTGGTCTTTGGGGTGGATGTGAAGAAGGTGGACCCCAGGGAGCACTTGTATGTCCTGGTCCCCACCCTGGGCCTCACCAGTGACGGGATGCTGGGCGGTGGGCAGAGCTTGCCCAAGAACGGCCTCCTGGTGATGCTCCTAGGTGTGATCCTCCTGGAGGGAGAGTGCGCCACTGAGGAGAAGATGTGGGAGGCACTGAGTGTCATGGGGGTGTATCCCGGGAGGGAGCACTTCATCTACGGGGAGCCCAGGGAGCTGATCACCAAAGCGTGGGTGCAGGAGGGGTACCTGGAGTACCGGCAGGTGGCCAACAGCGATCCCGCTCGCCACGAGTTCCTGTGGGGGCCCCGGGCCCATGCGGAGACCAGCAAGCTGCAAGTCCTGGAGCATTTCCTCAGGGTCAATACAAGGAATCTCTGTTCCTTCCTGTCCCTGTCTGAAGAGGTGTTGAGTAATGAGGAAAATTGGCCCTGAGCCAGACTTGCAGCCGGGCTCCTTCCAGGCCCCTGTCCGGCAGCTTCTCCTGTCGGGCCGGAAGTGAGTCCATCCTTCACTGTGTGTTTGGAGGGCGAGCAGGCAGCCTCCTAAGGGGTGACAGCCCGGGCCAGTTGGGGGGACACGGTGTACAGCATCTCTGGGCTCCTCCCGTCCCTTATGATGACACGGAAATTGATCTTTGTTTCCTGTAGGAATTTTTCAGTGGTGTTCCTTGTATCAGAAGATTTAATAAGCTTCACCATCTAACTTTGTCAATGGCATTAATCCCAATGTCTGTATCCTTATCCAGTTCAAACACAAGAGTTTTGCTGTTTTGTGAAACCAGTTGTAAATCTCCCATCTTACTGTGTCATCCTGAACAAGATAACATGGAATTAGAATTTGGGGGAGCAATGAGAAGAAAATGTCTCCCTCCCTCGGCCTCGCCCCAAGTGCCCTGAAGAGGGACGCCGGTACCTCGGAAATGCTCAGCCAGAGCAACCCAGTTCACTCTGGGTCCACGTGCTGATATCGCCTCCGTCTCCAGTGGTCGTGACCTTGAATAACCATGTTCTCTTAGGGGCAGGCCTGGTTTGTGGAAGGGAAGACATCTGGGTGCTTCTCTCTTTGTGCACAGGGCTCGTTGACGTTGGGGACACTTTGCTGTGCCCAGAAAACTTAGGTCCCGAGGAGGTTGTGGAACTGAAGAATCGAGCCGTCCTGAGCAACCTGCAGCAGAAGTACCTGAGCACGCTCTCCAACCCCCGGTGGTTACTGGAGCCCGTGCCCAGGAGAGGCAGAAAGGGCGTCTTCCAGGTAGACGTCCCCAAGCACCTGATCCCCTTTGGGCAGGAGGCCTGAGCAGTGTGGGCTCTTGAGGGGAGGTGACCGAGAGACCAAGCTAAACCGTGACACGGTCAGCTCGCCGTCACGCCCTGGACGTGCTCCCCTGGTTCGCTCTGAATCGGCGCCGCCCTGGAGGGCACTCCCCACTCTGTGCTGTTCCCGGAAACAGATGTGTCCACTGGGACGCGGGGATGGGGGAGCGGGACCCCTGCAGGGAGATGCCTCCCTGGGCTCGGTGACAGAGTCTCAAGGACTTTGGACCTCTAGGACAAGGGGAAGCGGCCTTGCAGACCGCTCATTCTGGCCCTGCTGATTCTGGATTGTGTAGAGAAATATGTTTTGAGAGAGCTGGTGAGTGTTTTCCCCGCCTTTGTTCTGGTCACAACCCCTAGAGGGTCTGAAGAGCATCCAGGAGACGATGTGGGACGGCTGGAGCAGGCGCTGAGTGCTTGCCAGAGAGTCACCAGCCAGCGACGGCCTGACTCACGGGCAAGAGGACATCGGACTCAGAAACAGCACCGTCTGCCTCGCAGATGACTCTCGCCCTGTTGTAAAGTGTCCCTTGGCTCACGGAGCCGGTGTGTTAGACGTGCCGCACGGCCGCTTCACGTGCCAAGAAAGGGTCCTAACTACAGCCCTGATGGAAGTGAGCAGTGCTGGTGTTCGCCTGGTGGGAGATCTTTTATACATTTGTGGGGGGTTTGGTCACTTGAGAGTAGGGATTCCAGTGGTTGTTACCTTCGAGGGAGCAAAGAGAAGAAAATGTAAGAATAAATTTGATGGGGTTAAGCATGCCCCATCAATTTCTAGCTTCTTATCCCATCGTGTCTGTCATTCTGTAAAACTAAGATATCCATGTTGAGTTGGATTTGCATGGGCTATTGAAGAACATGGAGAAAATCATTATGAATCAGTAGGATTCCTGCTCCCCATCTCATTTATTCCACAGACATTCACTGAGCCTCTGCTCTCTGGAGGACCCTGTGTTAGTAGTGGGGACACTAGGAAAAGCAGGACGCCCCACACCTAGAATGATAGTGTAGGAACTGCAGTCACATCGGGAAGATGTTGAGATGTCCCTTAAGCCCCATAGAGCAAGTAAAAATGGAGTGAGGCAGTGGAGGTCTGGGAATGAGCACTCAAGTATGGGTGCCAGGAGCCAGGGCAGTTGGGGGCCTTGGGAAGCTGGGGGTCCTTCTGTGGGAGGTGTTCCTAAAGTAGCTGGGTGGTGGTGGCGTGGCGGTGGCCAGAATCAAAGAGCATGTGTTAAGGCTGAGAGGAAAATTGGACATGAGGCACTGAGAGGATCCTTCTGGATCCTGAAGAAAGCAAAGAGAGCGCTCCTCTTGGGGAAAGAAGGAAGTCATTCTGGGGTCCTGTCACATTGCACTCGAATGCAGTTACGAGCTAGGTGTTTTATAATCCATCATCTCCCAAGGTTTTCCTTAGGAGCAGAGTGAAACTTCCCTGAAGTGAGGCCCAGAACCCACTGGGTAGGAAGTCTTCTTCCCAGTCTCAGAAAGCCAGGATCGATTCCACTGAGCTGAGAAAATCTTTGTTACCTTGAGTGCCATTTAGCCAATTTTAAGCAAGATCTAGATTTTTGTGGGGATGAAATGAGTGAAAATAATGGTTTGGATGGAAGAGAAGCTGCAAAACAGGGAAGGAGCTGGTTTTTAACTGAAATTCTGGAGCTTTGAGCTCATTACTCCCAGCCGGGGAAGACCTCAGCTCACACACAGCCAGACTGTATAATGTATCCTACAGGAGGGAAATATGCAGAGTGGCCATTCGTCTGAATTTCCTTTCTGTTTCCTACTGAGTTAGAAGTTCTCAGAGATGTCATGGAAGCAAAATCATTTCCAGAGAGGGAGTGGTAGGGTCTGGGGTGAAAATAATACTAGAAATATGTACCAGCCACTGAAGATCCAATACACACCAGGCATGGAACCAGGTGTTTTACTACATGGCCTCCATTCCAACAGTGTCACAAAGTGCAGGTTGTGAAACCCATGTTACAGATGTAGAACCCTACATGGTGCTTGGTACTGTTCCCAAGATTGTAGAGCCTTTTAGTAAAGATCAGGCTGCTCTGAATGTGTCCACGCTGCCCTGTTCCCCTCTTCCTCGCTGAGACCAAACTTCCGTGACTTCATTCATTTCTATTCTCACGACTTCATGATGTGCTAAAGGAACAAACGGCAGGACTCTATTTCCAAAATACAAAAGCAGGCTTAACGACAGAAAGTGACAAGGCACATCAGACAGAATTTGGGGACTGTCTGTGGGCTTTATGAATCTAGGGTCCTCCTGCCCAAGTCCCCGGGTCCTTGAGAGCTGACGTTGCCCAGGTGCCCTTGCCTGGTCTTCCCCCGTGGGCCCCTCCATCCATCTCTGCTTCTTGCAGGTGCGGGCCGCCCAGTAGGCAGCTGGGTCCCTGGGGTGCTGGCTTCAGGGCTCTAGGGGTTCCGGTGTTGCTGTTGACCTGCTGGTAGGGGGGCAGGGCGGAGCCCAGGGAGTCCCGGCTGGTGCTCCCCCACAGTGGGGTGTGCAGCCAGTCCTGGGGTCTGTGCTGGCCCACGGGAAGGGATCCGTCATAGGAAAAAATCTTCACAACCTTGGATTTAGTAAAGAATTCTTAAGTAAGACACCAAAACCACCATCCCTGAATGAAAAAAAAATTAATAAATACTTTTTCATAGTAAAAGGCACAACTAAGAAAATGAAAACCACAGTCGAGGAGAAAATATATGCAAATCATGTCCCTGACCCTGATGAGGGACTCATTTCCAGATTAGCCAATGAAACAGAACAAACCAAAAAAGCCCTCTTCAACTCAAAAATGAAGGCAATCCAATACTGAAAGTTTTCACCATAAAATTACCCTATGGCCAGCAATTCCACTAAGTGAGGAAAAAGGAAATATGTGCTCATCTTAAGATTGCCACGTGACTGTGACTTGGACGATAGTCAGGGTAACTGCAAAGGGAAGCAACCCAAATGTCCCTCAACTGGTGAGTGAATAAGCAACATGTGATCAGTCCGTGTGATGTAATGACATAGTATTCGAAGATAAAGTGAATACAAGGAAGCCAAAACAACCACCGCTGCATGTGCTAACAAGGATGGTCCCTGTAAGCCGTGAGACAGGAGCCCGTTCATAACAAGCTCGGAGACAATCACACCCTTAGAGACAGACAGTGGAGCAGCATTTGCCTGCGGTGGAGGGTGAGAGCAGGATTTGCCTACAGGTGGCACGAGGGATCTTACGAAGGTGGCGGACATTTTCGAACCTTTGCCTTTGATGATGGCTGTACAACTCAGGACATTTAATACCCATATTTAACTGACCACTTTAAACGGGAAAATTTTATGGTATTTAAATGATATGTCAATAAAGCCTTAAAAATGATTCTGTTGTACCCATAGATTTTGTTCCATGTATATAATCACTCAGTCAAGGATTCATTATTCCTTTATGCATCTCTTCCTGTACTGAGCACCTATCACATGCCAGACACTGTGCTAGGTTGTACGAATACCCTTTGGAACAAAAAAGAAGACTTGTTCTGAAGAACTCTGTTCCAAGCAGTGGAGACGAACATGTTTCAGCTGGTGTTTCACAACCTCTGTTCTTCAGAACAGAAGGCTCCTAGGAGATGTGAACCATCAGGAGGTCAGCAGGCACTAAGGGCTACTGTGCTTGGCACCAGCAAAGCAGCTGTGAACAACAGAGTCCCTGCCTAGAGGAGCAGCCTCCACGATGCTTCCCAGTGATCCCTGCCTCCTTTGCGGTCCTGAAGCAATTGGAGTGAGAGCCATCCAGGCCTCACTGGCTGTTTGGATGCTGAATGCAAGGGAAAGCAGGTGGCCCAGAAAGACTATGGCAATTTGGGCTCGAACACCTGGAAACCAGAGTTTCCATGGATGGACATTCCGAAGATGCAAGTGGAACCAGACTGGGGAGGGGCGGGAGGACGGAAAGAGCTCTAATTAACCCGAGCTCTGTCTGTGAATTTGCTAGGCAACCCAGAGGATGTATAGAGGAGTCTGGAACTCAGGAAAGAGTTCACTATTGGTAGAAACTGAGAGTTCCTAGGGGACAGATGGCATGTGAAGCCACGGGACTGGACATGATCACCAGGTGAGAGAGACAGCGACCAAGACCAAGTTCGAGGCTGTGAGCCACTTGGAGCCATTTGGCTAGGTCTTCAGGGAAAGGAGCTGGGAAGGAAGAGTCAGTGAGAGTGAAGGAAATGCAAGTGTGGAACAGTCTCTGGGAGTACCTGGTCAGCTCTGCTGAGTGCTGGTGAGAATTTACTGTTAGTTGGTGAAAATGTAGGTAACTGGTGACCTTGAGAGGAGCTGCTCCCATGCAGCCGTGGGGGGAGTTGTCTGACGGGAGCTGACAAAGGTAGCATTTGGAGCCCAACACCTGGACAGTTCTGCAAAGAATTTTACCAAGTTCTGGAGTGAGCCACGAAACACAAGGACAATGGGAGGTCGAGGAAGACATTTCTTTGAAAGTTGAAATCCAGTCCTGTGCTACGCAGCTACTTAGAACCTCCCCACTTTGCAGGCGCCACAAACGGCACCCGCCGTCCCACCGTCACTAACCCTCCAGAAGACAAACCCTGCAGCGGTAAAGGTCTGTGACTGCCAGTGCCCCCTGGAGCTCTCTAGCCCAGAGACTGCCACCTTGCTGCCGAGCAGCACCTTCCAGATGTGTGAAGCCCCCGTCCGATTCCCCATCTCTCCTGGGAGGTCCCTGGCGTTGTGCCCCTCCTGGGAAGTGGCCTGGTGCCTCTGCCTCTAGAAGGTCCTTCCTGGGAGGGACTCTCCTCTCAGGAAACCGCATCCAAGTGCTGCTCCACGATGCTTGTGTGTTCCTGCCTCTCCTGGCCCGGGCTCTTCCTTGATCAACCTTGATATCTTCAAACTTACCACACTCACCAAAGGTGACAAAGATCGTCTCCGAGGTGTTCTCCAGGAAGCATCACACTTTTACTTTTGCCATGGACTTCTACCATCCATTTTGTGTTATTTGTTATATGGAGCAAGGTACAGATTAAGCTTTTTTTAACATTTTTTATTGATTTATAATCATCTTACAATGTTGTGTCAAATTCCAGTGTTCAGCACAATTTTTCAGTCATTCATGGACATATACACACTCATTGTCACATTTTTTTCTCTGTGAGTTATCATAACATTTTGTGTATATTTCCCTGTGGTATACAGTGTAATCTTGTTTATCTATTCTACAATTTTGAAATCCCAGTCTATCCCTTCCCACCCTCCACCCCCCCCCCGGTAACCACAAGTCTGTATTCTCTGTCTGTGAGTCTATTTCTGTCCTGTATTTATGCTTTGTTTTTGTTTGTTTGTTTGTTTTTGTTTTTGTTTTTTAGATTCCACATATGAGTGATCTCATATGGTATTTTTCTTTCTTTTTCTGGCTTACTTCACTTAGAATGACATTCTCCAGGAGCATCCATGTTGCTGCAAATGGCATTATGTTGTCGGTTTTTACGGCTGAATAGTATTCCATTGTATAAATATACCACCTCTTCTTTATCCAGTCACCTGTTGATGGACATTTAGGCTGTTTCCATGTTTTGGCTATTGTAAATAGTGCTGCTATGAACATTGGGGTGCAGGTGTCATCCTGAAGTAGATTTCCTTCTGGATACAAGCCCAGGAGTGGGATTCCTGGGTCATACGGTAAGTCTATTCCTAGTCTTTTGAGGAATCTCCACACTGATTTCCAAAGTGGCTGCACCAAACTGCATTCCCACCTGCAGTGTAGGAGGGTTCTCCTTTCTCCACAGCCTCTCCAGCATTTGTCATTTGTGGATTTTTGAATGACAGCCATTCTGACTGGTGTGAGGTGATACCTCATTGTAGTTTTGATTTGCATTTCTCTGATAATTAGTGATATTGAGCATTTTCTCATGTGCTTTTTGATCATTTGCATGTCTTCCTTGGAGAATTGCTTGTTTAGGTCTTCTGCCCATTTTTGGATTGGGTTGTTTATTTTTTTCTTATTGAGTCGTATGAGCTGCTTATATATTCTGGAGATCAAGCCTTTGTCAGTTTCACTTGCAAAAATTTTCTCCCATTCCATAGGTTTTCTTCTTGTTTTACTTCTGGTTTCCTTTGCTATGCAGAAGCTTGTAAGTTTCATTAGGTCCCATTGGTTTATTCTTGCTTTTATTTCTTCTAGGAGAAAATTTTTGAAATGTATGTCAGATAATGTTTTGCCTATGTTTTCTTCTAGGAGGTTTGTTGTATCTTGTCTTATGTTTAAGTCTTTGATCCATTTTGAGCTTATTTTTGTATATGGTGTAAGGGAGTGTTCTAGCTCCATTGTTTTACATGCTGCTGTCCAGTTTTCCCAACACCATTTGCTGAAGAGACTGTCTTTATTCCATTGTATATTCTTGCCTCCTTTGTCGAAGATGAGTTGACCAAAAGTTTGTGGGTTCATTTCTGGGCTCTCTATTCTGTTCCATTGGTCTATATGTCTGTTTTGGTACCAATACCATGCTGTCTTGATGACTGTAGCTCTGTAGTATTGTGGGAAGTCTGGGAGAGTTATTCCTCCCGCCTCTTTCTTTCTCTTCAGTAATGCTTTGGCAATTCTAGGTCTTTTGTGGTTCCATACAAATTTTATTATGATTTGTTCTAGTTCTGTGAAATATATCCTGGGTAATTGAATAGGGATTGCATTAAATCTGTAGATTGCCTTGGGCAGTGTGACCATTTTAACAATATTGATTCTTCCAATCCAAGAGCATGGGATATCTTTCCACTTTTTAAAGTCTTCTTTAATTTCCTTCATCAATGGTTTATAGTTTTCTGTGTATAATTCTTTCACCTCCTTGGTTAGATTTATTCCCAGATATTTTATTACTTTGGGTGCTATTTTATAGGGGATTGTTTCTTTACTTTCTTTTTCTGTTGATTTATCGTTAGTGTAAAGTAATGCAACTGATTTTTGAACGTTCATTTTGTAACCTGCTACCTTGCTGAATTCTTCAATGAGCTCTAGTAGCTAAATTATCTCAAGCATCTTTACTGACCACAATGTCATGAAACTGGAAATCAACAACAGAGAAACAAAGGAGAAAAAAAGGAAAGCATGGAGATTAAACAATATGTTATTGAAAAAACAATGGATCAATGAGGAAATCAAAGCTGAAATTAAAAAATACCTTGAGACAAATGATAATGAAAGCACAACCACTCAAAACCTATGGGACACAGCAAAGGCAGTGCTAAGAGGGAAGTTTATAGCGATACAGGCCTTCCTCAAAAAAGAACAATCTGAAATAAACAGATTAAGCTTTATTTCTGGCATGTGGCTATCCGGTTGTTCCAGACCTAATTGTTGATAAGATTACGTTTTCACCTCGGAGTTTTGTCGTGTTACTGATGAGCGGTTGTCCGTGCCTGCATATGTGTGCGGGTCTACTTCTGTACCTGGTCATGTTGCCACCTGTTTTCTCCCTCTTCTCATGACCCCACCCAGATGCCTGCATTCTGTGCCCCGATCCCTTAAAGGGTTACAAACTTCCAGGCACCTATTTAAGACCAGAAGCCCACTCTTTCCCAAGCACTTTTCTCTTTAAATTCTGCCCCTTTTTTTTCTTGCATCATTTAACCCTTGCTCTCGACCTGATCACTCCTGCTGGCATACAAGGGGTCTTAATACCACCTTTCAAGAACCAAACATTTACTGGAGACTTGTGGTTTCTGGTCAGGCATGTGAGGAGCTTGGAAGTCAGCACAACCCATCCTCACAGAGAGAAAACAGGTGAGCACATTGAAAATCAGTGACTCTTCTCAGATCCATGAGAGAATGGAGGTGGCAGGCAAAACCACTGCTCCCCCAAGTGGAAGAGACAGACAGGCAGATAGAGACAATGACAGCTTACAGAGCAGAAGCGCAGATGCAGAAACCACCCTTGCAGGCGGTAATGGGGTTGAAGATTTCAGCTGTACTTGAAGAATTTTTGAGTGTGATCTGAGGAAATGCTATAAATGTACATTCTTGCAGGTGGATACCGACTTTTCCCAGCACCAATTGTTGAAACGATGATCCTATCCCTGTGTATTTACCATATAAGCACCTTTTAAAAATCCATTAACCACAGGTAAATGAGTTTACCTAGGAAACCTCCATTCTGTTCCGTAGGTCTATACGTCTAACCTTACAACACAATTGTATTGTCATGGTTCCTATATCATTACTTTAGGTTTTGATATCACCAAGTGCAAGGAAGTCCTCTAGCTTTTTTTCCAAACATTTTGTTGCTATGCTGGGCATTTTGCATCATAAGATGAATTTCACATCAGCTCATCCATTTCTACACAAAACTCTGCTGGAATTTGGATAGGGACGGTGTAGAATCCATACATCGATTTGGAGCAACCTGGCATTTAACAACATTGCATCTCCTGACTCATGAGCAGAGTTCATCTCTCTCTTTCAGGTTGTTTTTGTTGTTGTTGTGAAAAACTCCTTTCAGCAATGTTTTGTAGTATTTAGTGAATAATTCATGTGATTTATTGTCTTCTTCAAATATCTCTTCTTTGATGCTATTGTGAAAGGAATGGTTTTCAGAATTTCACCTTGGGATTATACACTGCTAGTACATGGAAATGCAATTCATTTTCTGAAACATTGATCTTGTGTTCTACATCCTTGATGAACTCATTTAATAGTTTCTATAGGTTTTTTTGGGGGGTGTGTTCACTAGAATTTTCTATATACAAGATCATATTGACTACAAATGATAATCAGTTCTCCCTTTTCCTTAGGAATTGTGTTAACAGTAACAATTTAAACTTCACCAGCTGCACTCACTCTCGCCTGATATGGCATCTCTAACCTCTGAAAATCATGACCAGGTGATTTTGTAGAATTCCTGGAGCTGCCTCCTGTGTGCTCACGAGTAGTGCCTGAATCCAATGTATTCATACTCCCCTGGTTCAGATCGTGGGAAGACACAGGAAGGTGGTGCCCACAGCAGCACCTGTGGTCAGTGCATTCTGGCGTTAGTGATGTGCAGGTGCTGACTTCAGAGTCCCCGTTTCTTGCAATGTCATTAAAAAAAAAAAGAAGCAGAAGTTTTTGATCATGTGGCCCTTCAGTTCAGGAGGTGCGTCTTAAATTTCAAAAGAAAGTGGTCACTGTAGTTGATTTCAAGTTTCATGGCATTGTGGTCAGTAAAGATGCTTGAGATAATTTCTATCTTCTTAAAATTGTTGAGGCTTCTTTTGTGTCCAAGTACATGAGCAATCCTAGAAAATGTTCCATGTGCAGTTGAAAAGAATGTATATTCTATTTTGGGGGGATGTAATGCTCTCAAAATATCCACCAAATCTAATTTTTATATTGTATCATTTAATTTCTCTGTTGCCTCATTTATTTTCTGTTTGGAAGATGGAGATTAAACAGCATGCTATTAAAAAACCAATGGGTCAATGATGAAATCAAAGTTGAGATGAAAAAATACCTTGAGACGAATGAAAATGAAAACACAATCACACAAAATTTATGGGATGCAGCAAAGGCAGTGTTACAAGGGAAGTTTATAGCGATACAGGCTATCCTCAAAAAAGAAGCACAATCTCAAATAAACAATTTAACCCACCAACTAAAAGAATTAGAAAAAGAAGAGCAAAAAAAAAAAAACCACAAAAGGCAGCAGAAGGAAGGAAATAAGAAAGATCAGGGAGGAAAGAAACAAAATAGAGACTAAAAAAACAACAGAAAAAAATCAATCAAACCATAAGCTGGTTTTTTGAAAAAGTAAATAAGATCGACAAACCTCTGGCCAAACTCACAAAGAAGAAAAAAGGGAGAGCACAAACAAGCAAAATAAGAAAGGAAAACGGAGAAATTACAACAAGTAACATAGAAATACAGAATATCATATGAGAATATTATGAAAAACTATATGGAACCAAAATGGATAACCTAGAGGAGATGGAGAAGTTACTGGAAACATACAGTCCACCACTACTGAACCAAGAAGAAACCGACCACTTTAACAAACCGATCACTAGAAATGAAACCAATTTAGCAAATAAAAAAACCTCCCTACAAATAAAAGTCCACAACCACACGGCTTCACCAGGGAATTTTATCAAACATACAAAGAAGAACTCATACCAGTCCTTCTCAAAGTCTTCCAGACGATGGAAAAGGAGGAAATACTCCCAAATTCATTCTATGAAACCACCATCACCCTGATACCAAAACCAGGCAAAGACACTAGCAAAAAAGAGAATTACAGACCAATATCCCTGATGAAGAAAGATGCAAAAATCCTTACCAAATTCTTAGCAAATAGAATCCAACAGCACATAAGACAGATTATACATCATTATCAAGTGGGGTTCATTCCAGGGACACAAGGGTGGTTCAACATATGCAAAGCAATCAGTGTAATACATCACATCAACAAGACAAAGGACAAAAACCACATGATCATCTCAACAGACACAGAAAAAGCATTTGATAAAATTCAACACCCATTTACGATAAAAACTCTCACCAAAGTGGGTATAGAGGGAACATATCTCAACATAGTAAAAGCTATATATGACAAAAATACAGCCAGCATAGTACTCAACGGTGAAAAACTCAAAAGCTTCCCACTAAAATCTGGGACAAGACAAGGCTGCCAACTATCACCACTCCTATTCAACGTAGTCTTGGAAGTCTTAGCCATAGCAATCAGGCAAGAGAGAGAAATAAGAGGGATCCAAATTGGAAAAGAAGAGGTAAAAGTGTCACTCGATACACATGACATGATTCTATATACAGAAAACCCTAAAAGGTCCACACAAAAACTACTAGAGCTGAGCGAAGAATTCAGCAAGGTAGCAGGTTACAAGATTAATGTTCAAAAATCAGTTGCATTTCTTTATGCTAACGATGAATCAACAGGAAAAGAAAGTAAAGAAACAATCCCCTATAAAATAGCACCCAAAGTAAAAAAATACCTAGGAATAAATCTAACCAAGGAGGTGAAAGACTTATACAAGGAGAACTGTAAAACACTGATTAAGGAAATTAAAGAAGGCTTTAAAAAATGGAAAGATATCCCATGCTCCTGGATTGGAAGAATCAATATTGTTAAAATGGTCACACTGCCCAAGGCAATCTACAGATTTAATGCAATCCCTATCCAATTACCCAGGATATATTTCACAGAACTAGAACAAATCATAATAAAATTTATATAGAACCACAAAAGACCTAGAATTGCCAAAGCATCACTGAAGAGAAAGAAAGAGGCTGGAGGAATAACTCTCCCAGACTTCCCACAATACTACAGAGCTACAGTCATCAAGACAGCATGGTATTAGTACAAAAACACACATATGGACCAATGGAACAGAACATAGAGCCCAGAAATGAACCCACAAACTTTTGGTTAACTCATCTTCGAGAAAGGAGGCAAGAATATGCAACGGAATAAAGACAGTCTCTTCAGCAAATGGTTTTGGGGAAACTGGACAGGAGCATGTAAATCAATGAAGCTAGAACACTCCCTTACACCATACACAAAAATAAGCTCAAAATGGACCGAAGACTTAAACATAAGACAAGATACAATAAACCTCCTAGAAGAAAATGTAGGCAAAACATTATGACACACATCTCAAAAATGTGCTCCTAGGGTAGTCTACCCAAGCAATAGAAATAAAAGCAAGAATAAACCAATGGGACTTAATGAAACTTACACGCTTCTGCAAGGCAAAGGAAACCATAAGCAAAACAAAACGACAACCTACAAAATGGGAGAAAGTGTTTGCAAACAATGAAACCAACAAAGGCTTGATCTCCAGAATATAAAAGCAGCTCATACGACTTAATAAGAAAGACACAAACAACCCAATCCAAAAATGGGCAGAAGACCTAAACAAGCAATTCTCCAAGGAAGAAATACAAATGATCAATAGGCACATGAAAAAATGCTTAATATCACTATTCATCAGAGAAATGCAAATCACAACTACAATGAGGTATCACCTCACACCAGTCAGAATGGCCATCATTCAAAAGTCCACAAATGACAAATGCTGGAGAGGCTGTGGAGTAAAGGGAACCCTCCTGCACCGCTGGTGGGAATGCAGTTTGGTGCAGCCACTGTGGAAAACAGTATGGAGTTTCCACCAAAAGAATAGCAATACACTTACCCTATGACCCAGTAATCCTGCTCCTGGGAAATATCCAGAAGGAACCCTACTTCAAAAAGACTCCTGCACCTCATTGTTCATAGCAGCATGATTTACAGTAGCCAAGAAGTGGAAACAGCCTAAATGTCCATCGACAGATGACTGGATAAAGAAATGGTGGTGTATTATACAATGGAATACTACTCAGCCATAAAAACCGACAACATAACGCCATTTGCAGCAACATGGATGTCCCTGGAGAATGTCATTCAAAGTGAAGTAAGCCAGAAAGAGAAAGAAAAATACCATATGAGGTCGCTCATATGTGGAATCTAAAACAAACAAAAATGAACATAAATACGAAACAGAAACAGACTCATAGACATAGAATATAAACTTGTGGTTGCCAAGGGGGAAAGGGGTGAGAAGGGACAGACTGGGAGTTCGAAATTTGTAGATACTGACAGGCATATGCAGAACAGATAAACAAGATTGTACTGTACAGCACAGGGGAATATATACAAGATCTTGTGTTAGCGCACAGTGAAAAAGAATGTGACAATGAATATATGTATGTTCATGTATGACTGAAAAATTGCCATCTACACTGGAAATTGACACAACATTGTAAAATGACTGTAACTCAATAAAAAAATGTTCAAATAAAAAGTGGTCACAATGATTGTGATAAGCAACAAAGTTGACAGCATCCGAGGCTCTGACCTGCAGAGAGGTATAGAGATTGTCAACAGGACACAGTATTTTTACTGTCAAGACAGATGGACAGTCAACAAGTATGTTGCTTAACTTGTATAAACAAAAGAAATCAAGGGTGTGTCAGCAAGAGGCAGGGGTAAACTGCTCCAACCAAAGTCGAGATCTCCTCCCTGGTTTCCAGACCTGAGCCAACTGTCAGAGACAGAATCCATTGACTGAAGGGTAGGAGGGGCCCCTCTGAGGAAAGAACCCAAAACATCATGGCAAATTTCTATAGTAATGGCTCCCCAAGTCTATCACACAAAGAGACCTACGTCCATTCACCTTGGCAACCGAACACTGGGGAAAGAGGCAATATCGAAATGCTGTGAGAACTCCTGGATACAGGATGTGCTTTGGCCCTGATACTCTGTACCTTTAGCTTCATCAAGGCCCCCTGTTAGAGTGGAAGCATGTGTAGACCAGGAGTATGTGGCGTTTTGCCCTAGGTCTGACCCAGAGCACTTGTGTCTGCAGTCTCCAAATGTGTAATTAAAATGGATTGGCTTGATGATGGGCACAAGTCCCGCCTGGGTCTGGGGCCGTTATTATAAGAGCTATTAGAGTGGGGAAGGCTGAGTGTACTCCTGGTACCTTGACCATGAGAGTAAACAGAAACCAAGATTTCATCTGGGGAGATGCCAAATATTAATGACACCCTTAAGACCAACAGGATGCAGGGCTGGTGGTCCCCATCATACCTCCTCAGCAGTCTGGACCCTACTGAAACCGGATGGATACTAAAGGAGGACTACAGACTACCGCATACTCAATGGCTACTGCTTTACCAGATTTGTTATCTTTGCTAGAACAGATCACAACTGCCTCGGCATCTGACATGCAGCCATCGGTCCTCATGAGGTCAGTTCTGCCAGAACCACAAAGTGAGGTGATTGCAACAGTCATCCACCATCAAATGGAAGTGGTGTGTCTGGGACCAGACACAAGCAGGGCCATGGATTACAAGAAGGTGACCTAGACCCAACAGCACCAGTAGATGTTGCACCAGCACCTGCCCCTCAGCTCATTCCTGTAGCTTAACGGACCAGGAACTTCTTTCATGACCAGCTACAGGAGGGTAGAAATGCTGAGCATAGTTAATCAGCGGGTTGCTTGAATTTCAGGCACAAGGTGAAAATGGACTCCTGCTGCAATACTGCCTTAATCAAGAGTGTCCTTGAAAGGCAGTGGTGAGCAGAAGCATTCTCCCAGTGGGCAGAGCCTCACGTGGTGCATCTAGTGATCCACGTTGTATGGATAAAAGAAGTGGCCCAAGCTAAGAATATACATGGACTTAAAGACGACGGGAAAGGGATTGGCCAGTTGGTCATGGACCTAGAATGAGACCTATTTGGAGATTGCAACAAGTAGGTTTGGAGAAGGGCTATATCAACGGACTTATTGCAAGGGGCACTGGACATGAAGATATGTATATGACACCTTAATGCTCACAGAAGCATCCACCACAGTGGAGGCACTAAACGGTGACGAAGACAGAATGGCCTGACTAATTGACAGCAGCCAGCCTCTGTAAGTGGCCACATTGTTGCTGCACAATGTTCTGATACACGGAGTAGCCATGGTGGCAGGGGCAGATGCTAGGTATGGGTTCAACAGCATACCCACCCACCCAAGGCAGATTAGCTACTGCTGCTGCCACATGTTGACCCTGCCAGTACAGACATTAATGCCTAATCTCCAGTGTTGCACCACTGCTCAAGTAGACCAATGAGCCAATATGGCTGCTTGTTGACATCTCACTTCCATCCTTGAAGGGGGAGAAGTTCAAGTTTACTGAAATTTATACACATTCTAGGTATGGCTTTGACTTTCCTACTTGTAGTGCCTTGTCTGGTGCTACTAACTGAGGGCTCACAGAATGCCCGATTGACTAACAGGATATCTCCTTTGACCACCTGGGACCAAGAGACTCTCTTACAGCAAACGAGGTGCTCAGAGGGAGGCCATGAGATCCAAAGCTGCTACCTCAGCCCACACCTTCCAGAAGCTGCTGGTCTTCTGGAGCAGTGAAATGGCCTCTTCCAAGCACAAACGAGGTGCCAAGTGGGAGACGACAGCCCCAGAGGATGGGGTGTCATCCTCCAGGTTACTGGACACACTCTAAATATATCATCATCGTTTCCCAGCAAGAGATAAAATACATGATCCATGAACCAGAGGGTTGAGTGCCCCCACTTGCCATCACTCCCTGTGACCTTCATGGGAATCTGTGCTTCGTGTCCCCCAAGTTTAGGTTCTGTAGGTCCACTCCTGTGCTGTCTAGCCTTTAGCCACATCTACCTATGTACATTTCACTGTATTATCTTAAGTTAAACGTTTAGGCCATCAGACACACTAAGCACATTTCAGTACTCATACTCAGCCTCATGTGGATACTGGTCAGTGCTGGCTAGACATATTGTTCAAAAAGTGAGAATGTTTCCACCAGGAGGCAAGATAAGAATCCTATTGACCTAGAAGCCATGGGTCCTCCCAGGGCACATTGGGCTCCTCCTACTTGGGGACCAGCAGACGCACAGAGGAGTCGCCATCCTGCCAGGGATAGTTGACCCTGATCACAAGGAGGGGGCACGGTTACTCGGGCACAATGGGAACAGAGAGTGACATGCCGAATGCCCGGGTGGTGCACTTGAATGTGTCTTGGTATCCCTGCTCACTTTCTATGTAAATGCTCAAGTGCAGGAGCAACAGCCTGAGAAGGGCATCGGACCAGGGGCTCAGAGCCCTCAGGGACAGAAGTCTGCATTACTTCACCAAGTAAGAGACACCGAAGACAGCAGAGGTCCTGGCCGAGACTACGGGGACTCTAGAATGGACAGGAGGCAGAAGAGAGTGACCAGCAGTTGTGGCTTAGCAGCCTGCTGCCACAGAGGGCCCATTATCTGTCCACGATCCTTGTCGTCTGCGATTCTTTAGGAAGAGACCAACCAGAATCCTCAAGGAGCCATCTTCAAATGAAGTGAACTTGCCCGATGAGTGTTGCCAGGGACGGATTACAACAGATGGGGTGCTACCCCCCAGATCTCCTCGTCATGACTAGGCACTCGTTCGCCCAGCTGCTATGGGTGATGGTGGATGATGACCCACAGTGAAGAGCTTCTCCAGAATGGCCCTCCGTTGAAGGGGCCTGCCTCCCCAGGGTCAGCTCCTTTGAAAGACTAGTCATGGGATCAAAGGGGAGGATAAAGAGGCCTGACACTGCTGCTTTGATTAGGCTTGTCTCTGCAGGGGCTACCAGGGGATGTCCGTTTTCCAAAAATTACTAAGACCACTGGATTCTGAAATGGCAGCAGAAGCGAACGAAAGAGTCAAGTGCAAATCAGACATGGAAACTCAGCTATTGGAGGCGTAAGACGTGGACAGGGGCAATCGCTGCCATCTGTCAGAAATTCCAGGAGTGATGTTCCCCAGGTGTATGAATGGAACTCTATCAAAAGCCAGAATCTCAAGGCGACTGTATCCTGTCTCTTGTTTTAGCAAATGAGATCATCTCCTCGACCCCGTGAATAAACGGGACAGTACTGGTAAGCAGGTACCGTTAGTATGAGGAGAACAAAGTTTCCGTATCTCACAGTAAGTCCGTGTGGTCACGCACAGGCACTGCACCCTGCAATCAAAACAGCTGGGTGACTTCAAGGCTCAGTGAGGAAGTGCCTGTGACCTGCACAGGCATAAAATGCTCCAAGGGATGAAGGCAGCTCGTTCCATCCTCGTCTGAGTCCAAGGATGTCTGGGGTCTGGGGGGCACCCTGGTGACCATTCCTGCCATCTGCTCCCGCCTTTTGTCTGCTCCAACTGCCTGTTTGAGGACACTAAGGCCTAGCTGGCTTGATGGGTGGCTGAAGGGCCAACGCTGCACCACTTTTCAGGATAAATCTCAGAAAGGAACTCTCATCATTACCCAGCCAAGGTGACCAGTTTCATCAAAGTTTGGGAATTACATGGGGAATCATCTGAAGAATGATTGATAATTGTAGCATTTTGTCACTTACTCACATAGTGAAGGGTTCTTATTAACCAGCCACTGGGACACCAACAGGCTACATCGACTCCTGTCAACTTACCTGAATCATTTGTGATTGTGAAAGGAGATTCCTATCCGGGGACTTTCACTTACAGATGATTGCAGACAACCTTCAACACTGGGTCCCATCGTGGGCTGAGCGTTTGTTGGTAAATGGACAGGAAGGATGAAACCCCAAGCTGGGCAGAGTGACGCCAAGTTCGAGAGGGTAGGGCCAAGGTGCTATATACCACAGGGGTCAGGGAAGCCCTGGGTTGAACCCCAGGCACAGGGCACTCCAATCTCTACAGAGCCATTTGGGCTGCTGCCTCACACAGCTTCCTGGATCCAGGTTCTTCTCACCATCCCCAGCAGATCAGTCACCGGATCCCCATCCACGTCAATCCCCTCCTCCTGGCCAGGCCTGACCTGCCCCGTGGGTAAGGGAACAGGGAGAGAGGGGTGGATCCCGGGAGGAGGGCAGTGGGGAGAGGATTGCACCGTCTTCGTGCAGTTCTTGCCTTTCATCTCAGCTACAGACTCCTGTGCTGTGTCCCTGCATCCTGCTACCAGGGGTCTTGGCCCCTCCCTGGTCCCTCTGTTGTACCACCACCAGGACAGCTTCTGCAGTGCCCACAGTCCAAAATGCTCCTCCCTCCTCCCCCGTCTCTACATCACAGCTGTCCTGGAAGGCTCTAGGAAGACAGCAGTCCAAGGAGACACACACACCTTGTGACTGTGCCATTGGGAGGAGCTGTCTGGCTCCTCCCCTTGGCCCTGAAGGGACTTCGCCTGGTCTGAGGTTGCATCAAACAGTCTCTCAGGAGCATTTCCTGCTTCTTTGGGAGCTCAGCCCCTGGAGTAAGGACCGCCTGGACCCCAAATACCTTTCCACATAACCCAGCAGCCAGGGCACGTGGTATCTTTTTGTCTGCCAATGTGCTATTAATTCTTAAACGGACTTTATTTCCTGTCTTTAGATTTACTAAAGTGATCTTTAACACCTTTTTCCTACAAAATATTTGTAGGTTTACACAAAGAATCTCATATTCCCTCCACTCAGCTTCCAGGAAGGAGAGGAAGACAAGACGTGGGCCACACTCAAGGTCTCTCCGGAACACCGCTGGGTACTAGGTGCTCGACGAAAAGCAGCTAGTGTAATTGGGGATGAAAGCAGTTCCCTTCATCCGCTGGAGGAGCTTCTGAGAAGCCACATTTGCCTCGAAATCCTCCAACGTTCTCTAATCACTTGCCTGTGACAGGTCCTTTCAAATACAACATTCCATGTGCTCTCGCAGGACCTAGTACCTGTCCGCAGGGAGGGTTCACCCCGCTCGCTCCACAGCACTTTCCTGCCCTATCCTCTGCAGTAACGGCCACAATGCCTGCGGGCTGGCAAGGTGCTCTCTGGCCCTGAAGCCAGGACACAGGCTCAGCCTCGGAAACTCAGCAGCCCTCCACGGGACCGGAAGTGCCCGAGCACCTGCTCAGGTGGCATCAGGGACCCTGAAAGCCAGGACCTTCCTGTGCGGCAGGCAGCAGACTAGACACAGAGGAAGGATGGTTAACTAGTTTCTCTTTACAAATCAGGCTAGAATACCCACCAAGAACCATCTTTCATCTCCAAGGAGGATTCTGAGCTGTTTTGTATTCAGCCTCGGCGGCCATTGCCTCCCTGCGATTTCCAGGACCATTCCGCACCTATGGCTTTGGAGTCTGACCATCGAGGGGAGCTGCGCCATCAGTGTAAGTGTCCAGCAGACCGTTTCCAAGAACACACCCCAGTGTATCCTACCCCGCGTTTGGGGCGCTTACCAAACCTCTTCAACTATATATGCCAGGACGGAGTACACTGTGAGCCACATCAAACGCCACTCCTCCCTGCAGCTGGAGCATTCTGAGTGTCCTAGCAGCTCAGGCAGGATAACCAGGTCTCTAAGCATCCCTGAACAAAGTGCATCTTCCCCTCTCGCCCAGGAGATGTATCCACGATCCCAGAGGGACTGCTCAGAGCAACCTCCCACCTGACACGTTCCTCTCACCACTAACAAGTGCCGTCTGCACGTCTGCCTGCCGCCACCACCCAGCTTCATTACCATCACCTCCCACAGAAGGACCCCCGTCCCCCCAGCTTCCCAAAGCCCCGAACTGCCCTGGCGCTGGGCACTTACACTTGGGTGCTCTTTCCCGCACCCCCAACCCCTCGCCCTATTTTTATTTGCCCTGTGGGACTTAGGAGACATTTCACCAACGTCCCGACGTGACTGCGGCTCCTAGACTATCCTAGGTGTGGGCTGTCCTGCTTTTCCGACTGTCCCCGCTGCTAACCCCGAGCCCTCCAGAGAGCAGAGGCTCAGCGAACATCTGCGGAATAAATGAAATGTTGAGCAGGGATCCTACTGATTCACACTACATTTCTCCTCTCTTTACTAGCCAAGAAAATCCAAGAGATAGATAGATAGATATGTCCATGTATATGGGTTTTTTTGGTTTTGTTTTGTTTGTTTTATAGAATGACAGAGGTGAATGAAAAAATTAGGTCAAACAATATATTTTTTACATGTATTTCTCCATTGACTGACCCACGTCAATTCCATCGATAACTCCTTTCATATTTCCAGGGAAACTTCATCCAGATACCACGTTACCTCGTCCAGGAATGCAAACTAATCTGGAAGGTTAATCATGTTGCTTTACAAAATAGGAAAACTCTTAGACTTGAATGGATCCGCAAAAATACACGAGAGATAGACGTCACTGACAGAGACACTGACAACATTTATTCCTTCTATTAAGAGGATCAGCACTTAAAAGATTTCTGATAAAACAGAGACAAATTTCTTTGTAATCGTAAGGAATACTAACCAACAAAGACTATACTCCACCTGGCCTGGGGCCTCACTCCTTAGAAGGCTGACTGCTCGCTCTCCAAACACAGGGTGAAGGATGGACTCCCTTCCTGCCCGGCAGGAGAAGCTGCTGGACAGGGGCCTGGAGGAGCCCGGCTGCAAGTCTGGCTCAGGCCTCCTCTTCCTCATCACTAGCAGCCTCATCTGACAGGGATGGGAAGGAACTGGGACCCCGTCTACTGGCCCTGTGTAAATGCTCCAGGACTTGCAAGTTGCTGATCTCCGCGTGGGCCCGGGGGCCCCACAGGAACTCGAAGCGAGCGGGATCGCTGTTGGCCACCTGCCGGTACTCCAGGTACCCCTCCTGCACCCACACTTTGGTGATGAGCTCCCTGGGCTCCCCGTAGATGAAGTGCTCCCTCCCAGCACGCAGCCCCAGCTTGCTCAGTGCTCCCCACACCTCCTCCTCAGGGAGGCGCTCTCCCTCCAGGTGGATCATGCAAAGGAGCATCACCAGGAGGCCGTTCTTGGGCATGCTCTGCCCATCGCCCAGCATCCCATCACAGGTGAGGCCCAGGGTGGGGACCAGGACATACCAGTGGCCCCCGGGATCCACCTCCTTCACATCCACCCCAAAGACCAGCTGCATGTACTCAGAGGCCTGGCTGAAGACCGCAGGGAAGTGGTCCTGGTATTCTCTGAGGAAGATACTCAGCATTTCTGCCCTGGTGGTCGGCTGCTTCCGGTGATACTTGAGGAGCAGGAAACCCACCAGGTCAGTCACCATCGAAGGCGCTGCATCATGGAGCAGGGACACGGCACAGGCAGAGTAGGAAGAGGAGACTGAGGAGGAGGAGGACCAGGGGGATGCGCCCCCCTCCCGCTCAGCCTCCATCTGCTGAACATCCATCAGGCCCCGGGAGTCTCTCGGGTCCTGAAGGTCTTCCGCAGCCTTGCGGAGCTCACTCATCTCAACGGGAGGCACGATGAGTGGTGTCGGGCAGCCGAGAGGAGCGAGGGAAGGGGTGACAAATGGGGACCCACGGGCCTGGGGGAGAGAGGGTGTGTCAGCAGGCTGGGCTGAGAAACCCACCCTGGGGGGCTCTGACAAAGGCCACTTACTGGTCTCCTCTCCAGGGGTGCCCTCGGCCTCACAGGGGCTCTCCTGCTGGTGGACGGTCGTCTGTGAACCTGTCGGGGGAAGTGAGGCAACTCCTCAGGGTGCAGCCGGCACAGCCGAGGTTCTGGGGGCAACAGGGGGTGTGTGGAGTGGACGTTGGCCTTGTGGGTTCCCCTCTGTTCTGGGAGCCCCCGGGTACACACTCAGGGCCCACACCTCAGCTGGCACTGCCGGCCTCCTGTGCTCTGTGACCCGAGGACACGTGTCTCACACCGAGGCCTTCACCTCCCGGTGTCTGGAGCCCCTGGGAGAGAAAGGAGGGGAGACCTCGGGTCTACACTGTGGCACAGCCCTGGACCCGCGTGTTGGCAGGAGGCCTGGGCTCTGGCAGGTTCCCAGTCTTCTAGGGTGGGAGGTCCTGTCCCCGCTAGCTCAGGGTCCTCACCGTGACTCCAAGCGGGACCTGGGATTCTGCTCTCCAACCACCTGAGTGCCCCTCCTTATAATAAGTCCCCGGTCTCTCTGAGCCCTGGATGCGGAAGTCAAGACACACCACGTGTGCTCATCCCGCCTGGGGGCCTCCCAGGGCTGACAGCAGGGGCAGGATCGGTTGCGTCCCCTCTGTTCTGGGGTTTATGGTCCCCTCACTCCTCCCTCGGGGTCCTCACCTTGAGTCTTGGCAGGAGCTGAGATTCCCCCCTCAGCCCGCCTGAGGCCCCGCCCGTCATATCAAGACGCCAGTCCCTCCGAGACCCGCATTTCACGAACTGCTGCGTGAGGTCATCCCGCCCCGTGGTCTCCCAGGACTGGCTCTGTTCTGGGGTCCAGGGTCCCTGAATGCTAAGTCGCGGTCGTCACCCTCACTCCCAGGCGGCTCTGAGATTCTCGCCTCCGCAGACCTGAGATCCCCGCCTCCCTTTCACTACGTCCCCAGTCTCTCTGAGACCCTGATGCGGAAGTCAGGACAAACCTCGTGGGCCTGACCTCCCCTCGGGCCTCCGGACAGCTGATAGCAAGGGCGCCTTTCTGTGGCGTGGCCTATCTTCTGGGTCCCGGGTCCCCTCAGTTCTCCCTCAGCGTCGTCACTCAGGCGGCATGTCATCTCCCCTCTGCCCACCCGAGGCCCCGCCCCTCATCCCTGGACCCCAGTCCCTCGGAGACCCGGATGTCAGGAAATGCTGCCTGACGTGATCCCGCCCTATGACCTCCCAGGACCGACTGTGTTTTGGGGTCCAGGGTCCTTCACTGCTCGCTCGCAGTCGTCACCTTCACTCCCAGTGGGACCTGGGATTCTCTCTTCTGCAGATCTGAGGGTTCCCCGCCACCTCACACAAAGTCCCCGGTCTCTCTGAGACCAGGGAGCCGCAGTCACGACACAACACGTGGGCCTGTCCTGCCCTCGGGCCTCTGGGCAGCTGATAGCAAGGTTCCCTGTCTGTGGATGGTCTCTTTTCTGGGTTCCGGGGCCCTTCCTTCCTCACTCAGGGTCCTCACTTTGACTCAGGCAGCATGTGGTCTACCTTCTGGCAACCCGAAGCCCCGCCCCTCACCCCAAGACCCCAGCCCCTCTGAGACCCGGATGGCAGGAAATGCAGCCGGTGCTCACCCTGCCCCAAGGTCTCCAAGGCCCAACACTGTCCCGGGGTGCAGGAATCCTCCGTTCTCCCTCGGGGTCCTCACTTTCACTCAGGCGGCATGTAGCCTCCCCTTGGAACCCCCGAAGCCCCGCCCCTCATCCCAGGACCCCAGTCCCTCTGAGACCCGGATGTCAGGAAATGCTGCCTGACGTGATCCCGCCCCATGACCTCCCAGGACCGACTGTGTTTTGGGGTCCAGGGTCCCTCACTGCTCGCTCGCGTTCTTCACCTTCACTCCCAGTGGAACGTGGGATTCTCTCCTCTGCAGATCTGAGCGTTCCCCGCCATCTCACACTAAGTCCCCGGTCTCTCTGAGGCCAGGGTGCCGCAGTCAGGGCACAACACGTGGGCCTGTCCTGCCCTCGGGCCTCCGGACAGCTGCTAGCAAGGTTCCCTGTCTGTGGGATGGCCTCTTTTCCGGGTTCGGGGACCCCTCAGTTCTCCCTCAGGGTCGTCACTTAGGCGCCATGTCGTCTAGCCTCTGGCCACCCGAGGCCCCGTCCCTCACCCCAGGACCCCAGTCCCTCGGAGACCCGGGTGTCAGGAAATGCCGCCGGTGGTCACCCTGCCCTGTGGCCTCCAAGGTCCAACACTGTCCCGGGGTGCAGGATCCCTGCGTTCTCCCTCGGGGTCCTCACCTTGACTCAGGCGGCATGTAGCCACCCCTTGGAACCCCCGAGGCCCCGCCCCTCATCCCAGGACCCCAGTCCCTCCGAGACCCGGATGTCAGGAAGTCAGGACCCCACGAGTGCTCATCCCACCCTGGCCCTCCCAGGGCTGACAGCAGGGCCGGGGATCTTTGGGGCCCCTTCTGTCCTCCCTCAGCGTCCTCAGCTTCAGCCCTGGCCGGGTCCTGGGACGCCCCCTTGTTGACCCGAGCCCACACCCTCACACCAAGGCCCTCACTGCCCTGAGACCCCCAGAGGAGTCTGTGGACTCACATGAGGCCACCAGGCCCAGGGCTTCCCAGGACTGTGGACGCCAGGGGCTGAGATGGATTCCCCGGGGATCCCGCAGCCCTCCCTCTGCTCCTCACCTGGGCTCGAGGCTGGGCCTGGGCCTGGGCCTCTCCCTCTGCCCAACAGATTATGATCCCATTGTACTCCGACCCTCCACAGCCAGGACCCCCGAGAGGGAAGTGGGGATGAGGGGGTGGGGATCTGATCCTCGCAACCCTGCCTGGAGTCTCCCAGGGGAGACCGCAAAACCGTCCTGGATGCCTGCCCCCGCCCCCGCGTCCCCTCACACGGTTCTACCTTGACTCCTGGCAGCACTGGGCTCCTTCCCTGTGCAGACCTGAAGCCGGCCTCCCTCACCCAGGCCCTCACCTCTCTCACCTCCCAAGGGTGGGGCATCAGTGCACGTGACATCCGGACCCAGTGCCCTGGAGTCTGCCAGGGCTGTCGGGGGCAGCTAGGGGTGCCGGAGGTGGATTCCCTGGGGTCCTCAGTCTCCTGTGTCCTCACCTTGACTCCTGACAGGATCTGGGAGCCACCCTCTGCCCTCCTGAGACTGCGTCTCTCAGACCTAGCCTCTGACTCCCCGAGTTCACTGAGGAGGTGGGGGCCGGGGACTGTTCAGCCTGACAGCCCCATCCGGGGGCCCCCAGGATTCCCACGCGGGGCCGGTTTGCATTCTTAGGGACCCTCTGTTGTGGGGTGGTTGGATCTCTCTGTCCTCATCCAGGAGGGTCCTCACCCATCCTCGCACACAAAGGCTGCAGTCCCCGCAAAGATGCTGGAGGGGACCTGCCTCCTGGTGACCGTGAAGGGGTAGAGAGCAACACACCTTCCCTCGGGGCCTCCTCGACCACCAACCTGACTTCAGAGACGGTCTGTTTGAAAGACTTACCTTTTCCTGAAGAGGCTGAGCAGTGGCAGGGGAGTTGCGGATCCCTTGCGTTGATGACTAGGTAATAGTACCTGTTCCAGAGCCGTGACTTTCACTTGTTAATTCTCATGCATAGTAAGAAGTACGTTTCTCATCTGCACCTACTGTGCGTGTATCTATGACACGTGTGTAGGCTGTGTGTGCTTATGTACGCGTACATCCACGCACCACCTGTGTATGCACTAACGCGTGTATCTGGATGCATGTTTATATTTTACGAGGGTTCGTATGTACGTGCAGACGGTATACATACTTAAGGTGTAAAAGTGCACCTGCTATAACCACGTGTGAATGGCTCTGGTACCGCCACCTTATTGTCCGTGTCTTCCTTACGTTCTGTTTAAGTGACGTGTTTTGCACAGGCCAGTCCTCACCCAGGTTTGATGTCAGGTGGGTATTAGCAGAGTCTCAGGAGGGAAATGCCTCAACTGACCCATCTTTCTTGCTGTCCCGGTAGAGCCCCAGGGCTGAGGCATGTGTGTCCGGGGCCCTGCCCCAGCTGTAGGCACGAAACCGCTCAGAAGCGGGAGATCTTTCCTCCTACCGGTCCTGCCATCTGCGTCTATGCAGCCCACAGCCCCTCCCCCACTCCCTGCTGCCCCCGCCATCCCGCAACAGAGGAGTCAGCTCCCCACAGACAGCAGTCATCCCTTCGGGTGTCCTCATGTTATTTTAAAGCCTTTATTTTTATAGCACCTTTAGGTGCACAGAATAACAAAGAGAAGGTACAGGGATTTCCCATTTACTTCCCGCCCCCACACCTACATAGCCTGCCTCCTTATCAGCAACCCACCAGAGTCGTCCATGTGTCAGAATTGATGGACCTACGTTGTCACCTAGAAATTAGAGTTTCCCTTGGGGTTCACTCTTGCTGTTGCACATTCCCTGGGTTTTGGCAAACGTGTATGACATGCCCTCATCACTGGGGTATCATGCAGACTATTTCACGTCACTAACCACCCTGTGCTGTACAGCGCCTATTCATTCCTCTCCCCACAGCGCCTGCAAACACTCATCTTCTTAGCGTCTCCATCATTTTGCCTTCACAGAACGTCACATAGTTGAAATAATACCGTATGTTGCCTTTTCAGAATCACTCAGTTTGTAATTGCATCGAAGGTTCTTCATGTCTATTCCTTGCTTGATAACTCATTTCTTTTTTGCACTGGGCGACACTCCATTTCCTACACATACCAAAGTGTATTTATTGACCGACGTAAGGACCTCTTGTTTGCATCTATAGTTTGGCAGTTCTAAGTAAAGCTGCTATAAACATCCATGTGTAGGTTTCTGTGCGGACACAAGTTTTCAACTTCTTTGGGTAAATACCCATATGGTTTCTGGATCATACGGTAAGAGTTTGTTTACTTTTATAAGAACCTGCCAAGCTGTTCCAATGTAGCTGTACCATCTTGTATTCCCACCAGCAATGAATGGGAGTTCCTGCTGCTCCAAATCCTCCCCAGCATTTGGTGTTGTCACTGTACCAGATTTTCCCAATTCCAGTACGTGTCTAGTTACGATGTGTGTGTGTGTGTGATCATCAAGTGACTCCTCACACCTGTTGATCACTAGGTATCAAGCTGGGAAAGGCACAGTCAAGCTAAAGATTTTGAGACTCCTGCCCAAAGCATCAGGAGGCAGCTTCAGTCACACTGTGTGTGCAAGATTTTGTCCTCTGGACATCATTCCTATTCCTCTTTCTAGGAGGAAAAGCAGAAGAGGCAACTGGAAAGCTCAGAGGAAAAGAATTTAGGATGGCTCTAGGTAACTCAGATTGGTTCCCACCTTGAGAGACCGTGTGTGAGCCCAAACGCTTCTGAAGCAACCACGTGGCGGGCACATCCTCCAAGTCGGAGCTGTGACCGTGAGAACTTGGAATGTGGCTCTGGGTGAGGAAACGTTTCCTCGGGGGGCCAGGGGAAAGGCCGACGGTGGAAACTTTCCCTGACACTCAGAGAGTCCCCAGAACACCCTCGCTCACAGAGCTCTGTGGTGGGCTGTGTGGATCAGGACGGAGCACCTGCAGAGGTCCTGATGCCTCCTCCCCAGGGCCAAGCCCCTCAGCACAGTCCATTCCCCTGTGCTGGTCCAGGGCCCCTGAGCGTCACCCATGCTGGGTCTAGAACAAGCTATGTCATGTCTAAGCACTTCTGGCACGCGAGGGGTCCCATTCTCAATAACAGAGCGGCGGTGAGAAGAGGAAACCCACCTGAGTCAGTGGACCGGGAGATACACACTGGTTCAGAAGCCTCACACTGTGGGGAAGGCACATCGTACACGCACAGTGACAACAGCTGCATCTACTGTCCACGTCCTTGGCCCAGACATTGTAGGGACAGGCCACACCGTGTGTAAACGCGCACCAGTGCTTTCAACGGGTACGATCACTATGCCCGTTTGACGGGCAGAAATCGAGGCACAGACGGTTTCCACGACTGGCTCGGCTTAGCGGCCGCAGGACACACATTCAGTCTGAGCTTTGTGTGTGTCGAAAGCCCTGTGCCCCACTGGTCTGAGCCGACTCGCCAACACTCACGGGGGCCCCAGCTGTCCTGCACGCTGTCCTACCAGCTGGTGCCTCATGCCACGTAGCTGAGAACACAGGGAAGCCAGGCATCGGTGCTCAGGAGAGCCTGACACCGGATTCTGCCCACGTGGCCTGTCCCAGCCCCGCGGGATCACCATCCATCCTGAAATGGAGACGGGGCCCCAGGAGGCGGGTCTGGGTCTAGGACAGAGGGTGTGAGGATGGAGAAGGCTCCTGGACGTGGGGGTAAAGGCTCGGCCCTCTGAAGTCTGCTCTTGTGTTCAGGCTGGGGCCCTGCTCCCACTTCCTCCTGCCCACTCTGCTCGGCTTCTCTCCCAGCCGACTGGGGGGCCCACGTTCTCCTGCAGGCTCACTGCCCTGGGCAGATGGGGTGTCAGGCAGGCGGCAGGCCTGTAGTTCAAAGCATGGTGCCCTCGGGTCCGGTGGGCTCTCAGGGCTCCCGCAAGGGGACGGGGATCCGCGCCTCAGGGCCCAGGGCAGGCACCTGTGTCTGGGAACTGCCCAGGTTTCCACATGGGGCACACGTGGCATGTTTGGTCCATGTGTGTGGTGTGTGGATGTACGTGTACATAAGCACATACAGTCTAGACATGATATAGATACACGCACAGTAGCTGCAGATGAAAAATGTAGTTCTTACTATGGATGAGAATTAACAAGTGAAAATCACGGCTCTGGAACACGTACTATTATCCAGTCATCAACCCAAGGGATCCGCAACTCCCCTGCCACTGCTCAGCCTCTTCAGGAAAAGGTAAGTCTTTCGAATAGACCGTCTACGAAGTCAGGCTAGTTGTCGGGGAGCCCGCGAGGGAAGGTGTGTTGCTCTCTGCCCCTTCACGGTCACCAGGAGGCAGGTCCCCTCCAGCATCTTTGCTGGGACTGCAGCTTTTGTGTGCGAGGGTGGGTGAGGGCCCTCCGGGGTAAGGACAGAGGGGTCCAACCACCCCACAACACAGGGACCCTAAGAATGCAAATCGGCCCCGCGCCAGAATCCTGGGGACCCCCGGGCGGGGCTGTCAGGCTGATCATTCCCCGGCCCCCATTTCTTCAGTGAACTCGGGGAGTCAGAGGCTAGGTCTGAGAGACGCAGTCTCAGGAGGGTAGAGGGCGGCTCCCAAGTCCTGTCAGGAGGCAAGGTGAGGACACAGGAGACTGAGGCCCCCAGGGAATCCACCTCCGCCCCACCCCCGACAGCCCTCGGAAACCCCTGGGCTCGGGGTCCAGATGTGATGGGCACTGATGCCCCAACCTTGGGAGGTGAGTGAGGTGAGGGCCTGGGTGAGGGAGGCCGGCTTCAGGTTTGCTAGTGAAGGAGCCCAGCGCTGCCAGGAGTCAAGGTAGAACCGTGTGTGGGGACTCGGTTTGCAGGCATCCAGGTCGGTTCTGCGGTCACCCCTGGGAGACCCCAGGCAGGGTTGCAAGGATCAGATCCCCACCCCCTCATCCCTGCTTCCCTCTCTGGTGTCCTGGCTCTGGAGGGTCTGAGTCCAAGGGGACCAAGCTCAGGTGGGCAGAGGGAGGTGTCCAGGCCCAGCCAGGAGTCCAGGTGAGGAGCAGAGGGAGGGCTGAGGGAACCCATGGAATCCATCTCAGCCCCTGGCGTCCACAGTCCTGGGAAGCCCTGGGCCTGGTGGCCTCATGTGAGTCCAGAGACTCCCCTGGGGGGTCTCAGGGCAGTGAGGGCCTTGGTGTGAGGGTGTGGGCTCGGGTCAACAAGGGGGCGTCCCAGGACCTGATGGGGCTCAAGCTGAGGACGCTGAGGGAGGACAGAAGGGGCCCCACAGATCCCCGCCCCTGCTGTCAGCCCTGGGAGGGCCAGGGTGGGATGAGCACTCGTGGGGTCCTGACTTCCTGACATCCGGGTCTCGGAAGGACGGGGGTCCTGGGATGAGGGGCGGGGCCTCGGGTGGCCAGAGGGGAGATCACATGCCGCCTGAGTCAAGGTGAGGACCCCGAGGGAGAACGGAGGGATCCTGCACCCCGGGACAGTGTTGCACCTTGGAGGCCACAGGGCAGGGTGAGCACCGGCGGCATTTCCTGACATCCGGGTCTCAGAGGGACTGCGGACCTGGTTTGAGGGGCGGGGCCTCGGGTGGGCTGAAGGGAGGCTCCATGCCGCCTGAGTGAATCTGAGGACCTTGAGGGAGGATCTAGGAGACTCTGGACTCCAGAATAGAGGGGACCCCAAGCTATCTACCCCTGCAGTCAGCCCTGGTAGGCCCTGTGCTGATGAGCACATGGCAGCGTGCCCTGACTTCCGCATCCGGGTCTCAGACGGAGTCGGGATGTAGTACAAGGAGGGGGAGCTCAAGGGGGCAGAGTGGAGAATCCCAGTTCCTGCCGGGCGTCAAGGTGAGGACCCTGAGGGAGGCCTGAGGGGACCAGAGACCCCAGCACAGAGTCGGTCCCGGGAGGTCATGGGGCCGGATCACCTCAGGCAGCATTTCCTGACATCCGGGTCTCAGAGGGACTGCGGACCTGGTTTGAGGGGCGGGGCCTCGGGTGGGCTGAGGAGAGAATCCCAGTTCCTGCCGGGCGCCGAGGTGAGGACCCTGAGGAAGGACTGGGGACACCCTGGACTCCAGAATTGAGGGGACCCCAAGATATCTACCCCGGCAGTCAGCCCTCGGAGGCCTCAGGCCGGACGAGCCCACGGCAGCGTGCCGGGACTTCCGCATCCGGGCCTCGGAGGGACTGGGGCGCTGCTGTGGGGAGCGAAGCCTCAGCTTGGGAAACGCAGGGCGGAGGGCCTGTCAGGACAGTGAGCAAGGACTGTGAGGGAGGACTGCGGGACCCTGGACCCCAGTACAGAGTCGTTCCTGGGAGATCATAGGGTGGCATGACCACAGGCACATTTCCTGACATCCGCGTCTCAGAGGGAATGGGGCCCAGGTTTGAGGGGCGGGGCCTCAGATGGGCTGAGGTGGGAATCCCCGTTCCTGCCTGGCGTCACGGTGAGGATCCTGAGGGAGGACTGAGGGAACCAGAGACCCCAGATCAGTGGGGACCCGCCGAACCGATCCTGCCCCTGCTTTTATCCCTGGGAGGCCCCAGGGCGAGATGAGCACACGTTGCTCTTTGGTGTCTCGACTTCCCCATCCGGGTCTCAGAGAGACTGGGGCCTTAATATAAGGAGGGGGGACCTCAGGTATGCAGAGCAGGGTATCCCCGGTCCCCCTGGTAGTCAAGGTGAGGACCCTGAGGGAGGACCAAGAGACCCTGCACCCCGGAACAGAGTCGGCCATGGGGGGCTATAGGGCAGGATGACCAAAGGCAGCATTTCCTGACATCCCGGTCTCAGAGGGACAGGGCTCCTGGTATGAGGGGCGGGGCGTCAGATGGGCAGAGGACAGAATCCTAAATTACCAGGGGGCAATGTGAGGACCGTGAGGGAGCCTTTGCCCTTGTGCTGGGTCTTGGAGGCCCCAGAGCAGGGTGACCAGGTGAGATGTTTTCTGACCTCTTACTCAGAGGTCCTTGGGAGGTGAAGTCCCTGGTCTGAGGAGTGTGGCTCAGATGTGCAGAGGGTGGTCTCCCCGGAACCCCCAGTAGGACTGGGCAGACCCCCTCCCCAGGTAGAGGGGGCCTCAACAGAAACTTGCTCCTCTGGTCCTTCCTGGGAGGCCCGGGTGTAAGTCAGGAGGCATCACCTCCCCACTTTATCCTCAAACTCAGTGCGATGGTGGTGTCGGCCTGCAGGGGACAACCTCATGTTAGCGGAGGGGAGGGTTCCAGGACTTGCTGGGCGTAAATGTGAATGTCTTGATACTGAGAGTAGAGAGCGAGCCCACAGAATCCGGCCCTGCCCCCTGTCATCCCTGAAGTCCCTGGGCAGGAGTGGCCAATGGTGCTGCCCCCTCACCTCTGCCCCAGGCTCTCAGGGAATTCAGACCTAGTTCTGAGGTTGGCAGAAGGAGCCACAACCGGTCAGCAGCAGAAGGACTCACAGGATGTGCCAGGGCTCAGGAAAAGGACCCTTTGGGTGGATGCAGGGCATGAGGAGACCCTCACCCCAAAAGAGATGGGAACTTACAGTGTCCGGCTTGAGCTGTTTCAGCCCTAGGAGTCCCCAGTCAGGTCTGGCCGGATGGGGCCTGCCATCACTTCCGTCACGTGGTTGGGGGTGGGGTATCTCAGGGTGTGAGGACCTTGGTCTGAGGGGAAGCATCAGGCCAGCAGAGGGAGCGGTCCTAGGATATCCCACGTGTCAAGGCAAGGACTCTCCGTGAGGACCAAATGTACCCCGCCATCTCAGGAGAGGAAGGACCCCACCGGGTCCAGCTGACCCGTGTTCCCAGCCCTGGAAGGAACAGTCAGTGGTGGCCCTAAGTGCCGTGCTCACTTCCATCCTGGGTGGGAAGGTGGGAGTCTTCAGGGAGTTGAGGTCTGGGTCTGACGGGCAGATGTCAACTCGTCATCCCAGGTGGGGGCAGGGGGGAAGAGCAGGCCCTGGCGGGAGTGAGATGCATGGCCTCCAGGCACTGAGGGCACCTCCGCCCAGGGCAGAGGGGCCGATCCCCGCTGCCAGTGCTTCTGGTTTTTTCGGGGGGCTGGGGGTGGATGTTGTGTAAATGGATCCTGGGACCAGTTTCCACGTAGGGGAGAGGTTCCCCGGACCAACAACAGTTCTCAGACAGCAGCAGAGTGTTCAAGAATTCAACTGCGTTCTGACACCGTCTAGCCAGAGATGGCATCAGACCCTCTGGTTCAGGCTCAGTCCTCCAAGACTGCCCTCCCCCCACCACTTCAGAAGCCCACCGCAAGGCAAGGTTCTTCCCTGTGCTGCTAAATGGCCAGCTGTAGGTTGGGGATTCCAACTCCCTCCTCCTTGGGTTTCCACCGCTGGTGACAAGTCGAGGCTGTTACTTGTCCTTCTGAAAGACGTGTCCTTCTGAAAGACCTCCAGAGGTTGCCACGCCCTCCTCCTCAGGTTTGGTTGATTTGCTAGAGTGGCTCACAGGTCTCTGACAAACGTATTACTTCCTAGATCACCAGCTGAACATAAAGGGCATGAGTCACGAAGAGCCAGATGGAAGAGGTGCTAGGGCCAAGGTGTGCGGGAGCGGGGCCGACTTCCCCGCTCTCTCAGACAGTGCCACTTGCCCCAGCTCTCTACCTGCTCACCAACCCAGAAGCTCTCCAAACCCATCCTCTTGGGGTTTGACGGAGGCTTCATTACATAAGCACGATTGGTTAAACCATTGGCCATTGGCAATTGAACTCAAATCTCCAGCCTTTCTCCCCTCCCTGGTGGTGCTGGGGAGGGGCCAAAAGATCCAAACTTTTAATCACATGATTGGCTCTTCTGGCAACCAGCCCCATTTTAGGTGCTTTGCAAACACATCTCATTGACATGAAAAACAAAAACAGCACATTCATCACTCTCAACACTGAGGACATCCCAAGGGCTTTGGGAGCTGTGAACAAGGAACTGTGCACAGAAACCAAAGTCAATGACCAGAGGTATCCTTGTCCTGAATCACAGCAGGGAAGGGGCCTCCTCTCCTTTCTCTCCCGGCTTTCAGGGAGGTGAGGACCTTGGTGTGAGAGGACGGGTCAGATCCTATCTGAAGGAACCACGCCTTGGCGACAGAGAGAAGAGTCCCGGGTCCTCCCAGGAGTCAAGGTGAGGGCCCGAGGGAAGGGTGAGGGGACCCGCACGCCCACAACAAAGATGGGACACCAAAGTAAACCTCGTTCAGCCCTAGAAACCCTGGGAAGGTCGATAAGCTTGTCCTCCCACAAGGCCACTGGGTCCCCACCTGTCACCGCTGCCCAGACTCCTGTCAGCTGCCAACACCTGTCATTATGTCCCTGGTTCAGATGAGTGAGCTCCGCCAGGCTGTGGAAGACCTTCAGGACCCAAGAGACGCCCAGGGCCTGGTGGATGTGCAGCAGCTGGAGGCTGAGCAGGAGGGGGCCGCATCCCCCCGGTACCCCTGCTCCTCCTCAGTCTCCTCTTCCTACTCTGCCGGTGCCGAGTCCCTGCGCCAAGGTGCAGAGCTTTCAATGATGGCTGACCTGGTGAGCTTCCTGCTCCTCAAGTATCACCGGAAGCAGCCGACCACCAGGGCAGAAATGCTGAGTATCCTCAGAGAATACCAGGACCACTTCCCTGCGGTCTTCAGCCAGGCCTCTGAGTGCATGCAGCTGGTCTTTGGGGTGGATGTGAAGGAGGTGGACCCCAAGGAGCACTTGTACATCCTGGTCCCCACCCTGGGCCTCACCTGTGATGGGATGCAGGGTGGTGAGCAGAGCATGCCCAAGAACGGCCTCCTGGTGATACTTCTGGGTGTCATCGTCCTGGGGGGAGGGGGGGTGCCTGAGGAAGAGGTGTGGGGAGCACTCGGTGTCATGGGGGTGTATCCTGGGAGGGAGCACTTCATCTACGGGGAGCCCAGGGAGCTGATCACCAAAGCGTGGGTGCAGGAGGGGTACCTGGAGTACCGGCAGGTGGCCAACAGCGATCCCGCTCGCCACGAGTTCCTGTGGGGGCCCCGGGCCCACGCGGAGACCAGCAAGCTGCAAGTCCTGGAGCATTTGTTTAGACTCAACAGTGAGGGTCCCATTTCCTTCCCGTCCCTGTCTGAGGAGGCCGTGAGCAATGAGGAAGAGGGGGCCTGAGCCAGACTTGCAGCCGCGCTCCTTCCAGGCCCCTGTCCAGCAGCTTCTCCTGCCGGGCAGGAAGGGAGCCCATCCTTCACTCTGTGTTTGCAGAGCGAGCAGTCAGCCTTGGAAGGAGTGAGGGCCCGGGCCAGCTCGGGGGGCACGGCGTACAGCATCTCTGGGCTCCTCCCGTCCTTTACGGTGACATGGAAATTGATCTTTGTTTCCTGTAGGTGTTTTTCAGTGCTGTTCCTATTAATAGAAGATTTAATAAGCTTCAGTATCTAACTTTGTGAATGACAGTGATCACAACGTGTGTATGCTTATCCAGTTCAAACACAACAGTTTTCCTCTTCTGTAAAGGAGACTGAAATCTCTCTCTCTCTCTCCCTCTCTCTTTTTTTTTTTTTGGTCATCCTGGATGACATAATATGGAATTGCAATTAGAATTGTTTGGGAAATGTGAGAGTAATTAGCAATGATACAGATGAGGGAAGATTTAGAACAATAAAAGTAAAAATAATTAACTTGCTTCTTACCCCTTCTTGTTTGTCATTTTATACGTGTAATATCCCTATGTTTAATTGGGTTTCCATGGGTTATTTAAGAAAGTAGGAGAAAATCAGTGTGAATCAACAGGATCCCTGCTCACCATCTCACTTCATCCGCACACATTCACCGAGCCTCTGCTGTCCGGAGGGCTCTGTGTTAGTGGGGACACTAGGAAAAGCAAGACACACCCCACACCTAGAAGGACAGGCTAGGAGCCCAGTCACATCAGGAAGATGGTGACATGTCCCTGAAGTCCCACAGAACAAGGGAAAGAAGCGGCGAGGCGGAGGGGGTCCGGGAGAGAGCACCCAAGTGCAAGTGCGCAGAGCCAGGGCAGGTGGGGGCTTTGGGAAGCTGGGCTTCCTTCTGTGGGAGGTGACGGTAATGAAGCCGGGTGGTGGCGGCGGCCAGACTTGAAGAAGGCGTGTTTTGGGTTTGAGAAGCCACAGTTCGGATGGAAGGGCGGCTGGGAGGGGGCAAAGGTTGTTCCTTGACTCCCTTCGTAGGAGCTCGGTGTTGAGTCCAGCTGGGAACCCTCCCCCACCCCTCAGTGTAACCTAGCCTCTAATCGGGAGAATTTACTTAGTTTCATTTAGGAGACATGCTTTTTGGCTGATTAGCTCTTCCACATCCTACTGAGCTGCGTGTTCTCTAACATGACCTGGATAACAAACCAACCAGCCAAGTGCCAGAGGAGGGAGTGGGAGGGTCTGGGGCCAAAGAAAATCAGAAGCACCTGCCAGTCATCGCGGTTCCAACAGGCAGCGCGCCCCGCGCGAGGTGCTTGGCGCACATCACACGCACCCCTGCAGTCCTGCGGGACGGGCCTCCTCACACCCGCCCACTGCACAGATGAAGACCCTGAGGTCGTGGGGCTCGGGAACCTTCCCAGGATCACGTGCTAGTAAGTGACGGGGTGGGGCCGAGACCCCTGGTCTGAATTCATCTAGAGCCCACGCTGCGCCCACCCATCGCAGCCTGCGGCCCACCTCCTGACCCAGAGTCCACTTCTCTCCTCAGTGTCCTCGTGGTGTCTGTCGGGTGACAGAAAGTAGGATCCTGAGGCCCAGGTAGTAAAAGCTGGACCAAGAAAGGAAGGTGACTGTGACAGTCAAAGCCAGGGTGAGGACTGTCTGCGGTTTCTTGAGAGCTGACCCTGCCAGTTGGTGGCACTGCTGTCCAGTCCCAGCCCTTATCCCACACGACAGCACCCTGCCCTGGTCCCCTCCTTCCCCGGGGCCCTCCTGGCCAACTCGAACCTGACCTGCTGACTTGGTCATCACAGGGGGTGGGGGTGTGGAGAGAGAGACAGAGACAGAGACAGAGAGAGACAGAGAGAGACAGAGACAGAGGCAGAGGCAGAGACAGAGAGAGACAGAGACAGAGAGACAGTCACGGAGACAGACACAGGGACAGAGCGAGAGCCAGAGCGCGAGACCGGGCTTGAGACTGGGATTGGGTTTGTGGTTGACTGGGTCTTGAAGGCCACATTTCTTATGGGATAACATCCCTAACGTAGACTTTTCAGAAGCTGCAGAAAAGTTAACACTAGGGAACATCCTGACACCGTCTCCCTGTCCCCAGTGGGGGAGGGGAGCGGCCGTAACAGAGCTTGCCTGGGGCTCCTTTGGAAAGTGCATTGCACCCGACGGCCCCTGTGCCATTTGAGCTTCTAAGGATGGCTTTCCCGGGTCTCCTTGGCTTTGGACAACTACGAAATGAGTCATCACTGGACAAGGAAGACTCCCCTTTGCTGCTGTCCCTGTGGGGTGCAGGTGGCTTCCGGGCAGACACAAGGCCCCCAGTCTGGGCTGAGGCCGTGGGCTCGGGCGTCCGCAGTGGACCACAGGCCGGCTCTACTTCTCCGTCAGGCGGATCCTAGGCCCACGACTCCACCTTCCCCGGCCCGGGCCGGGCCTTCCCTGCCACCTGCCCCGGGTCAGACGGGAAGAGTCCACGGCGCTGCGCCGCAGAGCGCTCAGCACCGCCAAGGGACGGCAGGCGCCCTCCGACCTGCTCGAACTGTCGCAGTGACCGTGCACAGCTGCTTTCAAGGACACTGAAGCCAGCTCCTGGGCGACATACAAATTTGTTCGTTCCAAGATACGCTGGGGACCACGTTCACGTCCTGTCCTAGTCTGCTGTCCTCAAGGACCTCTTTCCGGGTCTGGAGGGGGAGGCAGATACACCCAAGCTCTCAGGGAGACAGGAGCACCCCACCTTGGGACTGGACATGCAAGGCGGGCTGTGGGAGCCTTGGGAGGGAGCCTGGGACCACAGGAAGACCCGACTGCCGAGGTGGCCTTGAAGCCGGGCCGGCCTTGAAGCCGGGCCCCAACATGCAGAGCGGCCTGTGGATAGAGACGGGCATTGCCACCCGACGAGGCAGCTTGAGGACATGCCCAGACAGGGGAGTTCTTGGCGGGTCCCAGAGCAGCCGGGGACTGGGTGCGGGTCTGGCCCAGGGCCCATGGACGGTGACGGAGAGCGGTTGGGGGTCCTCTGGGCTGGCGGACACCGGGGGCTAAGGCAGGCGCAGCGGCCGGCGGGCCAGGCTGGGAAAGGCAGGCCTTGGACGTCGTGAGGGCTGGTATCTGAGTAACAGGTGTCCTGAGCCATGGCTGAGAGCGACCCCTGGGGCGCGACACAAAGCCACGGCCCAGCCGGCCCGGGGCGGGGGCGGGGGCAGGGAGGGCAGGGGTGCGTGGGATGGAGGGAGGCAGACCTGTGAGGGGGCAGGCCCACCAGACCCAGGGTGTGAGGGAGGGCTGGAAGGAGCGGGCGGCAGGCGAGGCCACAGGGCTGGGATCGGCCCGCCGATGTCCCAGCCTTTTGGCCCCCTCCTGAGACGTCCCCGTGGCCTCCACTGAAGTTCGAACTCTAAGGACACGTCCCTGCAGGAGGGAGTGACCCGAACAAGTGCTCTGTAAACCTGTTTAGAGGCACAAAGACCTGCGCCCAAGCTCCAGTCTCGGCCTAGGAGCTCCACGAAGGCTGACAGCCCTCAGACTCGAAGGCCCCTTGGGAGAATCTCTTTCGAACCCCTTGCCCTCCCCTTCTGGAACAGGGAGTGGCCCTCAGAGAGGACAGACGCCTCTCCTTAGCGGCAGAGCTGGGATGAGGACCTAGGAGCCCGGCAGACGGGCCTTTCCAGGTCCCATTCTCTCTCCCTGTGCAGTGACTATGAAGAACAGTCACCACAGCGGCTACAGAACACGTGTCCCCCCAGACCGCTGTCCTGTCTGTCCTGCCATCTGTGGTGAAGACGGCTCTCGGGCGGGACTTGTCCCATCCCACACACAGAGCCTCATCTATTTTCAGTCACACGTGGACGGGCTTTCCGTTGGTCACGTCTAGCTCAACAAGTAGGAACTGTCCTTGGCAGTGAGTCTGTAGAGTAGGCCCCTTGAAAAGTACCGGACCCAGGGCAGGCAAAATTATTCAGTGTACCTGCCACCGAGGTGACGGCGGGACGGGTACCCAGGGCTGTGGGCGGGGCTGGCTCAGGGAAGGCGAGCAGGGCAGGCCTGGGAGCAGACCAGGGAAATGCTTGCTCTCAACAGATCAGAATACATGCTGAACCCCCAGATCAAGGACTGCAAAGGGGAAGAAGCAGGGCAGAGCCGAGTTGGAAGCGGAAGGCCAGCAATCTGGCAGGGCAGGAGCCTAACCCCCCCAGTGACAGGGAAGAGGAAAGAGGGCCTTAGAGCAGCCTCAGGGGAGGCTGAATCCGAGGTCTGAGGGAGGTGTTCTGACGCGGACTAAGGCAGGTGTTCTGAAAGTGAGTGCTCTCGGGCCACGAGGAGTTTCTATGGCAAGAAATGGGCACTAAAGAGGATCCCATGTGCTCTGGAGAGGGGTGGGGCTGCGGACAGCAGAGCTCAAAAGGAGGCTCCAAAGCACAGGGGAGGATGCGGCCATCCGCTCACGCGGCACGGGGGGAACCCTATGTGCCAGGTGCTTTGGTGACACTGAAGTGGGACGTGGGGAGTGCCCCCACACGCTCCCACACAGCCCCACTCTGGGGACAGCTCGACCCAGGGGCAGGAGAACGGGACACTTCCTTATGGCCCATCAGAGCTGGACCGACCAGCCAGCAGGAGCAGCTGGAAGAGACCAAGGCAGGAGCTGTTGGGGGGGGGGCGGGCGCTGCCAGCCAGCCCGGGCCAACCAGCCCACTCGGACCACCACTTCCGGGAGGTGCAGTCGCCCGGGGCCCATCTCACCCCTGCCGCCTTGGTGGCAGCCAAGCCAGGGCCAGCCAGGGCCAGCCAGGGCCTGGCCCTTGAACAAATCGGAGGCTGGCAACAGGCCTCCCCAACCTTTGGGGATGGAAACAGGATCATGTCTCTCCGCCCACTCAGGGCCTGGCCCCTGGGAGAAAGGTGCCTGGCAGCAGATGGGAGCCTTTCGCCGGGACCTTGAACATACCTTCCTACACTTCTGGAAAACAGAGAAGCTGGGGGCTCTGTACCCCTCCCCTCCCCTCCCCTCGGCCAGGGCTCCCTGTCCAGACCAACTCTGGGACCTCACGTGACACATAAAGAGGACGATGACCAAAGTCGCTGGTTGCCCTGCTACCGAGATTCTAGAATTCTGCGGACACTATTTACTGGGCGTCCCTGCTCAGACTGAAGGCACTTCTGCCCTGAGAGCTCAGTGATCTGGTCTCAGGGAGAGCATGTGCCTGGTCTAGACTAGCTGCATGGCGAGTCAGAGCCCCGACGAGGAATATACGGCCACGGCGGCCCCCGCAGCTGATGGAGAGCCCCCAGCGGGGGCCCCATCGGGTTCATCCCCGGATCCAAAGGTGGATTCGAGGGAGATTTTGGAGAAGCCCGGCGACCAGGCCGAGAGCCAAGATCCAGGCTCCCAAGACAACCAGCCACCACAGGACCCAAACCCAGGTCCCGCCAACGTGGACGGAACCCACGGTGTTCTTGGGCTCTCCTTCCCGAGAAAGCTCTGGATGATAGTGGAGGACGAGGCCTTCAAGTCCGTGCGCTGGAACGACAAGGGAGACATGCTGATCATCGAGGAAGACCTTTTCCAGCGGGAGGTTCTTCGCCGGCGCGGCGCAGACAGGATCTTTGAAACAGCTTGAAGAGCTTCATCCGCCAACTGAACCTCTACGGGTTCAGGAAAATACACCTGCCCGGCACTCTGGGTCGCTCTCCGGGGAAGAAAAGGCTGATGGTAACGTAGACAGCCCTTCCGTCTCCCGAGTTCTCTGTTCCTGGAACAGCTTCCCAGTCCTGAGCGGATGAGTGATGTGCTGAACGGGGTTCATTCCCGAGGGGGACTTTTTTCCTGCGAGCCAGTACTGAATGAAGGCTGAGGCAGTCCGGCGTGTCATGTAAGGCTCGCCCCTTAGAGATGCCCTGCGGGTGTGACCGAAGACCCAGGGGCCACTTCACGTCAGGGAGCTAGAGTGACACCTCAGCCCAGGCACCACGTAGCTTTAGTGAGCGCACACTCCAGGGCGAAATAAACCTTGCCAGGAATTTAAAAAGACCTTTTCTCCACAGTCAAACAAGACCTTTATGATGGAGGTGGGCGGGGAGGAGTGAATATTTCCCCCGAAATGACGAGAATGATTCATGTCCTTTCAGATCTACCACAACTGCAACTTTCAGAGAGAGAAGCCCCTGCTGATCGAGAACATGTGGAGAAAAGGTGACCCGAGAGCAACTGCTCGGCCCGCTTCCAGCGCAACCACCCCAAAGAGAAAGAAGCAAGCCGCCCCACCTATGAGATGCACCCAGTTTTTCCATCAGAATGACTCCACCAAAGATGCCGACAGGAAGACCCAGAGGGAAGCCCCCCGTGCTCAGGTGCCCAGCGGCATCCGGGCCTTCATGCTCCCTGGCGTCCTGTCTGCCGGCCGGGTGGCCAGGTTGGTGGTAGTGCAGCGTCCCTCCAGCGAGCAGGGCGGCCCGAGTGGGGAGGGCACCTCCAGGAATGTCACGCTAGTGCCCCCGGCTACTGCCGGAAGGGACGGTGCAGGGGAGCTGCCCAGAAGCCCCCCCGTTTGCCCCGATCCCAGCTCGGTGGTGTCCACGTGCAACACGGGTTACTGCATGCTGCTCGCGGCCCTTCTGCTCATGGCCCCCAACCAGGAGGCCCGCGGCAGATGAAGAGCCCGAGGGCTCTTCAGATTACAAGTGTGCTCTCTGCGAACGGTTCAAGGACAACCCAAAGCCCTGAGCTCACAGACCACTAGAGACACACGAAGAGCACCGTCCTGTAACCATGAACATTTTGGGCTTTAATAAAGACAAGCAAAACTCCCCGGGGCTAAATAAAGAATCTGCGAGAACCGCGGGTCCGTGTTCTTTCTCGCGTTCAATTCCGCACACGTCTCACCAGATAAGCCCGCGGAGGCTGGAGACCCCGGCCGGGGGCAGGCTTTGGTCCCCATCGGCCTCTTTCATCTGAAGCTGTGGCATTTCGGACACCCGCCCAAGGAGGTGGGGAGCGAGCACTGAGGCGAGCCCAGGGAGGTCTGGTCCCCTGGGCCGGGCCTGCCCGTCAGGGGACAGACAGCCTGGCTTCTGACCTCGGGGGTGTCTCCCCCCCACTACTCATGCATCCCGGAGCAGGAGGGTCTTCCTCCTGGGTCCCCCAAGGATGCCAGAAGTTTCTGACCAGCAGCTCAGCGTCTCCAGCTCCCGATCCAGGGGCCCCCCCCACAGAGGCCCGCCGAAACGTAGGGCCACCCCCTCCACCAAGGGCTGAGAGCGCTGCAGCCTGGCTCCGAAGAGACGGGGGGTTGCAGTCAAACGCCTGGGGGGAAGCCCGTCACCCTCGAAGGTAACAACCACTGGAATCCCTACTCTCAAGTGACCAAACCCCCCACAAATGTATAAAAGATCTCCCACCAGGCGAACACCAGCACTGCTCACTTCCATCAGGGCTGTAGTTAGGACCCTTTCTTGGCACGTGAAGCGGCCGTGCGGCACGTCTAACACACCGGCTCCGTGAGCCAAGGGACACTTTACAACAGGGCGAGAGTCATCTGCGAGGCAGACGGTGCTGTTTCTGAGTCCGATGTCCTCTTGCCCGTGAGTCAGGCCGTCGCTGGCTGGTGACTCTCTGGCAAGCACTCAGCGCCTGCTCCAGCCGTCCCACATCGTCTCCTGGATGCTCTTCAGACCCTCTAGGGGTTGTGACCAGAACAAAGGCGGGGAAAACACTCACCAGCTCTCTCAAAACATATTTCTCTACACAATCCAGAATCAGCAGGGCCAGAATGAGCGGTCTGCAAGGCCGCTTCCCCTTGTCCTAGAGGTCCAAAGTCCTTGAGACTCTGTCACCGAGCCCAGGGAGGCATCTCCCTGCAGGGGTCCCGCTCCCCCGTCCCCGCGTCCCAGTGGACACATCTGTTTCCGGGAACAGCACAGAGTGGGGAGTGCCCTCCAGGGCGGCGCCGATTCAGAGCGAACCAGGGGAGCACGTCCAGGGCGTGACGGCGAGCTGACCGTGTCACGGTTTAGCTTGGTCTCTCGGTCACCTCCCCTCAAGAGCCCACACTGCTCAGGCCTCCTGCCCAAAGGGGATCAGGTGCTTGGGGACGTCTACCTGGAAGACGCCCTTTCTGCCTCTCCTGGGCACGGGCTCCAGTAACCACCGGGGGTTGGAGAGCGTGCTCAGGTACTTCTGCTGCAGGTTGCTCAGGACGGCTCGATTCTTCAGTTCCACAACCTCCTCGGGACCTAAGTTTTCTGGGCACAGCAAAGTGTCCCCAACGTCAACGAGCCCTGTGCACAAAGAGAGAAGCACCCAGATGTCTTCCCTTCCACAAACCAGGCCTGCCCCTAAGAGAACATGGTTATTCAAGGTCACGACCACTGGAGACGGAGGCGATATCAGCACGTGGACCCAGAGTGAACTGGGTCGCTCTGGCTGAGCATTTCCGAGGTACCGGCGTCCCTCTTCAGGGCACTTGGGGCGAGGCCGAGGGAGGGAGACATTTTCTTCTCATTGCTCCCCCAAATTCTAATTCCATGTTATCTTGTTCAGGATGACACAGTAAGATGGGAGATTTACAACTGGTTTCACAAAACAGCAAAACTCTTGTGTTTGAACTGGATAAGGATACAGACATTGGGATTAATGCCATTGACAAAGTTAGATGGTGAAGCTTATTAAATCTTCTGATACAAGGAACACCACTGAAAAATTCCTACAGGAAACAAAGATCAATTTCCGTGTCATCATAAGGGACGGGAGGAGCCCAGAGATGCTGTACACCGTGTCCCCCCAACTGGCCCGGGCTGTCACCCCTTAGGAGGCTGCCTGCTCGCCCTCCAAATACACAGTGAAGGATGGACTCACTTCCGGCCCGACAGGAGAAGCTGCCGGACAGGGGCCTGGAAGGAGCCCGGCTGCAAGTCTGGCTCAGGGCCAATTTTCCTCATTACTCAATACCTCTTCAGACAGGGACAGGAAGGAACAGAGATTCCTTGTATTGACCCTGAGGAAATGCTCCAGGACTTGCAGCTTGCTGGTCTCCGCATGGGCCCGGGGCCCCCACAGGAACTCGTGGCGAGCGGGATCGCTGTTGGCCACCTGCCGGTACTCCAGGTACCCCTCCTGCACCCACGCTTTGGTGATGAGCTCCCTGGGCTCCCCGTAGATGAAGTGCTCCCTCCCGGGATACACCCCCATGACACTCAGTGCCTCCCACATCTTCTCCTCAGTGGCGCACTCTACCTCCAGGAGGATCACACCTAGGAGCATCACCAGGAGGCCGTTCTTGGGCAAGCTCTGCCCACCGCCCAGCATCCCGTCACTGGTGAGGCCCAGGGTGGGGACCAGGACATACAAGTGCTCCCTGGGGTCCACCTTCTTCACATCCACCCCAAAGACCAGCTGCAGACACTCAGAGGCTTGGCTCAAGACCACAGGGAAGTGGTCCTGGTCAGCTCTGAGGACCGCATTCAGCATGTCTTCCTTTGTGGTTGGCTCCTTTGTGCGGTACTTGAGGAGCAGGAAGCCCACCAGGTCAGCCGCCTTCAAATGGAATGGGTCTGGGTGTGAGGACTTGGCATCTGCGGGGTCCAGGCCGGTGCTGGGCCTCTCCTCATCTTGGCTGCTGGAGGTGTCGTCTTCCGACTGGCTCCATGGAGGGGCGGCGTCGTCAGCAGTGGGGAAGGAGAAGACACCCCGAGGGCTCTGCGGGGCACTGGGTGTCCCAGAGTCATCCACCTCCTCCAGGGTGTCCAGGAACAGGACGGAGGAGGAGGAGGAGGGGCAGGGGGAGGAGGAGGAGGAAGAAGAGGATGAGGGAGACAAGGGGGATGCATCCTCCTCCTCCTCAGCCCCCATCTCCTGCGCAACCACCACATCCTCAGCCTCTCTTGGGTCCTGAAAGTCGGCTTCAGTCTGGTGGAGGTCACCCATCTGAACCACAGGCATGACGACGGGTGTCCGGCAGCCGACAGGAGTGGAGGCAAGGGTGACAGATGGGGACCCACGGGCCTGGGGAAGAAAGGGAGTGTCAGCAGCCCGGGCTGAGAAACCCACCCTGGGGGGCTCTGACAAAGGCCACTTACAGGTCTCCTCTCCAGGGGTGCCCTCGGCCTCACAGGGGCTCTCCTCCTGGTGGACGGTCGTCTGTGAACCTGACGGGGGAAGTGAGGCGCCTCCTCAGGGTGCAGCCGGCACAGCCCGAGGCTTTGGGGGCGACAGGGGGTGGGTGGAGTGGATGTTGGCCTCGTGGGGTCCCCTCTGTTCCGGGAGCCACCGGGCACACACTCAGGGCCCACACCTCACCTTCAGTCCTGGCACTGCCGGCCTCCTGTGCTCTGTGACCCGAGGACATGTGTCTCAGACCTAGGCCTTCACCTCCCGCTGTCTGGAGCCCCTGGGAGAGAAAGGAGGGGAGACCTCGGGTCTACACTGTGGCACAGCCCTGGACCCCCGTGCTGGCAGGAGACCTGGTTCCCACTCTTCTAGGGTGGGAGGTCCTCTCCGCGCTAGCTCAGGGTCCTCACTTGACTCCAAGCGGGACCTGGGATTCTGCGCTCCAACCACCTGAGAGCCCCTCCTTATAGTAAGTCCCCGGTCTCTCTGAGCCCTGGATGCGGAAGTCAGGACACACCACGTGTGCTCATCCCACCTGGGGGCCTCCCAGGGCTGACAGCAGGGGCAGGATCGGTTGTGTCCCCTCTGTTCTGGGGTCTCTGGTCCCCTCACTCCTCCCTTGGGGTCCTCACCTTGACTCCTGGCAGGACCTGGGATTCCCCTCTCAGCCCACCTGAGGCCCCGCCCATCATACCAGGATCCCAGTCCCTCTGTGACCGGCATTTCAGGAACTGCTGCCTGAGGTCATCCCACCCTATGGCCTCCCAGGACTGACTCTGTTCTGGGGTCCAGGGTCCCTCAGTGCTCCCTCGCGGTCGTCTCCTTCACTCCCACTGGCACCTCAGATTCTCTTTTCTACAGACCTAGGACCCCCCCACCCCTTACGCTATGTCCCGAGTCTCTCTGACGGAGATGCAGAAGTCAGGACACTCCGATTGGGCTCATCCCGCCCTGGGCCCTCAAGACGGCTGACAGCAGGGGAACATTTATGTGGAATGGCCTCTTTTCTGGGGTCCTGGGTCCCTTCCGTCTTCCCTCAGGGACCTCAATTTGAGTCAGACGGCATGTAGGCTCCCCTCTGCCCACTGCAGGACCCCCCCCATACCAGGACCCTACTCTCTACGAGACTGGGATGTCAGGAAATGTCACCTGTGGTCATCCTGCCCTATGACCTCCCAGGACTGACTCTTTTCTGGGGTCCAGGGTCCCCTGAGTCCTCCCTCCGCGTCCTCACCTTGACTCTCGGCAGGAACTGGGATTCCCCGCTCAGCCCACTTGAGGCCCCGCCCCTCATCCCAGGACCCCAGTCTCTCCGAGACGAGACCGTGATGTCAGGAAATGCGGCCTGGGGTGATCCCGCCCTATGACCTTCCAGGACCGATTCTGTTCTGGGGTCCAGGGTCCCCGCAGTCCTCCCTCCGGGTCCCCACTTTGATGCCCGGCAGGAACTGGGATTCTCACCTCGGCCCACCTGAGGCCCCGCCCCTCAAACCAGGACCCCAGTCTCTCCGAGACCGTGATGTCAGGAAATGCGGCCTGGGGTGATCCCGCCCTATGACCTTCCAGGACCGATTCTGTTCTGGGGTCCAGGGTCCCCTCAGTCCTCCCTCACAGTCCTTGCGTTCTGTCCTGACAGGCCCTCAGCTCCGCCTTCCCGACCTGAGGCTTCGCCCCCCATACCAGCGCCCCGGTCCCTCTGAGGCCCGGATGCGGAAGCCCCGGCACGCTGCCATGTGCTCGTCCACCCGCGGCCTGCCGAGGTAGAAATCGTGGGGTCCCCTCTCTTCCGGTGTCCAGGGTCTCGTCAGTCCTCCCTGAGGTTCCTCATTGTGACTCCCGCCAGGAACTGGGTTTCTGCCCTCAGCGCACCCGAGGCCCCGCCCCTCATACCAGGTCCCCGCTCGCTCTGGGACGCGGACCCGGATGTGAGGAAATGCCGCCCGAGGTGGTCCCGCTCTACGACCTCCCGGGACCGACTCTGTTCTGGGGTCCAGGGTTACCGCAGTCCTCCCTCTGGGTCCTCACCTTGACGCCAGGCGGAAACTGGGATTCTCCCTCTCTGAGCCCCCCCGTCCGCGAACTTACACTAAGTCCCCGGTCTCTCTGAGACCAGGTGCCGCAGTCAGGACACACCACGTGGGCCTGTCCTGCCCTCGGGACTCTGGATGGCTGAGAGCAGGGGCGCCTTTCTGTGGGATGGCCTCTTTTCGGGGCTTCTGGGTCCGCTCCGTCCTCCCTCGGGGTCCTCACTTTGACTCAGGTGGCTTGTAGTCTCTCCTCTGCCCACCTGAGGCCCCGCCCCTCATACCAGGTCCCCAGTCCCTCTGAGAGCCCGGATGTCAGGAAATGTGCCTGTGGTCATTCCACCCTATGGCCTCCCAGGACAGACTCTGTTCTGGGGTCCAGGGTCACCGCAGTCCTCCCTCAGAGTGCTCACCTTGACTCCTGGCAGGACTTGCGAGTCTCCGCTCTGCCCCCTTGAGGTCCCCCTCTCTAAACTAAGTCCCCCCTCCCTCTGAGACCCGGATGCGGAAGTCAGGGCACGCTGCCATGTGTCTCCTAGGGCTTTCAGCAGGGCAGGTTTCTCTGGGTCACCCCACCCCACGCCCCAGTTCTGGGGTCCAGCATCCCCTCATTTCTCCATCTGCATGCTCACCTTGGGTCCTATCAGGCCCTGGGCCCTCCCTCTGCCCACTTGAATTTCCTTCCCTGAGAACCAGGCCCTCCTCCTCCTAGTCCCCCCGAGAAGCCTGGCCAGGATCCCCTAGGGCGGAGACGGATGCTGTGGGGCCTTCGTTCTCCCTCAGGCCCCTGCCTTGACTCCCTGTAGGGCTGGGCTTCCTCTGGGCCAGTCTGGAGCCTCCTCCCAGACCCAGGCCCGTACCTTTCTCAGACCTCCCAGGCAGAAGTCAGGGCACATCACATCCAGATGCCATGCCTCGGGGTCTCCCAGGGCTGAAATCAGGTCCAGGCTGGATTCCTCGGACCCCCTGGGAAAGATGCCCCTCCCCATTACTCGCTCCTGAAGTTCCTAACTTGGCTCCTGGGTCCTTGATGAAATGCTGGTTGGGCCGGCTCCCTCCCTGTCAGCTCTGAGCTTGTGTCTCAGATGCACCCCCTGCAGAAAATGACTCTGAGTCCTAGACTCCATGCTGGGTGGGGAGCTGCAGCGCCCCTGACCGCCGCGGAGGGTCAGAGAAGAAGCACCAGCCAGCCAGACTTCGGAAACGTTTCCCTCTAAAAGGAAGCGGCTGAGCAGCCGGACTTGGGGACGTCCTGCTCTTTCGAGGTTATCTAACATTTCATAGTTCAGAGCACTGATTTTCATTCTCTTAAGCCTCATTCAGAGTCAGAAATACATTTTACATCTCACCAAGTTTCCGGAAAGCATAGCCACTCTTAGGCTGCCTGATTCACTCCGATGCTCCATACTCTTGTTTCTCGTCCAGACTTTCTCTGCTATTTAAATGGTCAATTTTGAAAAGGACAGGCCTCATCCACTAAGGTGACTTCAGGTGGTTATTAGCACAAATTCTGCTGCCCTTAATCATCCCATCCTTCACACTGCCCTGATATTTCCCCATGGCTTCTGGCCTCTGTGGCCAGAGATGCTGAGCTCTCTCCCAATTTTCACAGTGAAACAAGGGTAGAAGTTTAAACTTTTCCTCTTACCCATCCTGCCATCTGCTTTTATCCAACACACACACACACACACACACACACACACACACACACACACACACACACTTAATTCCATTCTCCCGTGTAATGTTTTCCGGGGTTGATTTTGGAAACAGAAGACAAAATCTCAAGATTGACTGTCATCTTGGCAGATAAACTTAGAGCACTAAATCTGTGGGGGGAAAAAAGACAGAAAAAAGAAAAGAAAGAGAGAAAGAGAAAGAAAAGCAAAAGGGGAATTGATATGGTCACAATAGTTCATTCCCCATCAATGGATATGGCATACTGCTCTTTGGGGGAGCTCTTTAGCCTGAATCTACCAGTAAACTTGTATAATGCCTCCGTCAAGGCCTTGTATACATATTTGTTAGGCTTCTTTTTAGGTAACATTTAACTTTTATTGCAGTTATAAATTGAGGTATTTTTCTGTTACGTGTTCTAAATAGTCATCGCTTTTGTATGGCAAGGCTCTTGGTTTTGCTGTGGTGATCTTCCATCCACTATTTTTCTGAAATCTCGTATTCATTTGACTCTTCCATGGGCCCATTCCTTTGAATCTGCTTAGATACGTCATCGTGTTGTGACGAGGAACATTCATTCTTTCTTTTCAATATATGTATTTCTTATTTATTTTGATATCCGTAGCTCGGGCTTTCTGTTTCAGGGCAGCTTCAGAAATCAGAGGTGATCACATCTTTTTAGGACCTGTTCATGACAAGAATGCTTCTAACATTTCACATTTCTGTATGTTTGCTGCCAATTGTAGGAAAGGGAATTTACCTTCCAATCTTACCTTGCTGAAGTTCCTGCCATGAACTCGTGCTGAATATCTTTCAAAGGCTTTTCTGTCTCCGTTGACCTGATCAAAACTTTTTTTCTCTGCGGATTTGTTAACACAGGGATTTACACATGAAGTATTTTTATAATGTTCAATGTTTATGTCTTTTTTTTTTTACATTTTTATTGATTCATAATCATTTTACAGTGTTGTGTCAAATTCCAGTGTTCAGTACAATTTTTCAGTCATACATGGACATATACACACTCATTGTCACATTTTTTTCTTTGTGATTTATCATAACATTTTGTGTATATTTCCCTGTGCTATACAGTGTAATCTTGTTTATCTGTTCTACAATTTTGAAATCCCAGTCTATCCCTTCCCACCCTCTACCCCGCCCCTCCCCCCGGTAACCACAAGTCTGTATCAATGTTTATGTCTTGAACACAGCCTGTGCTCTGGTCTGTCTTATGTCCCTCTGAATTCATATGCTAAAATTCTAACGCCTGATGTGATCGTACTAGGATGTGTGACCTTTGAGCTTTGAGAAGTATTAATTTCACAGGGGAAGAACCCTCCTGAGAGGGATTAGTGCCTTATCAAAGGGACTCAGAGAGGTCCCTCACCCTTTCTGTCACGGGAGATACCAGGAAAAGTCTATTAGTACCCTGAAGAGGGACCTCACCCAACCATGCTGGCACCCTGAACTTGGACTTCCAGCCCGAGGATGGTGAGAAAGAAATTCCTATCTTTTGTAAGGTCTGCAGTCTATGATAATTTGTCACAGCAGCCCAAACAGACTAAGGCAGACTGTCTGTTTATTTCACTGCTATGTTGACTATGTTATTCATTTAATTTGGATCTTTTTCTATGTGAGTGACTTTGGCCTGGATGTTTATACAGCTTTCACGCCTTGATTCAAACACCAAAGCAAACACACAAACAACGAATCCTACAGCTAACCTCATACTTAATAGTAAAAGCCTGAATGACTTCCTTCTAAGACTTACAAAAGCCCAGGGTGTACATTCTTAAGCAAATTCTTTCGAGGCATAGAAAACATGGAAGTCTAGACCAATGTAACGAAGCAGGTATAAGAAGAAAAAAAGATAAACAGATAGGAGAAGGAAAAACAAAACAGTCCCTATTAGAAAATGACATCAACATCTGCCTAGAAAATTCCTAAGTGCGTTTAGCAAGGTCACTGGACATGAGAACAATATAGAAATATTAATTATATATTTTTGTACACTATCATTGTTCTTAAAATTGAAAATTGGAAAAAAAGATCAATGTCATTTATAACTAAGAACTAAGAAACGTGGAACGAAATCCTTAGTATAAGTCCAACAAAATATGTGTGAGATATGTGTGCTGAACACCACAAAACACTGATGGAAGTCATCAAGAAAGAGATAAATAGAGAGATGTGTGGTTTTCATGAATCATGAGTCAATATTGTCACGATGTTAATCATCCTCACATTGTTCTATAGAATCATCACAATCACAAGGAAAATCCCAGCAGGAAGGAAACAGCTTGGTAGTTCTTCAAAAGCTAAACGTAGAAATTAACATATGACCCCTTAATTCCATTCTTAGGTATATACCAAAAAGGCTTGAAACTAGATACTCAAACAAGTACGTGTACACGCATGCTCGTTGCAACTCTTCACAAGAGCCAAGAAGTGGAAACAGCCCAAAAGTCCACCAGTGGAGGAATGAGTAAACAAATTGTGTCACGTATCTATATCTATAGCTATAGCGATATATCTACCTACATGTATGTATATATATGTATTATGTATGTATGTGTGCATGTGTATGTATGTGTATATTGATACATACGTACCATGGAATCATATCCAGCCTTAAAGAGGAATGAAGTCTGGTATATGCTATGTAATGGTTATATCCTCAAAAACATGATACCAAGTGAAATAAAGCAGACACAAAAGGTCATATGTTGTATGATTCCATGTGTACGAAATATTGAAACTAGAGAAATCCGTGGAGACAGAAGTTAGATTACTAGTTGTCAGGGGCTTGGGACAGGGAGAAGCTGCTTAATGGGCAAGAATTTTCCATTTGAGGTGATGGGAATGTTTTGGAAATGGGTAGATGTCTTGGTTGCACAACTAAATGCCACTGAAGTGTTTACTTTAAACGGGTTAATTTTGTATGAATTTTACCACAGTATATTTTTTAAATTCCAGCAGGATTTTTTTCTAAATATAAATGTCTGATTCCCAAATGTATTATGAGTAACGTCTTTATGTAAAGTCAAAGAACTAGAATAGTCTAAACAAAAGAGAGTATCAGTATCAAAGGTCCCACACAATTTAATGTCAAGACTTTACTATATAACAGGGGATGCAATCTTTTCATGTGGTTTTGGTAGATTTTGTGTGTCATATAGCTTCTGTTGCAACTATTCAACTCTGCTGTTGTAGTGCAGAAACAGGCATAGGTAACGTGTAAATGAAGAGGCATTGCTGTGTTCCAATATGAACTTTGCTTACAGAAATAGGTGGCAGAAGGAGTTTGGACTATTAGCCATACTTGGCCAGTCCCTAGCGTTATTAGCAAAGGGCCAGTCAAATAGGCCAAATGAACGTAACAGAAAGTTCAGAATAGACCTGACAAAAGTTGCAAAGCAATCCAATTATGCTAGAATAATTGGACGTGTGTGTGTGTGTATGTGTGTGCGTGTGTGATGTGTGTGTATGTCTGTCTGTGTGTGTGTGTGTATAAAACACTGAGAAACAAAAACCAGAGATCTCAACCCACACCTCAAAAATGAAGATAGGCTTAAATGTACGGATGAAAACTAGAATGCTTATAGAAGAAACCATAAGAGAAAATCTTTGTGATTTTGGTTCTCTAAGATTTTGTAAAATTTATAGAGTCAAATCAGAATGATGAAAATGTTCTGGACTTAGATAGCAGTGATGGATACAAAAATGTGTGCAGTTCCTAAAAGCCACTCTGAAGTGTACACTTCAGAAGGGTGATGGTATGGTATGTCAATTATTTCTCAGTAAGAAAAAAGTGCCCCAGACTCTAACGATTTCTGACAATCTATGTCTTGCCCAGTATACACCAGAGATGTCTATCAGAGAATAGAAAAAAGTCATTCAAAGGTTCGAAATCTTTCACTCTCCACACTGCAAGTTACAGCAGATGGCAACTTCATTAACCCATCTACCTTAGAAGGGCATTGTTATGAACATGCTTGCAAAAGCTGCGTCTGCTCTTACAGTCCCATAGATTTTGGATGGTTGTGTTTTCATTTTCATTTTCATTCACCTCCAGGTATTTTTGATTTCCACTCTGATTTCTTCGGTGACCCACTGGCTGTTAAATAGCATGTTGTTTAGCCTCCACCAGTCTGTGGGTTTTGCAGGGGTTTATTTGTATATGACTTCTAGTCTCAAAGAACTGTGATGGGAAAAGTTGCTTGATGTGATTTCAATCTTCTTAAGTTTGCTGAGACTTTTTTTGTGATCTAGCTTGTAATGTATCCTGGGAATGTTCCATGCACACTTTGAAAGAATATCTATTCTGCTGCTTTGGGATGAAGTGTTTGTGTGTGTGTGTGTGTGTGTGTGTGTGTGTGTGTGTAAATATATATACAGTTATTTATAACATAGATATGTAAAGTCCATCAGGTCTAAAGTGTCATTAAGGCCAGTGTTTCCACATGGATTTTTTTGCCTGGATGATCGATTCATTCATAGAAGTGGGGTGTTACAGTCTCCTACCATTATTGTGTTACTACCGATTTTTCTCTTCACGTCTGTTAATAATTGCTTTCTGTATTTAGGTGCTCCTATGTTGGGTGCACATATACTTATAATGTTATATCTTCTTTTTGGATGGATCCCTTCATCACTTTGTAATTCTTTGTGTCTTGTTACAGTCTCTGTTTTAAATTCTGTTTTGTCTGATATAAGTATGGCTACCCTGGCTTAGTTTTTATTTCCATTTGCATGGAATAACATTTTCAATCCCCTCACTTTTAATCTATGTATGTCTTTAGATCTCAGTTGAGCCTCTTGTAGGCAGCATATATATATGGGCCTTCTTTTGTATCCATTCAGCCAGTCTATGTCTATGATTGGAGTATTTAGTTCTTGCACAATTAAAGAGATTATCAATCAGTAGATTCTTATTGTCCTTTTGTTAATTGTTTGGGATTTTTTCCATTTTTTTGTTGAGTTCTAGTCATTTTACAATATTGTGTCAAATTCCAGTGTAGAGCACAATTTTTCAGTTATACATGAACATACATACATATATTCATTGTCACTTTTATTTTGCTGTGAGCTACCACAAGATCTTGCATATATTTCCCTGCACTATACAGTATAATCTTGTTTATCTATGCTATATATGCCTGTCAAGATCTACAAATTTTGAAACCCCAGTCTGTCCCTTCCCACCGCCCCCCCGCCCCCTTGGCAACCACAAGTATATATTCTATCTCTATGAGTCTGTTTCTGTTTGGTATTTATGTTCTTCTTCTTCTTTTTTTTTTTTTTTTTTTAGATTCCACATATGAGCAACCTCATATGGTATTTTTCTTTCTCTTTCTGGCTTACTCCACAGCACTTTCCTGCCCTGTCCTCTGCAGTAACGCCCACAATGCCGGCGGGCTGGCAAGGTGCTCTCTGGCGCTGAAGCCAGGACACAGGCTCAGCCTCGGAAACTCAGCAGCCCTCCACGGGACCGGAAGTGCCCGAGCACCTGCTCAGGTGGCATCAGGGACCCTGAAAGCCAGGACCTTCCTGTGCGGCAGGCAGCAGACTAGACACAGAGGAAGGATGGTTAACTAGTTTCTCTTTACAAATCAGGCTAGAATACCCACCAAGAACCATCTTTCATCTCCAAGGAGGATTCTGAGCTGTTTTGTATTCAGCCTCGGCGGCCGTTGCCTCCCTGCGATTTCCAGGACCATTCCGCACCTATGGCTTTGGAGTCTGACCATCGAGGGAAGCTGCGCCATCAGTGTAAGTGTCCAGCAGACCGTTTCCAAGAACACACCCCAGTGTATCCTACCGCGCGTTTGGGGCGGTTACCAAACCTCTTCAACTATATATGCCAGGACGGAGTACACTGTGAGCCACATCAAACGCCACTCCTCCCTGCAGCTGGAGCATTCTGAGTGTCCTAGCAGCTCAGGCAGGATAACCAGGTCTCTAAGCATCCCTGAACAAAGTGCATCTTCCCCTCTCGCCCAGGAGATGTATCCACGATCCCAGAGGGACTGCTCAGAGCAACCTCCCACCTGACACGTTCCTCTCACCACTAACAAGTGCCGTCTGCACGTCTGCCTGCCGCCACCACCCAGCTTCATTACCATCACCTCCCACAGAAGGACCCCCGTCCCCCCAGCTTCCCAAAGCCCCGAACTGCCCTGGCGCTGGGCACTTACACTTGGGTGCTCTTTCCCGCACCCCCAACCCCTCGCCCTATTTTTATTTGCCCTGTGGGACTTAGGAGACATTTCACCAACGTCCCGACGTGACTGCGGCTCCTAGACTATCCTAGGTGTGGGCTGTCCTGCTTTTCCGACTGTCCCCGCTGCTAACCCCGAGCCCTCCAGAGAGCAGAGGCTCAGCGAACATCTGCGGAATAAATGAAATGTTGAGCAGGGATCCTACTGATTCACACTACATTTCTCCTTTCTTTACTAGCCAAGAAAATCCAAGAGATAGATAGATAGATATGTCCATGTATATGGGTTTTTTTGGTTTTGTTTTGTTTGTTTTATAGAATGACAGAGGTGAATGAAAAAATTAGGTCAAACAATATATTTTTTACATGTATTTCTCCATTGACTGATCCACGCCAATTCCATCGATAACTCCTTTCATATTTCCAGGGAAACTTCATCCAGATACCACGTTACCTCGTCCAGGAATGCAAACTAATCTGGAAGGTTAATCATGTTGCTTTACAAAATAGGAAAACTCTTAGACTTGAATGGATCCGCAAAAATACACGAGAGATAGACGTCACTGACAGAGACACTGACAACATTTATTCCTTCTATTAAGAGGATCAGCACTTAAAAGATTTCTGATAAAACAGAGACAAATTTCTTTGTAATCGTAAGGAATACTAACCAACAAAGACTATACTCCACCTGGCCTGGGGCCTCACTCCTTAGAAGGCTGACTGCTCGCTCTCCAAACACAGGGTGAAGGATGGACTCCCTTCCTGCCCGGCAGGAGAAGCTGCTGGACAGGGGCCTGGAGGAGCCCGGCTGCAAGTCTGGCTCAGGCCTCCTCTTCCTCATCACTAGCAGCCTCATCTGACAGGGATGGGAAGGAACTGGGACCCCGTCTACTGGCCCTGTGTAAATGCTCCAGGACTTGCAAGTTGCTGATCTCCGCGTGGGCCCGGGGGCCCCACAGGAACTCGAAGCGAGCGGGATCGCTGTTGGCCACCTGCCGGTACTCCAGGTACCCCTCCTGCACCCACACTTTGGTGATGAGCTCCCTGGGCTCCCCGTAGATGAAGTGCTCCCTCCCAGCACGCAGCCCCAGCTTGCTCAGTGCTCCCCACACCTCCTCCTCAGGGAGGCGCTCTCCCTCCAGGTGGATCATGCAAAGGAGCATCACCAGGAGGCCGTTCTTGGGCATGCTCTGCCCATCGCCCAGCATCCCATCACAGGTGAGGCCCAGGGTGGGGACCAGGACATACCAGTGGCCCCCGGGATCCACCTCCTTCACATCCACCCCAAACACCAGCTGCATGTACTCAGAGGCCTGGCTGAAGACCGCAGGGAAGTGGTCCTGGTATTCTCTGAGGAAGATACTCAGCATTTCTGCCCTGGTGGTCGGCTGCTTCCGGTGATACTTGAGGAGCAGGAAACCCACCAGGTCAGTCACCATCGAAGGCGCTGCATCATGGAGCAGGGACACGGCACAGGCAGAGTAGGAAGAGGAGACTGAGGAGGAGGAGGACCAGGGGGATGCGCCCCCCTCCCGCTCAGCCTCCATCTGCTGAACATCCATCAGGCCCCGGGAGTCTCTCGGGTCCTGAAGGTCTTCCGCAGCCTTGCGGAGCTCACTCATCTCAACGGGAGGCACGATGAGTGGTGTCGGGCAGCCGAGAGGAGCGAGGGAAGGGGTGACAAATGGGGACCCACGGGCCTGGGGGAGAGAGGGTGTGTCAGCAGGCTGGGCTGAGAAACCCACCCTGGGGGGCTCTGACAAAGGCCACTTACTGGTCTCCTCTCCAGGGGTGCCCTCGGCCTCACAGGGGCTCTCCTGCTGGTGGACGGTCGTCTGTGAACCTGTCGGGGGAAGTGAGGCAACTCCTCAGGGTGCAGCCGGCACAGCCGAGGTTCTGGGGGCAACAGGGGGTGTGTGGAGTGGACGTTGGCCTTGTGGGTTCCCCTCTGTTCTGGGAGCCCCCGGGTACACACTCAGGGCCCACACCTCAGCTGGCACTGCCGGCCTCCTGTGCTCTGTGACCCGAGGACACGTGTCTCACACCGAGGCCTTCACCTCCCGGTGTCTGGAGCCCCTGGGAGAGAAAGGAGGGGAGACCTCGGGTCTACACTGTGGCACAGCCCTGGACCCGCGTGTTGGCAGGAGGCCTGGGCTCTGGCAGGTTCCCAGTCTTCTAGGGTGGGAGGTCCTGTCCCCGCTAGCTCAGGGTCTTCACCGTGACTCCAAGCGGGACCTGGGATTCTGCTCTCCAACCACCTGAGTGCCCCTCCTTATAATAAGTCCCCGGTCTCTCTGAGCCCTGGATGCGGAAGTCAAGACACACCACGTGTGCTCATCCCGCCTGGGGGCCTCCCAGGGCTGACAGCAGGGGCAGGATCGGTTGCGTCCCCTCTGTTCTGGGGTTTATGGTCCCCTCACTCCTCCCTCGGGGTCCTCACCTTGAGTCTTGGCAGGAGCTGAGATTCCCCCCTCAGCCCGCCTGAGGCCCCGCCCGTCATATCAAGACGCCAGTCCCTCCGAGACCCGCATTTCACGAACTGCTGCGTGAGGTCATCCCGCCCCGTGGTCTCCCAGGACTGGCTCTGTTCTGGGGTCCAGGGTCCCTGAATGCTAAGTCGCGGTCGTCACCCTCACTCCCAGGCGGCTCTGAGATTCTCGCCTCCGCAGACCTGAGATCCCCGCCTCCCTTTCACTATGTCCCCAGTCTCTCTGAGACCCTGATGCGGAAGTCAGGACAAACCTCGTGGGCCTGACCTCCCCTCGGGCCTCCGGACAGCTGATAGCAAGGGCGCCTTTCTGTGGCGTGGCCTATCTTCTGGGTCCCGGGTCCCCTCAGTTCTCCCTCAGCGTCGTCACTCAGGCGGCATGTCGTCTCCCCTCTGCCCACCCGAGGCCCCGCCCCTCATCCCTGGACCCCAGTCCCTCGGAGACCCGGATGTCAGGAAATGCTGCCTGACGTGATCCCGCCCTATGACCTCCCAGGACCGACTGTGTTTTGGGGTCCAGGGTCCTTCACTGCTCGCTCGCAGTCGTCACCTTCACTCCCAGTGGGACCTGGGATTCTCTCTTCTGCAGATCTGAGGGTTCCCCGCCACCTCACACAAAGTCCCCGGTCTCTCTGAGACCAGGGAGCCGCAGTCACGACACAACACGTGGGCCTGTCCTGCCCTCGGGCCTCTGGGCAGCTGATAGCAAGGTTCCCTGTCTGTGGATGGTCTCTTTTCTGGGTTCCGGGGCCCTTCCTTCCTCACTCAGGGTCCTCACTTTGACTCAGGCAGCATGTGGTCTACCTTCTGGCAACCCGAAGCCCCGCCCCTCACCCCAAGACCCCAGCCCCTCTGAGACCCGGATGTCAGGAAATGCTGCCTGACGTGATCCCGCCCCATGACCTCCCAGGACCGACTGTGTTTTGGGGTCCAGGGTCCCTCACTGCTCGCTCGCGTTCTTCACCTTCACTCCCAGTGGAACGTGGGATTCTCTCCTCTGCAGATCTGAGGGTTCCCCGCCATCTCACACTAAGTCCCCGGTCTCTCTGAGACCAGGGAGCCGCAGTCACGACACAACACGTGGGCCTGTCCTGCCCTCGGGCCTCCGGACAGCTGCTAGCAAGGTTCCCTGTCTGTGGGATGGCCTCTTTTCCGGGTTCGGGGACCCCTCAGTTCTCCCTCAGGGTCGTCACTTAGGCGCCATGTCGTCTAGCCTCTGGCCACCCGAGGCCCCGTCCCTCACCCCAGGACCCCAGTCCCTCGGAGACCCGGGTGTCAGGAAATGCCGCCGGTGGTCACCCTGCCCTGTGGCCTCCAAGGTCCAACACTGTCCCGGGGTGCAGGATCCCTGCGTTCTCCCTCGGGGTCCTCACCTTGACTCAGGCGGCATGTAGCCACCCCTTGGAACCCCCGAGGCCCCGCCCCTCATCCCAGGACCCCAGTCCCTCCGAGACCCGGATGTCAGGAAGTCAGGACCCCACGAGTGCTCATCCCACCCTGGCCCTCCCAGGGCTGACAGCAGGGCCGGGGATCTTTGGGGCCCCTTCTGTCCTCCCTCAGCGTCCTCAGCTTCAGCCCTGGCCGGGTCCTGGGACGCCCCCTTGTTGACCCGAGCCCACACCCTCACACCAAGGCCCTCACTGCCCTGAGACCCCCAGAGGAGTCTGTGGACTCACATGAGGCCACCAGGCCCAGGGCTTCCCAGGACTGTGGACGCCAGGGGCTGAGATGGATTCCCCGGGGATCCCGCAGCCCTCCCTCTGCTCCTCACCTGGGCTCGAGGCTGGGCCTGGGCCTGGGCCTCTCCCTCTGCCCAACAGATTATGATCCCATTGTACTCCGACCCTCCACAGCCAGGACCCCCGAGAGGGAAGTGGGGATGAGGGGGTGGGGATCTGATCCTCGCAACCCTGCCTGGAGTCTCCCAGGGGAGACCGCAAAACCGTCCTGGATGCCTGCCCCCGCCCCCGCGTCCCCTCACACGGTTCTACCTTGACTCCTGGCAGCACTGGGCTCCTTCCCTGTGCAGACCTGAAGCCGGCCTCCCTCACCCAGGCCCTCACCTCTCTCACCTCCCAAGGGTGGGGCATCAGTGCACGTGACATCCGGACCCAGTGCCCTGGAGTCTGCCAGGGCTGTCGGGGGCAGCTAGGGGTGCCGGAGGTGGATTCCCTGCGGTCCTCAGTCTCCTGTGTCCTCACCTTGACTCCTGACAGGATCTGGGAGCCACCCTCTGCCCTCCTGAGACTGCGTCTCTCAGACCTAGCCTCTGACTCCCCGAGTTCACTGAGGAGGTGGGGGCCGGGGACTGTTCAGCCTGACAGCCCCATCCGGGGGCCCCCAGGATTCCCACGCGGGGCCGGTTTGCATTCTTAGGGACCCTCTGTTGTGGGGTGGTTGGACCTCTCTGTCCTCATCCAGGAGGGTCCTCACCCATCCTCGCACACAAAGGCTGCAGTCCCCGCAAAGATGCTGGAGGGGACCTGCCTCCTGGTGACCGTGAAGGGGTAGAGAGCAACACACCTTCCCTCGGGGCCTCCTCGACCACCAACCTGACTTCGGAGACGGTCTGTTTGAAAGACTTACCTTTTCCTGAAGAGGCTGAGCAGTGGCAGGGGAGTTGCGGATCCCTTGCGTTGATGACTAGGTAATAGTACCTGTTCCAGAGCCGTGACTTTCACTTGTTAATTCTCATGCATAGTAAGAAGTACGTTTCTCATCTGCACCTACTGTGCGTGTATCTATGACACGTGTGTAGGCTGTGTGTGCTTATGTACGCGTACATCCACGCACCACCTGTGTATGCACTAACGCGTGTATCTGGATGCATGTTTATATTTTACGAGGGTTCGTATGTACGTGCAGACGGTATACATACTTAAGGTGTAAAAGTGCTCCTGCTATAACCACGTGTGAATGGCTCTGGTACCGCCACCTTATTGTCCGTGTCTTCCTTACGTTCTGTTTAAGTGACGTGTTTTGCACAGGCCAGTCCTCACCCAGGTTTGATGTCAGGTGGGTATTAGCAGAGTCTCAGGAGGGAAATGCCTCAACTGACCCATCTTTCTTGCTGTCCCGGTAGAGCCCCAGGGCTGAGGCATGTGTGTCCGGGGCCCTGCCCCAGCTGTAGGCACGAAACCGCTCAGAAGCGGGAGATCTTTCCTCCTACCGGTCCTGCCATCTGCGTCTGTGCAGCCCACAGCCCCTCCCCCACTCCCTGCTGCCCCCGCCATCCCGCAACAGAGGAGTCAGCTCCCCACAGACAGCAGTCATCCCTTCGGGTGTCCTCATGTTATTTTAAAGCCTTTATTTTTATAGCACCTTTAGGTGCACAGAATAACAAAGAGAAGGTACAGGGATTTCCCATTTACTTCCCGCCCCCACACCTACATAGCCTGCCTCCTTATCAGCAACCCACCAGAGTCGTCCATGTGTCAGAATTGATGGACCTACGTTGTCACCTAGAAATTAGAGTTTCCCTTGGGGTTCACTCTTGCTGTTGCACATTCCCTGGGTTTTGGCAAACGTGTATGACATGCCCTCATCACTGGGGTATCATGCAGACTATTTCACGTCACTAACCACCCTCTGCTGTACAGCGCCTATTCATTCCTCTCCCCACAGCGCCTGCAAACACTCATCTTCTTAGCGTCTCCATCATTTTGCCTTCACAGAACGTCACATAGTTGAAATAATACCGTATGTTGCCTTTTCAGAATCACTCAGTTTGTAATTGCATCGAAGGTTCTTCATGTCTATTCCTTGCTTGATAACTCATTTCTTTTTTGCACTGGGCGACACTCCATTTCCTGCACATACCAAAGTGTATTTATTGACCGACGTAAGGACCTCTTGTTTGCATCTATAGTTTGGCAGTTCTAAGTAAAGCTGCTATAAACATCCATGTGTAGGTTTCTGTGCGGACACAAGTTTTCAACTTCTTTGGGTAAATACCCATATGGTTTCTGGATCATACGGTAAGAGTTTGTTTACTTTTATAAGAACCTGCCAAGCTGTTCCAATGTAGCTGTACCATCTTGTATTCCCACCAGCAATGAATGGGAGTTCCTGCTGCTCCAAATCCTCCCCAGCATTTGGTGTTGTCACTGTACCAGATTTTCCCAATTCCAGTACGTGTCTAATTACGATGTGTGTGTGTGTGTGATCATCAAGTGACTCCTCACACCTGTTGATCACTAGGTATCAAGCTGGGAAAGGCACAGTCAAGCTAAAGATTTTGAGACTCCTGCCCAAAGCATCAGGAGGCAGCTTCAGTCACACTGTGTGTGCAAGATTTTGTCCTCTGGACATCATTCCTATTCCTCTTTCTAGGAGGAAAAGCAGAAGAGGCAACTGGAAAGCTCAGAGGAAAAGAATTTAGGATGGCTCTAGGTAACTCAGATTGGTTCCCACCTTGAGAGACCGTGTGTGAGCCCAAACGCTTCTGAAGCAACCACGTGGCGGGCACATCCTCCAAGTCGGAGCTGTGACCGTGAGAACTTGGAATGTGGCTCTGGGTGAGGAAACGTTTCCTCGGGGGGCCAGGGGAAAGGCCGACGGTGGAAACTTTCCCTGACACTCAGAGAGTCCCCAGAACACCCTCGCTCACAGAGCTCTGTGGTGGGCTGTGTGGATCAGGACGGAGCACCTGCAGAGGTCCTGATGCCTCCTCCCCAGGGCCAAGCCCCTCAGCACAGTCCATTCCCCTGTGCTGGTCCAGGGCCCCTGAGCGTCACCCATGCTGGGTCTAGAACAAGCTATGTCATGTCTAAGCACTTCTGGCACGCGAGGGGTCCCATTCTCAATAACAGAGCGGCGGTGAGAAGAGGAAACCCACCTGAGTCAGTGGACCGGGAGATACACACTGGTTCAGAAGCCTCACACTGTGGGGAAGGCACATCGTACACGCACAGTGACAACAGCTGCATCTACTGTCCACGTCCTTGGCCCAGACATTGTAGGGACAGGCCACACCGTGTGTAAACGCGCACCAGTGCTTTCAACGGGTACGATCACTATGCCCGTTTGACGGGCAGAAATCGAGGCACAGACGGTTTCCAAGACTGGCTCGGCTTAGCGGCCGCAGGACACACATTCAGTCTGAGCTTTGTGTGTGTCGAAAGCCCTGTGCCCCACTGGTCTGAGCCGACTCGCCAACACTCACGGGGGCCCCAGCTGTCCTGCACGCTGTCCTACCAGCTGGTGCCTCATGCCACGTAGCTGAGAACACAGGGAAGCCAGGCATCGGTGCTCAGGAGAGCCTGACACCGGATTCTGCCCACGTGGCCTGTCCCAGCCCCGCGGGATCACCATCCATCCTGAAATGGAGACGGGGCCCCAGGAGGCGGGTCTGGGTCTAGGACAGAGGGTGTGAGGATGGAGAAGGCTCCTGGACGTGGGGGTAAAGGCTCGGCCCTCTGAAGTCTGCTCTTGTGTTCAGGCTGGGGCCCTGCTCCCACTTCCTCCTGCCCACTCTGCTCGGCTTCTCTCCCAGCCGAATGGGGGGCCCACGTTCTCCTGCAGGCTCACTGCCCTGGGCAGATGGGGTGTCAGGCAGGCGGCAGGCCTGTAGTTCAAAGCATGGTGCCCTCGGGTCCGGTGGGCTCTCAGGGCTCCCGCAAGGGGACGGGGATCCGCGCCTCAGGGCCCAGGGCAGGCACCTGTGTCTGGGAACTGCCCAGGTTTCCACATGGGGCACACGTGGCATGTTTGGTCCATGTGTGTGGTGTGTGGATGTACGTGTACATAAGCACATACAGTCTAGACATGATATAGATACACGCACAGTAGCTGCAGATGAAAAATGTAGTTCTTACTATGGATGAGAATTAACAAGTGAAAATCACGGCTCTGGAACACGTACTATTATCCAGTCATCAACCCAAGGGATCCGCAACTCCCCTGCCACTGCTCAGCCTCTTCAGGAAAAGGTAAGTCTTTCGAATAGACCGTCTACGAAGTCAGGCTAGTTGTCGGGGAGCCCGCGAGGGAAGGTGTGTTGCTCTCTGCCCCTTCACGGTCACCAGGAGGCAGGTCCCCTCCAGCATCTTTGCTGGGACTGCAGCTTTTGTGTGCGAGGGTGGGTGAGGGCCCTCCGGGGTAAGGACAGAGGGGTCCAACCACCCCACAACACAGGGACCCTAAGAATGCAAATCGGCCCCACGCCAGAATCCTGGGGACCCCCAGGCGGGGCTGTCAGGCTGATCATTCCCCGGCCCCCATTTCTTCAGTGAACTCGGGGAGTCAGAGGCTAGGTCTGAGAGACGCAGTCTCAGGAGGGTAGAGGGCGGCTCCCAAGTCCTGTCAGGAGGCAAGGTGAGGACACAGGAGACTGAGGCCCCCAGGGAATCCACCTCCGCCCCACCCCCGACAGCCCTCGGAAACCCCTGGGCTCGGGGTCCAGATGTGATGGACACTGATGCCCCAACCTTGGGAGGTGAGTGAGGTGAGGGCCTGGGTGAGGGAGGCCGGCTTCAGGTTTGCTAGTGAAGGAGCCCAGCGCTGCCAGGAGTCAAGGTAGAACCGTGTGTGGGGACTCGGTTTGCAGGCATCCAGGTCGGTTCTGCGGTCACCCCTGGGAGACCCCAGGCAGGGTTGCAAGGATCAGATCCCCACCCCCTCATCCCTGCTTCCCTCTCTGGTGTCCTGGCTCTGGAGGGTCTGAGTCCAAGGGGACCAAGCTCAGGTGGGCAGAGGGAGGTGTCCAGGCCCAGCCAGGAGTCCAGGTGAGGAGCAGAGGGAGGGCTGAGGGAACCCATGGAATCCATCTCAGCCCCTGGCGTCCACAGTCCTGGGAAGCCCTGGGCCTGGTGGCCTCATGTGAGTCCAGAGACTCCCCTGGGGGGTCTCAGGGCAGTGAGGGCCTTGGTGTGAGGGTGTGGGCTCGGGTCAACAAGGGGGCGTCCCAGGACCTGATGGGGCTCAAGCTGAGGACGCTGAGGGAGGACAGAAGGGGCGCCACAGATCCCCGCCCCTGCTGTCAGCCCTGGGAGGGCCTGGGTGGGATGAGCACTCGTGGGGTCCTGACTTCCTGACATCCGGGTCTCGGAAGGACGGGGGTCCTGGGATGAGGGGCGGGGCCTCGGGTGGCCAGAGGGGAGATCACATGCCGCCTGAGTCAAGGTGAGGACCCCGAGGGAGAACGGAGGGATCCTGCACCCCGGGACAGTGTTGCACCTTGGAGGCCACAGGGCAGGGTGAGCACCGGCGGCATTTCCTGACATCCGGGTCTCAGAGGGACTGCGGACCTGGTTTGAGGGGCGGGGCCTCGGGTGGGCTGAAGGGAGGCTCCATGCCGCCTGAGTGAATCTGAGGACCTTGAGGGAGGATCTAGGAGACTCTGGACTCCAGAATAGAGGGGACCCCAAGCTATCTACCCCTGCAGTCAGCCCTGGTAGGCCCTGTGCTGATGAGCACATGGCAGCGTGCCCTGACTTCCGCATCCGGGTCTCAGACGGAGTCGGGATGTAGTACAAGGAGGGGGAGCTCAAGGGGGCAGAGTGGAGAATCCCAGTTCCTGCCGGGCGTCAAGGTGAGGACCCTGAGGGAGGCCTGAGGGGACCAGAGACCCCAGCACAGAGTCGGTCCCGGGAGGTCATGGGGCCGGATCACCTCAGGCAGCATTTCCTGACATCCGGGTCTCAGAGGGACTGCGGACCTGGTTTGAGGGGCGGGGCCTCGGGTGGGCTGAGGAGAGAATCCCAGTTCCTGCCGGGCGCCGAGGTGAGGACCCTGAGGAAGGACTGGGGACACCCTGGACTCCAGAATTGAGGGGACCCCAAGATATCTACCCCGGCAGTCAGCCCTCGGAGGCCTCAGGCCGGACGAGCCCACGGCAGCGTGCCGGGACTTCCGCATCCGGGCCTCGGAGGGACTGGGGCGCTGCTGTGGGGAGCGAAGCCTCAGCTTGGGAAACGCAGGGCGGAGGGCCTGTCAGGACAGTGAGCAAGGACTGTGAGGGAGGACTGCGGGACCCTGGACCCCAGTACAGAGTCGTTCCTGGGAGATCATAGGGTGGCATGACCACAGGCACATTTCCTGACATCCGCGTCTCAGAGGGAATGGGGCCCAGGTTTGAGGGGCGGGGCCTCAGATGGGCTGAGGTGGGAATCCCCGTTCCTGCCTGGCGTCACGGTGAGGATCCTGAGGGAGGACTGAGGGAACCAGAGACCCCAGATCAGTGGGGACCCGCCGAACCGATCCTGCCCCTGCTTTTATCCCTGGGAGGCCCCAGGGCGAGATGAGCACACGTTGCTCTTTGGTGTCTCGACTTCCCCATCCGGGTCTCAGAGAGACTGGGGCCTTAATATAAGGAGGGGGGACCTCAGGTATGCAGAGCAGGGTATCCCCGGTCCCCCTGGTAGTCAAGGTGAGGACCCTGAGGGAGGACCAAGAGACCCTGCACCCCGGAACAGAGTCGGCCATGGGGGGCTATAGGGCAGGATGACCAAAGGCAGCATTTCCTGACATCCCGGTCTCAGAGGGACAGGGCTCCTGGTATGAGGGGCGGGGCGTCAGATGGGCAGAGGACAGAATCCTAAATTACCAGGGGGCAATGTGAGGACCGTGAGGGAGCCTTTGCCCTTGTGCTGGGTCTTGGAGGCCCCAGAGCAGGGTGACCAGGTGAGATGTTTTCTGACCTCTTACTCAGAGGTCCTTGGGAGGTGAAGTCCCTGGTCTGAGGAGTGTGGCTCAGATGTGCAGAGGGTGGTCTCCCCGGAACCCCCAGTAGGACTGGGCAGACCCCCTCCCCAGGTAGAGGGGGCCTCAACAGAAACTTGCTCCTCTGGTCCTTCCTGGGAGGCCCGGGTGTAAGTCAGGAGGCATCACCTCCCCACTTTATCCTCAAACTCAGTGCGATGGTGGTGTCGGCCTGCAGGGGACAACCTCATGTTAGCGGAGGGGAGGGTTCCAGGACTTGCTGGGCGTAAATGTGAATGTCTTGATACTGAGAGTAGAGAGCGAGCCCACAGAATCCGGCCCTGCCCCCTGTCATCCCTGAAGTCCCTGGGCAGGAGTGGCCAATGGTGCTGCCCCCTCACCTCTGCCCCAGGCTCTCAGGGAATTCAGACCTAGTTCTGAGGTTGGCAGAAGGAGCCACAACCGGTCAGCAGCAGAAGGACTCACAGGATGTGCCAGGGCTCAGGAAAAGGACCCTTTGGGTGGATGCAGGGCATGAGGAGACCCTCACCCCAAAAGAGATGGGAACTTACAGTGTCCGGCTTGAGCTGTTTCAGCCCTAGGAGTCCCCAGTCAGGTCTGGCCGGATGGGGCCTGCCATCACTTCCGTCACGTGGTTGGGGGTGGGGTATCTCAGGGTGTGAGGACCTTGGTCTGAGGGGAAGCATCAGGCCAGCAGAGGGAGCGGTCCTAGGATATCCCACGTGTCAAGGCAAGGACTCTCCGTGAGGACCAAATGTACCCCGCCATCTCAGGAGAGGAAGGACCCCACCGGGTCCAGCTGACCCGTGTTCCCAGCCCTGGAAGGAACAGTCAGTGGTGGCCCTAAGTGCCGTGCTCACTTCCATCCTGGGTGGGAAGGTGGGAGTCTTCAGGGAGTTGAGGTCTGGGTCTGACGGGCAGATGTCAACTCGTCATCCCAGGTGGGGGCAGGGGGGAAGAGCAGGCCCTGGCGGGAGTGAGATGCATGGCCTCCAGGCACTGAGGGCACCTCCGCCCAGGGCAGAGGGGCCGATCCCCGCTGCCAGTGCTTCTGGTTTTTTCGGGGGGCTGGGGGTGGATGTTGTGTAAATGGATCCTGGGACCAGTTTCCACGTAGGGGAGAGGTTCCCCGGACCAACAACAGTTCTCAGACAGCAGCAGAGTGTTCAAGAATTCAACTGCGTTCTGACACCGTCTAGCCAGAGATGGCATCAGACCCTCTGGTTCAGGCTCAGTCCTCCAAGACTGCCCTCCCCCCACCACTTCAGAAGCCCACCGCAAGGCAAGGTTCTTCCCTGTGCTGCTAAATGGCCAGCTGTAGGTTGGGGATTCCAACTCCCTCCTCCTTGGGTTTCCACCGCTGGTGACAAGTCGAGGCTGTTACTTGTCCTTCTGAAAGACGTGTCCTTCTGAAAGACCTCCAGAGGTTGCCACGCCCTCCTCCTCAGGTTTGGTTGATTTGCTAGAGTGGCTCACAGGTCTCTGACAAACGTATTACTTCCTAGATCACCAGCTGAACATAAAGGGCATGAGTCACGAAGAGCCAGATGGAAGAGGTGCTAGGGCCAAGGTGTGCGGGAGCGGGGCCGACTTCCCCGCTCTCTCAGACAGTGCCACTTGCCCCAGCTCTCTACCTGCTCACCAACCCAGAAGCTCTCCAAACCCATCCTCTTGGGGTTTGACGGAGGCTTCATTACATAAGCACGATTGGTTAAACCATTGGCCATTGGCAATTGAACTCAAATCTCCAGCCTTTCTCCCCTCCCTGGTGGTGCTGGGGAGGGGCCAAAAGATCCAAACTTTTAATCACATGATTGGCTCTTCTGGCAACCAGCCCCATTTTAGGTGCTTTGCAAACACATCTCATTCACATGAAAAACAAAAACAGCACATTCATCACTCTCAACACTGAGGACATCCCAAGGGCTTTGGGAGCTGTGAACAAGGAACTGTGCAGAGAAACCAAAGTCAATGACCAGAGGTATCCTTGTCCTGAATCACAGCAGGGAAGGGGCCTCCTCTCCTTTCTCTCCCGGCTTTCAGGGAGGTGAGGACCTTGGTGTGAGAGGACGGGTCAGATCCTATCTGAAGGAACCACGCCTTGGCGACAGAGAGAAGAGTCCCGGGTCCTCCCAGGAGTCAAGGTGAGGGCCCGAGGGAAGGGTGAGGGGACCCGCACGCCCACAACAAAGATGGGACACCAAAGTAAACCTCGTTCAGCCCTAGAAACCCTGGGAAGGTCGATAAGCTTGTCCTCCCACAAGGCCACTGGGTCCCCACCTGTCACCGCTGCCCAGACTCCTGTCAGCTGCCAACACCTGTCATTATGTCCCTGGTTCAGATGAGTGAGCTCCGCCAGGCTGTGGAAGACCTTCAGGACCCAAGAGACGCCCAGGGCCTGGTGGATGTGCAGCAGCTGGAGGCTGAGCAGGAGGGGGCCGCATCCCCCCGGTACCCCTGCTCCTCCTCAGTCTCCTCTTCCTACTCTGCCGGTGCCGAGTCCCTGCGCCAAGGTGCAGAGCTTTCAATGATGGCTGACCTGGTGAGCTTCCTGCTCCTCAAGTATCACCGGAAGCAGCCGACCACCAGGGCAGAAATGCTGAGTATCCTCAGAGAATACCAGGACCACTTCCCTGCGGTCTTCAGCCAGGCCTCTGAGTGCATGCAGCTGGTCTTTGGGGTGGATGTGAAGGAGGTGGACCCCAAGGAGCACTTGTACATCCTGGTCCCCACCCTGGGCCTCACCTGTGATGGGATGCAGGGTGGTGAGCAGAGCATGCCCAAGAACGGCCTCCTGGTGATACTTCTGGGTGTCATCGTCCTGGGGGGAGGGGGGGTGCCTGAGGAAGAGGTGTGGGGAGCACTCGGTGTCATGGGGGTGTATCCTGGGAGGGAGCACTTCATCTACGGGGAGCCCAGGGAGCTGATCACCAAAGCGTGGGTGCAGGAGGGGTACCTGGAGTACCGGCAGGTGGCCAACAGCGATCCCGCTCGCCACGAGTTCCTGTGGGGGCCCCGGGCCCACGCGGAGACCAGCAAGCTGCAAGTCCTGGAGCATTTGTTTAGACTCAACAGTGAGGGTCCCATTTCCTTCCCGTCCCTGTCTGAGGAGGCCGTGAGCAATGAGGAAGAGGGGGCCTGAGCCAGACTTGCAGCCGCGCTCCTTCCAGGCCCCTGTCCAGCAGCTTCTCCTGCCGGGCAGGAAGGGAGCCCATCCTTCACCCTGTGTTTGCAGAGCGAGCAGTCAGCCTTGGAAGGAGTGAGGGCCCGGGCCAGCTCGGGGGGCACGGCGTACAGCATCTCTGGGCTCCTCCCGTCCTTTACGGTGACATGGAAATTGATCTTTGTTTCCTGTAGGTGTTTTTCAGTGCTGTTCCTATTAATAGAAGATTTAATAAGCTTCAGTATCTAACTTTGTGAATGACAGTGATCACAACGTGTGTATGCTTATCCAGTTCAAACACAACAGTCTTCCTCTTCTGTAAAGGAGACTGAAATCTCTCTCTCTCTCTCTCTCTCTCTCTTTTTTTTTTTTTTTGGTCATCCTGGATGACATAATATGGAATTGCAATTAGAATTGTTTGGGAAATGTGAGAGTAATTAGCAATGATACAGATGAGGGAAGATTTAGAACAATAAAAGTAAAAATAATTAACTTGCTTCTTACCCCTTCTTGTTTGTCATTTTATACGTGTAATATCCCTATGTTTAATTGGGTTTCCATGGGTTATTTAAGAAAGTAGGAGAAAATCAGTGTGAATCAACAGGATCCCTGCTCACCATCTCACTTCATCCGCACACATTCACCGAGCCTCTGCTGTCCGGAGGGCTCTGTGTTAGTGGGGACACTAGGAAAAGCAAGACACACCCCACACCTAGAAGGACAGGCTAGGAGCCCAGTCACATCAGGAAGATGGTGACATGTCCCTGAAGTCCCACAGAACAAGGGAAAGAAGCGGCGAGGCGGAGGGGGTCCGGGAGAGAGCACCCAAGTGCAAGTGCGCAGAGCCAGGGCAGGTGGGGGCTTTGGGAAGCTGGGCTTCCTTCTGTGGGAGGTGACGGTAATGAAGCCGGGTGGTGGCGGCGGCCAGACTTGAAGAAGGCGTGTTTTGGGTTTGAGAAGCCACAGTTCGGATGGAAGGGCGGCTGGGAGGGGGCAAAGGTTGTTCCTTGACTCCCTTCGTAGGAGCTCGGTGTTGAGTCCAGCTGGGAACCCTCCCCCACCCCTCAGTGTAACCTAGCCTCTAATCGGGAGAATTTACTTAGTTTCATTTAGGAGACATGCTTTTTGGCTGATTAGCTCTTCCACATCCTACTGAGCTGCGTGTTCTCTAACATGACCTGGATAACAAACCAACCAGCCAAGTGCCAGAGGAGGGAGTGGGAGGGTCTGGGGCCAAAGAAAATCAGAAGCACCTGCCAATCATCGCGGTTCCAACAGGCAGCGCGCCCCGCGCGAGGTGCTTGGCGCACATCACACGCACCCCTGCAGTCCTGCGGGACGGGCCTCCTCACACCCGCCCACTGCACAGATGAAGACCCTGAGGTCGTGGGGCTCGGGAACCTTCCCAGGATCACGTGCTAGTAAGTGACGGGGTGGGGCCGAGACCCCTGGTCTGAATTCATCTAGAGCCCACGCTGCGCCCACCCATCGCAGCCTGCGGCCCACCTCCTGACCCAGAGTCCACTTCTCTCCTCAGTGTCCTCGTGGTGTCTGTCGGGTGACAGAAAGTAGGATCCTGAGGCCCAGGTAGTAAAAGCTGGACCAAGAAAGGAAGGTGACTGTGACAGTCAAAGCCAGGGTGAGGACTGTCTGCGGTTTCTTGAGAGCTGACCCTGCCAGTTGGTGGCACTGCTGTCCAGTCCCAGCCCTTATCCCACACGACAGCACCCTGCCCTGGTCCCCTCCTTCCCCGGGGCCCTCCTGGCCAACTCGAACCTGACCTGCTGACTTGGTCATCACAGGGGGTGGGGGTGTGGAGAGAGAGACAGAGACAGAGACAGAGAGAGACAGAGAGAGACAGAGACAGAGGCAGAGGCAGAGACAGAGAGAGACAGAGACAGAGAGACAGTCACGGAGACAGACACAGGGACAGAGCGAGAGCCAGAGCGCGAGACCGGGCTTGAGACTGGGATTGGGTTTGTGGTTGACTGGGTCTTGAAGGCCACATTTCTTATGGGATAACATCCCTAACGTAGACTTTTCAGAAGCTGCAGAAAAGTTAACACTAGGGAACATCCTGACACCGTCTCCCTGTCCCCAGTGGGGGAGGGGAGCGGCCGTAACAGAGCTTGCCTGGGGCTCCTTTGGAAAGTGCATTGCACCCGACGGCCCCTGTGCCATTTGAGCTTCTAAGGATGGCTTTCCCGGGTCTCCTTGGCTTTGGACAACTACGAAATGAGTCATCACTGGACAAGGAAGACTCCCCTTTGCTGCTGTCCCTGTGGGGTGCAGGTGGCTTCCGGGCAGACACAAGGCCCCCAGTCTGGGCTGAGGCCGTGGGCTCGGGCGTCCGCAGTGGACCACAGGCCGGCTCTACTTCTCCGTCAGGCGGATCCTAGGCCCACGACTCCACCTTCCCCGGCCCGGGCCGGGCCTTCCCTGCCACCTGCCCCGGGTCAGACGGGAAGAGTCCACGGCGCTGCGCCGCAGAGCGCTCAGCACCGCCAAGGGACGGCAGGCGCCCTCCGACCTGCTCGAACTGTCGCAGTGACCGTGCACAGCTGCTTTCAAGGACACTGAAGCCAGCTCCTGGGCGACATACAAATTTGTTCGTTCCAAGATACGCTGGGGACCACGTTCACGTCCTGTCCTAGTCTGCTGTCCTCAAGGACCTCTTTCCGGGTCTGGAGGGGGAGGCAGATACACCCAAGCTCTCAGGGAGACAGGAGCACCCCACCTTGGGACTGGACATGCAAGGCGGGCTGTGGGAGCCTTGGGAGGGAGCCTGGGACCACAGGAAGACCCGACTGCCGAGGTGGCCTTGAAGCCGGGCCGGCCTTGAAGCCGGGCCCCAACATGCAGAGCGGCCTGTGGATAGAGACGGGCATTGCCACCCGACGAGGCAGCTTGAGGACATGCCCAGACAGGGGAGTTCTTGGCGGGTCCCAGAGCAGCCGGGGACTGGGTGCGGGTCTGGCCCAGGGCCCATGGACGGTGACGGAGAGCGGTTGGGGGTCCTCTGGGCTGGCGGACACCGGGGGCTAAGGCAGGCGCAGCGGCCGGCGGGCCAGGCTGGGAAAGGCAGGCCTTGGACGTCGTGAGGGCTGGTATCTGAGTAACAGGTGTCCTGAGCCATGGCTGAGAGCGACCCCTGGGGCGCGACACAAAGCCACGGCCCAGCCGGCCCGGGGCGGGGGCGGGGGCAGGGAGGGCAGGGGTGCGTGGGATGGAGGGAGGCAGACCTGTGAGGGGGCAGGCCCACCAGACCCAGGGTGTGAGGGAGGGCTGGAAGGAGCGGGCGGCAGGCGAGGCCACAGGGCTGGGATCGGCCCGCCGATGTCCCAGCCTTTGGGCCCCCTCCTGAGACGCCCCCGTGGCCTCCACTGAAGTTCGAACTCTAAGGACACGTCCCTGAAGGAGGGAGTGACCCGAACAAGTGCTCTGTAAACCTGTTTAGAGGCACAAAGACCTGCGCCCAAGCTCCAGTCTCGGCCTAGGAGCTCCACGAAGGCTGACAGCCCTCAGACTCGAAGGCCCCTTGGGAGAATCTCTTTCGAACCCCTTGCCCTCCCCTTCTGGAACAGGGAGTGGCCCTCAGAGAGGACAGACGCCTCTCCTTAGCGGCAGAGCTGGGATGAGGACCTAGGAGCCCGGCAGACGGGCCTTTCCAGGTCCCATTCTCTCTCCCTGTGCAGTGACTATGAAGAACAGTCACCACAGCGGCTACAGAACACGTGTCCCCCCAGACCGCTGTCCTGTCTGTCCTGCCATCTGTGGTGAAGACGGCTCTCGGGCGGGACTTGTCCCATCCCACACCCAGAGCCTCATCTATTTTCAGTCACACGTGGACGGGCTTTCCGTTGGTCACGTCTAGCTCAACAAGTAGGAACTGTCCTTGGCAGTGAGTCTGTAGAGTAGGCCCCTTGAAAAGTACCGGACCCAGAGCAGGCAAAATTATTCAGTGTACCTGCCACCGAGGTGACGGCGGGACGGGGACCCAGGGCTGGGGGCGGGGCTGGCTCGGGGAAGGCGAGCAGGGCAGGCCTGGGAGCAGACCAGGGAAATGCTTGCTCTCAACAGATCAGAATACATGCTGAACCCCCAGATCAAGGACTGCAAAGGGGAAGAAGCAGGGCAGAGCCGAGTTGGAAGCGGAAGGCCAGCAATCTGGCAGGGCAGGAGCCTAACCCCCCCAGTGACAGGGAAGAGGAAAGAGGGCCTTAGAGCAGCCTCAGGGGAGGCTGAATCCGAGGTCTGAGGGAGGTGCTCTGACGCGGACTAAGGCAGGTGTTCTGAAAGTGAGTGCTCTCGGGCCACGAGGAGTTTCTATGGCAAGAAATGGGCACTAAAGAGGATCCCATGTGCTCTGGAGAGGGGTGGGGCTGCGGACAGCAGAGCTCAAAAGGAGGCTCCAAAGCACAGGGGAGGATGCGGCCATCCGCTCACGCGGCACGGGGGGAACCCTATGTGCCAGGTGCTTTGGTGACACTGAAGTGGGACGTGGGGAGTGCCCCCACACGCTCCCACACAGCCCCACTCTGGGGACAGCTCGACCCAGGGGCAGGAGAACGGGACACTTCCTTATGGCCCATCAGAGCTGGACCGACCAGCCAGCAGGAGCAGCTGGAAGAGACCAAGGCAGGAGCTGTTGGGGGGGGGGGCGGGCGCTGCCAGCCAGCCCGGGCCAACCAGCCCACTCGGAGCACCACTTCCGGGAGGTGCAGTCGCCCGGGGCCCATCTCACCCCTGCCGCCTTGGTGGCAGCCAAGCCAGGGCCAGCCAGGGCCAGCCAGGGCCTGGCCCTTGAACAAATCGGAGGCTGGCAACAGGCCTCCCCAACCTTCGGGGATGGAAACAGGATCATGTCTCTCCGCCCACTCAGGGCCTGGCCCCTGGGAGAAAGGTGCCTGGCAGCAGATGGGAGCCTTTCGCCGGGACCTTGAACATACCTTCCTACACTTCTGGAAAACAGAGAAGCTGGGGGCTCTGTACCCCTCCCCTCCCCTCCCCTCGGCCAGGGCTCCCTGTCCAGACCAACTCTGGGACCTCACGTGACACATAAAGAGGACGATGACCAAAGTCGCTGGTTGCCCTGCTACCGAGATTCTAGAATTCTGCGGACACTATTTACTGGGCGTCCCTGCTCAGACTGAAGGCACTTCTGCCCTGAGAGCTCAGTGATCTGGTCTCAGGGAGAGCATGTGCCTGGTCTAGACTAGCTGCATGGCGAGTCAGAGCCCCGACGAGGAATATACGGCCACGGCGGCCCCCGCAGCTGATGGAGAGCCCCCAGCGGGGGCCCCATCGGGTTCATCCCCGGATCCAAAGGTGGATTCGAGGGAGATTTTGGAGAAGCCCGGCGACCAGGCCGAGAGCCAAGATCCAGGCTCCCAAGACAACCAGCCACCACAGGACCCAAACCCAGGTCCCGCCAACGTGGACGGAACCCACGGTGTTCTTGGGCTCTCCTTCCCGAGAAAGCTCTGGATGATAGTGGAGGACGAGGCCTTCAAGTCCGTGCGCTGGAACGACAAGGGAGACATGCTGATCATCGAGGAAGACCTTTTCCAGCGGGAGGTTCTTCGCCGGCGCGGCGCAGACAGGATCTTTGAAACAGACAGCTTGAAGAGCTTCATCCGCCAACTGAACCTCTACGGGTTCAGGAAAATACACCTGCCCGGCACTCTGGGTCGCTCTCCGGGGAAGAAAAGGCTGATGGTAACGTAGACAGCCCTTCCGTCTCCCGAGTTCTCTGTTCCTGGAACAGCTTCCCAGTCCTGAGCGGATGAGTGATGTGCTGAACGGGGTTCATTCCCGAGGGGGACTTTTTTCCTGCGAGCCAGTACTGAATGAAGGCTGAGGCAGTCCGGCGTGTCATGTAAGGCTCGCCCCTTAGAGATGCCCTGCGGGTGTGACCGAAGACCCAGGGGCCACTTCACGTCAGGGAGCTAGAGTGACACCTCAGCCCAGGCACCACGTAGCTTTAGTGAGCGCACACTCCAGGGCGAAATAAACCTTGCCAGGAATTTAAAAAGACCTTTTCTCCACAGTCAAACAAGACCTTTATGATGGAGGTGGGCGGGGAGGAGTGAATATTTCCCCCGAAATGACGAGAATGATTCATGTCCTTTCAGATCTACCACAACTGCAACTTTCAGAGAGAGAAGCCCCTGCTGATCGAGAACATGTGGAGAAAAGGTGACCCGAGAGCAACTGCTCGGCCCGCTTCCAGCGCAACCACCCCAAAGAGAAAGAAGCAAGCCGCCCCACCTATGAGATGCACCCAGTTTTTCCATCAGAATGACTCCACCAAAGATGCCGACAGGAAGACCCAGAGGGAAGCCCCCCGTGCTCAGGTGCCCAGCGGCATCCGGGCCTTCATGCTCCCTGGCGTCCTGTCTGCCGGCCGGGTGGCCAGGTTGGTGGTAGTGCAGCGTCCCTCCAGCGAGCAGGGCGGCCCGAGTGGGGAGGGCACCTCCAGGAATGTCACGCTAGTGCCCCCGGCTACTGCCGGAAGGGACGGTGCAGGGGAGCTGCCCAGAAGCCCCCCCGTTTGCCCCGATCCCAGCTCGGTGGTGTCCACGTGCAACACGGGTTACTGCATGCTGCTCGCGGCCCTTCTGCTCATGGCCCCCAACCAGGAGGCCCGCGGCAGATGAAGAGCCCGAGGGCTCTTCAGATTACAAGTGTGCTCTCTGCGAACGGTTCAAGGACAACCCAAAGCCCTGAGCTCACAGACCACTAGAGACACACGAAGAGCACCGTCCTGTAACCATGAACATTTTGGGCTTTAATAAAGACAAGCAAAACTCCCCGGGGCTAAATAAAGAATCTGCGAGAACCGCGGGTCCGTGTTCTTTCTCGCGTTCGATTCCGCACACGTCTCACCAGATAAGCCCGCGGAGGCTGGAGACCCCGGCCGGGGGCAGGCTTTGGTCCCCATCGGCCTCTTTCATCTGAAGCTGTGGCATTTCGGACACCCGCCCAAGGAGGTGGGGAGCGAGCACTGAGGCGAGCCCAGGAAGGTCTGGTCCCCTGGGCCGGGCCTGCCCGTCAGGGGACAGACAGCCTGGCTTCTGACCTCGGGGGTGTCTCCCCCCCACTACTCATGCATCCCGGAGCAGAAGGGTCTTCCTCCTGGGTCCCCCAAGGATGCCAGAAGTTTCTGACCAGCAGCTCAGCGTCTCCAGCTCCCGATCCAGGGGCCCCCCCCACAGAGGCCCGCCGAAACGTAGGGCCACCCCCTCCACCAAGGGCTGAGAGCGCTGCAGCCTGGCTCCGAAGAGACGGGGGGTTGCAGTCAAATGCCTGGGGGGAAGCCCGTCACCCTCGAAGGTAACAACCACTGGAATCCCTACTCTCAAGTGACCAAACCCCCCACAAATGTATAAAAGATCTCCCACCAGGCGAACACCAGCACTGCTCACTTCCATCAAGGCTGTAGTTAGGACCCTTTCTTGGCACGTGAAGCGGCCGTGCGGCACGTCTAACACACCGGCTCCGCGAGCCAAGGGACACTTTACAACAGGGCGAGAGTCATCTGCGAGGCAGACGGTGCTGTTTCTGAGTCCGATGTCCTCTTGCCCGTGAGTCAGGCCGTCGCTGGCTGGTGACTCCCTGGCAAGCACTCAGCGCCCGCTCCAGCCGTCCCACATCGTCTCCTGGATGCTCTTCAGACCCTCTAGGGGTTGTGACCAGAACAAAGGCGGGGAAAACACTCACCAGCTCTCTCAAAACATATTTCTCTACACAATCCAGAATCAGCAGGGCCAGAATGAGCGGCCTGCAAGGCCGCTTCCCCTTGTCCTAGAGGTCCAAAGTCCTTGAGACTCTGTCACCGAGCCCAGGGAGGCATCTCCCTGCAGGGGTCCCGCTCCCCCGTCCCCGCGTCCCAGTGGACACATCTGTTTCCGGGAACAGCACAGAGTGGGGAGCGCCCTCCAGGGCGGCGCCGATTCAGAGCGAACCAGGGGAGCACGTCCAGGGCGTGACGGCGAGCTGACCGTGTCACGGTTTAGCTTGGTCTCTCGGTCACCTCCCCTCAAGAGCCCACACTGCTCAGGCCTCCTGCCCAAAGGGGATCAGGTGCTTGGGGACGTCTACCTGGAAGACGCCCTTTCTGCCTCTCCTGGGCACGGGCTCCAGTAACCACCGGGGGTTGGAGAGCGTGCTCAGGTACTTCTGCTGCAGGTTGCTCAGGACGGCTCGATTCTTCAGTTCCACAACCTCCTCGGGACCTAAGTTTTCTGGGCACAGCAAAGTGTCCCCAACGTCAACGAGCCCGTGCACAAAGAGAGAAGCACCCAGATGTCTTCCCTTCCACAAACCAGGCCTGCCCCTAAGAGAACATGGTTATTCAAGGTCACGACCACTGGAGACGGAGGCGATATCAGCACGTGGACCCAGAGTGAACTGGGTCGCTCTGGCTGAGCATTTCCGAGGTACCGGCGTCCCTCTTCAGGGCACTTGGGGCGAGGCCGAGGGAGGGAGACATTTTCTTCTCATTGCTCCCCCAAATTCTAATTCCATGTTATCTTGTTCAGGATGACACAGTAAGATGGGAGATTTACAACTGGTTTCACAAAACAGCAAAACTCTTGTGTTTGAACTGGATAAGGATACAGACATTGGGATTAATGCCATTGACAAAGTTAGATGGTGAAGCTTATTAAATCTTCTGATACAAGGAACACCACTGAAAAATTCCTACAGGAAACAAAGATCAATTTCCGTGTCATCATAAGGGACGGGAGGAGCCCAGAGATGCTGTACACCGTGTCCCCCCAACTGGCCCGGGCTGTCACCCCTTAGGAGGCTGCCTGCTCGCCCTCCAAATACACAGTGAAGGATGGACTCACTTCCGGCCCGACAGGAGAAGCTGCCGGACAGGGGCCTGGAAGGAGCCCGGCTGCAAGTCTGGCTCAGGGCCAATTTTCCTCATTACTCAATACCTCTTCAGACAGGGACAGGAAGGAACAGAGATTCCTTGTATTGACCCTGAGGAAATGCTCCAGGACTTGCAGCTTGCTGGTCTCCGCATGGGCCCGGGGCCCCCACAGGAACTCGTGGCGAGCGGGATCGCTGTTGGCCACCTGCCGGTACTCCAGGTACCCCTCCTGCACCCACGCTTTGGTGATGAGCTCCCTGGGCTCCCCGTAGATGAAGTGCTCCCTCCCGGGATACACCCCCATGACACTCAGTGCCTCCCACATCTTCTCCTCAGTGGCGCACTCTACCTCCAGGAGGATCACACCTAGGAGCATCACCAGGAGGCCGTTCTTGGGCAAGCTCTGCCCACCGCCCAGCATCCCGTCACTGGTGAGGCCCAGGGTGGGGACCAGGACATACAAGTGCTCCCTGGGGTCCACCTTCTTCACATCCACCCCAAAGACCAGCTGCAGACACTCAGAGGCTTGGCTCAAGACCACAGGGAAGTGGTCCTGGTCAGCTCTGAGGACCGCATTCAGCATGTCTTCCTTTGTGGTTGGCTCCTTTGTGCGGTACTTGAGGAGCAGGAAGCCCACCAGGTCAGCCGCCTTCAAATGGAATGGGTCTGGGTGTGAGGACTTGGCATCTGCGGGGTCCAGGCCGGTGCTGGGCCTCTCCTCATCTTGGCTGCTGGAGGTGTCGTCTTCCGACTGGCTCCATGGAGGGGCGGCGTCGTCAGCAGTGGGGAAGGAGAAGACACCCCGAGGGCTCTGCGGGGCACTGGGTGTCCCAGAGTCATCCACCTCCTCCAGGGTGTCCAGGAACAGGACGGAGGAGGAGGAGGAGGGGCAGGGGGAGGAGGAGGAGGAAGAAGAGGATGAGGGAGACAAGGGGGATGCATCCTCCTCCTCCTCAGCCCCCATCTCCTGCGCAACCACCACATCCTCAGCCTCTCTTGGGTCCTGAAAGTCGGCTTCAGTCTGGTGGAGGTCACCCATCTGAACCACAGGCATGACGACGGGTGTCCGGCAGCCGACAGGAGTGGAGGCAAGGGTGACAGATGGGGACCCACGGGCCTGGGGAAGAAAGGGAGTGTCAGCAGCCCGGGCTGAGAAACCCACCCTGGGGGGCTCTGACAAAGGCCACTTACAGGTCTCCTCTCCAGGGGTGCCCTCGGCCTCACAGGGGCTCTCCTCCTGGTGGACGGTCGTCTGTGAACCTGACGGGGGAAGTGAGGCGCCTCCTCAGGGTGCAGCCGGCACAGCCCGAGGCTTTGGGGGCGACAGGGGGTGGGTGGAGTGGATGTTGGCCTCGTGGGGTCCCCTCTGTTCCGGGAGCCACCGGGCACACACTCAGGGCCCACACCTCACCTTCAGTCCTGGCACTGCCGGCCTCCTGTGCTCTGTGACCCGAGGACATGTGTCTCAGACCTAGGCCTTCACCTCCCGCTGTCTGGAGCCCCTGGGAGAGAAAGGAGGGGAGACCTCGGGTCTACACTGTGGCACAGCCCTGGACCCCCGTGCTGGCAGGAGACCTGGTTCCCACTCTTCTAGGGTGGGAGGTCCTCTCCGCGCTAGCTCAGGGTCCTCACTTGACTCCAAGCGGGACCTGGGATTCTGCGCTCCAACCACCTGAGAGCCCCTCCTTATAGTAAGTCCCCGGTCTCCCTGAGCCCTGGATGCGGAAGTCAGGACACACCACGTGTGCTCATCCCACCTGGGGGCCTCCCAGGGCTGACAGCAGGGGCAGGATCGGTTGTGTCCCCTCTGTTCTGGGGTCTCTGGTACCCTCACTCCTCCCTTGGGGTCCTCACCTTGACTCCTGGCAGGACCTGGGATTCCCCTCTCAGCCCACCTGAGGCCCCGCCCATCATACCAGGATCCCAGTCCCTCTGTGACCGGCATTTCAGGAACTGCTGCCTGAGGTCATCCCACCCTATGGCCTCCCAGGACTGACTCTGTTCTGGGGTCCAGGGTCCCTCAGTGCTCCCTCGCGGTCGTCTCCTTCACTCCCACTGGCACCTCAGATTCTCTTTTCTACAGACCTAGGACCCCCCCACCCCTTACGCTATGTCCCGAGTCTCTCTGACGGAGATGCAGAAGTCAGGACACTCCGATTGGGCTCATCCCGCCCTGGGCCCTCAAGACGGCTGACAGCAGGGGAACATTTATGTGGAATGGCCTCTTTTCTGGGGTCCTGGGTCCCTTCCGTCTTCCCTCAGGGACCTCAATTTGAGTCAGACGGCATGTAGGCTCCCCTCTGCCCACTGCAGGACCCCCCCCATACCAGGACCCTACTCTCTACGAGACTGGGATGTCAGGAAATGTCACCTGTGGTCATCCTGCCCTATGACCTCCCAGGACTGACTCTTTTCTGGGGTCCAGGGTCCCCTGAGTCCTCCCTCCGCGTCCTCACCTTGACTCTCGGCAGGAACTGGGATTCCCCGCTCAGCCCACTTGAGGCCCCGCCCCTCATCCCAGGACCCCAGTCTCTCCGAGACGAGACCGTGATGTCAGGAAATGCGGCCTGGGGTGATCCCGCCCTATGACCTTCCAGGACCGATTCTGTTCTGGGGTCCAGGGTCCCCGCAGTCCTCCCTCCGGGTCCCCACTTTGATGCCCGGCAGGAACTGGGATTCTCACCTCGGCCCACCTGAGGCCCCGCCCCTCAAACCAGGACCCCAGTCTCTCCGAGACCGTGATGTCAGGAAATGCGGCCTGGGGTGATCCCGCCCTATGACCTTCCAGGACCGATTCTGTTCTGGGGTCCAGGGTCCCCTCAGTCCTCCCTCACAGTCCTTGCGTTCTGTCCTGACAGGCCCTCAGCTCCGCCTTCCCGACCTGAGGCTTCGCCCCCCATACCAGCGCCCCGGTCCCTCTGAGGCCCGGATGCGGAAGCCCCGGCACGCTGCCATGTGCTCGTCCACCCGCGGCCTGCCGAGGTAGAAATCGTGGGGTCCCCTCTCTTCCGGTGTCCAGGGTCTCGTCAGTCCTCCCTGAGGTTCCTCATTGTGACTCCCGCCAGGAACTGGGTTTCTGCCCTCAGCGCACCCGAGGCCCCGCCCCTCATACCAGGTCCCCGCTCGCTCTGGGACGCGGACCCGGATGTGAGGAAATGCCGCCCGAGGTGGTCCCGCTCTACGACCTCCCGGGACCGACTCTGTTCTGGGGTCCAGGGTTACCGCAGTCCTCCCTCTGGGTCCTCACCTTGACGCCAGGCGGAAACTGGGATTCTCCCTCTCTGAGCCCCCCCGTCCGCGAACTTACACTAAGTCCCCGGTCTCTCTGAGACCAGGTGCCGCAGTCAGGACACACCACGTGGGCCTGTCCTGCCCTCGGGACTCTGGATGGCTGAGAGCAGGGGCGCCTTTCTGTGGGATGGCCTCTTTTCGGGGCTTCTGGGTCCGCTCCGTCCTCCCTCGGGGTCCTCACTTTGACTCAGGTGGCTTGTAGTCTCTCCTCTGCCCACCTGAGGCCCCGCCCCTCATACCAGGTCCCCAGTCCCTCTGAGAGCCCGGATGTCAGGAAATGTGCCTGTGGTCATTCCACCCTATGGCCTCCCAGGACAGACTCTGTTCTGGGGTCCAGGGTCACCGCAGTCCTCCCTCAGAGTGCTCACCTTGACTCCTGGCAGGACTTGCGAGTCTCCGCTCTGCCCCCTTGAGGTCCCCCTCTCTAAACTAAGTCCCCCCTCCCTCTGAGACCCGGATGCGGAAGTCAGGGCACGCTGCCATGTGTCTCCTAGGGCTTTCAGCAGGGCAGGTTTCTCTGGGTCACCCCACCCCACGCCCCAGTTCTGGGGTCCAGCATCCCCTCATTTCTCCATCTGCATGCTCACCTTGGGTCCTATCAGGCCCTGGGCCCTCCCTCTGCCCACTTGAATTTCCTTCCCTGAGAACCAGGCCCTCCTCCTCCTAGTCCCCCCGAGAAGCCTGGCCAGGATCCCCTAGGGCGGAGACGGATGCTGTGGGGCCTTCGTTCTCCCTCAGGCCCCTGCCTTGACTCCCTGTAGGGCTGGGCTTCCTCTGGGCCAGTCTGGAGCCTCCTCCCAGACCCAGGCCCGTACCTTTCTCAGACCTCCCAGGCAGAAGTCAGGGCACATCACATCCAGATGCCATGCCTCGGGGTCTCCCAGGGCTGAAATCAGGTCCAGGCTGGATTCCTCGGACCCCCTGGGAAAGATGCCCCTCCCCATTACTCGCTCCTGAAGTTCCTAACTTGGCTCCTGGGTCCTTGATGAAATGCTGGTTGGGCCGGCTCCCTCCCTGTCAGCTCTGAGCTTGTGTCTCAGATGCACCCCCTGCAGAAAATGACTCTGAGTCCTAGACTCCATGCTGGGTGGGGAGCTGCAGCGCCCCTGACCGCCGCGGAGGGTCAGAGAAGAAGCACCAGCCAGCCAGACTTCGGAAACGTTTCCCTCTAAAAGGAAGCGGCTGAGCAGCCGGACTTGGGGACGTCCTGCTCTTTCGAGGTTATCTAACATTTCATAGTTCAGAGCACTGATTTTCATTCTCTTAAGCCTCATTCAGAGTCAGAAATACATTTTACATCTCACCAAGTTTCCGGAAAGCATAGCCACTCTTAGGCTGCCTGATTCACTCCGATGCTCCATACTCTTGTTTCTCGTCCAGACTTTCTCTGCTATTTAAATGGTCAATTTTGAAAAGGACAGGCCTCATCCACTAAGGTGACTTCAGGTGGTTATTAGCACAAATTCTGCTGCCCTTAATCATCCCATCCTTCACACTGCCCTGATATTTCCCCATGGCTTCTGGCCTCTGTGGCCAGAGATGCTGAGCTCTCTCCCAATTTTCACAGTGAAACAAGGGTAGAAGTTTAAACTTTTCCTCTTACCCATCCTGCCATCTGCTTTTATCCAACACACACACACACACACACACACACACACACACACTTAATTCCATTCTCCCGTGTAATGTTTTCCGGGGTTGATTTTGGAAACAGAAGACAAAATCTCAAGATTGACTGTCATCTTGGCAGATAAACTTAGAGCACTAAATCTGTGGGGGGAAAAAAGACAGAAAAAAGAAAAGAAAGAGAGAAAGAGAAAGAAAAGCAAAAGGGGAATTGATATGGTCACAATAGTTCATTCCCCATCAATGGATATGGCATACTGCTCTTTGGGGGAGCTCTTTAGCCTGAATCTACCAGTAAACTTGTATAATGCCTCCGTCAAGGCCTTGTATACATATTTGTTAGGCTTCTTTTTAGGTAACATTTAACTTTTATTGCAGTTATAAATTGAGGTATTTTTCTGTTACGTGTTCTAAATAGTCATCGCTTTTGTATGGCAAGGCTCTTGGTTTTGCTGTGGTGATCTTCCATCCACTATTTTTCTGAAATCTCGTATTCATTTGACTCTTCCATGGGCCCATTCCTTTGAATCTGCTTAGATACGTCATCGTGTTGTGACGAGGAACATTCATTCTTTCTTTTCAATATATGTATTTCTTATTTATTTTGATATCCGTAGCTCGGGCTTTCTGTTTCAGGGCAGCTTCAGAAATCAGAGGTGATCACATCTTTTTAGGACCTGTTCATGACAAGAATGCTTCTAACATTTCACATTTCTGTATGTTTGCTGCCAATTGTAGGAAAGGGAATTTACCTTCCAATCTTACCTTGCTGAAGTTCCTGCCATGAACTCGTGCTGAATATCTTTCAAAGGCTTTTCTGTCTCCGTTGACCTGATCAAAACTTTTTTTCTCTGCGGATTTGTTAACACAGGGATTTACACATGGAAGTATTTTTATAATGTTCAATGTTTATGTCTTTTTTTTTTTACATTTTTATTGATTCATAATCATTTTACAGTGTTGTGTCAAATTCCAGTGTTCAGTACAATTTTTCAGTCATACATGGACATATACACACTCATTGTCACATTTTTTTCTTTGTGATTTATCATAACATTTTGTGTATATTTCCCTGTGCTATACAGTGTAATCTTGTTTATCTGTTCTACAATTTTGAAATCCCAGTCTATCCCTTCCCACCCTCTACCCCGCCCCTCCCCCCGGTAACCACAAGTCTGTATCAATGTTTATGTCTTGAACACAGCCTGTGCTCTGGTCTGTCTTATGTCCCTCTGAATTCATATGCTAAAATTCTAACGCCTGATGTGATCGTACTAGGATGTGTGACCTTTGAGCTTTGAGAAGTATTAATTTCACAGGGGAAGAACCCTCCTGAGAGGGATTAGTGCCTTATCAAAGGGACTCAGAGAGGTCCCTCACCCTTTCTGTCACGGGAGATACCAGGAAAAGTCTATTAGTACCCTGAAGAGGGACCTCACCCAACCATGCTGGCACCCTGAACTTGGACTTCCAGCCCGAGGATGGTGAGAAAGAAATTCCTATCTTTTGTAAGGTCTGCAGTCTATGATAATTTGTCACAGCAGCCCAAACAGACTAAGGCAGACTGTCTGTTTATTTCACTGCTATGTTGACTATGTTATTCATTTAATTTGGATCTTTTTCTATGTGAGTGACTTTGGCCTGGATGTTTATACAGCTTTCACGCCTTGATTCAAACACCAAAGCAAACACACAAACAACGAATCCTACAGCTAACCTCATACTTAATAGTAAAAGCCTGAATGACTTCCTTCTAAGACTTACAAAAGCCCAGGGTGTACATTCTTAAGCAAATTCTTTCGAGGCATAGAAAACATGGAAGTCTAGACCAATGTAACGAAGCAGGTATAAGAAGAAAAAAAGATAAACAGATAGGAGAAGGAAAAACAAAACAGTCCCTATTAGAAAATGACATCAACATCTGCCTAGAAAATTCCTAAGTGCGTTTAGCAAGGTCACTGGACATGAGAACAATATAGAAATATTAATTATATATTTTTGTACACTATCATTGTTCTTAAAATTGAAAATTGGAAAAAAAGATCAATGTCATTTATAACTAAGAACTAAGAAACGTGGAACGAAATCCTTAGTATAAGTCCAACAAAATATGTGTGAGATATGTGTGCTGAACACCACAAAACACTGATGGAAGTCATCAAGAAAGAGATAAATAGAGAGATGTGTGGTTTTCATGAATCATGAGTCAATATTGTCACGATGTTAATCATCCTCACATTGTTCTATAGAATCATCACAATCACAAGGAAAATCCCAGCAGGAAGGAAACAGCTTGGTAGTTCTTCAAAAGCTAAACGTAGAAATTAACATATGACCCCTTAATTCCATTCTTAGGTATATACCAAAAAGGCTTGAAACTAGATACTCAAACAAGTACGTGTACACGCATGCTCGTTGCAACTCTTCACAAGAGCCAAGAAGTGGAAACAGCCCAAAAGTCCACCAGTGGAGGAATGAGTAAACAAATTGTGTCACGTATCTATATCTATAGCTATAGCGATATATCTACCTACATGTATGTATATATATGTATTATGTATGTATGTGTGCATGTGTATGTATGTGTATATTGATACATACGTACCATGGAATCATATCCAGCCTTAAAGAGGAATGAAGTCTGGTATATGCTATGTAATGGTTATATCCTCAAAAACATGATACCAAGTGAAATAAAGCAGACACAAAAGGTCATATGTTGTATGATTCCATGTGTACGAAATATTGAAACTAGAGAAATCCGTGGAGACAGAAGTTAGATTACTAGTTGTCAGGGGCTTGGGACAGGGAGAAGCTGCTTAATGGGCAAGAATTTTCCATTTGAGGTGATGGGAATGTTTTGGAAATGGGTAGATGTCTTGGTTGCACAACTAAATGCCACTGAAGTGTTTACTTTAAACGGGTTAATTTTGTATGAATTTTACCACAGTATATTTTTTAAATTCCAGCAGGATTTTTTTCTAAATATAAATGTCTGATTCCCAAATGTATTATGAGTAACGTCTTTATGTAAAGTCAAAGAACTAGAATAGTCTAAACAAAAGAGAGTATCAGTATCAAAGGTCCCACACAATTTAATGTCAAGACTTTACTATATAACAGGGGATGCAATCTTTTCATGTGGTTTTGGTAGATTTTGTGTGTCATATAGCTTCTGTTGCAACTATTCAACTCTGCTGTTGTAGTGCAGAAACAGGCATAGGTAACGTGTAAATGAAGAGGCATTGCTGTGTTCCAATATGAACTTTGCTTACAGAAATAGGTGGCAGAAGGAGTTTGGACTATTAGCCATACTTGGCCAGTCCCTAGCGTTATTAGCAAAGGGCCAGTCAAATAGGCCAAATGAACGTAACAGAAAGTTCAGAATAGACCTGACAAAAGTTGCAAAGCAATCCAATTATGCTAGAATAATTGGACGTGTGTGTGTGTGTATGTGTGTGCGTGTGTGATGTGTGTGTATGTCTGTCTGTGTGTGTGTGTGTATAAAACACTGAGAAACAAAAACCAGAGATCTCAACCCACACCTCAAAAATGAAGATAGGCTTAAATGTACGGATGAAAACTAGAATGCTTATAGAAGAAACCATAAGAGAAAATCTTTGTGATTTTGGTTCTCTAAGATTTTGTAAAATTTATAGAGTCAAATCAGAATGATGAAAATGTTCTGGACTTAGATAGCAGTGATGGATACAAAAATGTGTGCAGTTCCTAAAAGCCACTCTGAAGTGTACACTTCAGAAGGGTGATGGTATGGTATGTCAATTATTTCTCAGTAAGAAAAAAGTGCCCCAGACTCTAACGATTTCTGACAATCTATGTCTTGCCCAGTATACACCAGAGATGTCTATCAGAGAATAGAAAAAAGTCATTCAAAGGTTCGAAATCTTTCACTCTCCACACTGCAAGTTACAGCAGATGGCAACTTCATTAACCCATCTACCTTAGAAGGGCATTGTTATGAACATGCTTGCAAAAGCTGCGTCTGCTCTTACAGTCCCATAGATTTTGGATGGTTGTGTTTTCATTTTCATTTTCATTCACCTCCAGGTATTTTTGATTTCCACTCTGATTTCTTCGGTGACCCACTGGCTGTTAAATAGCATGTTGTTTAGCCTCCACCAGTCTGTGGGTTTTGCAGGGGTTTATTTGTATATGACTTCTAGTCTCAAAGAACTGTGATGGGAAAAGTTGCTTGATGTGATTTCAATCTTCTTAAGTTTGCTGAGACTTTTTTTGTGATCTAGCTTGTAATGTATCCTGGGAATGTTCCATGCACACTTTGAAAGAATATCTATTCTGCTGCTTTGGGATGAAGTGTTTGTGTGTGTGTGTGTGTGTGTGTGTGTGTGTGTGTGTAAATATATATACAGTTATTTATAACATAGATATGTAAAGTCCATCAGGTCTAAAGTGTCATTAAGGCCAGTGTTTCCACATGGATTTTTTTGCCTGGATGATCGATTCATTCATAGAAGTGGGGTGTTACAGTCTCCTACCATTATTGTGTTACTACCGATTTTTCTCTTCACGTCTGTTAATAATTGCTTTCTGTATTTAGGTGCTCCTATGTTGGGTGCACATATACTTATAATGTTATATCTTCTTTTTGGATGGATCCCTTCATCACTTTGTAATTCTTTGTGTCTTGTTACAGTCTCTGTTTTAAATTCTGTTTTGTCTGATATAAGTATGGCTACCCTGGCTTAGTTTTTATTTCCATTTGCATGGAATAACATTTTCAATCCCCTCACTTTTAATCTATGTATGTCTTTAGATCTCAGTTGAGCCTCTTGTAGGCAGCATATATATATGGGCCTTCTTTTGTATCCATTCAGCCAGTCTATGTCTATGATTGGAGTATTTAGTTCTTGCACAATTAAAGAGATTATCAATCAGTAGATTCTTATTGTCCTTTTGTTAATTGTTTGGGATTTTTTCCATTTTTTTGTTGAGTTCTAGTCATTTTACAATATTGTGTCAAATTCCAGTGTAGAGCACAATTTTTCAGTTATACATGAACATACATACATATATTCATTGTCACTTTTATTTTGCTGTGAGCTACCACAAGATCTTGCATATATTTCCCTGCACTATACAGTATAATCTTGTTTATCTATGCTATATATGCCTGTCAAGATCTACAAATTTTGAAACCCCAGTCTGTCCCTTCCCACCGCCCCCCCGCCCCCTTGGCAACCACAAGTATATATTCTATCTCTATGAGTCTGTTTCTGTTTGGTATTTATGTTCTTCTTCTTCTTTTTTTTTTTTTTTTTTTAGATTCCACATATGAGCAACCTCATATGGTATTTTTCTTTCTCTTTCTGGCTTACTCCACAGCACTTTCCTGCCCTGTCCTCTGCAGTAACGCCCACAATGCCGGCGGGCTGGCAAGGTGCTCTCTGGCGCTGAAGCCAGGACACAGGCTCAGCCTCGGAAACTCAGCAGCCCTCCACGGGACCGGAAGTGCCCGAGCACCTGCTCAGGTGGCATCAGGGACCCTGAAAGCCAGGACCTTCCTGTGCGGCAGGCAGCAGACTAGACACAGAGGAAGGATGGTTAACTAGTTTCTCTTTACAAATCAGGCTAGAATACCCACCAAGAACCATCTTTCATCTCCAAGGAGGATTCTGAGCTGTTTTGTATTCAGCCTCGGCGGCCGTTGCCTCCCTGCGATTTCCAGGACCATTCCGCACCTATGGCTTTGGAGTCTGACCATCGAGGGAAGCTGCGCCATCAGTGTAAGTGTCCAGCAGACCGTTTCCAAGAACACACCCCAGTGTATCCTACCGCGCGTTTGGGGCGGTTACCAAACCTCTTCAACTATATATGCCAGGACGGAGTACACTGTGAGCCACATCAAACGCCACTCCTCCCTGCAGCTGGAGCATTCTGAGTGTCCTAGCAGCTCAGGCAGGATAACCAGGTCTCTAAGCATCCCTGAACAAAGTGCATCTTCCCCTCTCGCCCAGGAGATGTATCCACGATCCCAGAGGGACTGCTCAGAGCAACCTCCCACCTGACACGTTCCTCTCACCACTAACAAGTGCCGTCTGCACGTCTGCCTGCCGCCACCACCCAGCTTCATTACCATCACCTCCCACAGAAGGACCCCCGTCCCCCCACCTTCCCAAAGCCCCGAACTGCCCTGGCGCTGGGCACTTACACTTGGGTGCTCTTTCCCGCACCCCCAACCCCTCGCCCTATTTTTATTTGCCCTGTGGGACTTAGGAGACATTTCACCAACGTCCCGACGTGACTGCGGCTCCTAGACTATCCTAGGTGTGGGCTGTCCTGCTTTTCCGACTGTCCCCGCTGCTAACCCCGAGCCCTCCAGAGAGCAGAGGCTCAGCGAACATCTGCGGAATAAATGAAATGTTGAGCAGGGATCCTACTGATTCACACTACATTTCTCCTTTCTTTACTAGCCAAGAAAATCCAAGAGATAGATAGATAGATATGTCTATGTATATGGGTTTTTTTGGTTTTGTTTTGTTTGTTTTATAGAATGACAGAGGTGAATGAAAAAATTAGGTCAAACAATATATTTTTTACATGTATTTCTCCATTGACTGACCCACGTCAATTCCATCGATAACTCCTTTCATATTTCCAGGGAAACTTCATCCAGATACCACGTTACCTCGTCCAGGAATGCAAACTAATCTGGAAGGTTAATCATGTTGCTTTACAAAATAGGAAAACTCTTAGACTTGAATGGATCCGCAAAAATACACGAGAGATAGACGTCACTGACAGAGACACTGACAACATTTATTCCTTCTATTAAGAGGATCAGCACTTAAAAGATTTCTGATAAAACAGAGACAAATTTCTTTGTAATCGTAAGGAATACTAACCAACAAAGACTATACTCCACCTGGCCTGGGGCCTCACTCCTTAGAAGGCTGACTGCTCGCTCTCCAAACACAGGGTGAAGGATGGACTCCCTTCCTGCCCGGCAGGAGAAGCTGCTGGACAGGGGCCTGGAGGAGCCCGGCTGCAAGTCTGGCTCAGGCCTCCTCTTCCTCATCACTAGCAGCCTCATCTGACAGGGATGGGAAGGAACTGGGACCCCGTCTACTGGCCCTGTGTAAATGCTCCAGGACTTGCAAGTTGCTGATCTCCGCGTGGGCCCGGGGGCCCCACAGGAACTCGAAGCGAGCGGGATCGCTGTTGGCCACCTGCCGGTACTCCAGGTACCCCTCCTGCACCCACACTTTGGTGATGAGCTCCCTGGGCTCCCCGTAGATGAAGTGCTCCCTCCCAGCACGCAGCCCCAGCTTGCTCAGTGCTCCCCACACCTCCTCCTCAGGGAGGCGCTCTCCCTCCAGGTGGATCATGCAAAGGAGCATCACCAGGAGGCCGTTCTTGGGCATGCTCTGCCCATCGCCCAGCATCCCATCACAGGTGAGGCCCAGGGTGGGGACCAGGACATACCAGTGGCCCCCGGGATCCACCTCCTTCACATCCACCCCAAACACCAGCTGCATGTACTCAGAGGCCTGGCTGAAGACCGCAGGGAAGTGGTCCTGGTATTCTCTGAGGAAGATACTCAGCATTTCTGCCCTGGTGGTCGGCTGCTTCCGGTGATACTTGAGGAGCAGGAAACCCACCAGGTCAGTCACCATCGAAGGCGCTGCATCATGGAGCAGGGACACGGCACAGGCAGAGTAGGAAGAGGAGACTGAGGAGGAGGAGGACCAGGGGGATGCGCCCCCCTCCCGCTCAGCCTCCATCTGCTGAACATCCATCAGGCCCCGGGAGTCTCTCGGGTCCTGAAGGTCTTCCGCAGCCTTGCGGAGCTCACTCATCTCAACGGGAGGCACGATGAGTGGTGTCGGGCAGCCGAGAGGAGCGAGGGAAGGGGTGACAAATGGGGACCCACGGGCCTGGGGGAGAGAGGGTGTGTCAGCAGGCTGGGCTGAGAAACCCACCCTGGGGGGCTCTGACAAAGGCCACTTACTGGTCTCCTCTCCAGGGGTGCCCTCGGCCTCACAGGGGCTCTCCTGCTGGTGGACGGTCGTCTGTGAACCTGTCGGGGGAAGTGAGGCAACTCCTCAGGGTGCAGCCGGCACAGCCGAGGTTCTGGGGGCAACAGGGGGTGTGTGGAGTGGACGTTGGCCTTGTGGGTTCCCCTCTGTTCTGGGAGCCCCCGGGTACACACTCAGGGCCCACACCTCAGCTGGCACTGCCGGCCTCCTGTGCTCTGTGACCCGAGGACACGTGTCTCACACCGAGGCCTTCACCTCCCGGTGTCTGGAGCCCCTGGGAGAGAAAGGAGGGGAGACCTCGGGTCTACACTGTGGCACAGCCCTGGACCCGCGTGTTGGCAGGAGGCCTGGGCTCTGGCAGGTTCCCAGTCTTCTAGGGTGGGAGGTCCTGTCCCCGCTAGCTCAGGGTCTTCACCGTGACTCCAAGCGGGACCTGGGATTCTGCTCTCCAACCACCTGAGTGCCCCTCCTTATAATAAGTCCCCGGTCTCTCTGAGCCCTGGATGCGGAAGTCAAGACACACCACGTGTGCTCATCCCGCCTGGGGGCCTCCCAGGGCTGACAGCAGGGGCAGGATCGGTTGCGTCCCCTCTGTTCTGGGGTTTATGGTCCCCTCACTCCTCCCTCGGGGTCCTCACCTTGAGTCTTGGCAGGAGCTGAGATTCCCCCCTCAGCCCGCCTGAGGCCCCGCCCGTCATATCAAGACGCCAGTCCCTCCGAGACCCGCATTTCACGAACTGCTGCGTGAGGTCATCCCGCCCCGTGGTCTCCCAGGACTGGCTCTGTTCTGGGGTCCAGGGTCCCTGAATGCTAAGTCGCGGTCGTCACCCTCACTCCCAGGCGGCTCTGAGATTCTCGCCTCCGCAGACCTGAGATCCCCGCCTCCCTTTCACTATGTCCCCAGTCTCTCTGAGACCCTGATGCGGAAGTCAGGACAAACCTCGTGGGCCTGACCTCCCCTCGGGCCTCCGGACAGCTGATAGCAAGGGCGCCTTTCTGTGGGGTGGCCTATCTTCTGGGTCCCGGGTCCCCTCAGTTCTCCCTCAGCGTCGTCACTCAGGTGGCATGTCGTCTCCCCTCTGCCCACCCGAGGCCCCGCCCCTCATCCCTGGACCCCAGTCCCTCGGAGACCCGGATGTCAGGAAATGCTGCCTGACGTGATCCCGCCCCATGACCTCCCAGGACCGACTGTGTTTTGGGGTCCAGGGTCCTTCACTGCTCGCTCGCAGTCGTCACCTTCACTCCCAGTGGGACCTGGGATTCTCTCTTCTGCAGATCTGAGGGTTCCCCGCCACCTCACACAAAGTCCCCGGTCTCTCTGAGACCAGGGAGCCGCAGTCACGACACAACACGTGGGCCTGTCCTGCCCTCGGGCCTCTGGGCAGCTGATAGCAAGGTTCCCTGTCTGTGGATGGTCTCTTTTCTGGGTTCCGGGGCCCTTCCTTCCTCACTCAGGGTCCTCACTTTGACTCAGGCAGCATGTGGTCTACCTTCTGGCAACCCGAAGCCCCGCCCCTCACCCCAAGACCCCAGCCCCTCTGAGACCCGGATGGCAGGAAATGCAGCCGGTGCTCACCCTGCCCCAAGGTCTCCAAGGCCCAACACTGTCCCGGGGTGCAGGAATCCTCCGTTCTCCCTCGGGGTCCTCACTTTCACTCAGGCGGCATGTAGCCTCCCCTTGGAACCCCCGAAGCCCCGCCCCTCATCCCAGGACCCCAGTCCCTCTGAGACCCGGATGTCAGGAAATGCTGCCTGACGTGATCCCGCCCCATGACCTCCCAGGACCGACTGTGTTTTGGGGTCCAGGGTCCCTCACTGCTCGCTCGCGTTCTTCACCTTCACTCCCAGTGGAACGTGGGATTCTCTCCTCTGCAGATCTGAGCGTTCCCCGCCATCTCACACTAAGTCCCCGGTCTCTCTGAGGCCAGGGTGCCGCAGTCAGGGCACAACACGTGGGCCTGTCCTGCCCTCGGGCCTCCGGACAGCTGCTAGCAAGGTTCCCTGTCTGTGGGATGGCCTCTTTTCCGGGTTCGGGGACCCCTCAGTTCTCCCTCAGGGTCGTCACTTAGGCGCCATGTCGTCTAGCCTCTGGCCACCCGAGGCCCCGTCCCTCACCCCAGGACCCCAGTCCCTCGGAGACCCGGGTGTCAGGAAATGCCGCCGGTGGTCACCCTGCCCTGTGGCCTCCAAGGTCCAACACTGTCCCGGGGTGCAGGATCCCTGCGTTCTCCCTCGGGGTCCTCACCTTGACTCAGGCGGCATGTAGCCACCCCTTGGAACCCCCGAGGCCCCGCCCCTCATCCCAGGACCCCAGTCCCTCCGAGACCCGGATGTCAGGAAGTCAGGACCCCACGAGTGCTCATCCCACCCTGGCCCTCCCAGGGCTGACAGCAGGGCCGGGGATCTTTGGGGCCCCTTCTGTCCTCCCTCAGCGTCCTCAGCTTCAGCCCTGGCCGGGTCCTGGGACGCCCCCTTGTTGACCCGAGCCCACACCCTCACACCAAGGCCCTCACTGCCCTGAGACCCCCAGAGGAGTCTGTGGACTCACATGAGGCCACCAGGCCCAGGGCTTCCCAGGACTGTGGACGCCAGGGGCTGAGATGGATTCCCCGGGGATCCCGCAGCCCTCCCTCTGCTCCTCACCTGGGCTCGAGGCTGGGCCTGGGCCTGGGCCTCTCCCTCTGCCCAACAGATTATGATCCCATTGTACTCCGACCCTCCACAGCCAGGACCCCCGAGAGGGAAGTGGGGATGAGGGGGTGGGGATCTGATCCTCGCAACCCTGCCTGGAGTCTCCCAGGGGAGACCGCAAAACCGTCCTGGATGCCTGCCCCCGCCCCCGCGTCCCCTCACACGGTTCTACCTTGACTCCTGGCAGCACTGGGCTCCTTCCCTGTGCAGACCTGAAGCCGGCCTCCCTCACCCAGGCCCTCACCTCTCTCACCTCCCAAGGGTGGGGCATCAGTGCACGTGACATCCGGACCCAGTGCCCTGGAGTCTGCCAGGGCTGTCGGGGGCAGCTAGGGGTGCCGGAGGTGGATTCCCTGGGGTCCTCAGTCTCCTGTGTCCTCACCTTGACTCCTGACAGGATCTGGGAGCCACCCTCTGCCCTCCTGAGACTGCGTCTCTCAGACCTAGCCTCTGACTCCCCGAGTTCACTGAGGAGGTGGGGGCCGGGGACTGTTCAGCCTGACAGCCCCATCCGGGGGCCCCCAGGATTCCCACGCGGGGCCGGTTTGCATTCTTAGGGACCCTCTGTTGTGGGGTGGTTGGATCTCTCTGTCCTCATCCAGGAGGGTCCTCACCCATCCTCGCACACAAAGGCTGCAGTCCCCGCAAAGATGCTGGAGGGGACCTGCCTCCTGGTGACCGTGAAGGGGTAGAGAGCAACACACCTTCCCTCGGGGCCTCCTCGACCACCAACCTGACTTCAGAGACGGTCTGTTTGAAAGACTTACCTTTTCCTGAAGAGGCTGAGCAGTGGCAGGGGAGTTGCGGATCCCTTGCGTTGATGACTAGGTAATAGTACCTGTTCCAGAGCCGTGACTTTCACTTGTTAATTCTCATGCATAGTAAGAAGTACGTTTCTCATCTGCACCTACTGTGCGTGTATCTATGACACGTGTGTAGGCTGTGTGTGCTTATGTACGCGTACATCCACGCACCACCTGTGTATGCACTAACGCGTGTATCTGGATGCATGTTTATATTTTACGAGGGTTCGTATGTACGTGCAGACGGTATACATACTTAAGGTGTAAAAGTGCACCTGCTATAACCACGTGTGAATGGCTCTGGTACCGCCACCTTATTGTCCGTGTCTTCCTTACGTTCTGTTTAAGTGACGTGTTTTGCACAGGCCAGTCCTCACCCAGGTTTGATGTCAGGTGGGTATTAGCAGAGTCTCAGGAGGGAAATGCCTCAACTGACCCATCTTTCTTGCTGTCCCGGTAGAGCCCCAGGGCTGAGGCATGTGTGTCCGGGGCCCTGCCCCAGCTGTAGGCACGAAACCGCTCAGAAGCGGGAGATCTTTCCTCCTACCGGTCCTGCCATCTGCGTCTGTGCAGCCCACAGCCCCTCCCCCACTCCCTGCTGCCCCCGCCATCCCGCAACAGAGGAGTCAGCTCCCCACAGACAGCAGTCATCCCTTCGGGTGTCCTCATGTTATTTTAAAGCCTTTATTTTTATAGCACCTTTAGGTGCACAGAATAACAAAGAGAAGGTACAGGGATTTCCCATTTACTTCCCGCCCCCACACCTACATAGCCTGCCTCCTTATCAGCAACCCACCAGAGTCGTCCATGTGTCAGAATTGATGGACCTACGTTGTCACCTAGAAATTAGAGTTTCCCTTGGGGTTCACTCTTGCTGTTGCACATTCCCTGGGTTTTGGCAAACGTGTATGACATGCCCTCATCACTGGGGTATCATGCAGACTATTTCACGTCACTAACCACCCTGTGCTGTACAGCGCCTATTCATTCCTCTCCCCACAGCGCCTGCAAACACTCATCTTCTTAGCGTCTCCATCATTTTGCCTTCACAGAACGTCACATAGTTGAAATAATACCGTATGTTGCCTTTTCAGAATCACTCAGTTTGTAATTGCATCGAAGGTTCTTCATGTCTATTCCTTGCTTGATAACTCATTTCTTTTTTGCACTGGGCGACACTCCATTTCCTGCACATACCAAAGTGTATTTATTGACCGACGTAAGGACCTCTTGTTTGCATCTATAGTTTGGCAGTTCTAAGTAAAGCTGCTATAAACATCCATGTGTAGGTTTCTGTGCGGACACAAGTTTTCAACTTCTTTGGGTAAATACCCATATGGTTTCTGGATCATACGGTAAGAGTTTGTTTACTTTTATAAGAACCTGCCAAGCTGTTCCAATGTAGCTGTACCATCTTGTATTCCCACCAGCAATGAATGGGAGTTCCTGCTGCTCCAAATCCTCCCCAGCATTTGGTGTTGTCACTGTACCAGATTTTCCCAATTCCAGTACGTGTCTAGTTACGATGTGTGTGTGTGTGTGATCATCAAGTGACTCCTCACACCTGTTGATCACTAGGTATCAAGCTGGGAAAGGCACAGTCAAGCTAAAGATTTTGAGACTCCTGCCCAAAGCATCAGGAGGCAGCTTCAGTCACACTGTGTGTGCAAGATTTTGTCCTCTGGACATCATTCCTATTCCTCTTTCTAGGAGGAAAAGCAGAAGAGGCAACTGGAAAGCTCAGAGGAAAAGAATTTAGGATGGCTCTAGGTAACTCAGATTGGTTCCCACCTTGAGAGACCGTGTGTGAGCCCAAACGCTTCTGAAGCAACCACGTGGCGGGCACATCCTCCAAGTCGGAGCTGTGACCGTGAGAACTTGGAATGTGGCTCTGGGTGAGGAAACGTTTCCTCGGGGGGCCAGGGGAAAGGCCGACGGTGGAAACTTTCCCTGACACTCAGAGAGTCCCCAGAACACCCTCGCTCACAGAGCTCTGTGGTGGGCTGTGTGGATCAGGACGGAGCACCTGCAGAGGTCCTGATGCCTCCTCCCCAGGGCCAAGCCCCTCAGCACAGTCCATTCCCCTGTGCTGGTCCAGGGCCCCTGAGCGTCACCCATGCTGGGTCTAGAACAAGCTATGTCATGTCTAAGCACTTCTGGCACGCGAGGGGTCCCATTCTCAATAACAGAGCGGCGGTGAGAAGAGGAAACCCACCTGAGTCAGTGGACCGGGAGATACACACTGGTTCAGAAGCCTCACACTGTGGGGAAGGCACATCGTACACGCACAGTGACAACAGCTGCATCTACTGTCCACGTCCTTGGCCCAGACATTGTAGGGACAGGCCACACCGTGTGTAAACGCGCACCAGTGCTTTCAACGGGTACGATCACTATGCCCGTTTGACGGGCAGAAATCGAGGCACAGACGGTTTCCACGACTGGCTCGGCTTAGCGGCCGCAGGACACACATTCAGTCTGAGCTTTGTGTGTGTCGAAAGCCCTGTGCCCCACTGGTCTGAGCCGACTCGCCAACACTCACGGGGGCCCCAGCTGTCCTGCACGCTGTCCTACCAGCTGGTGCCTCATGCCACGTAGCTGAGAACACAGGGAAGCCAGGCATCGGTGCTCAGGAGAGCCTGACACCGGATTCTGCCCACGTGGCCTGTCCCAGCCCCGCGGGATCACCATCCATCCTGAAATGGAGACGGGGCCCCAGGAGGCGGGTCTGGGTCTAGGACAGAGGGTGTGAGGATGGAGAAGGCTCCTGGACGTGGGGGTAAAGGCTCGGCCCTCTGAAGTCTGCTCTTGTGTTCAGGCTGGGGCCCTGCTCCCACTTCCTCCTGCCCACTCTGCTCGGCTTCTCTCCCAGCCGACTGGGGGGCCCACGTTCTCCTGCAGGCTCACTGCCCTGGGCAGATGGGGTGTCAGGCAGGCGGCAGGCCTGTAGTTCAAAGCATGGTGCCCTCGGGTCCGGTGGGCTCTCAGGGCTCCCGCAAGGGGACGGGGATCCGCGCCTCAGGGCCCAGGGCAGGCACCTGTGTCTGGGAACTGCCCAGGTTTCCACATGGGGCACACGTGGCATGTTTGGTCCATGTGTGTGGTGTGTGGATGTACGTGTACATAAGCACATACAGTCTAGACATGATATAGATACACGCACAGTAGCTGCAGATGAAAAATGTAGTTCTTACTATGGATGAGAATTAACAAGTGAAAATCACGGCTCTGGAACACGTACTATTATCCAGTCATCAACCCAAGGGATCCGCAACTCCCCTGCCACTGCTCAGCCTCTTCAGGAAAAGGTAAGTCTTTCGAATAGACCGTCTACGAAGTCAGGCTAGTTGTCGGGGAGCCCGCGAGGGAAGGTGTGTTGCTCTCTGCCCCTTCACGGTCACCAGGAGGCAGGTCCCCTCCAGCATCTTTGCTGGGACTGCAGCTTTTGTGTGCGAGGGTGGGTGAGGGCCCTCCGGGGTAAGGACAGAGGGGTCCAACCACCCCACAACACAGGGACCCTAAGAATGCAAATCGGCCCCGCGCCAGAATCCTGGGGACCCCCGGGCGGGGCTGTCAGGCTGATCATTCCCCGGCCCCCATTTCTTCAGTGAACTCGGGGAGTCAGAGGCTAGGTCTGAGAGACGCAGTCTCAGGAGGGTAGAGGGCGGCTCCCAAGTCCTGTCAGGAGGCAAGGTGAGGACACAGGAGACTGAGGCCCCCAGGGAATCCACCTCCGCCCCACCCCCGACAGCCCTCGGAAACCCCTGGGCTCGGGGTCCAGATGTGATGGGCACTGATGCCCCAACCTTGGGAGGTGAGTGAGGTGAGGGCCTGGGTGAGGGAGGCCGGCTTCAGGTTTGCTAGTGAAGGAGCCCAGCGCTGCCAGGAGTCAAGGTAGAACCGTGTGTGGGGACTCGGTTTGCAGGCATCCAGGTCGGTTCTGCGGTCACCCCTGGGAGACCCCAGGCAGGGTTGCAAGGATCAGATCCCCACCCCCTCATCCCTGCTTCCCTCTCTGGTGTCCTGGCTCTGGAGGGTCTGAGTCCAAGGGGACCAAGCTCAGGTGGGCAGAGGGAGGTGTCCAGGCCCAGCCAGGAGTCCAGGTGAGGAGCAGAGGGAGGGCTGAGGGAACCCATGGAATCCATCTCAGCCCCTGGCGTCCACAGTCCTGGGAAGCCCTGGGCCTGGTGGCCTCATGTGAGTCCAGAGACTCCCCTGGGGGGTCTCAGGGCAGTGAGGGCCTTGGTGTGAGGGTGTGGGCTCGGGTCAACAAGGGGGCGTCCCAGGACCTGATGGGGCTCAAGCTGAGGACGCTGAGGGAGGACAGAAGGGGCCCCACAGATCCCCGCCCCTGCTGTCAGCCCTGGGAGGGCCTGGGTGGGATGAGCACTCGTGGGGTCCTGACTTCCTGACATCCGGGTCTCGGAAGGACGGGGGTCCTGGGATGAGGGGCGGGGCCTCGGGTGGCCAGAGGGGAGATCACATGCCGCCTGAGTCAAGGTGAGGACCCCGAGGGAGAACGGAGGGATCCTGCACCCCGGGACAGTGTTGCACCTTGGAGGCCACAGGGCAGGGTGAGCACCGGCGGCATTTCCTGACATCCGGGTCTCAGAGGGACTGCGGACCTGGTTTGAGGGGCGGGGCCTCGGGTGGGCTGAAGGGAGGCTCCATGCCGCCTGAGTGAATCTGAGGACCTTGAGGGAGGATCTAGGAGACTCTGGACTCCAGAATAGAGGGGACCCCAAGCTATCTACCCCTGCAGTCAGCCCTGGTAGGCCCTGTGCTGATGAGCACATGGCAGCGTGCCCTGACTTCCGCATCCGGGTCTCAGACGGAGTCGGGATGTAGTACAAGGAGGGGGAGCTCAAGGGGGCAGAGTGGAGAATCCCAGTTCCTGCCGGGCGTCAAGGTGAGGACCCTGAGGGAGGCCTGAGGGGACCAGAGACCCCAGCACAGAGTCGGTCCCGGGAGGTCATGGGGCCGGATCACCTCAGGCAGCATTTCCTGACATCCGGGTCTCAGAGGGACTGCGGACCTGGTTTGAGGGGCGGGGCCTCGGGTGGGCTGAGGAGAGAATCCCAGTTCCTGCCGGGCGCCGAGGTGAGGACCCTGAGGAAGGACTGGGGACACCCTGGACTCCAGAATTGAGGGGACCCCAAGATATCTACCCCGGCAGTCAGCCCTCGGAGGCCTCAGGCCGGACGAGCCCACGGCAGCGTGCCGGGACTTCCGCATCCGGGCCTCGGAGGGACTGGGGCGCTGCTGTGGGGAGCGAAGCCTCAGCTTGGGAAACGCAGGGCGGAGGGCCTGTCAGGACAGTGAGCAAGGACTGTGAGGGAGGACTGCGGGACCCTGGACCCCAGTACAGAGTCGTTCCTGGGAGATCATAGGGTGGCATGACCACAGGCACATTTCCTGACATCCGCGTCTCAGAGGGAATGGGGCCCAGGTTTGAGGGGCGGGGCCTCAGATGGGCTGAGGTGGGAATCCCCGTTCCTGCCTGGCGTCACGGTGAGGATCCTGAGGGAGGACTGAGGGAACCAGAGACCCCAGATCAGTGGGGACCCGCCGAACCGATCCTGCCCCTGCTTTTATCCCTGGGAGGCCCCAGGGCGAGATGAGCACACATTGCTCTTTGGTGTCTCGACTTCCCCATCCGGGTCTCAGAGAGACTGGGGCCTTAATATAAGGAGGGGGGACCTCAGGTATGCAGAGCAGGGTATCCCCGGTCCCCCTGGTAGTCAAGGTGAGGACCCTGAGGGAGGACCAAGAGACCCTGCACCCCGGAACAGAGTCGGCCATGGGGGGCTATAGGGCAGGATGACCAAAGGCAGCATTTCCTGACATCCCGGTCTCAGAGGGACAGGGCTCCTGGTATGAGGGGCGGGGCGTCAGATGGGCAGAGGACAGAATCCTAAATTACCAGGGGGCAATGTGAGGACCGTGAGGGAGCCTTTGCCCTTGTGCTGGGTCTTGGAGGCCCCAGAGCAGGGTGACCAGGTGAGATGTTTTCTGACCTCTTACTCAGAGGTCCTTGGGAGGTGAAGTCCCTGGTCTGAGGAGTGTGGCTCAGATGTGCAGAGGGTGGTCTCCCCGGAACCCCCAGTAGGACTGGGCAGACCCCCTCCCCAGGTAGAGGGGGCCTCAACAGAAACTTGCTCCTCTGGTCCTTCCTGGGAGGCCCGGGTGTAAGTCAGGAGGCATCACCTCCCCACTTTATCCTCAAACTCAGTGCGATGGTGGTGTCGGCCTGCAGGGGACAACCTCATGTTAGCGGAGGGGAGGTTCCAGGACTTGCTGGGCGTAAATGTGAATGTCTTGATACTGAGAGTAGAGAGCGAGCCCACAGAATCCGGCCCTGCCCCCTGTCATCCCTGAAGTCCCTGGGCAGGAGTGGCCAATGGTGCTGCCCCCTCACCTCTGCCCCAGGCTCTCAGGGAATTCAGACCTAGTTCTGAGGTTGGCAGAAGGAGCCACAACCGGTCAGCAGCAGAAGGACTCACAGGATGTGCCAGGGCTCAGGAAAAGGACCCTTTGGGTGGATGCAGGGCATGAGGAGACCCTCACCCCAAAAGAGATGGGAACTTACAGTGTCCGGCTTGAGCTGTTTCAGCCCTAGGAGTCCCCAGTCAGGTCTGGCCGGATGGGGCCTGCCATCACTTCCGTCACGTGGTTGGGGGTGGGGTATCTCAGGGTGTGAGGACCTTGGTCTGAGGGGAAGCATCAGGCCAGCAGAGGGAGCGGTCCTAGGATATCCCACGTGTCAAGGCAAGGACTCTCCGTGAGGACCAAATGTACCCCGCCATCTCAGGAGAGGAAGGACCCCACCGGGTCCAGCTGACCCGTGTTCCCAGCCCTGGAAGGAACAGTCAGTGGTGGCCCTAAGTGCCGTGCTCACTTCCATCCTGGGTGGGAAGGTGGGAGTCTTCAGGGAGTTGAGGTCTGGGTCTGACGGGCAGATGTCAACTCGTCATCCCAGGTGGGGGCAGGGGGGAAGAGCAGGCCCTGGCGGGAGTGAGATGCATGGCCTCCAGGCACTGAGGGCACCTCCGCCCAGGGCAGAGGGGCCGATCCCCGCTGCCAGTGCTTCTGGTTTTTTCGGGGGGCTGGGGGTGGATGTTGTGTAAATGGATCCTGGGACCAGTTTCCACGTAGGGGAGAGGTTCCCCGGACCAACAACAGTTCTCAGACAGCAGCAGAGTGTTCAAGAATTCAACTGCGTTCTGACACCGTCTAGCCAGAGATGGCATCAGACCCTCTGGTTCAGGCTCAGTCCTCCAAGACTGCCCTCCCCCCACCACTTCAGAAGCCCACCGCAAGGCAAGGTTCTTCCCTGTGCTGCTAAATGGCCAGCTGTAGGTTGGGGATTCCAACTCCCTCCTCCTTGGGTTTCCACCGCTGGTGACAAGTCGAGGCTGTTACTTGTCCTTCTGAAAGACGTGTCCTTCTGAAAGACCTCCAGAGGTTGCCACGCCCTCCTCCTCAGGTTTGGTTGATTTGCTAGAGTGGCTCACAGGTCTCTGACAAACGTATTACTTCCTAGATCACCAGCTGAACATAAAGGGCATGAGTCACGAAGAGCCAGATGGAAGAGGTGCTAGGGCCAAGGTGTGCGGGAGCGGGGCCGACTTCCCCGCTCTCTCAGACAGTGCCACTTGCCCCAGCTCTCTACCTGCTCACCAACCCAGAAGCTCTCCAAACCCATCCTCTTGGGGTTTGACGGAGGCTTCATTACATAAGCACGATTGGTTAAACCATTGGCCATTGGCAATTGAACTCAAATCTCCAGCCTTTCTCCCCTCCCTGGTGGTGCTGGGGAGGGGCCAAAAGATCCAAACTTTTAATCACATGATTGGCTCTTCTGGCAACCAGCCCCATTTTAGGTGCTTTGCAAACACATCTCATTCACATGAAAAACAAAAACAGCACATTCATCACTCTCAACACTGAGGACATCCCAAGGGCTTTGGGAGCTGTGAACAAGGAACTGTGCACAGAAACCAAAGTCAATGACCAGAGGTATCCTTGTCCTGAATCACAGCAGGGAAGGGGCCTCCTCTCCTTTCTCTCCCGGCTTTCAGGGAGGTGAGGACCTTGGTGTGAGAGGACGGGTCAGATCCTATCTGAAGGAACCACGCCTTGGCGACAGAGAGAAGAGTCCCGGGTCCTCCCAGGAGTCAAGGTGAGGGCCCGAGGGAAGGGTGAGGGGACCCGCACGCCCACAACAAAGATGGGACACCAAAGTAAACCTCGTTCAGCCCTAGAAACCCTGGGAAGGTCGATAAGCTTGTCCTCCCACAAGGCCACTGGGTCCCCACCTGTCACCGCTGCCCAGACTCCTGTCAGCTGCCAACACCTGTCATTATGTCCCTGGTTCAGATGAGTGAGCTCCGCCAGGCTGTGGAAGACCTTCAGGACCCAAGAGACGCCCAGGGCCTGGTGGATGTGCAGCAGCTGGAGGCTGAGCAGGAGGGGGCCGCATCCCCCCGGTACCCCTGCTCCTCCTCAGTCTCCTCTTCCTACTCTGCCGGTGCCGAGTCCCTGCGCCAAGGTGCAGAGCTTTCAATGATGGCTGACCTGGTGAGCTTCCTGCTCCTCAAGTATCACCGGAAGCAGCCGACCACCAGGGCAGAAATGCTGAGTATCCTCAGAGAATACCAGGACCACTTCCCTGCGGTCTTCAGCCAGGCCTCTGAGTGCATGCAGCTGGTCTTTGGGGTGGATGTGAAGGAGGTGGACCCCAAGGAGCACTTGTACATCCTGGTCCCCACCCTGGGCCTCACCTGTGATGGGATGCAGGGTGGTGAGCAGAGCATGCCCAAGAACGGCCTCCTGGTGATACTTCTGGGTGTCATCGTCCTGGGGGGAGGGGGGGTGCCTGAGGAAGAGGTGTGGGGAGCACTCGGTGTCATGGGGGTGTATCCTGGGAGGGAGCACTTCATCTACGGGGAGCCCAGGGAGCTGATCACCAAAGCGTGGGTGCAGGAGGGGTACCTGGAGTACCGGCAGGTGGCCAACAGCGATCCCGCTCGCCACGAGTTCCTGTGGGGGCCCCGGGCCCACGCGGAGACCAGCAAGCTGCAAGTCCTGGAGCATTTGTTTAGACTCAACAGTGAGGGTCCCATTTCCTTCCCGTCCCTGTCTGAGGAGGCCGTGAGCAATGAGGAAGAGGGGGCCTGAGCCAGACTTGCAGCCGCGCTCCTTCCAGGCCCCTGTCCAGCAGCTTCTCCTGCCGGGCAGGAAGGGAGCCCATCCTTCACCCTGTGTTTGCAGAGCGAGCAGTCAGCCTTGGAAGGAGTGAGGGCCCGGGCCAGCTCGGGGGGCACGGCGTACAGCATCTCTGGGCTCCTCCCGTCCTTTACGGTGACATGGAAATTGATCTTTGTTTCCTGTAGGTGTTTTTCAGTGCTGTTCCTATTAATAGAAGATTTAATAAGCTTCAGTATCTAACTTTGTGAATGACAGTGATCACAACGTGTGTATGCTTATCCAGTTCAAACACAACAGTCTTCCTCTTCTGTAAAGGAGACTGAAATCTCTCTCTCTCTCTCTCTCTCTCTCTCTCTTTTTTTTTTTTTTGGTCATCCTGGATGACATAATATGGAATTGCAATTAGAATTGTTTGGGAAATGTGAGAGTAATTAGCAATGATACAGATGAGGGAAGATTTAGAACAATAAAAGTAAAAATAATTAACTTGCTTCTTACCCCTTCTTGTTTGTCATTTTATACGTGTAATATCCCTATGTTTAATTGGGTTTCCATGGGTTATTTAAGAAAGTAGGAGAAAATCAGTGTGAATCAACAGGATCCCTGCTCACCATCTCACTTCATCCGCACACATTCACCGAGCCTCTGCTGTCCGGAGGGCTCTGTGTTAGTGGGGACACTAGGAAAAGCAAGACACACCCCACACCTAGAAGGACAGGCTAGGAGCCCAGTCACATCAGGAAGATGGTGACATGTCCCTGAAGTCCCACAGAACAAGGGAAAGAAGCGGCGAGGCGGAGGGGGTCCGGGAGAGAGCACCCAAGTGCAAGTGCGCAGAGCCAGGGCAGGTGGGGGCTTTGGGAAGCTGGGCTTCCTTCTGTGGGAGGTGACGGTAATGAAGCCGGGTGGTGGCGGCGGCCAGACTTGAAGAAGGCGTGTTTTGGGTTTGAGAAGCCACAGTTCGGATGGAAGGGCGGCTGGGAGGGGGCAAAGGTTGTTCCTTGACTCCCTTCGTAGGAGCTCGGTGTTGAGTCCAGCTGGGAACCCTCCCCCACCCCTCAGTGTAACCTAGCCTCTAATCGGGAGAATTTACTTAGTTTCATTTAGGAGACATGCTTTTTGGCTGATTAGCTCTTCCACATCCTACTGAGCTGCGTGTTCTCTAACATGACCTGGATAACAAACCAACCAGCCAAGTGCCAGAGGAGGGAGTGGGAGGGTCTGGGGCCAAAGAAAATCAGAAGCACCTGCCAATCATCGCGGTTCCAACAGGCAGCGCGCCCCGCGCGAGGTGCTTGGCGCACATCACACGCACCCCTGCAGTCCTGCGGGACGGGCCTCCTCACACCCGCCCACTGCACAGATGAAGACCCTGAGGTCGTGGGGCTCGGGAACCTTCCCAGGATCACGTGCTAGTAAGTGACGGGGTGGGGCCGAGACCCCTGGTCTGAATTCATCTAGAGCCCACGCTGCGCCCACCCATCGCAGCCTGCGGCCCACCTCCTGACCCAGAGTCCACTTCTCTCCTCAGTGTCCTCGTGGTGTCTGTCGGGTGACAGAAAGTAGGATCCTGAGGCCCAGGTAGTAAAAGCTGGACCAAGAAAGGAAGGTGACTGTGACAGTCAAAGCCAGGGTGAGGACTGTCTGCGGTTTCTTGAGAGCTGACCCTGCCAGTTGGTGGCACTGCTGTCCAGTCCCAGCCCTTATCCCACACGACAGCACCCTGCCCTGGTCCCCTCCTTCCCCGGGGCCCTCCTGGCCAACTCGAACCTGACCTGCTGACTTGGTCATCACAGGGGGTGGGGGTGTGGAGAGAGAGACAGAGACAGAGACAGAGAGAGACAGAGAGAGACAGAGACAGAGGCAGAGGCAGAGACAGAGAGAGACAGAGACAGAGAGACAGTCACGGAGACAGACACAGGGACAGAGCGAGAGCCAGAGCGCGAGACCGGGCTTGAGACTGGGATTGGGTTTGTGGTTGACTGGGTCTTGAAGGCCACATTTCTTATGGGATAACATCCCTAACGTAGACTTTTCAGAAGCTGCAGAAAAGTTAACACTAGGGAACATCCTGACACCGTCTCCCTGTCCCCAGTGGGGGAGGGGAGCGGCCGTAACAGAGCTTGCCTGGGGCTCCTTTGGAAAGTGCATTGCACCCGACGGCCCCTGTGCCATTTGAGCTTCTAAGGATGGCTTTCCCGGGTCTCCTTGGCTTTGGACAACTACGAAATGAGTCATCACTGGACAAGGAAGACTCCCCTTTGCTGCTGTCCCTGTGGGGTGCAGGTGGCTTCCGGGCAGACACAAGGCCCCCAGTCTGGGCTGAGGCCGTGGGCTCGGGCGTCCGCAGTGGACCACAGGCCGGCTCTACTTCTCCGTCAGGCGGATCCTAGGCCCACGACTCCACCTTCCCCGGCCCGGGCCGGGCCTTCCCTGCCACCTGCCCCGGGTCAGACGGGAAGAGTCCACGGCGCTGCGCCGCAGAGCGCTCAGCACCGCCAAGGGACGGCAGGCGCCCTCCGACCTGCTCGAACTGTCGCAGTGACCGTGCACAGCTGCTTTCAAGGACACTGAAGCCAGCTCCTGGGCGACATACAAATTTGTTCGTTCCAAGATACGCTGGGGACCACGTTCACGTCCTGTCCTAGTCTGCTGTCCTCAAGGACCTCTTTCCGGGTCTGGAGGGGGAGGCAGATACACCCAAGCTCTCAGGGAGACAGGAGCACCCCACCTTGGGACTGGACATGCAAGGCGGGCTGTGGGAGCCTTGGGAGGGAGCCTGGGACCACAGGAAGACCCGACTGCCGAGGTGGCCTTGAAGCCGGGCCGGCCTTGAAGCCGGGCCCCAACATGCAGAGCGGCCTGTGGATAGAGACGGGCATTGCCACCCGACGAGGCAGCTTGAGGACATGCCCAGACAGGGGAGTTCTTGGCGGGTCCCAGAGCAGCCGGGGACTGGGTGCGGGTCTGGCCCAGGGCCCATGGACGGTGACGGAGAGCGGTTGGGGGTCCTCTGGGCTGGCGGACACCGGGGGCTAAGGCAGGCGCAGCGGCCGGCGGGCCAGGCTGGGAAAGGCAGGCCTTGGACGTCGTGAGGGCTGGTATCTGAGTAACAGGTGTCCTGAGCCATGGCTGAGAGCGACCCCTGGGGCGCGACACAAAGCCACGGCCCAGCCGGCCCGGGGCGGGGGCGGGGGCGGGGAGGGCAGGGGTGCGTGGGATGGAGGGAGGCAGACCTGTGAGGGGGCAGGCCCACCAGACCCAGGGTGTGAGGGAGGGCTGGAAGGAGCGGGCGGCAGGCGAGGCCACAGGGCTGGGATCGGCCCGCCGATGTCCCAGCCTTTGGGCCCCCTCCTGAGACGCCCCCGTGGCCTCCACTGAAGTTCGAACTCTAAGGACACGTCCCTGCAGGAGGGAGTGACCCGAACAAGTGCTCTGTAAACCTGTTTAGAGGCACAAAGACCTGCGCCCAAGCTCCAGTCTCGGCCTAGGAGCTCCACGAAGGCTGACAGCCCTCAGACTCGAAGGCCCCTTGGGAGAATCTCTTTCGAACCCCTTGCCCTCCCCTTCTGGAACAGGGAGTGGCCCTCAGAGAGGACAGACGCCTCTCCTTAGCGGCAGAGCTGGGATGAGGACCTAGGAGCCCGGCAGACGGGCCTTTCCAGGTCCCATTCTCTCTCCCTGTGCAGTGACTATGAAGAACAGTCACCACAGCGGCTACAGAACACGTGTCCCCCCAGACCGCTGTCCTGTCTGTCCTGCCATCTGTGGTGAAGACGGCTCTCGGGCGGGACTTGTCCCATCCCACACCCAGAGCCTCATCTATTTTCAGTCACACGTGGACGGGCTTTCCGTTGGTCACGTCTAGCTCAACAAGTAGGAACTGTCCTTGGCAGTGAGTCTGTAGAGTAGGCCCCTTGAAAAGTACCGGACCCAGAGCAGGCAAAATTATTCAGTGTACCTGCCACCGAGGTGACGGCGGGACGGGGACCCAGGGCTGGGGGCGGGGCTGGCTCGGGGAAGGCGAGCAGGGCAGGCCTGGGAGCAGACCAGGGAAATGCTTGCTCTCAACAGATCAGAATACATGCTGAACCCCCAGATCAAGGACTGCAAAGGGGAAGAAGCAGGGCAGAGCCGAGTTGGAAGCGGAAGGCCAGCAATCTGGCAGGGCAGGAGCCTAACCCCCCCAGTGACAGGGAAGAGGAAAGAGGGCCTTAGAGCAGCCTCAGGGGAGGCTGAATCCGAGGTCTGAGGGAGGTGCTCTGACGCGGACTAAGGCAGGTGTTCTGAAAGTGAGTGCTCTCGGGCCACGAGGAGTTTCTATGGCAAGAAATGGGCACTAAAGAGGATCCCATGTGCTCTGGAGAGGGGTGGGGCTGCGGACAGCAGAGCTCAAAAGGAGGCTCCAAAGCACAGGGGAGGATGCGGCCATCCGCTCACGCGGCACGGGGGGAACCCTATGTGCCAGGTGCTTTGGTGACACTGAAGTGGGACGTGGGGAGTGCCCCCACACGCTCCCACACAGCCCCACTCTGGGGACAGCTCGACCCAGGGGCAGGAGAACGGGACACTTCCTTATGGCCCATCAGAGCTGGACCGACCAGCCAGCAGGAGCAGCTGGAAGAGACCAAGGCAGGAGCTGTTGGGGGGGGGGGCGGGCGCTGCCAGCCAGCCCGGGCCAACCAGCCCACTCGGACCACCACTTCCGGGAGGTGCAGTCGCCCGGGGCCCATCTCACCCCTGCCGCCTTGGTGGCAGCCAAGCCAGGGCCAGCCAGGGCCAGCCAGGGCCTGGCCCTTGAACAAATCGGAGGCTGGCAACAGGCCTCCCCAACCTTCGGGGATGGAAACAGGATCATGTCTCTCCGCCCACTCAGGGCCTGGCCCCTGGGAGAAAGGTGCCTGGCAGCAGATGGGAGCCTTTCGCCGGGACCTTGAACATACCTTCCTACACTTCTGGAAAACAGAGAAGCTGGGGGCTCTGTACCCCTCCCCTCCCCTCCCCTCGGCCAGGGCTCCCTGTCCAGACCAACTCTGGGACCTCACGTGACACATAAAGAGGACGATGACCAAAGTCGCTGGTTGCCCTGCTACCGAGATTCTAGAATTCTGCGGACACTATTTACTGGGCGTCCCTGCTCAGACTGAAGGCACTTCTGCCCTGAGAGCTCAGTGATCTGGTCTCAGGGAGAGCATGTGCCTGGTCTAGACTAGCTGCATGGCGAGTCAGAGCCCCGACGAGGAATATACGGCCACGGCGGCCCCCGCAGCTGATGGAGAGCCCCCAGCGGGGGCCCCATCGGGTTCATCCCCGGATCCAAAGGTGGATTCGAGGGAGATTTTGGAGAAGCCCGGCGACCAGGCCGAGAGCCAAGATCCAGGCTCCCAAGACAACCAGCCACCACAGGACCCAAACCCAGGTCCCGCCAACGTGGACGGAACCCACGGTGTTCTTGGGCTCTCCTTCCCGAGAAAGCTCTGGATGATAGTGGAGGACGAGGCCTTCAAGTCCGTGCGCTGGAACGACAAGGGAGACATGCTGATCATCGAGGAAGACCTTTTCCAGCGGGAGGTTCTTCGCCGGCGCGGCGCAGACAGGATCTTTGAAACAGACAGCTTGAAGAGCTTCATCCGCCAACTGAACCTCTACGGGTTCAGGAAAATACACCTGCCCGGCACTCTGGGTCGCTCTCCGGGGAAGAAAAGGCTGATGGTAACGTAGACAGCCCTTCCGTCTCCCGAGTTCTCTGTTCCTGGAACAGCTTCCCAGTCCTGAGCGGATGAGTGATGTGCTGAACGGGGTTCATTCCCGAGGGGGACTTTTTTCCTGCGAGCCAGTACTGAATGAAGGCTGAGGCAGTCCGGCGTGTCATGTAAGGCTCGCCCCTTAGAGATGCCCTGCGGGTGTGACCGAAGACCCAGGGGCCACTTCACGTCAGGGAGCTAGAGTGACACCTCAGCCCAGGCACCACGTAGCTTTAGTGAGCGCACACTCCAGGGCGAAATAAACCTTGCCAGGAATTTAAAAAGACCTTTTCTCCACAGTCAAACAAGACCTTTATGATGGAGGTGGGCGGGGAGGAGTGAATATTTCCCCCGAAATGACGAGAATGATTCATGTCCTTTCAGATCTACCACAACTGCAACTTTCAGAGAGAGAAGCCCCTGCTGATCGAGAACATGTGGAGAAAAGGTGACCCGAGAGCAACTGCTCGGCCCGCTTCCAGCGCAACCACCCCAAAGAGAAAGAAGCAAGCCGCCCCACCTATGAGATGCACCCAGTTTTTCCATCAGAATGACTCCACCAAAGATGCCGACAGGAAGACCCAGAGGGAAGCCCCCCGTGCTCAGGTGCCCAGCGGCATCCGGGCCTTCATGCTCCCTGGCGTCCTGTCTGCCGGCCGGGTGGCCAGGTTGGTGGTAGTGCAGCGTCCCTCCAGCGAGCAGGGCGGCCCGAGTGGGGAGGGCACCTCCAGGAATGTCACGCTAGTGCCCCCGGCTACTGCCGGAAGGGACGGTGCAGGGGAGCTGCCCAGAAGCCCCCCCGTTTGCCCCGATCCCAGCTCGGTGGTGTCCACGTGCAACACGGGTTACTGCATGCTGCTCGCGGCCCTTCTGCTCATGGCCCCCAACCAGGAGGCCCGCGGCAGATGAAGAGCCCGAGGGCTCTTCAGATTACAAGTGTGCTCTCTGCGAACGGTTCAAGGACAACCCAAAGCCCTGAGCTCACAGACCACTAGAGACACACGAAGAGCACCGTCCTGTAACCATGAACATTTTGGGCTTTAATAAAGACAAGCAAAACTCCCCGGGGCTAAATAAAGAATCTGCGAGAACCGCGGGTCCGTGTTCTTTCTCGCGTTCGATTCCGCACACGTCTCACCAGATAAGCCCGCGGAGGCTGGAGACCCCGGCCGGGGGCAGGCTTTGGTCCCCATCGGCCTCTTTCATCTGAAGCTGTGGCATTTCGGACACCCGCCCAAGGAGGTGGGGAGCGAGCACTGAGGCGAGCCCAGGAAGGTCTGGTCCCCTGGGCCGGGCCTGCCCGTCAGGGGACAGACAGCCTGGCTTCTGACCTCGGGGGTGTCTCCCCCCCACTACTCATGCATCCCGGAGCAGAAGGGTCTTCCTCCTGGGTCCCCCAAGGATGCCAGAAGTTTCTGACCAGCAGCTCAGCGTCTCCAGCTCCCGATCCAGGGGCCCCCCCCACAGAGGCCCGCCGAAACGTAGGGCCACCCCCTCCACCAAGGGCTGAGAGCGCTGCAGCCTGGCTCCGAAGAGACGGGGGGTTGCAGTCAAATGCCTGGGGGGAAGCCCGTCACCCTCGAAGGTAACAACCACTGGAATCCCTACTCTCAAGTGACCAAACCCCCCACAAATGTATAAAAGATCTCCCACCAGGCGAACACCAGCACTGCTCACTTCCATCAAGGCTGTAGTTAGGACCCTTTCTTGGCACGTGAAGCGGCCGTGCGGCACGTCTAACACACCGGCTCCGCGAGCCAAGGGACACTTTACAACAGGGCGAGAGTCATCTGCGAGGCAGACGGTGCTGTTTCTGAGTCCGATGTCCTCTTGCCCGTGAGTCAGGCCGTCGCTGGCTGGTGACTCCCTGGCAAGCACTCAGCGCCCGCTCCAGCCGTCCCACATCGTCTCCTGGATGCTCTTCAGACCCTCTAGGGGTTGTGACCAGAACAAAGGCGGGGAAAACACTCACCAGCTCTCTCAAAACATATTTCTCTACACAATCCAGAATCAGCAGGGCCAGAATGAGCGGCCTGCAAGGCCGCTTCCCCTTGTCCTAGAGGTCCAAAGTCCTTGAGACTCTGTCACCGAGCCCAGGGAGGCATCTCCCTGCAGGGGTCCCGCTCCCCCGTCCCCGCGTCCCAGTGGACACATCTGTTTCCGGGAACAGCACAGAGTGGGGAGCGCCCTCCAGGGCGGCGCCGATTCAGAGCGAACCAGGGGAGCACGTCCAGGGCGTGACGGCGAGCTGACCGTGTCACGGTTTAGCTTGGTCTCTCGGTCACCTCCCCTCAAGAGCCCACACTGCTCAGGCCTCCTGCCCAAAGGGGATCAGGTGCTTGGGGACGTCTACCTGGAAGACGCCCTTTCTGCCTCTCCTGGGCACGGGCTCCAGTAACCACCGGGGGTTGGAGAGCGTGCTCAGGTACTTCTGCTGCAGGTTGCTCAGGACGGCTCGATTCTTCAGTTCCACAACCTCCTCGGGACCTAAGTTTTCTGGGCACAGCAAAGTGTCCCCAACGTCAACGAGCCCTGTGCACAAAGAGAGAAGCACCCAGATGTCTTCCCTTCCACAAACCAGGCCTGCCCCTAAGAGAACATGGTTATTCAAGGTCACGACCACTGGAGACGGAGGCGATATCAGCACGTGGACCCAGAGTGAACTGGGTCGCTCTGGCTGAGCATTTCCGAGGTACCGGCGTCCCTCTTCAGGGCACTTGGGGCGAGGCCGAGGGAGGGAGACATTTTCTTCTCATTGCTCCCCCAAATTCTAATTCCATGTTATCTTGTTCAGGATGACACAGTAAGATGGGAGATTTACAACTGGTTTCACAAAACAGCAAAACTCTTGTGTTTGAACTGGATAAGGATACAGACATTGGGATTAATGCCATTGACAAAGTTAGATGGTGAAGCTTATTAAATCTTCTGATACAAGGAACACCACTGAAAAATTCCTACAGGAAACAAAGATCAATTTCCGTGTCATCATAAGGGACGGGAGGAGCCCAGAGATGCTGTACACCGTGTCCCCCCAACTGGCCCGGGCTGTCACCCCTTAGGAGGCTGCCTGCTCGCCCTCCAAATACACAGTGAAGGATGGACTCACTTCCGGCCCGACAGGAGAAGCTGCCGGACAGGGGCCTGGAAGGAGCCCGGCTGCAAGTCTGGCTCAGGGCCAATTTTCCTCATTACTCAATACCTCTTCAGACAGGGACAGGAAGGAACAGAGATTCCTTGTATTGACCCTGAGGAAATGCTCCAGGACTTGCAGCTTGCTGGTCTCCGCATGGGCCCGGGGCCCCCACAGGAACTCGTGGCGAGCGGGATCGCTGTTGGCCACCTGCCGGTACTCCAGGTACCCCTCCTGCACCCACGCTTTGGTGATGAGCTCCCTGGGCTCCCCGTAGATGAAGTGCTCCCTCCCGGGATACACCCCCATGACACTCAGTGCCTCCCACATCTTCTCCTCAGTGGCGCACTCTACCTCCAGGAGGATCACACCTAGGAGCATCACCAGGAGGCCGTTCTTGGGCAAGCTCTGCCCACCGCCCAGCATCCCGTCACTGGTGAGGCCCAGGGTGGGGACCAGGACATACAAGTGCTCCCTGGGGTCCACCTTCTTCACATCCACCCCAAAGACCAGCTGCAGACACTCAGAGGCTTGGCTCAAGACCACAGGGAAGTGGTCCTGGTCAGCTCTGAGGACCGCATTCAGCATGTCTTCCTTTGTGGTTGGCTCCTTTGTGCGGTACTTGAGGAGCAGGAAGCCCACCAGGTCAGCCGCCTTCAAATGGAATGGGTCTGGGTGTGAGGACTTGGCATCTGCGGGGTCCAGGCCGGTGCTGGGCCTCTCCTCATCTTGGCTGCTGGAGGTGTCGTCTTCCGACTGGCTCCATGGAGGGGCGGCGTCGTCAGCAGTGGGGAAGGAGAAGACACCCCGAGGGCTCTGCGGGGCACTGGGTGTCCCAGAGTCATCCACCTCCTCCAGGGTGTCCAGGAACAGGACGGAGGAGGAGGAGGAGGGGCAGGGGGAGGAGGAGGAGGAAGAAGAGGATGAGGGAGACAAGGGGGATGCATCCTCCTCCTCCTCAGCCCCCATCTCCTGCGCAACCACCACATCCTCAGCCTCTCTTGGGTCCTGAAAGTCGGCTTCAGTCTGGTGGAGGTCACCCATCTGAACCACAGGCATGACGACGGGTGTCCGGCAGCCGACAGGAGTGGAGGCAAGGGTGACAGATGGGGACCCACGGGCCTGGGGAAGAAAGGGAGTGTCAGCAGCCCGGGCTGAGAAACCCACCCTGGGGGGCTCTGACAAAGGCCACTTACAGGTCTCCTCTCCAGGGGTGCCCTCGGCCTCACAGGGGCTCTCCTCCTGGTGGACGGTCGTCTGTGAACCTGACGGGGGAAGTGAGGCGCCTCCTCAGGGTGCAGCCGGCACAGCCCGAGGCTTTGGGGGCGACAGGGGGTGGGTGGAGTGGATGTTGGCCTCGTGGGGTCCCCTCTGTTCCGGGAGCCACCGGGCACACACTCAGGGCCCACACCTCACCTTCAGTCCTGGCACTGCCGGCCTCCTGTGCTCTGTGACCCGAGGACATGTGTCTCAGACCTAGGCCTTCACCTCCCGCTGTCTGGAGCCCCTGGGAGAGAAAGGAGGGGAGACCTCGGGTCTACACTGTGGCACAGCCCTGGACCCCCGTGCTGGCAGGAGACCTGGTTCCCACTCTTCTAGGGTGGGAGGTCCTCTCCGCGCTAGCTCAGGGTCCTCACTTGACTCCAAGCGGGACCTGGGATTCTGCGCTCCAACCACCTGAGAGCCCCTCCTTATAGTAAGTCCCCGGTCTCTCTGAGCCCTGGATGCGGAAGTCAGGACACACCACGTGTGCTCATCCCACCTGGGGGCCTCCCAGGGCTGACAGCAGGGGCAGGATCGGTTGTGTCCCCTCTGTTCTGGGGTCTCTGGTCCCCTCACTCCTCCCTTGGGGTCCTCACCTTGACTCCTGGCAGGACCTGGGATTCCCCTCTCAGCCCACCTGAGGCCCCGCCCATCATACCAGGATCCCAGTCCCTCTGTGACCGGCATTTCAGGAACTGCTGCCTGAGGTCATCCCACCCTATGGCCTCCCAGGACTGACTCTGTTCTGGGGTCCAGGGTCCCTCAGTGCTCCCTCGCGGTCGTCTCCTTCACTCCCACTGGCACCTCAGATTCTCTTTTCTACAGACCTAGGACCCCCCCACCCCTTACGCTATGTCCCGAGTCTCTCTGACGGAGATGCAGAAGTCAGGACACTCCGATTGGGCTCATCCCGCCCTGGGCCCTCAAGACGGCTGACAGCAGGGGAACATTTATGTGGAATGGCCTCTTTTCTGGGGTCCTGGGTCCCTTCCGTCTTCCCTCAGGGACCTCAATTTGAGTCAGACGGCATGTAGGCTCCCCTCTGCCCACTGCAGGACCCCCCCCATACCAGGACCCTACTCTCTACGAGACTGGGATGTCAGGAAATGTCACCTGTGGTCATCCTGCCCTATGACCTCCCAGGACTGACTCTTTTCTGGGGTCCAGGGTCCCCTGAGTCCTCCCTCCGCGTCCTCACCTTGACTCTCGGCAGGAACTGGGATTCCCCGCTCAGCCCACTTGAGGCCCCGCCCCTCATCCCAGGACCCCAGTCTCTCCGAGACGAGACCGTGATGTCAGGAAATGCGGCCTGGGGTGATCCCGCCCTATGACCTTCCAGGACCGATTCTGTTCTGGGGTCCAGGGTCCCCGCAGTCCTCCCTCCGGGTCCCCACTTTGATGCCCGGCAGGAACTGGGATTCTCACCTCGGCCCACCTGAGGCCCCGCCCCTCAAACCAGGACCCCAGTCTCTCCGAGACCGTGATGTCAGGAAATGCGGCCTGGGGTGATCCCGCCCTATGACCTTCCAGGACCGATTCTGTTCTGGGGTCCAGGGTCCCCTCAGTCCTCCCTCACAGTCCTTGCGTTCTGTCCTGACAGGCCCTCAGCTCCGCCTTCCCGACCTGAGGCTTCGCCCCCCATACCAGCGCCCCGGTCCCTCTGAGGCCCGGATGCGGAAGCCCCGGCACGCTGCCATGTGCTCGTCCACCCGCGGCCTGCCGAGGTAGAAATCGTGGGGTCCCCTCTCTTCCGGTGTCCAGGGTCTCGTCAGTCCTCCCTGAGGTTCCTCATTGTGACTCCCGCCAGGAACTGGGTTTCTGCCCTCAGCGCACCCGAGGCCCCGCCCCTCATACCAGGTCCCCGCTCGCTCTGGGACGCGGACCCGGATGTGAGGAAATGCCGCCCGAGGTGGTCCCGCTCTACGACCTCCCGGGACCGACTCTGTTCTGGGGTCCAGGGTTACCGCAGTCCTCCCTCTGGGTCCTCACCTTGACGCCAGGCGGAAACTGGGATTCTCCCTCTCTGAGCCCCCCCGTCCGCGAACTTACACTAAGTCCCCGGTCTCTCTGAGACCAGGTGCCGCAGTCAGGACACACCACGTGGGCCTGTCCTGCCCTCGGGACTCTGGATGGCTGAGAGCAGGGGCGCCTTTCTGTGGGATGGCCTCTTTTCGGGGCTTCTGGGTCCGCTCCGTCCTCCCTCGGGGTCCTCACTTTGACTCAGGTGGCTTGTAGTCTCTCCTCTGCCCACCTGAGGCCCCGCCCCTCATACCAGGTCCCCAGTCCCTCTGAGAGCCCGGATGTCAGGAAATGTGCCTGTGGTCATTCCACCCTATGGCCTCCCAGGACAGACTCTGTTCTGGGGTCCAGGGTCACCGCAGTCCTCCCTCAGAGTGCTCACCTTGACTCCTGGCAGGACTTGCGAGTCTCCGCTCTGCCCCCTTGAGGTCCCCCTCTCTAAACTAAGTCCCCCCTCCCTCTGAGACCCGGATGCGGAAGTCAGGGCACGCTGCCATGTGTCTCCTAGGGCTTTCAGCAGGGCAGGTTTCTCTGGGTCACCCCACCCCACGCCCCAGTTCTGGGGTCCAGCATCCCCTCATTTCTCCATCTGCATGCTCACCTTGGGTCCTATCAGGCCCTGGGCCCTCCCTCTGCCCACTTGAATTTCCTTCCCTGAGAACCAGGCCCTCCTCCTCCTAGTCCCCCCGAGAAGCCTGGCCAGGATCCCCTAGGGCGGAGACGGATGCTGTGGGGCCTTCGTTCTCCCTCAGGCCCCTGCCTTGACTCCCTGTAGGGCTGGGCTTCCTCTGGGCCAGTCTGGAGCCTCCTCCCAGACCCAGGCCCGTACCTTTCTCAGACCTCCCAGGCAGAAGTCAGGGCACATCACATCCAGATGCCATGCCTCGGGGTCTCCCAGGGCTGAAATCAGGTCCAGGCTGGATTCCTCGGACCCCCTGGGAAAGATGCCCCTCCCCATTACTCGCTCCTGAAGTTCCTAACTTGGCTCCTGGGTCCTTGATGAAATGCTGGTTGGGCCGGCTCCCTCCCTGTCAGCTCTGAGCTTGTGTCTCAGATGCACCCCCTGCAGAAAATGACTCTGAGTCCTAGACTCCATGCTGGGTGGGGAGCTGCAGCGCCCCTGACCGCCGCGGAGGGTCAGAGAAGAAGCACCAGCCAGCCAGACTTCGGAAACGTTTCCCTCTAAAAGGAAGCGGCTGAGCAGCCGGACTTGGGGACGTCCTGCTCTTTCGAGGTTATCTAACATTTCATAGTTCAGAGCACTGATTTTCATTCTCTTAAGCCTCATTCAGAGTCAGAAATACATTTTACATCTCACCAAGTTTCCGGAAAGCATAGCCACTCTTAGGCTGCCTGATTCACTCCGATGCTCCATACTCTTGTTTCTCGTCCAGACTTTCTCTGCTATTTAAATGGTCAATTTTGAAAAGGACAGGCCTCATCCACTAAGGTGACTTCAGGTGGTTATTAGCACAAATTCTGCTGCCCTTAATCATCCCATCCTTCACACTGCCCTGATATTTCCCCATGGCTTCTGGCCTCTGTGGCCAGAGATGCTGAGCTCTCTCCCAATTTTCACAGTGAAACAAGGGTAGAAGTTTAAACTTTTCCTCTTACCCATCCTGCCATCTGCTTTTATCCAACACACACACACACACACACACACACACACACACACTTAATTCCATTCTCCCGTGTAATGTTTTCCGGGGTTGATTTTGGAAACAGAAGACAAAATCTCAAGATTGACTGTCATCTTGGCAGATAAACTTAGAGCACTAAATCTGTGGGGGGAAAAAAGACAGAAAAAAGAAAAGAAAGAGAGAAAGAGAAAGAAAAGCAAAAGGGGAATTGATATGGTCACAATAGTTCATTCCCCATCAATGGATATGGCATACTGCTCTTTGGGGGAGCTCTTTAGCCTGAATCTACCAGTAAACTTGTATAATGCCTCCGTCAAGGCCTTGTATACATATTTGTTAGGCTTCTTTTTAGGTAACATTTAACTTTTATTGCAGTTATAAATTGAGGTATTTTTCTGTTACGTGTTCTAAATAGTCATCGCTTTTGTATGGCAAGGCTCTTGGTTTTGCTGTGGTGATCTTCCATCCACTATTTTTCTGAAATCTCGTATTCATTTGACTCTTCCATGGGCCCATTCCTTTGAATCTGCTTAGATACGTCATCGTGTTGTGACGAGGAACATTCATTCTTTCTTTTCAATATATGTATTTCTTATTTATTTTGATATCCGTAGCTCGGGCTTTCTGTTTCAGGGCAGCTTCAGAAATCAGAGGTGATCACATCTTTTTAGGACCTGTTCATGACAAGAATGCTTCTAACATTTCACATTTCTGTATGTTTGCTGCCAATTGTAGGAAAGGGAATTTACCTTCCAATCTTACCTTGCTGAAGTTCCTGCCATGAACTCGTGCTGAATATCTTTCAAAGGCTTTTCTGTCTCCGTTGACCTGATCAAAACTTTTTTTCTCTGCGGATTTGTTAACACAGGGATTTACACATGGAAGTATTTTTATAATGTTCAATGTTTATGTCTTTTTTTTTTTACATTTTTATTGATTCATAATCATTTTACAGTGTTGTGTCAAATTCCAGTGTTCAGTACAATTTTTCAGTCATACATGGACATATACACACTCATTGTCACATTTTTTTCTTTGTGATTTATCATAACATTTTGTGTATATTTCCCTGTGCTATACAGTGTAATCTTGTTTATCTGTTCTACAATTTTGAAATCCCAGTCTATCCCTTCCCACCCTCTACCCCGCCCCTCCCCCCGGTAACCACAAGTCTGTATCAATGTTTATGTCTTGAACACAGCCTGTGCTCTGGTCTGTCTTATGTCCCTCTGAATTCATATGCTAAAATTCTAACGCCTGATGTGATCGTACTAGGATGTGTGACCTTTGAGCTTTGAGAAGTATTAATTTCACAGGGGAAGAACCCTCCTGAGAGGGATTAGTGCCTTATCAAAGGGACTCAGAGAGGTCCCTCACCCTTTCTGTCACGGGAGATACCAGGAAAAGTCTATTAGTACCCTGAAGAGGGACCTCACCCAACCATGCTGGCACCCTGAACTTGGACTTCCAGCCCGAGGATGGTGAGAAAGAAATTCCTATCTTTTGTAAGGTCTGCAGTCTATGATAATTTGTCACAGCAGCCCAAACAGACTAAGGCAGACTGTCTGTTTATTTCACTGCTATGTTGACTATGTTATTCATTTAATTTGGATCTTTTTCTATGTGAGTGACTTTGGCCTGGATGTTTATACAGCTTTCACGCCTTGATTCAAACACCAAAGCAAACACACAAACAACGAATCCTACAGCTAACCTCATACTTAATAGTAAAAGCCTGAATGACTTCCTTCTAAGACTTACAAAAGCCCAGGGTGTACATTCTTAAGCAAATTCTTTCGAGGCATAGAAAACATGGAAGTCTAGACCAATGTAACGAAGCAGGTATAAGAAGAAAAAAAGATAAACAGATAGGAGAAGGAAAAACAAAACAGTCCCTATTAGAAAATGACATCAACATCTGCCTAGAAAATTCCTAAGTGCGTTTAGCAAGGTCACTGGACATGAGAACAATATAGAAATATTAATTATATATTTTTGTACACTATCATTGTTCTTAAAATTGAAAATTGGAAAAAAAGATCAATGTCATTTATAACTAAGAACTAAGAAACGTGGAACGAAATCCTTAGTATAAGTCCAACAAAATATGTGTGAGATATGTGTGCTGAACACCACAAAACACTGATGGAAGTCATCAAGAAAGAGATAAATAGAGAGATGTGTGGTTTTCATGAATCATGAGTCAATATTGTCACGATGTTAATCATCCTCACATTGTTCTATAGAATCATCACAATCACAAGGAAAATCCCAGCAGGAAGGAAACAGCTTGGTAGTTCTTCAAAAGCTAAACGTAGAAATTAACATATGACCCCTTAATTCCATTCTTAGGTATATACCAAAAAGGCTTGAAACTAGATACTCAAACAAGTACGTGTACACGCATGCTCGTTGCAACTCTTCACAAGAGCCAAGAAGTGGAAACAGCCCAAAAGTCCACCAGTGGAGGAATGAGTAAACAAATTGTGTCACGTATCTATATCTATAGCTATAGCGATATATCTACCTACATGTATGTATATATATGTATTATGTATGTATGTGTGCATGTGTATGTATGTGTATATTGATACATACGTACCATGGAATCATATCCAGCCTTAAAGAGGAATGAAGTCTGGTATATGCTATGTAATGGTTATATCCTCAAAAACATGATACCAAGTGAAATAAAGCAGACACAAAAGGTCATATGTTGTATGATTCCATGTGTACGAAATATTGAAACTAGAGAAATCCGTGGAGACAGAAGTTAGATTACTAGTTGTCAGGGGCTTGGGACAGGGAGAAGCTGCTTAATGGGCAAGAATTTTCCATTTGAGGTGATGGGAATGTTTTGGAAATGGGTAGATGTCTTGGTTGCACAACTAAATGCCACTGAAGTGTTTACTTTAAACGGGTTAATTTTGTATGAATTTTACCACAGTATATTTTTTAAATTCCAGCAGGATTTTTTTCTAAATATAAATGTCTGATTCCCAAATGTATTATGAGTAACGTCTTTATGTAAAGTCAAAGAACTAGAATAGTCTAAACAAAAGAGAGTATCAGTATCAAAGGTCCCACACAATTTAATGTCAAGACTTTACTATATAACAGGGGATGCAATCTTTTCATGTGGTTTTGGTAGATTTTGTGTGTCATATAGCTTCTGTTGCAACTATTCAACTCTGCTGTTGTAGTGCAGAAACAGGCATAGGTAACGTGTAAATGAAGAGGCATTGCTGTGTTCCAATATGAACTTTGCTTACAGAAATAGGTGGCAGAAGGAGTTTGGACTATTAGCCATACTTGGCCAGTCCCTAGCGTTATTAGCAAAGGGCCAGTCAAATAGGCCAAATGAACGTAACAGAAAGTTCAGAATAGACCTGACAAAAGTTGCAAAGCAATCCAATTATGCTAGAATAATTGGACGTGTGTGTGTGTGTATGTGTGTGCGTGTGTGATGTGTGTGTATGTCTGTCTGTGTGTGTGTGTGTATAAAACACTGAGAAACAAAAACCAGAGATCTCAACCCACACCTCAAAAATGAAGATAGGCTTAAATGTACGGATGAAAACTAGAATGCTTATAGAAGAAACCATAAGAGAAAATCTTTGTGATTTTGGTTCTCTAAGATTTTGTAAAATTTATAGAGTCAAATCAGAATGATGAAAATGTTCTGGACTTAGATAGCAGTGATGGATACAAAAATGTGTGCAGTTCCTAAAAGCCACTCTGAAGTGTACACTTCAGAAGGGTGATGGTATGGTATGTCAATTATTTCTCAGTAAGAAAAAAGTGCCCCAGACTCTAACGATTTCTGACAATCTATGTCTTGCCCAGTATACACCAGAGATGTCTATCAGAGAATAGAAAAAAGTCATTCAAAGGTTCGAAATCTTTCACTCTCCACACTGCAAGTTACAGCAGATGGCAACTTCATTAACCCATCTACCTTAGAAGGGCATTGTTATGAACATGCTTGCAAAAGCTGCGTCTGCTCTTACAGTCCCATAGATTTTGGATGGTTGTGTTTTCATTTTCATTTTCATTCACCTCCAGGTATTTTTGATTTCCACTCTGATTTCTTCGGTGACCCACTGGCTGTTAAATAGCATGTTGTTTAGCCTCCACCAGTCTGTGGGTTTTGCAGGGGTTTATTTGTATATGACTTCTAGTCTCAAAGAACTGTGATGGGAAAAGTTGCTTGATGTGATTTCAATCTTCTTAAGTTTGCTGAGACTTTTTTTGTGATCTAGCTTGTAATGTATCCTGGGAATGTTCCATGCACACTTTGAAAGAATATCTATTCTGCTGCTTTGGGATGAAGTGTTTGTGTGTGTGTGTGTGTGTGTGTGTGTGTGTGTGTGTAAATATATATACAGTTATTTATAACATAGATATGTAAAGTCCATCAGGTCTAAAGTGTCATTAAGGCCAGTGTTTCCACATGGATTTTTTTGCCTGGATGATCGATTCATTCATAGAAGTGGGGTGTTACAGTCTCCTACCATTATTGTGTTACTACCGATTTTTCTCTTCACGTCTGTTAATAATTGCTTTCTGTATTTAGGTGCTCCTATGTTGGGTGCACATATACTTATAATGTTATATCTTCTTTTTGGATGGATCCCTTCATCACTTTGTAATTCTTTGTGTCTTGTTACAGTCTCTGTTTTAAATTCTGTTTTGTCTGATATAAGTATGGCTACCCTGGCTTAGTTTTTATTTCCATTTGCATGGAATAACATTTTCAATCCCCTCACTTTTAATCTATGTATGTCTTTAGATCTCAGTTGAGCCTCTTGTAGGCAGCATATATATATGGGCCTTCTTTTGTATCCATTCAGCCAGTCTATGTCTATGATTGGAGTATTTAGTTCTTGCACAATTAAAGAGATTATCAATCAGTAGATTCTTATTGTCCTTTTGTTAATTGTTTGGGATTTTTTCCATTTTTTTGTTGAGTTCTAGTCATTTTACAATATTGTGTCAAATTCCAGTGTAGAGCACAATTTTTCAGTTATACATGAACATACATACATATATTCATTGTCACTTTTATTTTGCTGTGAGCTACCACAAGATCTTGCATATATTTCCCTGCACTATACAGTATAATCTTGTTTATCTATGCTATATATGCCTGTCAAGATCTACAAATTTTGAAACCCCAGTCTGTCCCTTCCCACCGCCCCCCCGCCCCCTTGGCAACCACAAGTATATATTCTATCTCTATGAGTCTGTTTCTGTTTGGTATTTATGTTCTTCTTCTTCTTTTTTTTTTTTTTTTTTTAGATTCCACATATGAGCAACCTCATATGGTATTTTTCTTTCTCTTTCTGGCTTACTCCACAGCACTTTCCTGCCCTGTCCTCTGCAGTAACGCCCACAATGCCGGCGGGCTGGCAAGGTGCTCTCTGGCGCTGAAGCCAGGACACAGGCTCAGCCTCGGAAACTCAGCAGCCCTCCACGGGACCGGAAGTGCCCGAGCACCTGCTCAGGTGGCATCAGGGACCCTGAAAGCCAGGACCTTCCTGTGCGGCAGGCAGCAGACTAGACACAGAGGAAGGATGGTTAACTAGTTTCTCTTTACAAATCAGGCTAGAATACCCACCAAGAACCATCTTTCATCTCCAAGGAGGATTCTGAGCTGTTTTGTATTCAGCCTCGGCGGCCGTTGCCTCCCTGCGATTTCCAGGACCATTCCGCACCTATGGCTTTGGAGTCTGACCATCGAGGGAAGCTGCGCCATCAGTGTAAGTGTCCAGCAGACCGTTTCCAAGAACACACCCCAGTGTATCCTACCGCGCGTTTGGGGCGGTTACCAAACCTCTTCAACTATATATGCCAGGACGGAGTACACTGTGAGCCACATCAAACGCCACTCCTCCCTGCAGCTGGAGCATTCTGAGTGTCCTAGCAGCTCAGGCAGGATAACCAGGTCTCTAAGCATCCCTGAACAAAGTGCATCTTCCCCTCTCGCCCAGGAGATGTATCCACGATCCCAGAGGGACTGCTCAGAGCAACCTCCCACCTGACACGTTCCTCTCACCACTAACAAGTGCCGTCTGCACGTCTGCCTGCCGCCACCACCCAGCTTCATTACCATCACCTCCCACAGAAGGACCCCCGTCCCCCCACCTTCCCAAAGCCCCGAACTGCCCTGGCGCTGGGCACTTACACTTGGGTGCTCTTTCCCGCACCCCCAACCCCTCGCCCTATTTTTATTTGCCCTGTGGGACTTAGGAGACATTTCACCAACGTCCCGACGTGACTGCGGCTCCTAGACTATCCTAGGTGTGGGCTGTCCTGCTTTTCCGACTGTCCCCGCTGCTAACCCCGAGCCCTCCAGAGAGCAGAGGCTCAGCGAACATCTGCGGAATAAATGAAATGTTGAGCAGGGATCCTACTGATTCACACTACATTTCTCCTTTCTTTACTAGCCAAGAAAATCCAAGAGATAGATAGATAGATATGTCTATGTATATGGGTTTTTTTGGTTTTGTTTTGTTTGTTTTATAGAATGACAGAGGTGAATGAAAAAATTAGGTCAAACAATATATTTTTTACATGTATTTCTCCATTGACTGACCCACGTCAATTCCATCGATAACTCCTTTCATATTTCCAGGGAAACTTCATCCAGATACCACGTTACCTCGTCCAGGAATGCAAACTAATCTGGAAGGTTAATCATGTTGCTTTACAAAATAGGAAAACTCTTAGACTTGAATGGATCCGCAAAAATACACGAGAGATAGACGTCACTGACAGAGACACTGACAACATTTATTCCTTCTATTAAGAGGATCAGCACTTAAAAGATTTCTGATAAAACAGAGACAAATTTCTTTGTAATCGTAAGGAATACTAACCAACAAAGACTATACTCCACCTGGCCTGGGGCCTCACTCCTTAGAAGGCTGACTGCTCGCTCTCCAAACACAGGGTGAAGGATGGACTCCCTTCCTGCCCGGCAGGAGAAGCTGCTGGACAGGGGCCTGGAGGAGCCCGGCTGCAAGTCTGGCTCAGGCCTCCTCTTCCTCATCACTAGCAGCCTCATCTGACAGGGATGGGAAGGAACTGGGACCCCGTCTACTGGCCCTGTGTAAATGCTCCAGGACTTGCAAGTTGCTGATCTCCGCGTGGGCCCGGGGGCCCCACAGGAACTCGAAGCGAGCGGGATCGCTGTTGGCCACCTGCCGGTACTCCAGGTACCCCTCCTGCACCCACACTTTGGTGATGAGCTCCCTGGGCTCCCCGTAGATGAAGTGCTCCCTCCCAGCACGCAGCCCCAGCTTGCTCAGTGCTCCCCACACCTCCTCCTCAGGGAGGCGCTCTCCCTCCAGGTGGATCATGCAAAGGAGCATCACCAGGAGGCCGTTCTTGGGCATGCTCTGCCCATCGCCCAGCATCCCATCACAGGTGAGGCCCAGGGTGGGGACCAGGACATACCAGTGGCCCCCGGGATCCACCTCCTTCACATCCACCCCAAACACCAGCTGCATGTACTCAGAGGCCTGGCTGAAGACCGCAGGGAAGTGGTCCTGGTATTCTCTGAGGAAGATACTCAGCATTTCTGCCCTGGTGGTCGGCTGCTTCCGGTGATACTTGAGGAGCAGGAAACCCACCAGGTCAGTCACCATCGAAGGCGCTGCATCATGGAGCAGGGACACGGCACAGGCAGAGTAGGAAGAGGAGACTGAGGAGGAGGAGGACCAGGGGGATGCGCCCCCCTCCCGCTCAGCCTCCATCTGCTGAACATCCATCAGGCCCCGGGAGTCTCTCGGGTCCTGAAGGTCTTCCGCAGCCTTGCGGAGCTCACTCATCTCAACGGGAGGCACGATGAGTGGTGTCGGGCAGCCGAGAGGAGCGAGGGAAGGGGTGACAAATGGGGACCCACGGGCCTGGGGGAGAGAGGGTGTGTCAGCAGGCTGGGCTGAGAAACCCACCCTGGGGGGCTCTGACAAAGGCCACTTACTGGTCTCCTCTCCAGGGGTGCCCTCGGCCTCACAGGGGCTCTCCTGCTGGTGGACGGTCGTCTGTGAACCTGTCGGGGGAAGTGAGGCAACTCCTCAGGGTGCAGCCGGCACAGCCGAGGTTCTGGGGGCAACAGGGGGTGTGTGGAGTGGACGTTGGCCTTGTGGGTTCCCCTCTGTTCTGGGAGCCCCCGGGTACACACTCAGGGCCCACACCTCAGCTGGCACTGCCGGCCTCCTGTGCTCTGTGACCCGAGGACACGTGTCTCACACCGAGGCCTTCACCTCCCGGTGTCTGGAGCCCCTGGGAGAGAAAGGAGGGGAGACCTCGGGTCTACACTGTGGCACAGCCCTGGACCCGCGTGTTGGCAGGAGGCCTGGGCTCTGGCAGGTTCCCAGTCTTCTAGGGTGGGAGGTCCTGTCCCCGCTAGCTCAGGGTCTTCACCGTGACTCCAAGCGGGACCTGGGATTCTGCTCTCCAACCACCTGAGTGCCCCTCCTTATAATAAGTCCCCGGTCTCTCTGAGCCCTGGATGCGGAAGTCAAGACACACCACGTGTGCTCATCCCGCCTGGGGGCCTCCCAGGGCTGACAGCAGGGGCAGGATCGGTTGCGTCCCCTCTGTTCTGGGGTTTATGGTCCCCTCACTCCTCCCTCGGGGTCCTCACCTTGAGTCTTGGCAGGAGCTGAGATTCCCCCCTCAGCCCGCCTGAGGCCCCGCCCGTCATATCAAGACGCCAGTCCCTCCGAGACCCGCATTTCACGAACTGCTGCGTGAGGTCATCCCGCCCCGTGGTCTCCCAGGACTGGCTCTGTTCTGGGGTCCAGGGTCCCTGAATGCTAAGTCGCGGTCGTCACCCTCACTCCCAGGCGGCTCTGAGATTCTCGCCTCCGCAGACCTGAGATCCCCGCCTCCCTTTCACTATGTCCCCAGTCTCTCTGAGACCCTGATGCGGAAGTCAGGACAAACCTCGTGGGCCTGACCTCCCCTCGGGCCTCCGGACAGCTGATAGCAAGGGCGCCTTTCTGTGGGGTGGCCTATCTTCTGGGTCCCGGGTCCCCTCAGTTCTCCCTCAGCGTCGTCACTCAGGTGGCATGTCGTCTCCCCTCTGCCCACCCGAGGCCCCGCCCCTCATCCCTGGACCCCAGTCCCTCGGAGACCCGGATGTCAGGAAATGCTGCCTGACGTGATCCCGCCCCATGACCTCCCAGGACCGACTGTGTTTTGGGGTCCAGGGTCCTTCACTGCTCGCTCGCAGTCGTCACCTTCACTCCCAGTGGGACCTGGGATTCTCTCTTCTGCAGATCTGAGGGTTCCCCGCCACCTCACACAAAGTCCCCGGTCTCTCTGAGACCAGGGAGCCGCAGTCACGACACAACACGTGGGCCTGTCCTGCCCTCGGGCCTCTGGGCAGCTGATAGCAAGGTTCCCTGTCTGTGGATGGTCTCTTTTCTGGGTTCCGGGGCCCTTCCTTCCTCACTCAGGGTCCTCACTTTGACTCAGGCAGCATGTGGTCTACCTTCTGGCAACCCGAAGCCCCGCCCCTCACCCCAAGACCCCAGCCCCTCTGAGACCCGGATGGCAGGAAATGCAGCCGGTGCTCACCCTGCCCCAAGGTCTCCAAGGCCCAACACTGTCCCGGGGTGCAGGAATCCTCCGTTCTCCCTCGGGGTCCTCACTTTCACTCAGGCGGCATGTAGCCTCCCCTTGGAACCCCCGAAGCCCCGCCCCTCATCCCAGGACCCCAGTCCCTCTGAGACCCGGATGTCAGGAAATGCTGCCTGACGTGATCCCGCCCCATGACCTCCCAGGACCGACTGTGTTTTGGGGTCCAGGGTCCCTCACTGCTCGCTCGCGTTCTTCACCTTCACTCCCAGTGGAACGTGGGATTCTCTCCTCTGCAGATCTGAGCGTTCCCCGCCATCTCACACTAAGTCCCCGGTCTCTCTGAGGCCAGGGTGCCGCAGTCAGGGCACAACACGTGGGCCTGTCCTGCCCTCGGGCCTCCGGACAGCTGCTAGCAAGGTTCCCTGTCTGTGGGATGGCCTCTTTTCCGGGTTCGGGGACCCCTCAGTTCTCCCTCAGGGTCGTCACTTAGGCGCCATGTCGTCTAGCCTCTGGCCACCCGAGGCCCCGTCCCTCACCCCAGGACCCCAGTCCCTCGGAGACCCGGGTGTCAGGAAATGCCGCCGGTGGTCACCCTGCCCTGTGGCCTCCAAGGTCCAACACTGTCCCGGGGTGCAGGATCCCTGCGTTCTCCCTCGGGGTCCTCACCTTGACTCAGGCGGCATGTAGCCACCCCTTGGAACCCCCGAGGCCCCGCCCCTCATCCCAGGACCCCAGTCCCTCCGAGACCCGGATGTCAGGAAGTCAGGACCCCACGAGTGCTCATCCCACCCTGGCCCTCCCAGGGCTGACAGCAGGGCCGGGGATCTTTGGGGCCCCTTCTGTCCTCCCTCAGCGTCCTCAGCTTCAGCCCTGGCCGGGTCCTGGGACGCCCCCTTGTTGACCCGAGCCCACACCCTCACACCAAGGCCCTCACTGCCCTGAGACCCCCAGAGGAGTCTGTGGACTCACATGAGGCCACCAGGCCCAGGGCTTCCCAGGACTGTGGACGCCAGGGGCTGAGATGGATTCCCCGGGGATCCCGCAGCCCTCCCTCTGCTCCTCACCTGGGCTCGAGGCTGGGCCTGGGCCTGGGCCTCTCCCTCTGCCCAACAGATTATGATCCCATTGTACTCCGACCCTCCACAGCCAGGACCCCCGAGAGGGAAGTGGGGATGAGGGGGTGGGGATCTGATCCTCGCAACCCTGCCTGGAGTCTCCCAGGGGAGACCGCAAAACCGTCCTGGATGCCTGCCCCCGCCCCCGCGTCCCCTCACACGGTTCTACCTTGACTCCTGGCAGCACTGGGCTCCTTCCCTGTGCAGACCTGAAGCCGGCCTCCCTCACCCAGGCCCTCACCTCTCTCACCTCCCAAGGGTGGGGCATCAGTGCACGTGACATCCGGACCCAGTGCCCTGGAGTCTGCCAGGGCTGTCGGGGGCAGCTAGGGGTGCCGGAGGTGGATTCCCTGGGGTCCTCAGTCTCCTGTGTCCTCACCTTGACTCCTGACAGGATCTGGGAGCCACCCTCTGCCCTCCTGAGACTGCGTCTCTCAGACCTAGCCTCTGACTCCCCGAGTTCACTGAGGAGGTGGGGGCCGGGGACTGTTCAGCCTGACAGCCCCATCCGGGGGCCCCCAGGATTCCCACGCGGGGCCGGTTTGCATTCTTAGGGACCCTCTGTTGTGGGGTGGTTGGATCTCTCTGTCCTCATCCAGGAGGGTCCTCACCCATCCTCGCACACAAAGGCTGCAGTCCCCGCAAAGATGCTGGAGGGGACCTGCCTCCTGGTGACCGTGAAGGGGTAGAGAGCAACACACCTTCCCTCGGGGCCTCCTCGACCACCAACCTGACTTCAGAGACGGTCTGTTTGAAAGACTTACCTTTTCCTGAAGAGGCTGAGCAGTGGCAGGGGAGTTGCGGATCCCTTGCGTTGATGACTAGGTAATAGTACCTGTTCCAGAGCCGTGACTTTCACTTGTTAATTCTCATGCATAGTAAGAAGTACGTTTCTCATCTGCACCTACTGTGCGTGTATCTATGACACGTGTGTAGGCTGTGTGTGCTTATGTACGCGTACATCCACGCACCACCTGTGTATGCACTAACGCGTGTATCTGGATGCATGTTTATATTTTACGAGGGTTCGTATGTACGTGCAGACGGTATACATACTTAAGGTGTAAAAGTGCACCTGCTATAACCACGTGTGAATGGCTCTGGTACCGCCACCTTATTGTCCGTGTCTTCCTTACGTTCTGTTTAAGTGACGTGTTTTGCACAGGCCAGTCCTCACCCAGGTTTGATGTCAGGTGGGTATTAGCAGAGTCTCAGGAGGGAAATGCCTCAACTGACCCATCTTTCTTGCTGTCCCGGTAGAGCCCCAGGGCTGAGGCATGTGTGTCCGGGGCCCTGCCCCAGCTGTAGGCACGAAACCGCTCAGAAGCGGGAGATCTTTCCTCCTACCGGTCCTGCCATCTGCGTCTGTGCAGCCCACAGCCCCTCCCCCACTCCCTGCTGCCCCCGCCATCCCGCAACAGAGGAGTCAGCTCCCCACAGACAGCAGTCATCCCTTCGGGTGTCCTCATGTTATTTTAAAGCCTTTATTTTTATAGCACCTTTAGGTGCACAGAATAACAAAGAGAAGGTACAGGGATTTCCCATTTACTTCCCGCCCCCACACCTACATAGCCTGCCTCCTTATCAGCAACCCACCAGAGTCGTCCATGTGTCAGAATTGATGGACCTACGTTGTCACCTAGAAATTAGAGTTTCCCTTGGGGTTCACTCTTGCTGTTGCACATTCCCTGGGTTTTGGCAAACGTGTATGACATGCCCTCATCACTGGGGTATCATGCAGACTATTTCACGTCACTAACCACCCTGTGCTGTACAGCGCCTATTCATTCCTCTCCCCACAGCGCCTGCAAACACTCATCTTCTTAGCGTCTCCATCATTTTGCCTTCACAGAACGTCACATAGTTGAAATAATACCGTATGTTGCCTTTTCAGAATCACTCAGTTTGTAATTGCATCGAAGGTTCTTCATGTCTATTCCTTGCTTGATAACTCATTTCTTTTTTGCACTGGGCGACACTCCATTTCCTGCACATACCAAAGTGTATTTATTGACCGACGTAAGGACCTCTTGTTTGCATCTATAGTTTGGCAGTTCTAAGTAAAGCTGCTATAAACATCCATGTGTAGGTTTCTGTGCGGACACAAGTTTTCAACTTCTTTGGGTAAATACCCATATGGTTTCTGGATCATACGGTAAGAGTTTGTTTACTTTTATAAGAACCTGCCAAGCTGTTCCAATGTAGCTGTACCATCTTGTATTCCCACCAGCAATGAATGGGAGTTCCTGCTGCTCCAAATCCTCCCCAGCATTTGGTGTTGTCACTGTACCAGATTTTCCCAATTCCAGTACGTGTCTAGTTACGATGTGTGTGTGTGTGTGATCATCAAGTGACTCCTCACACCTGTTGATCACTAGGTATCAAGCTGGGAAAGGCACAGTCAAGCTAAAGATTTTGAGACTCCTGCCCAAAGCATCAGGAGGCAGCTTCAGTCACACTGTGTGTGCAAGATTTTGTCCTCTGGACATCATTCCTATTCCTCTTTCTAGGAGGAAAAGCAGAAGAGGCAACTGGAAAGCTCAGAGGAAAAGAATTTAGGATGGCTCTAGGTAACTCAGATTGGTTCCCACCTTGAGAGACCGTGTGTGAGCCCAAACGCTTCTGAAGCAACCACGTGGCGGGCACATCCTCCAAGTCGGAGCTGTGACCGTGAGAACTTGGAATGTGGCTCTGGGTGAGGAAACGTTTCCTCGGGGGGCCAGGGGAAAGGCCGACGGTGGAAACTTTCCCTGACACTCAGAGAGTCCCCAGAACACCCTCGCTCACAGAGCTCTGTGGTGGGCTGTGTGGATCAGGACGGAGCACCTGCAGAGGTCCTGATGCCTCCTCCCCAGGGCCAAGCCCCTCAGCACAGTCCATTCCCCTGTGCTGGTCCAGGGCCCCTGAGCGTCACCCATGCTGGGTCTAGAACAAGCTATGTCATGTCTAAGCACTTCTGGCACGCGAGGGGTCCCATTCTCAATAACAGAGCGGCGGTGAGAAGAGGAAACCCACCTGAGTCAGTGGACCGGGAGATACACACTGGTTCAGAAGCCTCACACTGTGGGGAAGGCACATCGTACACGCACAGTGACAACAGCTGCATCTACTGTCCACGTCCTTGGCCCAGACATTGTAGGGACAGGCCACACCGTGTGTAAACGCGCACCAGTGCTTTCAACGGGTACGATCACTATGCCCGTTTGACGGGCAGAAATCGAGGCACAGACGGTTTCCACGACTGGCTCGGCTTAGCGGCCGCAGGACACACATTCAGTCTGAGCTTTGTGTGTGTCGAAAGCCCTGTGCCCCACTGGTCTGAGCCGACTCGCCAACACTCACGGGGGCCCCAGCTGTCCTGCACGCTGTCCTACCAGCTGGTGCCTCATGCCACGTAGCTGAGAACACAGGGAAGCCAGGCATCGGTGCTCAGGAGAGCCTGACACCGGATTCTGCCCACGTGGCCTGTCCCAGCCCCGCGGGATCACCATCCATCCTGAAATGGAGACGGGGCCCCAGGAGGCGGGTCTGGGTCTAGGACAGAGGGTGTGAGGATGGAGAAGGCTCCTGGACGTGGGGGTAAAGGCTCGGCCCTCTGAAGTCTGCTCTTGTGTTCAGGCTGGGGCCCTGCTCCCACTTCCTCCTGCCCACTCTGCTCGGCTTCTCTCCCAGCCGACTGGGGGGCCCACGTTCTCCTGCAGGCTCACTGCCCTGGGCAGATGGGGTGTCAGGCAGGCGGCAGGCCTGTAGTTCAAAGCATGGTGCCCTCGGGTCCGGTGGGCTCTCAGGGCTCCCGCAAGGGGACGGGGATCCGCGCCTCAGGGCCCAGGGCAGGCACCTGTGTCTGGGAACTGCCCAGGTTTCCACATGGGGCACACGTGGCATGTTTGGTCCATGTGTGTGGTGTGTGGATGTACGTGTACATAAGCACATACAGTCTAGACATGATATAGATACACGCACAGTAGCTGCAGATGAAAAATGTAGTTCTTACTATGGATGAGAATTAACAAGTGAAAATCACGGCTCTGGAACACGTACTATTATCCAGTCATCAACCCAAGGGATCCGCAACTCCCCTGCCACTGCTCAGCCTCTTCAGGAAAAGGTAAGTCTTTCGAATAGACCGTCTACGAAGTCAGGCTAGTTGTCGGGGAGCCCGCGAGGGAAGGTGTGTTGCTCTCTGCCCCTTCACGGTCACCAGGAGGCAGGTCCCCTCCAGCATCTTTGCTGGGACTGCAGCTTTTGTGTGCGAGGGTGGGTGAGGGCCCTCCGGGGTAAGGACAGAGGGGTCCAACCACCCCACAACACAGGGACCCTAAGAATGCAAATCGGCCCCGCGCCAGAATCCTGGGGACCCCCGGGCGGGGCTGTCAGGCTGATCATTCCCCGGCCCCCATTTCTTCAGTGAACTCGGGGAGTCAGAGGCTAGGTCTGAGAGACGCAGTCTCAGGAGGGTAGAGGGCGGCTCCCAAGTCCTGTCAGGAGGCAAGGTGAGGACACAGGAGACTGAGGCCCCCAGGGAATCCACCTCCGCCCCACCCCCGACAGCCCTCGGAAACCCCTGGGCTCGGGGTCCAGATGTGATGGGCACTGATGCCCCAACCTTGGGAGGTGAGTGAGGTGAGGGCCTGGGTGAGGGAGGCCGGCTTCAGGTTTGCTAGTGAAGGAGCCCAGCGCTGCCAGGAGTCAAGGTAGAACCGTGTGTGGGGACTCGGTTTGCAGGCATCCAGGTCGGTTCTGCGGTCACCCCTGGGAGACCCCAGGCAGGGTTGCAAGGATCAGATCCCCACCCCCTCATCCCTGCTTCCCTCTCTGGTGTCCTGGCTCTGGAGGGTCTGAGTCCAAGGGGACCAAGCTCAGGTGGGCAGAGGGAGGTGTCCAGGCCCAGCCAGGAGTCCAGGTGAGGAGCAGAGGGAGGGCTGAGGGAACCCATGGAATCCATCTCAGCCCCTGGCGTCCACAGTCCTGGGAAGCCCTGGGCCTGGTGGCCTCATGTGAGTCCAGAGACTCCCCTGGGGGGTCTCAGGGCAGTGAGGGCCTTGGTGTGAGGGTGTGGGCTCGGGTCAACAAGGGGGCGTCCCAGGACCTGATGGGGCTCAAGCTGAGGACGCTGAGGGAGGACAGAAGGGGCCCCACAGATCCCCGCCCCTGCTGTCAGCCCTGGGAGGGCCTGGGTGGGATGAGCACTCGTGGGGTCCTGACTTCCTGACATCCGGGTCTCGGAAGGACGGGGGTCCTGGGATGAGGGGCGGGGCCTCGGGTGGCCAGAGGGGAGATCACATGCCGCCTGAGTCAAGGTGAGGACCCCGAGGGAGAACGGAGGGATCCTGCACCCCGGGACAGTGTTGCACCTTGGAGGCCACAGGGCAGGGTGAGCACCGGCGGCATTTCCTGACATCCGGGTCTCAGAGGGACTGCGGACCTGGTTTGAGGGGCGGGGCCTCGGGTGGGCTGAAGGGAGGCTCCATGCCGCCTGAGTGAATCTGAGGACCTTGAGGGAGGATCTAGGAGACTCTGGACTCCAGAATAGAGGGGACCCCAAGCTATCTACCCCTGCAGTCAGCCCTGGTAGGCCCTGTGCTGATGAGCACATGGCAGCGTGCCCTGACTTCCGCATCCGGGTCTCAGACGGAGTCGGGATGTAGTACAAGGAGGGGGAGCTCAAGGGGGCAGAGTGGAGAATCCCAGTTCCTGCCGGGCGTCAAGGTGAGGACCCTGAGGGAGGCCTGAGGGGACCAGAGACCCCAGCACAGAGTCGGTCCCGGGAGGTCATGGGGCCGGATCACCTCAGGCAGCATTTCCTGACATCCGGGTCTCAGAGGGACTGCGGACCTGGTTTGAGGGGCGGGGCCTCGGGTGGGCTGAGGAGAGAATCCCAGTTCCTGCCGGGCGCCGAGGTGAGGACCCTGAGGAAGGACTGGGGACACCCTGGACTCCAGAATTGAGGGGACCCCAAGATATCTACCCCGGCAGTCAGCCCTCGGAGGCCTCAGGCCGGACGAGCCCACGGCAGCGTGCCGGGACTTCCGCATCCGGGCCTCGGAGGGACTGGGGCGCTGCTGTGGGGAGCGAAGCCTCAGCTTGGGAAACGCAGGGCGGAGGGCCTGTCAGGACAGTGAGCAAGGACTGTGAGGGAGGACTGCGGGACCCTGGACCCCAGTACAGAGTCGTTCCTGGGAGATCATAGGGTGGCATGACCACAGGCACATTTCCTGACATCCGCGTCTCAGAGGGAATGGGGCCCAGGTTTGAGGGGCGGGGCCTCAGATGGGCTGAGGTGGGAATCCCCGTTCCTGCCTGGCGTCACGGTGAGGATCCTGAGGGAGGACTGAGGGAACCAGAGACCCCAGATCAGTGGGGACCCGCCGAACCGATCCTGCCCCTGCTTTTATCCCTGGGAGGCCCCAGGGCGAGATGAGCACACATTGCTCTTTGGTGTCTCGACTTCCCCATCCGGGTCTCAGAGAGACTGGGGCCTTAATATAAGGAGGGGGGACCTCAGGTATGCAGAGCAGGGTATCCCCGGTCCCCCTGGTAGTCAAGGTGAGGACCCTGAGGGAGGACCAAGAGACCCTGCACCCCGGAACAGAGTCGGCCATGGGGGGCTATAGGGCAGGATGACCAAAGGCAGCATTTCCTGACATCCCGGTCTCAGAGGGACAGGGCTCCTGGTATGAGGGGCGGGGCGTCAGATGGGCAGAGGACAGAATCCTAAATTACCAGGGGGCAATGTGAGGACCGTGAGGGAGCCTTTGCCCTTGTGCTGGGTCTTGGAGGCCCCAGAGCAGGGTGACCAGGTGAGATGTTTTCTGACCTCTTACTCAGAGGTCCTTGGGAGGTGAAGTCCCTGGTCTGAGGAGTGTGGCTCAGATGTGCAGAGGGTGGTCTCCCCGGAACCCCCAGTAGGACTGGGCAGACCCCCTCCCCAGGTAGAGGGGGCCTCAACAGAAACTTGCTCCTCTGGTCCTTCCTGGGAGGCCCGGGTGTAAGTCAGGAGGCATCACCTCCCCACTTTATCCTCAAACTCAGTGCGATGGTGGTGTCGGCCTGCAGGGGACAACCTCATGTTAGCGGAGGGGAGGTTCCAGGACTTGCTGGGCGTAAATGTGAATGTCTTGATACTGAGAGTAGAGAGCGAGCCCACAGAATCCGGCCCTGCCCCCTGTCATCCCTGAAGTCCCTGGGCAGGAGTGGCCAATGGTGCTGCCCCCTCACCTCTGCCCCAGGCTCTCAGGGAATTCAGACCTAGTTCTGAGGTTGGCAGAAGGAGCCACAACCGGTCAGCAGCAGAAGGACTCACAGGATGTGCCAGGGCTCAGGAAAAGGACCCTTTGGGTGGATGCAGGGCATGAGGAGACCCTCACCCCAAAAGAGATGGGAACTTACAGTGTCCGGCTTGAGCTGTTTCAGCCCTAGGAGTCCCCAGTCAGGTCTGGCCGGATGGGGCCTGCCATCACTTCCGTCACGTGGTTGGGGGTGGGGTATCTCAGGGTGTGAGGACCTTGGTCTGAGGGGAAGCATCAGGCCAGCAGAGGGAGCGGTCCTAGGATATCCCACGTGTCAAGGCAAGGACTCTCCGTGAGGACCAAATGTACCCCGCCATCTCAGGAGAGGAAGGACCCCACCGGGTCCAGCTGACCCGTGTTCCCAGCCCTGGAAGGAACAGTCAGTGGTGGCCCTAAGTGCCGTGCTCACTTCCATCCTGGGTGGGAAGGTGGGAGTCTTCAGGGAGTTGAGGTCTGGGTCTGACGGGCAGATGTCAACTCGTCATCCCAGGTGGGGGCAGGGGGGAAGAGCAGGCCCTGGCGGGAGTGAGATGCATGGCCTCCAGGCACTGAGGGCACCTCCGCCCAGGGCAGAGGGGCCGATCCCCGCTGCCAGTGCTTCTGGTTTTTTCGGGGGGCTGGGGGTGGATGTTGTGTAAATGGATCCTGGGACCAGTTTCCACGTAGGGGAGAGGTTCCCCGGACCAACAACAGTTCTCAGACAGCAGCAGAGTGTTCAAGAATTCAACTGCGTTCTGACACCGTCTAGCCAGAGATGGCATCAGACCCTCTGGTTCAGGCTCAGTCCTCCAAGACTGCCCTCCCCCCACCACTTCAGAAGCCCACCGCAAGGCAAGGTTCTTCCCTGTGCTGCTAAATGGCCAGCTGTAGGTTGGGGATTCCAACTCCCTCCTCCTTGGGTTTCCACCGCTGGTGACAAGTCGAGGCTGTTACTTGTCCTTCTGAAAGACGTGTCCTTCTGAAAGACCTCCAGAGGTTGCCACGCCCTCCTCCTCAGGTTTGGTTGATTTGCTAGAGTGGCTCACAGGTCTCTGACAAACGTATTACTTCCTAGATCACCAGCTGAACATAAAGGGCATGAGTCACGAAGAGCCAGATGGAAGAGGTGCTAGGGCCAAGGTGTGCGGGAGCGGGGCCGACTTCCCCGCTCTCTCAGACAGTGCCACTTGCCCCAGCTCTCTACCTGCTCACCAACCCAGAAGCTCTCCAAACCCATCCTCTTGGGGTTTGACGGAGGCTTCATTACATAAGCACGATTGGTTAAACCATTGGCCATTGGCAATTGAACTCAAATCTCCAGCCTTTCTCCCCTCCCTGGTGGTGCTGGGGAGGGGCCAAAAGATCCAAACTTTTAATCACATGATTGGCTCTTCTGGCAACCAGCCCCATTTTAGGTGCTTTGCAAACACATCTCATTCACATGAAAAACAAAAACAGCACATTCATCACTCTCAACACTGAGGACATCCCAAGGGCTTTGGGAGCTGTGAACAAGGAACTGTGCACAGAAACCAAAGTCAATGACCAGAGGTATCCTTGTCCTGAATCACAGCAGGGAAGGGGCCTCCTCTCCTTTCTCTCCCGGCTTTCAGGGAGGTGAGGACCTTGGTGTGAGAGGACGGGTCAGATCCTATCTGAAGGAACCACGCCTTGGCGACAGAGAGAAGAGTCCCGGGTCCTCCCAGGAGTCAAGGTGAGGGCCCGAGGGAAGGGTGAGGGGACCCGCACGCCCACAACAAAGATGGGACACCAAAGTAAACCTCGTTCAGCCCTAGAAACCCTGGGAAGGTCGATAAGCTTGTCCTCCCACAAGGCCACTGGGTCCCCACCTGTCACCGCTGCCCAGACTCCTGTCAGCTGCCAACACCTGTCATTATGTCCCTGGTTCAGATGAGTGAGCTCCGCCAGGCTGTGGAAGACCTTCAGGACCCAAGAGACGCCCAGGGCCTGGTGGATGTGCAGCAGCTGGAGGCTGAGCAGGAGGGGGCCGCATCCCCCCGGTACCCCTGCTCCTCCTCAGTCTCCTCTTCCTACTCTGCCGGTGCCGAGTCCCTGCGCCAAGGTGCAGAGCTTTCAATGATGGCTGACCTGGTGAGCTTCCTGCTCCTCAAGTATCACCGGAAGCAGCCGACCACCAGGGCAGAAATGCTGAGTATCCTCAGAGAATACCAGGACCACTTCCCTGCGGTCTTCAGCCAGGCCTCTGAGTGCATGCAGCTGGTCTTTGGGGTGGATGTGAAGGAGGTGGACCCCAAGGAGCACTTGTACATCCTGGTCCCCACCCTGGGCCTCACCTGTGATGGGATGCAGGGTGGTGAGCAGAGCATGCCCAAGAACGGCCTCCTGGTGATACTTCTGGGTGTCATCGTCCTGGGGGGAGGGGGGGTGCCTGAGGAAGAGGTGTGGGGAGCACTCGGTGTCATGGGGGTGTATCCTGGGAGGGAGCACTTCATCTACGGGGAGCCCAGGGAGCTGATCACCAAAGCGTGGGTGCAGGAGGGGTACCTGGAGTACCGGCAGGTGGCCAACAGCGATCCCGCTCGCCACGAGTTCCTGTGGGGGCCCCGGGCCCACGCGGAGACCAGCAAGCTGCAAGTCCTGGAGCATTTGTTTAGACTCAACAGTGAGGGTCCCATTTCCTTCCCGTCCCTGTCTGAGGAGGCCGTGAGCAATGAGGAAGAGGGGGCCTGAGCCAGACTTGCAGCCGCGCTCCTTCCAGGCCCCTGTCCAGCAGCTTCTCCTGCCGGGCAGGAAGGGAGCCCATCCTTCACCCTGTGTTTGCAGAGCGAGCAGTCAGCCTTGGAAGGAGTGAGGGCCCGGGCCAGCTCGGGGGGCACGGCGTACAGCATCTCTGGGCTCCTCCCGTCCTTTACGGTGACATGGAAATTGATCTTTGTTTCCTGTAGGTGTTTTTCAGTGCTGTTCCTATTAATAGAAGATTTAATAAGCTTCAGTATCTAACTTTGTGAATGACAGTGATCACAACGTGTGTATGCTTATCCAGTTCAAACACAACAGTCTTCCTCTTCTGTAAAGGAGACTGAAATCTCTCTCTCTCTCTCTCTCTCTCTCTCTCTTTTTTTTTTTTTTGGTCATCCTGGATGACATAATATGGAATTGCAATTAGAATTGTTTGGGAAATGTGAGAGTAATTAGCAATGATACAGATGAGGGAAGATTTAGAACAATAAAAGTAAAAATAATTAACTTGCTTCTTACCCCTTCTTGTTTGTCATTTTATACGTGTAATATCCCTATGTTTAATTGGGTTTCCATGGGTTATTTAAGAAAGTAGGAGAAAATCAGTGTGAATCAACAGGATCCCTGCTCACCATCTCACTTCATCCGCACACATTCACCGAGCCTCTGCTGTCCGGAGGGCTCTGTGTTAGTGGGGACACTAGGAAAAGCAAGACACACCCCACACCTAGAAGGACAGGCTAGGAGCCCAGTCACATCAGGAAGATGGTGACATGTCCCTGAAGTCCCACAGAACAAGGGAAAGAAGCGGCGAGGCGGAGGGGGTCCGGGAGAGAGCACCCAAGTGCAAGTGCGCAGAGCCAGGGCAGGTGGGGGCTTTGGGAAGCTGGGCTTCCTTCTGTGGGAGGTGACGGTAATGAAGCCGGGTGGTGGCGGCGGCCAGACTTGAAGAAGGCGTGTTTTGGGTTTGAGAAGCCACAGTTCGGATGGAAGGGCGGCTGGGAGGGGGCAAAGGTTGTTCCTTGACTCCCTTCGTAGGAGCTCGGTGTTGAGTCCAGCTGGGAACCCTCCCCCACCCCTCAGTGTAACCTAGCCTCTAATCGGGAGAATTTACTTAGTTTCATTTAGGAGACATGCTTTTTGGCTGATTAGCTCTTCCACATCCTACTGAGCTGCGTGTTCTCTAACATGACCTGGATAACAAACCAACCAGCCAAGTGCCAGAGGAGGGAGTGGGAGGGTCTGGGGCCAAAGAAAATCAGAAGCACCTGCCAATCATCGCGGTTCCAACAGGCAGCGCGCCCCGCGCGAGGTGCTTGGCGCACATCACACGCACCCCTGCAGTCCTGCGGGACGGGCCTCCTCACACCCGCCCACTGCACAGATGAAGACCCTGAGGTCGTGGGGCTCGGGAACCTTCCCAGGATCACGTGCTAGTAAGTGACGGGGTGGGGCCGAGACCCCTGGTCTGAATTCATCTAGAGCCCACGCTGCGCCCACCCATCGCAGCCTGCGGCCCACCTCCTGACCCAGAGTCCACTTCTCTCCTCAGTGTCCTCGTGGTGTCTGTCGGGTGACAGAAAGTAGGATCCTGAGGCCCAGGTAGTAAAAGCTGGACCAAGAAAGGAAGGTGACTGTGACAGTCAAAGCCAGGGTGAGGACTGTCTGCGGTTTCTTGAGAGCTGACCCTGCCAGTTGGTGGCACTGCTGTCCAGTCCCAGCCCTTATCCCACACGACAGCACCCTGCCCTGGTCCCCTCCTTCCCCGGGGCCCTCCTGGCCAACTCGAACCTGACCTGCTGACTTGGTCATCACAGGGGGTGGGGGTGTGGAGAGAGAGACAGAGACAGAGACAGAGAGAGACAGAGAGAGACAGAGACAGAGGCAGAGGCAGAGACAGAGAGAGACAGAGACAGAGAGACAGTCACGGAGACAGACACAGGGACAGAGCGAGAGCCAGAGCGCGAGACCGGGCTTGAGACTGGGATTGGGTTTGTGGTTGACTGGGTCTTGAAGGCCACATTTCTTATGGGATAACATCCCTAACGTAGACTTTTCAGAAGCTGCAGAAAAGTTAACACTAGGGAACATCCTGACACCGTCTCCCTGTCCCCAGTGGGGGAGGGGAGCGGCCGTAACAGAGCTTGCCTGGGGCTCCTTTGGAAAGTGCATTGCACCCGACGGCCCCTGTGCCATTTGAGCTTCTAAGGATGGCTTTCCCGGGTCTCCTTGGCTTTGGACAACTACGAAATGAGTCATCACTGGACAAGGAAGACTCCCCTTTGCTGCTGTCCCTGTGGGGTGCAGGTGGCTTCCGGGCAGACACAAGGCCCCCAGTCTGGGCTGAGGCCGTGGGCTCGGGCGTCCGCAGTGGACCACAGGCCGGCTCTACTTCTCCGTCAGGCGGATCCTAGGCCCACGACTCCACCTTCCCCGGCCCGGGCCGGGCCTTCCCTGCCACCTGCCCCGGGTCAGACGGGAAGAGTCCACGGCGCTGCGCCGCAGAGCGCTCAGCACCGCCAAGGGACGGCAGGCGCCCTCCGACCTGCTCGAACTGTCGCAGTGACCGTGCACAGCTGCTTTCAAGGACACTGAAGCCAGCTCCTGGGCGACATACAAATTTGTTCGTTCCAAGATACGCTGGGGACCACGTTCACGTCCTGTCCTAGTCTGCTGTCCTCAAGGACCTCTTTCCGGGTCTGGAGGGGGAGGCAGATACACCCAAGCTCTCAGGGAGACAGGAGCACCCCACCTTGGGACTGGACATGCAAGGCGGGCTGTGGGAGCCTTGGGAGGGAGCCTGGGACCACAGGAAGACCCGACTGCCGAGGTGGCCTTGAAGCCGGGCCGGCCTTGAAGCCGGGCCCCAACATGCAGAGCGGCCTGTGGATAGAGACGGGCATTGCCACCCGACGAGGCAGCTTGAGGACATGCCCAGACAGGGGAGTTCTTGGCGGGTCCCAGAGCAGCCGGGGACTGGGTGCGGGTCTGGCCCAGGGCCCATGGACGGTGACGGAGAGCGGTTGGGGGTCCTCTGGGCTGGCGGACACCGGGGGCTAAGGCAGGCGCAGCGGCCGGCGGGCCAGGCTGGGAAAGGCAGGCCTTGGACGTCGTGAGGGCTGGTATCTGAGTAACAGGTGTCCTGAGCCATGGCTGAGAGCGACCCCTGGGGCGCGACACAAAGCCACGGCCCAGCCGGCCCGGGGCGGGGGCGGGGGCGGGGAGGGCAGGGGTGCGTGGGATGGAGGGAGGCAGACCTGTGAGGGGGCAGGCCCACCAGACCCAGGGTGTGAGGGAGGGCTGGAAGGAGCGGGCGGCAGGCGAGGCCACAGGGCTGGGATCGGCCCGCCGATGTCCCAGCCTTTGGGCCCCCTCCTGAGACGCCCCCGTGGCCTCCACTGAAGTTCGAACTCTAAGGACACGTCCCTGCAGGAGGGAGTGACCCGAACAAGTGCTCTGTAAACCTGTTTAGAGGCACAAAGACCTGCGCCCAAGCTCCAGTCTCGGCCTAGGAGCTCCACGAAGGCTGACAGCCCTCAGACTCGAAGGCCCCTTGGGAGAATCTCTTTCGAACCCCTTGCCCTCCCCTTCTGGAACAGGGAGTGGCCCTCAGAGAGGACAGACGCCTCTCCTTAGCGGCAGAGCTGGGATGAGGACCTAGGAGCCCGGCAGACGGGCCTTTCCAGGTCCCATTCTCTCTCCCTGTGCAGTGACTATGAAGAACAGTCACCACAGCGGCTACAGAACACGTGTCCCCCCAGACCGCTGTCCTGTCTGTCCTGCCATCTGTGGTGAAGACGGCTCTCGGGCGGGACTTGTCCCATCCCACACCCAGAGCCTCATCTATTTTCAGTCACACGTGGACGGGCTTTCCGTTGGTCACGTCTAGCTCAACAAGTAGGAACTGTCCTTGGCAGTGAGTCTGTAGAGTAGGCCCCTTGAAAAGTACCGGACCCAGAGCAGGCAAAATTATTCAGTGTACCTGCCACCGAGGTGACGGCGGGACGGGGACCCAGGGCTGGGGGCGGGGCTGGCTCGGGGAAGGCGAGCAGGGCAGGCCTGGGAGCAGACCAGGGAAATGCTTGCTCTCAACAGATCAGAATACATGCTGAACCCCCAGATCAAGGACTGCAAAGGGGAAGAAGCAGGGCAGAGCCGAGTTGGAAGCGGAAGGCCAGCAATCTGGCAGGGCAGGAGCCTAACCCCCCCAGTGACAGGGAAGAGGAAAGAGGGCCTTAGAGCAGCCTCAGGGGAGGCTGAATCCGAGGTCTGAGGGAGGTGCTCTGACGCGGACTAAGGCAGGTGTTCTGAAAGTGAGTGCTCTCGGGCCACGAGGAGTTTCTATGGCAAGAAATGGGCACTAAAGAGGATCCCATGTGCTCTGGAGAGGGGTGGGGCTGCGGACAGCAGAGCTCAAAAGGAGGCTCCAAAGCACAGGGGAGGATGCGGCCATCCGCTCACGCGGCACGGGGGGAACCCTATGTGCCAGGTGCTTTGGTGACACTGAAGTGGGACGTGGGGAGTGCCCCCACACGCTCCCACACAGCCCCACTCTGGGGACAGCTCGACCCAGGGGCAGGAGAACGGGACACTTCCTTATGGCCCATCAGAGCTGGACCGACCAGCCAGCAGGAGCAGCTGGAAGAGACCAAGGCAGGAGCTGTTGGGGGGGGGGGCGGGCGCTGCCAGCCAGCCCGGGCCAACCAGCCCACTCGGACCACCACTTCCGGGAGGTGCAGTCGCCCGGGGCCCATCTCACCCCTGCCGCCTTGGTGGCAGCCAAGCCAGGGCCAGCCAGGGCCAGCCAGGGCCTGGCCCTTGAACAAATCGGAGGCTGGCAACAGGCCTCCCCAACCTTCGGGGATGGAAACAGGATCATGTCTCTCCGCCCACTCAGGGCCTGGCCCCTGGGAGAAAGGTGCCTGGCAGCAGATGGGAGCCTTTCGCCGGGACCTTGAACATACCTTCCTACACTTCTGGAAAACAGAGAAGCTGGGGGCTCTGTACCCCTCCCCTCCCCTCCCCTCGGCCAGGGCTCCCTGTCCAGACCAACTCTGGGACCTCACGTGACACATAAAGAGGACGATGACCAAAGTCGCTGGTTGCCCTGCTACCGAGATTCTAGAATTCTGCGGACACTATTTACTGGGCGTCCCTGCTCAGACTGAAGGCACTTCTGCCCTGAGAGCTCAGTGATCTGGTCTCAGGGAGAGCATGTGCCTGGTCTAGACTAGCTGCATGGCGAGTCAGAGCCCCGACGAGGAATATACGGCCACGGCGGCCCCCGCAGCTGATGGAGAGCCCCCAGCGGGGGCCCCATCGGGTTCATCCCCGGATCCAAAGGTGGATTCGAGGGAGATTTTGGAGAAGCCCGGCGACCAGGCCGAGAGCCAAGATCCAGGCTCCCAAGACAACCAGCCACCACAGGACCCAAACCCAGGTCCCGCCAACGTGGACGGAACCCACGGTGTTCTTGGGCTCTCCTTCCCGAGAAAGCTCTGGATGATAGTGGAGGACGAGGCCTTCAAGTCCGTGCGCTGGAACGACAAGGGAGACATGCTGATCATCGAGGAAGACCTTTTCCAGCGGGAGGTTCTTCGCCGGCGCGGCGCAGACAGGATCTTTGAAACAGACAGCTTGAAGAGCTTCATCCGCCAACTGAACCTCTACGGGTTCAGGAAAATACACCTGCCCGGCACTCTGGGTCGCTCTCCGGGGAAGAAAAGGCTGATGGTAACGTAGACAGCCCTTCCGTCTCCCGAGTTCTCTGTTCCTGGAACAGCTTCCCAGTCCTGAGCGGATGAGTGATGTGCTGAACGGGGTTCATTCCCGAGGGGGACTTTTTTCCTGCGAGCCAGTACTGAATGAAGGCTGAGGCAGTCCGGCGTGTCATGTAAGGCTCGCCCCTTAGAGATGCCCTGCGGGTGTGACCGAAGACCCAGGGGCCACTTCACGTCAGGGAGCTAGAGTGACACCTCAGCCCAGGCACCACGTAGCTTTAGTGAGCGCACACTCCAGGGCGAAATAAACCTTGCCAGGAATTTAAAAAGACCTTTTCTCCACAGTCAAACAAGACCTTTATGATGGAGGTGGGCGGGGAGGAGTGAATATTTCCCCCGAAATGACGAGAATGATTCATGTCCTTTCAGATCTACCACAACTGCAACTTTCAGAGAGAGAAGCCCCTGCTGATCGAGAACATGTGGAGAAAAGGTGACCCGAGAGCAACTGCTCGGCCCGCTTCCAGCGCAACCACCCCAAAGAGAAAGAAGCAAGCCGCCCCACCTATGAGATGCACCCAGTTTTTCCATCAGAATGACTCCACCAAAGATGCCGACAGGAAGACCCAGAGGGAAGCCCCCCGTGCTCAGGTGCCCAGCGGCATCCGGGCCTTCATGCTCCCTGGCGTCCTGTCTGCCGGCCGGGTGGCCAGGTTGGTGGTAGTGCAGCGTCCCTCCAGCGAGCAGGGCGGCCCGAGTGGGGAGGGCACCTCCAGGAATGTCACGCTAGTGCCCCCGGCTACTGCCGGAAGGGACGGTGCAGGGGAGCTGCCCAGAAGCCCCCCCGTTTGCCCCGATCCCAGCTCGGTGGTGTCCACGTGCAACACGGGTTACTGCATGCTGCTCGCGGCCCTTCTGCTCATGGCCCCCAACCAGGAGGCCCGCGGCAGATGAAGAGCCCGAGGGCTCTTCAGATTACAAGTGTGCTCTCTGCGAACGGTTCAAGGACAACCCAAAGCCCTGAGCTCACAGACCACTAGAGACACACGAAGAGCACCGTCCTGTAACCATGAACATTTTGGGCTTTAATAAAGACAAGCAAAACTCCCCGGGGCTAAATAAAGAATCTGCGAGAACCGCGGGTCCGTGTTCTTTCTCGCGTTCGATTCCGCACACGTCTCACCAGATAAGCCCGCGGAGGCTGGAGACCCCGGCCGGGGGCAGGCTTTGGTCCCCATCGGCCTCTTTCATCTGAAGCTGTGGCATTTCGGACACCCGCCCAAGGAGGTGGGGAGCGAGCACTGAGGCGAGCCCAGGAAGGTCTGGTCCCCTGGGCCGGGCCTGCCCGTCAGGGGACAGACAGCCTGGCTTCTGACCTCGGGGGTGTCTCCCCCCCACTACTCATGCATCCCGGAGCAGAAGGGTCTTCCTCCTGGGTCCCCCAAGGATGCCAGAAGTTTCTGACCAGCAGCTCAGCGTCTCCAGCTCCCGATCCAGGGGCCCCCCCCACAGAGGCCCGCCGAAACGTAGGGCCACCCCCTCCACCAAGGGCTGAGAGCGCTGCAGCCTGGCTCCGAAGAGACGGGGGGTTGCAGTCAAATGCCTGGGGGGAAGCCCGTCACCCTCGAAGGTAACAACCACTGGAATCCCTACTCTCAAGTGACCAAACCCCCCACAAATGTATAAAAGATCTCCCACCAGGCGAACACCAGCACTGCTCACTTCCATCAAGGCTGTAGTTAGGACCCTTTCTTGGCACGTGAAGCGGCCGTGCGGCACGTCTAACACACCGGCTCCGCGAGCCAAGGGACACTTTACAACAGGGCGAGAGTCATCTGCGAGGCAGACGGTGCTGTTTCTGAGTCCGATGTCCTCTTGCCCGTGAGTCAGGCCGTCGCTGGCTGGTGACTCCCTGGCAAGCACTCAGCGCCCGCTCCAGCCGTCCCACATCGTCTCCTGGATGCTCTTCAGACCCTCTAGGGGTTGTGACCAGAACAAAGGCGGGGAAAACACTCACCAGCTCTCTCAAAACATATTTCTCTACACAATCCAGAATCAGCAGGGCCAGAATGAGCGGCCTGCAAGGCCGCTTCCCCTTGTCCTAGAGGTCCAAAGTCCTTGAGACTCTGTCACCGAGCCCAGGGAGGCATCTCCCTGCAGGGGTCCCGCTCCCCCGTCCCCGCGTCCCAGTGGACACATCTGTTTCCGGGAACAGCACAGAGTGGGGAGCGCCCTCCAGGGCGGCGCCGATTCAGAGCGAACCAGGGGAGCACGTCCAGGGCGTGACGGCGAGCTGACCGTGTCACGGTTTAGCTTGGTCTCTCGGTCACCTCCCCTCAAGAGCCCACACTGCTCAGGCCTCCTGCCCAAAGGGGATCAGGTGCTTGGGGACGTCTACCTGGAAGACGCCCTTTCTGCCTCTCCTGGGCACGGGCTCCAGTAACCACCGGGGGTTGGAGAGCGTGCTCAGGTACTTCTGCTGCAGGTTGCTCAGGACGGCTCGATTCTTCAGTTCCACAACCTCCTCGGGACCTAAGTTTTCTGGGCACAGCAAAGTGTCCCCAACGTCAACGAGCCCTGTGCACAAAGAGAGAAGCACCCAGATGTCTTCCCTTCCACAAACCAGGCCTGCCCCTAAGAGAACATGGTTATTCAAGGTCACGACCACTGGAGACGGAGGCGATATCAGCACGTGGACCCAGAGTGAACTGGGTCGCTCTGGCTGAGCATTTCCGAGGTACCGGCGTCCCTCTTCAGGGCACTTGGGGCGAGGCCGAGGGAGGGAGACATTTTCTTCTCATTGCTCCCCCAAATTCTAATTCCATGTTATCTTGTTCAGGATGACACAGTAAGATGGGAGATTTACAACTGGTTTCACAAAACAGCAAAACTCTTGTGTTTGAACTGGATAAGGATACAGACATTGGGATTAATGCCATTGACAAAGTTAGATGGTGAAGCTTATTAAATCTTCTGATACAAGGAACACCACTGAAAAATTCCTACAGGAAACAAAGATCAATTTCCGTGTCATCATAAGGGACGGGAGGAGCCCAGAGATGCTGTACACCGTGTCCCCCCAACTGGCCCGGGCTGTCACCCCTTAGGAGGCTGCCTGCTCGCCCTCCAAATACACAGTGAAGGATGGACTCACTTCCGGCCCGACAGGAGAAGCTGCCGGACAGGGGCCTGGAAGGAGCCCGGCTGCAAGTCTGGCTCAGGGCCAATTTTCCTCATTACTCAATACCTCTTCAGACAGGGACAGGAAGGAACAGAGATTCCTTGTATTGACCCTGAGGAAATGCTCCAGGACTTGCAGCTTGCTGGTCTCCGCATGGGCCCGGGGCCCCCACAGGAACTCGTGGCGAGCGGGATCGCTGTTGGCCACCTGCCGGTACTCCAGGTACCCCTCCTGCACCCACGCTTTGGTGATGAGCTCCCTGGGCTCCCCGTAGATGAAGTGCTCCCTCCCGGGATACACCCCCATGACACTCAGTGCCTCCCACATCTTCTCCTCAGTGGCGCACTCTACCTCCAGGAGGATCACACCTAGGAGCATCACCAGGAGGCCGTTCTTGGGCAAGCTCTGCCCACCGCCCAGCATCCCGTCACTGGTGAGGCCCAGGGTGGGGACCAGGACATACAAGTGCTCCCTGGGGTCCACCTTCTTCACATCCACCCCAAAGACCAGCTGCAGACACTCAGAGGCTTGGCTCAAGACCACAGGGAAGTGGTCCTGGTCAGCTCTGAGGACCGCATTCAGCATGTCTTCCTTTGTGGTTGGCTCCTTTGTGCGGTACTTGAGGAGCAGGAAGCCCACCAGGTCAGCCGCCTTCAAATGGAATGGGTCTGGGTGTGAGGACTTGGCATCTGCGGGGTCCAGGCCGGTGCTGGGCCTCTCCTCATCTTGGCTGCTGGAGGTGTCGTCTTCCGACTGGCTCCATGGAGGGGCGGCGTCGTCAGCAGTGGGGAAGGAGAAGACACCCCGAGGGCTCTGCGGGGCACTGGGTGTCCCAGAGTCATCCACCTCCTCCAGGGTGTCCAGGAACAGGACGGAGGAGGAGGAGGAGGGGCAGGGGGAGGAGGAGGAGGAAGAAGAGGATGAGGGAGACAAGGGGGATGCATCCTCCTCCTCCTCAGCCCCCATCTCCTGCGCAACCACCACATCCTCAGCCTCTCTTGGGTCCTGAAAGTCGGCTTCAGTCTGGTGGAGGTCACCCATCTGAACCACAGGCATGACGACGGGTGTCCGGCAGCCGACAGGAGTGGAGGCAAGGGTGACAGATGGGGACCCACGGGCCTGGGGAAGAAAGGGAGTGTCAGCAGCCCGGGCTGAGAAACCCACCCTGGGGGGCTCTGACAAAGGCCACTTACAGGTCTCCTCTCCAGGGGTGCCCTCGGCCTCACAGGGGCTCTCCTCCTGGTGGACGGTCGTCTGTGAACCTGACGGGGGAAGTGAGGCGCCTCCTCAGGGTGCAGCCGGCACAGCCCGAGGCTTTGGGGGCGACAGGGGGTGGGTGGAGTGGATGTTGGCCTCGTGGGGTCCCCTCTGTTCCGGGAGCCACCGGGCACACACTCAGGGCCCACACCTCACCTTCAGTCCTGGCACTGCCGGCCTCCTGTGCTCTGTGACCCGAGGACATGTGTCTCAGACCTAGGCCTTCACCTCCCGCTGTCTGGAGCCCCTGGGAGAGAAAGGAGGGGAGACCTCGGGTCTACACTGTGGCACAGCCCTGGACCCCCGTGCTGGCAGGAGACCTGGTTCCCACTCTTCTAGGGTGGGAGGTCCTCTCCGCGCTAGCTCAGGGTCCTCACTTGACTCCAAGCGGGACCTGGGATTCTGCGCTCCAACCACCTGAGAGCCCCTCCTTATAGTAAGTCCCCGGTCTCTCTGAGCCCTGGATGCGGAAGTCAGGACACACCACGTGTGCTCATCCCACCTGGGGGCCTCCCAGGGCTGACAGCAGGGGCAGGATCGGTTGTGTCCCCTCTGTTCTGGGGTCTCTGGTCCCCTCACTCCTCCCTTGGGGTCCTCACCTTGACTCCTGGCAGGACCTGGGATTCCCCTCTCAGCCCACCTGAGGCCCCGCCCATCATACCAGGATCCCAGTCCCTCTGTGACCGGCATTTCAGGAACTGCTGCCTGAGGTCATCCCACCCTATGGCCTCCCAGGACTGACTCTGTTCTGGGGTCCAGGGTCCCTCAGTGCTCCCTCGCGGTCGTCTCCTTCACTCCCACTGGCACCTCAGATTCTCTTTTCTACAGACCTAGGACCCCCCCACCCCTTACGCTATGTCCCGAGTCTCTCTGACGGAGATGCAGAAGTCAGGACACTCCGATTGGGCTCATCCCGCCCTGGGCCCTCAAGACGGCTGACAGCAGGGGAACATTTATGTGGAATGGCCTCTTTTCTGGGGTCCTGGGTCCCTTCCGTCTTCCCTCAGGGACCTCAATTTGAGTCAGACGGCATGTAGGCTCCCCTCTGCCCACTGCAGGACCCCCCCCATACCAGGACCCTACTCTCTACGAGACTGGGATGTCAGGAAATGTCACCTGTGGTCATCCTGCCCTATGACCTCCCAGGACTGACTCTTTTCTGGGGTCCAGGGTCCCCTGAGTCCTCCCTCCGCGTCCTCACCTTGACTCTCGGCAGGAACTGGGATTCCCCGCTCAGCCCACTTGAGGCCCCGCCCCTCATCCCAGGACCCCAGTCTCTCCGAGACGAGACCGTGATGTCAGGAAATGCGGCCTGGGGTGATCCCGCCCTATGACCTTCCAGGACCGATTCTGTTCTGGGGTCCAGGGTCCCCGCAGTCCTCCCTCCGGGTCCCCACTTTGATGCCCGGCAGGAACTGGGATTCTCACCTCGGCCCACCTGAGGCCCCGCCCCTCAAACCAGGACCCCAGTCTCTCCGAGACCGTGATGTCAGGAAATGCGGCCTGGGGTGATCCCGCCCTATGACCTTCCAGGACCGATTCTGTTCTGGGGTCCAGGGTCCCCTCAGTCCTCCCTCACAGTCCTTGCGTTCTGTCCTGACAGGCCCTCAGCTCCGCCTTCCCGACCTGAGGCTTCGCCCCCCATACCAGCGCCCCGGTCCCTCTGAGGCCCGGATGCGGAAGCCCCGGCACGCTGCCATGTGCTCGTCCACCCGCGGCCTGCCGAGGTAGAAATCGTGGGGTCCCCTCTCTTCCGGTGTCCAGGGTCTCGTCAGTCCTCCCTGAGGTTCCTCATTGTGACTCCCGCCAGGAACTGGGTTTCTGCCCTCAGCGCACCCGAGGCCCCGCCCCTCATACCAGGTCCCCGCTCGCTCTGGGACGCGGACCCGGATGTGAGGAAATGCCGCCCGAGGTGGTCCCGCTCTACGACCTCCCGGGACCGACTCTGTTCTGGGGTCCAGGGTTACCGCAGTCCTCCCTCTGGGTCCTCACCTTGACGCCAGGCGGAAACTGGGATTCTCCCTCTCTGAGCCCCCCCGTCCGCGAACTTACACTAAGTCCCCGGTCTCTCTGAGACCAGGTGCCGCAGTCAGGACACACCACGTGGGCCTGTCCTGCCCTCGGGACTCTGGATGGCTGAGAGCAGGGGCGCCTTTCTGTGGGATGGCCTCTTTTCGGGGCTTCTGGGTCCGCTCCGTCCTCCCTCGGGGTCCTCACTTTGACTCAGGTGGCTTGTAGTCTCTCCTCTGCCCACCTGAGGCCCCGCCCCTCATACCAGGTCCCCAGTCCCTCTGAGAGCCCGGATGTCAGGAAATGTGCCTGTGGTCATTCCACCCTATGGCCTCCCAGGACAGACTCTGTTCTGGGGTCCAGGGTCACCGCAGTCCTCCCTCAGAGTGCTCACCTTGACTCCTGGCAGGACTTGCGAGTCTCCGCTCTGCCCCCTTGAGGTCCCCCTCTCTAAACTAAGTCCCCCCTCCCTCTGAGACCCGGATGCGGAAGTCAGGGCACGCTGCCATGTGTCTCCTAGGGCTTTCAGCAGGGCAGGTTTCTCTGGGTCACCCCACCCCACGCCCCAGTTCTGGGGTCCAGCATCCCCTCATTTCTCCATCTGCATGCTCACCTTGGGTCCTATCAGGCCCTGGGCCCTCCCTCTGCCCACTTGAATTTCCTTCCCTGAGAACCAGGCCCTCCTCCTCCTAGTCCCCCCGAGAAGCCTGGCCAGGATCCCCTAGGGCGGAGACGGATGCTGTGGGGCCTTCGTTCTCCCTCAGGCCCCTGCCTTGACTCCCTGTAGGGCTGGGCTTCCTCTGGGCCAGTCTGGAGCCTCCTCCCAGACCCAGGCCCGTACCTTTCTCAGACCTCCCAGGCAGAAGTCAGGGCACATCACATCCAGATGCCATGCCTCGGGGTCTCCCAGGGCTGAAATCAGGTCCAGGCTGGATTCCTCGGACCCCCTGGGAAAGATGCCCCTCCCCATTACTCGCTCCTGAAGTTCCTAACTTGGCTCCTGGGTCCTTGATGAAATGCTGGTTGGGCCGGCTCCCTCCCTGTCAGCTCTGAGCTTGTGTCTCAGATGCACCCCCTGCAGAAAATGACTCTGAGTCCTAGACTCCATGCTGGGTGGGGAGCTGCAGCGCCCCTGACCGCCGCGGAGGGTCAGAGAAGAAGCACCAGCCAGCCAGACTTCGGAAACGTTTCCCTCTAAAAGGAAGCGGCTGAGCAGCCGGACTTGGGGACGTCCTGCTCTTTCGAGGTTATCTAACATTTCATAGTTCAGAGCACTGATTTTCATTCTCTTAAGCCTCATTCAGAGTCAGAAATACATTTTACATCTCACCAAGTTTCCGGAAAGCATAGCCACTCTTAGGCTGCCTGATTCACTCCGATGCTCCATACTCTTGTTTCTCGTCCAGACTTTCTCTGCTATTTAAATGGTCAATTTTGAAAAGGACAGGCCTCATCCACTAAGGTGACTTCAGGTGGTTATTAGCACAAATTCTGCTGCCCTTAATCATCCCATCCTTCACACTGCCCTGATATTTCCCCATGGCTTCTGGCCTCTGTGGCCAGAGATGCTGAGCTCTCTCCCAATTTTCACAGTGAAACAAGGGTAGAAGTTTAAACTTTTCCTCTTACCCATCCTGCCATCTGCTTTTATCCAACACACACACACACACACACACACACACACACACACTTAATTCCATTCTCCCGTGTAATGTTTTCCGGGGTTGATTTTGGAAACAGAAGACAAAATCTCAAGATTGACTGTCATCTTGGCAGATAAACTTAGAGCACTAAATCTGTGGGGGGAAAAAAGACAGAAAAAAGAAAAGAAAGAGAGAAAGAGAAAGAAAAGCAAAAGGGGAATTGATATGGTCACAATAGTTCATTCCCCATCAATGGATATGGCATACTGCTCTTTGGGGGAGCTCTTTAGCCTGAATCTACCAGTAAACTTGTATAATGCCTCCGTCAAGGCCTTGTATACATATTTGTTAGGCTTCTTTTTAGGTAACATTTAACTTTTATTGCAGTTATAAATTGAGGTATTTTTCTGTTACGTGTTCTAAATAGTCATCGCTTTTGTATGGCAAGGCTCTTGGTTTTGCTGTGGTGATCTTCCATCCACTATTTTTCTGAAATCTCGTATTCATTTGACTCTTCCATGGGCCCATTCCTTTGAATCTGCTTAGATACGTCATCGTGTTGTGACGAGGAACATTCATTCTTTCTTTTCAATATATGTATTTCTTATTTATTTTGATATCCGTAGCTCGGGCTTTCTGTTTCAGGGCAGCTTCAGAAATCAGAGGTGATCACATCTTTTTAGGACCTGTTCATGACAAGAATGCTTCTAACATTTCACATTTCTGTATGTTTGCTGCCAATTGTAGGAAAGGGAATTTACCTTCCAATCTTACCTTGCTGAAGTTCCTGCCATGAACTCGTGCTGAATATCTTTCAAAGGCTTTTCTGTCTCCGTTGACCTGATCAAAACTTTTTTTCTCTGCGGATTTGTTAACACAGGGATTTACACATGGAAGTATTTTTATAATGTTCAATGTTTATGTCTTTTTTTTTTTACATTTTTATTGATTCATAATCATTTTACAGTGTTGTGTCAAATTCCAGTGTTCAGTACAATTTTTCAGTCATACATGGACATATACACACTCATTGTCACATTTTTTTCTTTGTGATTTATCATAACATTTTGTGTATATTTCCCTGTGCTATACAGTGTAATCTTGTTTATCTGTTCTACAATTTTGAAATCCCAGTCTATCCCTTCCCACCCTCTACCCCGCCCCTCCCCCCGGTAACCACAAGTCTGTATCAATGTTTATGTCTTGAACACAGCCTGTGCTCTGGTCTGTCTTATGTCCCTCTGAATTCATATGCTAAAATTCTAACGCCTGATGTGATCGTACTAGGATGTGTGACCTTTGAGCTTTGAGAAGTATTAATTTCACAGGGGAAGAACCCTCCTGAGAGGGATTAGTGCCTTATCAAAGGGACTCAGAGAGGTCCCTCACCCTTTCTGTCACGGGAGATACCAGGAAAAGTCTATTAGTACCCTGAAGAGGGACCTCACCCAACCATGCTGGCACCCTGAACTTGGACTTCCAGCCCGAGGATGGTGAGAAAGAAATTCCTATCTTTTGTAAGGTCTGCAGTCTATGATAATTTGTCACAGCAGCCCAAACAGACTAAGGCAGACTGTCTGTTTATTTCACTGCTATGTTGACTATGTTATTCATTTAATTTGGATCTTTTTCTATGTGAGTGACTTTGGCCTGGATGTTTATACAGCTTTCACGCCTTGATTCAAACACCAAAGCAAACACACAAACAACGAATCCTACAGCTAACCTCATACTTAATAGTAAAAGCCTGAATGACTTCCTTCTAAGACTTACAAAAGCCCAGGGTGTACATTCTTAAGCAAATTCTTTCGAGGCATAGAAAACATGGAAGTCTAGACCAATGTAACGAAGCAGGTATAAGAAGAAAAAAAGATAAACAGATAGGAGAAGGAAAAACAAAACAGTCCCTATTAGAAAATGACATCAACATCTGCCTAGAAAATTCCTAAGTGCGTTTAGCAAGGTCACTGGACATGAGAACAATATAGAAATATTAATTATATATTTTTGTACACTATCATTGTTCTTAAAATTGAAAATTGGAAAAAAAGATCAATGTCATTTATAACTAAGAACTAAGAAACGTGGAACGAAATCCTTAGTATAAGTCCAACAAAATATGTGTGAGATATGTGTGCTGAACACCACAAAACACTGATGGAAGTCATCAAGAAAGAGATAAATAGAGAGATGTGTGGTTTTCATGAATCATGAGTCAATATTGTCACGATGTTAATCATCCTCACATTGTTCTATAGAATCATCACAATCACAAGGAAAATCCCAGCAGGAAGGAAACAGCTTGGTAGTTCTTCAAAAGCTAAACGTAGAAATTAACATATGACCCCTTAATTCCATTCTTAGGTATATACCAAAAAGGCTTGAAACTAGATACTCAAACAAGTACGTGTACACGCATGCTCGTTGCAACTCTTCACAAGAGCCAAGAAGTGGAAACAGCCCAAAAGTCCACCAGTGGAGGAATGAGTAAACAAATTGTGTCACGTATCTATATCTATAGCTATAGCGATATATCTACCTACATGTATGTATATATATGTATTATGTATGTATGTGTGCATGTGTATGTATGTGTATATTGATACATACGTACCATGGAATCATATCCAGCCTTAAAGAGGAATGAAGTCTGGTATATGCTATGTAATGGTTATATCCTCAAAAACATGATACCAAGTGAAATAAAGCAGACACAAAAGGTCATATGTTGTATGATTCCATGTGTACGAAATATTGAAACTAGAGAAATCCGTGGAGACAGAAGTTAGATTACTAGTTGTCAGGGGCTTGGGACAGGGAGAAGCTGCTTAATGGGCAAGAATTTTCCATTTGAGGTGATGGGAATGTTTTGGAAATGGGTAGATGTCTTGGTTGCACAACTAAATGCCACTGAAGTGTTTACTTTAAACGGGTTAATTTTGTATGAATTTTACCACAGTATATTTTTTAAATTCCAGCAGGATTTTTTTCTAAATATAAATGTCTGATTCCCAAATGTATTATGAGTAACGTCTTTATGTAAAGTCAAAGAACTAGAATAGTCTAAACAAAAGAGAGTATCAGTATCAAAGGTCCCACACAATTTAATGTCAAGACTTTACTATATAACAGGGGATGCAATCTTTTCATGTGGTTTTGGTAGATTTTGTGTGTCATATAGCTTCTGTTGCAACTATTCAACTCTGCTGTTGTAGTGCAGAAACAGGCATAGGTAACGTGTAAATGAAGAGGCATTGCTGTGTTCCAATATGAACTTTGCTTACAGAAATAGGTGGCAGAAGGAGTTTGGACTATTAGCCATACTTGGCCAGTCCCTAGCGTTATTAGCAAAGGGCCAGTCAAATAGGCCAAATGAACGTAACAGAAAGTTCAGAATAGACCTGACAAAAGTTGCAAAGCAATCCAATTATGCTAGAATAATTGGACGTGTGTGTGTGTGTATGTGTGTGCGTGTGTGATGTGTGTGTATGTCTGTCTGTGTGTGTGTGTGTATAAAACACTGAGAAACAAAAACCAGAGATCTCAACCCACACCTCAAAAATGAAGATAGGCTTAAATGTACGGATGAAAACTAGAATGCTTATAGAAGAAACCATAAGAGAAAATCTTTGTGATTTTGGTTCTCTAAGATTTTGTAAAATTTATAGAGTCAAATCAGAATGATGAAAATGTTCTGGACTTAGATAGCAGTGATGGATACAAAAATGTGTGCAGTTCCTAAAAGCCACTCTGAAGTGTACACTTCAGAAGGGTGATGGTATGGTATGTCAATTATTTCTCAGTAAGAAAAAAGTGCCCCAGACTCTAACGATTTCTGACAATCTATGTCTTGCCCAGTATACACCAGAGATGTCTATCAGAGAATAGAAAAAAGTCATTCAAAGGTTCGAAATCTTTCACTCTCCACACTGCAAGTTACAGCAGATGGCAACTTCATTAACCCATCTACCTTAGAAGGGCATTGTTATGAACATGCTTGCAAAAGCTGCGTCTGCTCTTACAGTCCCATAGATTTTGGATGGTTGTGTTTTCATTTTCATTTTCATTCACCTCCAGGTATTTTTGATTTCCACTCTGATTTCTTCGGTGACCCACTGGCTGTTAAATAGCATGTTGTTTAGCCTCCACCAGTCTGTGGGTTTTGCAGGGGTTTATTTGTATATGACTTCTAGTCTCAAAGAACTGTGATGGGAAAAGTTGCTTGATGTGATTTCAATCTTCTTAAGTTTGCTGAGACTTTTTTTGTGATCTAGCTTGTAATGTATCCTGGGAATGTTCCATGCACACTTTGAAAGAATATCTATTCTGCTGCTTTGGGATGAAGTGTTTGTGTGTGTGTGTGTGTGTGTGTGTGTGTGTGTGTAAATATATATACAGTTATTTATAACATAGATATGTAAAGTCCATCAGGTCTAAAGTGTCATTAAGGCCAGTGTTTCCACATGGATTTTTTTGCCTGGATGATCGATTCATTCATAGAAGTGGGGTGTTACAGTCTCCTACCATTATTGTGTTACTACCGATTTTTCTCTTCACGTCTGTTAATAATTGCTTTCTGTATTTAGGTGCTCCTATGTTGGGTGCACATATACTTATAATGTTATATCTTCTTTTTGGATGGATCCCTTCATCACTTTGTAATTCTTTGTGTCTTGTTACAGTCTCTGTTTTAAATTCTGTTTTGTCTGATATAAGTATGGCTACCCTGGCTTAGTTTTTATTTCCATTTGCATGGAATAACATTTTCAATCCCCTCACTTTTAATCTATGTATGTCTTTAGATCTCAGTTGAGCCTCTTGTAGGCAGCATATATATATGGGCCTTCTTTTGTATCCATTCAGCCAGTCTATGTCTATGATTGGAGTATTTAGTTCTTGCACAATTAAAGAGATTATCAATCAGTAGATTCTTATTGTCCTTTTGTTAATTGTTTGGGATTTTTTCCATTTTTTTGTTGAGTTCTAGTCATTTTACAATATTGTGTCAAATTCCAGTGTAGAGCACAATTTTTCAGTTATACATGAACATACATACATATATTCATTGTCACTTTTATTTTGCTGTGAGCTACCACAAGATCTTGCATATATTTCCCTGCACTATACAGTATAATCTTGTTTATCTATGCTATATATGCCTGTCAAGATCTACAAATTTTGAAACCCCAGTCTGTCCCTTCCCACCGCCCCCCCGCCCCCTTGGCAACCACAAGTATATATTCTATCTCTATGAGTCTGTTTCTGTTTGGTATTTATGTTCTTCTTCTTCTTTTTTTTTTTTTTTTTTTAGATTCCACATATGAGCAACCTCATATGGTATTTTTCTTTCTCTTTCTGGCTTACTCCACAGCACTTTCCTGCCCTGTCCTCTGCAGTAACGCCCACAATGCCGGCGGGCTGGCAAGGTGCTCTCTGGCGCTGAAGCCAGGACACAGGCTCAGCCTCGGAAACTCAGCAGCCCTCCACGGGACCGGAAGTGCCCGAGCACCTGCTCAGGTGGCATCAGGGACCCTGAAAGCCAGGACCTTCCTGTGCGGCAGGCAGCAGACTAGACACAGAGGAAGGATGGTTAACTAGTTTCTCTTTACAAATCAGGCTAGAATACCCACCAAGAACCATCTTTCATCTCCAAGGAGGATTCTGAGCTGTTTTGTATTCAGCCTCGGCGGCCGTTGCCTCCCTGCGATTTCCAGGACCATTCCGCACCTATGGCTTTGGAGTCTGACCATCGAGGGAAGCTGCGCCATCAGTGTAAGTGTCCAGCAGACCGTTTCCAAGAACACACCCCAGTGTATCCTACCGCGCGTTTGGGGCGGTTACCAAACCTCTTCAACTATATATGCCAGGACGGAGTACACTGTGAGCCACATCAAACGCCACTCCTCCCTGCAGCTGGAGCATTCTGAGTGTCCTAGCAGCTCAGGCAGGATAACCAGGTCTCTAAGCATCCCTGAACAAAGTGCATCTTCCCCTCTCGCCCAGGAGATGTATCCACGATCCCAGAGGGACTGCTCAGAGCAACCTCCCACCTGACACGTTCCTCTCACCACTAACAAGTGCCGTCTGCACGTCTGCCTGCCGCCACCACCCAGCTTCATTACCATCACCTCCCACAGAAGGACCCCCGTCCCCCCACCTTCCCAAAGCCCCGAACTGCCCTGGCGCTGGGCACTTACACTTGGGTGCTCTTTCCCGCACCCCCAACCCCTCGCCCTATTTTTATTTGCCCTGTGGGACTTAGGAGACATTTCACCAACGTCCCGACGTGACTGCGGCTCCTAGACTATCCTAGGTGTGGGCTGTCCTGCTTTTCCGACTGTCCCCGCTGCTAACCCCGAGCCCTCCAGAGAGCAGAGGCTCAGCGAACATCTGCGGAATAAATGAAATGTTGAGCAGGGATCCTACTGATTCACACTACATTTCTCCTTTCTTTACTAGCCAAGAAAATCCAAGAGATAGATAGATAGATATGTCTATGTATATGGGTTTTTTTGGTTTTGTTTTGTTTGTTTTATAGAATGACAGAGGTGAATGAAAAAATTAGGTCAAACAATATATTTTTTACATGTATTTCTCCATTGACTGACCCACGTCAATTCCATCGATAACTCCTTTCATATTTCCAGGGAAACTTCATCCAGATACCACGTTACCTCGTCCAGGAATGCAAACTAATCTGGAAGGTTAATCATGTTGCTTTACAAAATAGGAAAACTCTTAGACTTGAATGGATCCGCAAAAATACACGAGAGATAGACGTCACTGACAGAGACACTGACAACATTTATTCCTTCTATTAAGAGGATCAGCACTTAAAAGATTTCTGATAAAACAGAGACAAATTTCTTTGTAATCGTAAGGAATACTAACCAACAAAGACTATACTCCACCTGGCCTGGGGCCTCACTCCTTAGAAGGCTGACTGCTCGCTCTCCAAACACAGGGTGAAGGATGGACTCCCTTCCTGCCCGGCAGGAGAAGCTGCTGGACAGGGGCCTGGAGGAGCCCGGCTGCAAGTCTGGCTCAGGCCTCCTCTTCCTCATCACTAGCAGCCTCATCTGACAGGGATGGGAAGGAACTGGGACCCCGTCTACTGGCCCTGTGTAAATGCTCCAGGACTTGCAAGTTGCTGATCTCCGCGTGGGCCCGGGGGCCCCACAGGAACTCGAAGCGAGCGGGATCGCTGTTGGCCACCTGCCGGTACTCCAGGTACCCCTCCTGCACCCACACTTTGGTGATGAGCTCCCTGGGCTCCCCGTAGATGAAGTGCTCCCTCCCAGCACGCAGCCCCAGCTTGCTCAGTGCTCCCCACACCTCCTCCTCAGGGAGGCGCTCTCCCTCCAGGTGGATCATGCAAAGGAGCATCACCAGGAGGCCGTTCTTGGGCATGCTCTGCCCATCGCCCAGCATCCCATCACAGGTGAGGCCCAGGGTGGGGACCAGGACATACCAGTGGCCCCCGGGATCCACCTCCTTCACATCCACCCCAAACACCAGCTGCATGTACTCAGAGGCCTGGCTGAAGACCGCAGGGAAGTGGTCCTGGTATTCTCTGAGGAAGATACTCAGCATTTCTGCCCTGGTGGTCGGCTGCTTCCGGTGATACTTGAGGAGCAGGAAACCCACCAGGTCAGTCACCATCGAAGGCGCTGCATCATGGAGCAGGGACACGGCACAGGCAGAGTAGGAAGAGGAGACTGAGGAGGAGGAGGACCAGGGGGATGCGCCCCCCTCCCGCTCAGCCTCCATCTGCTGAACATCCATCAGGCCCCGGGAGTCTCTCGGGTCCTGAAGGTCTTCCGCAGCCTTGCGGAGCTCACTCATCTCAACGGGAGGCACGATGAGTGGTGTCGGGCAGCCGAGAGGAGCGAGGGAAGGGGTGACAAATGGGGACCCACGGGCCTGGGGGAGAGAGGGTGTGTCAGCAGGCTGGGCTGAGAAACCCACCCTGGGGGGCTCTGACAAAGGCCACTTACTGGTCTCCTCTCCAGGGGTGCCCTCGGCCTCACAGGGGCTCTCCTGCTGGTGGACGGTCGTCTGTGAACCTGTCGGGGGAAGTGAGGCAACTCCTCAGGGTGCAGCCGGCACAGCCGAGGTTCTGGGGGCAACAGGGGGTGTGTGGAGTGGACGTTGGCCTTGTGGGTTCCCCTCTGTTCTGGGAGCCCCCGGGTACACACTCAGGGCCCACACCTCAGCTGGCACTGCCGGCCTCCTGTGCTCTGTGACCCGAGGACACGTGTCTCACACCGAGGCCTTCACCTCCCGGTGTCTGGAGCCCCTGGGAGAGAAAGGAGGGGAGACCTCGGGTCTACACTGTGGCACAGCCCTGGACCCGCGTGTTGGCAGGAGGCCTGGGCTCTGGCAGGTTCCCAGTCTTCTAGGGTGGGAGGTCCTGTCCCCGCTAGCTCAGGGTCCTCACCGTGACTCCAAGCGGGACCTGGGATTCTGCTCTCCAACCACCTGAGTGCCCCTCCTTATAATAAGTCCCCGGTCTCTCTGAGCCCTGGATGCGGAAGTCAAGACACACCACGTGTGCTCATCCCGCCTGGGGGCCTCCCAGGGCTGACAGCAGGGGCAGGATCGGTTGCGTCCCCTCTGTTCTGGGGTTTATGGTCCCCTCACTCCTCCCTCGGGGTCCTCACCTTGAGTCTTGGCAGGAGCTGAGATTACCCCCTCAGCCCACCTGAGGCCCCGCCCGTCATATCAAGACGCCAGTCCCTCCGAGAACCGCATTTCACGAACTGCTGCCTGAGGTCATCCCGCCCCGTGGTCTCCCAGGACTGGCTCTGTTCTGGGGTCCAGGGTCCCTGAATGCTAAGTCGCGGTCGTCACCCTCACTCCCAGGCGGCTCTGAGATCCCCGCCTCCTTTCACTATGTCCCCAGTCTCTCTGAGACCCTGATGCGGAAGTCAGGACAAACCTCGTGGGCCTGACCTCCCCTCGGGCCTCCGGACAGCTGATAGCAAGGGCGCCTTTCTGTGGGGTGGCCTATCTTCTGGGTCCCGGGTCCCCTCAGTTCTCCCTCAGCGTCGTCACTCAGGCGGCATGTCGTCTCCCCTCTGCCCACCCGAGGCCCCGCCCCTCATCCCTGGACCCCAGTCCCTCGGAGACCCGGATGTCAGGAAATGCTGCCTGACGTGATCCCGCCCCATGACCTCCCAGGACCGACTGTGTTTTGGGGTCCAGGGTCCTTCACTGCTCGCTCGCAGTCGTCACCTTCACTCCCAGTGGGACCTGGGATTCTCTCTTCTGCAGATCTGAGGGTTCCCCGCCACCTCACACAAAGTCCCCGGTCTCTCTGAGACCAGGGAGCCGCAGTCACGACACAACACGTGGGCCTGTCCTGCCCTCGGGCCTCTGGGCAGCTGATAGCAAGGTTCCCTGTCTGTGGATGGTCTCTTTTCTGGGTTCTGGGGCCCTTCCTTCCTCACTCAGGGTCCTCACTTTGACTCAGGCAGCATGTGGTCTACCTTCTGGCAACCCGAAGCCCCGCCCCTCACCCCAAGACCCCAGCCCCTCTGAGACCCGGATGGCAGGAAATGCAGCCGGTGCTCACCCTGCCCCAAGGTCTCCAAGGCCCAACACTGTCCCGGGGTGCAGGAATCCTCCGTTCTCCCTCGGGGTCCTCACTTTCACTCAGGCGGCATGTAGCCTCCCCTTGGAACCCCCGAAGCCCCGCCCCTCATCCCAGGACCCCAGTCCCTCTGAGACCCGGATGTCAGGAAATGCTGCCTGACGTGATCCCGCCCCATGACCTCCCAGGACCGACTGTGTTTTGGGGTCCAGGGTCCCTCACTGCTCGCTCGCGTTCTTCACCTTCACTCCCAGTGGAACGTGGGATTCTCTCCTCTGCAGATCTGAGCGTTCCCCGCCATCTCACACTAAGTCCCCGGTCTCTCTGAGGCCAGGGTGCCGCAGTCAGGGCACAACACGTGGGCCTGTCCTGCCCTCGGGCCTCCGGACAGCTGCTAGCAAGGTTCCCTGTCTGTGGGATGGCCTCTTTTCCGGGTTCGGGGACCCCTCAGTTCTCCCTCAGGGTCGTCACTTAGGCGCCATGTCGTCTAGCCTCTGGCCACCCGAGGCCCCGTCCCTCACCCCAGGACCCCAGTCCCTCGGAGACCCGGGTGTCAGGAAATGCCGCCGGTGGTCACCCTGCCCTGTGGCCTCCAAGGTCCAACACTGTCCCGGGGTGCAGGATCCCTGCGTTCTCCCTCGGGGTCCTCACCTTGACTCAGGCGGCATGTAGCCACCCCTTGGAACCCCCGAGGCCCCGCCCCTCATCCCAGGACCCCAGTCCCTCCGAGACCCGGATGTCAGGAAGTCAGGACCCCACGAGTGCTCATCCCACCCTGGCCCTCCCAGGGCTGACAGCAGGGCCGGGGATCTTTGGGGCCCCTTCTGTCCTCCCTCAGCGTCCTCAGCTTCAGCCCTGGCCGGGTCCTGGGACGCCCCCTTGTTGACCCGAGCCCACACCCTCACACCAAGGCCCTCACTGCCCTGAGACCCCCAGAGGAGTCTGTGGACTCACATGAGGCCACCAGGCCCAGGGCTTCCCAGGACTGTGGACGCCAGGGGCTGAGATGGATTCCCCGGGGATCCCGCAGCCCTCCCTCTGCTCCTCACCTGGGCTCGAGGCTGGGCCTGGGCCTGGGCCTCTCCCTCTGCCCAACAGATTATGATCCCATTGTACTCCGACCCTCCACAGCCAGGACCCCCGAGAGGGAAGTGGGGATGAGGGGGTGGGGATCTGATCCTCGCAACCCTGCCTGGAGTCTCCCAGGGGAGACCGCAAAACCGTCCTGGATGCCTGCCCCCGCCCCCGCGTCCCCTCACACGGTTCTACCTTGACTCCTGGCAGCACTGGGCTCCTTCCCTGTGCAGACCTGAAGCCGGCCTCCCTCACCCAGGCCCTCACCTCTCTCACCTCCCAAGGGTGGGGCATCAGTGCACGTGACATCCGGACCCAGTGCCCTGGAGTCTGCCAGGGCTGTCGGGGGCAGCTAGGGGTGCCGGAGGTGGATTCCCTGGGGTCCTCAGTCTCCTGTGTCCTCACCTTGACTCCTGACAGGATCTGGGAGCCACCCTCTGCCCTCCTGAGACTGCGTCTCTCAGACCTAGCCTCTGACTCCCCGAGTTCACTGAGGAGGTGGGGGCCGGGGACTGTTCAGCCTGACAGCCCCATCCGGGGGCCCCCAGGATTCCCACGCGGGGCCGGTTTGCATTCTTAGGGACCCTCTGTTGTGGGGTGGTTGGATCTCTCTGTCCTCATCCAGGAGGGTCCTCACCCATCCTCGCACACAAAGGCTGCAGTCCCCGCAAAGATGCTGGAGGGGACCTGCCTCCTGGTGACCGTGAAGGGGTAGAGAGCAACACACCTTCCCTCGGGGCCTCCTCGACCACCAACCTGACTTCAGAGACGGTCTGTTTGAAAGACTTACCTTTTCCTGAAGAGGCTGAGCAGTGGCAGGGGAGTTGCGGATCCCTTGCGTTGATGACTAGGTAATAGTACCTGTTCCAGAGCCGTGACTTTCACTTGTTAATTCTCATGCATAGTAAGAAGTACGTTTCTCATCTGCACCTACTGTGCGTGTATCTATGACACGTGTGTAGGCTGTGTGTGCTTATGTACGCGTACATCCACGCACCACCTGTGTATGCACTAACGCGTGTATCTGGATGCATGTTTATATTTTACGAGGGTTCGTATGTACGTGCAGACGGTATACATACTTAAGGTGTAAAAGTGCTCCTGCTATAACCACGTGTGAATGGCTCTGGTACCGCCACCTTATTGTCCGTGTCTTCCTTACGTTCTGTTTAAGTGACGTGTTTTGCACAGGCCAGTCCTCACCCAGGTTTGATGTCAGGTGGGTATTAGCAGAGTCTCAGGAGGGAAATGCCTCAACTGACCCATCTTTCTTGCTGTCCCGGTAGAGCCCCAGGGCTGAGGCATGTGTGTCCGGGGCCCTGCCCCAGCTGTAGGCACGAAACCGCTCAGAAGCGGGAGATCTTTCCTCCTACCGGTCCTGCCATCTGCGTCTGTGCAGCCCACAGCCCCTCCCCCACTCCCTGCTGCCCCCGCCATCCCGCAACAGAGGAGTCAGCTCCCCACAGACAGCAGTCATCCCTTCGGGTGTCCTCATGTTATTTTAAAGCCTTTATTTTTATAGCACCTTTAGGTGCACAGAATAACAAAGAGAAGGTACAGGGATTTCCCATTTACTTCCCGCCCCCACACCTACATAGCCTGCCTCCTTATCAGCAACCCACCAGAGTCGTCCATGTGTCAGAATTGATGGACCTACGTTGTCACCTAGAAATTAGAGTTTCCCTTGGGGTTCACTCTTGCTGTTGCACATTCCCTGGGTTTTGGCAAACGTGTATGACATGCCCTCATCACTGGGGTATCATGCAGACTATTTCACGTCACTAACCACCCTGTGCTGTACAGCGCCTATTCATTCCTCTCCCCACAGCGCCTGCAAACACTCATCTTCTTAGCGTCTCCATCATTTTGCCTTCACAGAACGTCACATAGTTGAAATAATACCGTATGTTGCCTTTTCAGAATCACTCAGTTTGTAATTGCATCGAAGGTTCTTCATGTCTATTCCTTGCTTGATAACTCATTTCTTTTTTGCACTGGGCGACACTCCATTTCCTGCACATACCAAAGTGTATTTATTGACCGACGTAAGGACCTCTTGTTTGCATCTATAGTTTGGCAGTTCTAAGTAAAGCTGCTATAAACATCCATGTGTAGGTTTCTGTGCGGACACAAGTTTTCAACTTCTTTGGGTAAATACCCATATGGTTTCTGGATCATACGGTAAGAGTTTGTTTACTTTTATAAGAACCTGCCAAGCTGTTCCAATGTAGCTGTACCATCTTGTATTCCCACCAGCAATGAATGGGAGTTCCTGCTGCTCCAAATCCTCCCCAGCATTTGGTGTTGTCACTGTACCAGATTTTCCCAATTCCAGTACGTGTCTAGTTACGATGTGTGTGTGTGTGTGATCATCAAGTGACTCCTCACACCTGTTGATCACTAGGTATCAAGCTGGGAAAGGCACAGTCAAGCTAAAGATTTTGAGACTCCTGCCCAAAGCATCAGGAGGCAGCTTCAGTCACACTGTGTGTGCAAGATTTTGTCCTCTGGACATCATTCCTATTCCTCTTTCTAGGAGGAAAAGCAGAAGAGGCAACTGGAAAGCTCAGAGGAAAAGAATTTAGGATGGCTCTAGGTAACTCAGATTGGTTCCCACCTTGAGAGACCGTGTGTGAGCCCAAACGCTTCTGAAGCAACCACGTGGCGGGCACATCCTCCAAGTCGGAGCTGTGACCGTGAGAACTTGGAATGTGGCTCTGGGTGAGGAAACGTTTCCTCGGGGGGCCAGGGGAAAGGCCGACGGTGGAAACTTTCCCTGACACTCAGAGAGTCCCCAGAACACCCTCGCTCACAGAGCTCTGTGGTGGGCTGTGTGGATCAGGACGGAGCACCTGCAGAGGTCCTGATGCCTCCTCCCCAGGGCCAAGCCCCTCAGCACAGTCCATTCCCCTGTGCTGGTCCAGGGCCCCTGAGCGTCACCCATGCTGGGTCTAGAACAAGCTATGTCATGTCTAAGCACTTCTGGCACGCGAGGGGTCCCATTCTCAATAACAGAGCGGCGGTGAGAAGAGGAAACCCACCTGAGTCAGTGGACCGGGAGATACACACTGGTTCAGAAGCCTCACACTGTGGGGAAGGCACATCGTACACGCACAGTGACAACAGCTGCATCTACTGTCCACGTCCTTGGCCCAGACATTGTAGGGACAGGCCACACCGTGTGTAAACGCGCACCAGTGCTTTCAACGGGTACGATCACTATGCCCGTTTGACGGGCAGAAATCGAGGCACAGACGGTTTCCACGACTGGCTCGGCTTAGCGGCCGCAGGACACACATTCAGTCTGAGCTTTGTGTGTGTCGAAAGCCCTGTGCCCCACTGGTCTGAGCCGACTCGCCAACACTCACGGGGGCCCCAGCTGTCCTGCACGCTGTCCTACCAGCTGGTGCCTCATGCCACGTAGCTGAGAACACAGGGAAGCCAGGCATCGGTGCTCAGGAGAGCCTGACACCGGATTCTGCCCACGTGGCCTGTCCCAGCCCCGCGGGATCACCATCCATCCTGAAATGGAGACGGGGCCCCAGGAGGCGGGTCTGGGTCTAGGACAGAGGGTGTGAGGATGGAGAAGGCTCCTGGACGTGGGGGTAAAGGCTCGGCCCTCTGAAGTCTGCTCTTGTGTTCAGGCTGGGGCCCTGCTCCCACTTCCTCCTGCCCACTCTGCTCGGCTTCTCTCCCAGCCGACTGGGGGGCCCACGTTCTCCTGCAGGCTCACTGCCCTGGGCAGATGGGGTGTCAGGCAGGCGGCAGGCCTGTAGTTCAAAGCATGGTGCCCTCGGGTCCGGTGGGCTCTCAGGGCTCCCGCAAGGGGACGGGGATCCGCGCCTCAGGGCCCAGGGCAGGCACCTGTGTCTGGGAACTGCCCAGGTTTCCACATGGGGCACACGTGGCATGTTTGGTCCATGTGTGTGGTGTGTGGATGTACGTGTACATAAGCACATACAGTCTAGACATGATATAGATACACGCACAGTAGCTGCAGATGAAAAATGTAGTTCTTACTATGGATGAGAATTAACAAGTGAAAATCACGGCTCTGGAACACGTACTATTATCCAGTCATCAACCCAAGGGATCCGCAACTCCCCTGCCACTGCTCAGCCTCTTCAGGAAAAGGTAAGTCTTTCGAATAGACCGTCTACGAAGTCAGGCTAGTTGTCGGGGAGCCCGCGAGGGAAGGTGTGTTGCTCTCTGCCCCTTCACGGTCACCAGGAGGCAGGTCCCCTCCAGCATCTTTGCTGGGACTGCAGCTTTTGTGTGCGAGGGTGGGTGAGGGCCCTCCGGGGTAAGGACAGAGGGGTCCAACCACCCCACAACACAGGGACCCTAAGAATGCAAATCGGCCCCGCACCAGAATCCTGGGGACCCCCGGGCGGGGCTGTCAGGCTGATCATTCCCCGGCCCCCATTTCTTCAGTGAACTCGGGGAGTCAGAGGCTAGGTCTGAGAGACGCAGTCTCAGGAGGGTAGAGGGCGGCTCCCAAGTCCTGTCAGGAGGCAAGGTGAGGACACAGGAGACTGAGGCCCCCAGGGAATCCACCTCCGCCCCACCCCCGACAGCCCTCGGAAACCCCTGGGCTCGGGGTCCAGATGTGATGGGCACTGATGCCCCAACCTTGGGAGGTGAGTGAGGTGAGGGCCTGGGTGAGGGAGGCCGGCTTCAGGTTTGCTAGTGAAGGAGCCCAGCGCTGCCAGGAGTCAAGGTAGAACCGTGTGTGGGGACTCGGTTTGCAGGCATCCAGGTCGGTTCTGCGGTCACCCCTGGGAGACCCCAGGCAGGGTTGCAAGGATCAGATCCCCACCCCCTCATCCCTGCTTCCCTCTCTGGTGTCCTGGCTCTGGAGGGTCTGAGTCCAAGGGGACCAAGCTCAGGTGGGCAGAGGGAGGTGTCCAGGCCCAGCCAGGAGTCCAGGTGAGGAGCAGAGGGAGGGCTGAGGGAACCCATGGAATCCATCTCAGCCCCTGGCGTCCACAGTCCTGGGAAGCCCTGGGCCTGGTGGCCTCATGTGAGTCCAGAGACTCCCCTGGGGGGTCTCAGGGCAGTGAGGGCCTTGGTGTGAGGGTGTGGGCTCGGGTCAACAAGGGGGCGTCCCAGGACCTGATGGGGCTCAAGCTGAGGACGCTGAGGGAGGACAGAAGGGGCCCCACAGATCCCCGCCCCTGCTGTCAGCCCTGGGAGGGCCTGGGTGGGATGAGCACTCGTGGGGTCCTGACTTCCTGACATCCGGGTCTCGGAAGGACGGGGGTCCTGGGATGAGGGGCGGGGCCTCGGGTGGCCAGAGGGGAGATCACATGCCGCCTGAGTCAAGGTGAGGACCCCGAGGGAGAACGGAGGGATCCTGCACCCCGGGACAGTGTTGCACCTTGGAGGCCACAGGGCAGGGTGAGCACCGGCGGCATTTCCTGACATCCGGGTCTCAGAGGGACTGCGGACCTGGTTTGAGGGGCGGGGCCTCGGGTGGGCTGAAGGGAGGCTCCATGCCGCCTGAGTGAATCTGAGGACCTTGAGGGAGGATCTAGGAGACTCTGGACTCCAGAATAGAGGGGACCCCAAGCTATCTACCCCTGCAGTCAGCCCTGGTAGGCCCTGTGCTGATGAGCACATGGCAGCGTGCCCTGACTTCCGCATCCGGGTCTCAGACGGAGTCGGGATGTAGTACAAGGAGGGGGAGCTCAAGGGGGCAGAGTGGAGAATCCCAGTTCCTGCCGGGCGTCAAGGTGAGGACCCTGAGGGAGGCCTGAGGGGACCAGAGACCCCAGCACAGAGTCGGTCCCGGGAGGTCATGGGGCCGGATCACCTCAGGCAGCATTTCCTGACATCCGGGTCTCAGAGGGACTGCGGACCTGGTTTGAGGGGCGGGGCCTCGGGTGGGCTGAGGAGAGAATCCCAGTTCCTGCCGGGCGCCGAGGTGAGGACCCTGAGGAAGGACTGGGGACACCCTGGACTCCAGAATTGAGGGGACCCCAAGATATCTACCCCGGCAGTCAGCCCTCGGAGGCCTCAGGCCGGACGAGCCCACGGCAGCGTGCCGGGACTTCCGCATCCGGGCCTCGGAGGGACTGGGGCGCTGCTGTGGGGAGCGAAGCCTCAGCTTGGGAAACGCAGGGCGGAGGGCCTGTCAGGACAGTGAGCAAGGACTGTGAGGGAGGACTGCGGGACCCTGGACCCCAGTACAGAGTCGTTCCTGGGAGATCATAGGGTGGCATGACCACAGGCACATTTCCTGACATCCGCGTCTCAGAGGGAATGGGGCCCAGGTTTGAGGGGCGGGGCCTCAGATGGGCTGAGGTGGGAATCCCCGTTCCTGCCTGGCGTCACGGTGAGGATCCTGAGGGAGGACTGAGGGAACCAGAGACCCCAGATCAGTGGGGACCCGCCGAACCGATCCTGCCCCTGCTTTTATCCCTGGGAGGCCCCAGGGCGAGATGAGCACACATTGCTCTTTGGTGTCTCGACTTCCCCATCCGGGTCTCAGAGAGACTGGGGCCTTAATATAAGGAGGGGGGACCTCAGGTATGCAGAGCAGGGTATCCCCGGTCCCCCTGGTAGTCAAGGTGAGGACCCTGAGGGAGGACCAAGAGACCCTGCACCCCAGAACAGAGTCGGCCATGGGGGGCTATAGGGCAGGATGACCAAAGGCAGCATTTCCTGACATCCCGGTCTCAGAGGGACAGGGCTCCTGGTATGAGGGGCGGGGCGTCAGATGGGCAGAGGACAGAATCCTAAATTACCAGGGGGCAATGTGAGGACCGTGAGGGAGCCTTTGCCCTTGTGCTGGGTCTTGGAGGCCCCAGAGCAGGGTGACCAGGTGAGATGTTTTCTGACCTCTTACTCAGAGGTCCTTGGGAGGTGAAGTCCCTGGTCTGAGGAGTGTGGCTCAGATGTGCAGAGGGTGGTCTCCCCGGAACCCCCAGTAGGACTGGGCAGACCCCCTCCCCAGGTAGAGGGGGCCTCAACAGAAACTTGCTCCTCTGGTCCTTCCTGGGAGGCCCGGGTGTAAGTCAGGAGGCATCACCTCCCCACTTTATCCTCAAACTCAGTGCGATGGTGGTGTCGGCCTGCAGGGGACAACCTCATGTTAGCGGAGGGGAGGTTCCAGGACTTGCTGGGCGTAAATGTGAATGTCTTGATACTGAGAGTAGAGAGCGAGCCCACAGAATCCGGCCCTGCCCCCTGTCATCCCTGAAGTCCCTGGGCAGGAGTGGCCAATGGTGCTGCCCCCTCACCTCTGCCCCAGGCTCTCAGGGAATTCAGACCTAGTTCTGAGGTTGGCAGAAGGAGCCACAACCGGTCAGCAGCAGAAGGACTCACAGGATGTGCCAGGGCTCAGGAAAAGGACCCTTTGGGTGGATGCAGGGCATGAGGAGACCCTCACCCCAAAAGAGATGGGAACTTACAGTGTCCGGCTTGAGCTGTTTCAGCCCTAGGAGTCCCCAGTCAGGTCTGGCCGGATGGGGCCTGCCATCACTTCCGTCACGTGGTTGGGGGTGGGGTATCTCAGGGTGTGAGGACCTTGGTCTGAGGGGAAGCATCAGGCCAGCAGAGGGAGCGGTCCTAGGATATCCCACGTGTCAAGGCAAGGACTCTCCGTGAGGACCAAATGTACCCCGCCATCTCAGGAGAGGAAGGACCCCACCGGGTCCAGCTGACCCGTGTTCCCAGCCCTGGAAGGAACAGTCAGTGGTGGCCCTAAGTGCCGTGCTCACTTCCATCCTGGGTGGGAAGGTGGGAGTCTTCAGGGAGTTGAGGTCTGGGTCTGACGGGCAGATGTCAACTCGTCATCCCAGGTGGGGGCAGGGGGGAAGAGCAGGCCCTGGCGGGAGTGAGATGCATGGCCTCCAGGCACTGAGGGCACCTCCGCCCAGGGCAGAGGGGCCGATCCCCGCTGCCAGTGCTTCTGGTTTTTTCGGGGGGCTGGGGGTGGATGTTGTGTAAATGGATCCTGGGACCAGTTTCCACGTAGGGGAGAGGTTCCCCGGACCAACAACAGTTCTCAGACAGCAGCAGAGTGTTCAAGAATTCAACTGCGTTCTGACACCGTCTAGCCAGAGATGGCATCAGACCCTCTGGTTCAGGCTCAGTCCTCCAAGACTGCCCTCCCCCCACCACTTCAGAAGCCCACCGCAAGGCAAGGTTCTTCCCTGTGCTGCTAAATGGCCAGCTGTAGGTTGGGGATTCCAACTCCCTCCTCCTTGGGTTTCCACCGCTGGTGACAAGTCGAGGCTGTTACTTGTCCTTCTGAAAGACGTGTCCTTCTGAAAGACCTCCAGAGGTTGCCACGCCCTCCTCCTCAGGTTTGGTTGATTTGCTAGAGTGGCTCACAGGTCTCTGACAAACGTATTACTTCCTAGATCACCAGCTGAACATAAAGGGCATGAGTCACGAAGAGCCAGATGGAAGAGGTGCTAGGGCCAAGGTGTGCGGGAGCGGGGCCGACTTCCCCGCTCTCTCAGACAGTGCCACTTGCCCCAGCTCTCTACCTGCTCACCAACCCAGAAGCTCTCCAAACCCATCCTCTTGGGGTTTGACGGAGGCTTCATTACATAAGCACGATTGGTTAAACCATTGGCCATTGGCAATTGAACTCAAATCTCCAGCCTTTCTCCCCTCCCTGGTGGTGCTGGGGAGGGGCCAAAAGATCCAAACTTTTAATCACATGATTGGCTCTTCTGGCAACCAGCCCCATTTTAGGTGCTTTGCAAACACATCTCATTCACATGAAAAACAAAAACAGCACATTCATCACTCTCAACACTGAGGACATCCCAAGGGCTTTGGGAGCTGTGAACAAGGAACTGTGCACAGAAACCAAAGTCAATGACCAGAGGTATCCTTGTCCTGAATCACAGCAGGGAAGGGGCCTCCTCTCCTTTCTCTCCCGGCTTTCAGGGAGGTGAGGACCTTGGTGTGAGAGGACGGGTCAGATCCTATCTGAAGGAACCACGCCTTGGCGACAGAGAGAAGAGTCCCGGGTCCTCCCAGGAGTCAAGGTGAGGGCCCGAGGGAAGGGTGAGGGGACCCGCACGCCCACAACAAAGATGGGACACCAAAGTAAACCTCGTTCAGCCCTAGAAACCCTGGGAAGGTCGATAAGCTTGTCCTCCCACAAGGCCACTGGGTCCCCACCTGTCACCGCTGCCCAGACTCCTGTCAGCTGCCAACACCTGTCATTATGTCCCTGGTTCAGATGAGTGAGCTCCGCCAGGCTGTGGAAGACCTTCAGGACCCAAGAGACGCCCAGGGCCTGGTGGATGTGCAGCAGCTGGAGGCTGAGCAGGAGGGGGCCGCATCCCCCCGGTACCCCTGCTCCTCCTCAGTCTCCTCTTCCTACTCTGCCGGTGCCGAGTCCCTGCGCCAAGGTGCAGAGCTTTCAATGATGGCTGACCTGGTGAGCTTCCTGCTCCTCAAGTATCACCGGAAGCAGCCGACCACCAGGGCAGAAATGCTGAGTATCCTCAGAGAATACCAGGACCACTTCCCTGCGGTCTTCAGCCAGGCCTCTGAGTGCATGCAGCTGGTCTTTGGGGTGGATGTGAAGGAGGTGGACCCCAAGGAGCACTTGTACATCCTGGTCCCCACCCTGGGCCTCACCTGTGATGGGATGCAGGGTGGTGAGCAGAGCATGCCCAAGAACGGCCTCCTGGTGATACTTCTGGGTGTCATCGTCCTGGGGGGAGGGGGGGTGCCTGAGGAAGAGGTGTGGGGAGCACTCGGTGTCATGGGGGTGTATCCTGGGAGGGAGCACTTCATCTACGGGGAGCCCAGGGAGCTGATCACCAAAGCGTGGGTGCAGGAGGGGTACCTGGAGTACCGGCAGGTGGCCAACAGCGATCCCGCTCGCCACGAGTTCCTGTGGGGGCCCCGGGCCCACGCGGAGACCAGCAAGCTGCAAGTCCTGGAGCATTTGTTTAGACTCAACAGTGAGGGTCCCATTTCCTTCCCGTCCCTGTCTGAGGAGGCCGTGAGCAATGAGGAAGAGGGGGCCTGAGCCAGACTTGCAGCCGCGCTCCTTCCAGGCCCCTGTCCAGCAGCTTCTCCTGCCGGGCAGGAAGGGAGCCCATCCTTCACCCTGTGTTTGCAGAGCGAGCAGTCAGCCTTGGAAGGAGTGAGGGCCCGGGCCAGCTCGGGGGGCACGGCGTACAGCATCTCTGGGCTCCTCCCGTCCTTTACGGTGACATGGAAATTGATCTTTGTTTCCTGTAGGTGTTTTTCAGTGCTGTTCCTATTAATAGAAGATTTAATAAGCTTCAGTATCTAACTTTGTGAATGACAGTGATCACAACGTGTGTATGCTTATCCAGTTCAAACACAACAGTCTTCCTCTTCTGTAAAGGAGACTGAAATCTCTCTCTCTCTCTCTCTCTCTCTCTTTTTTTTTTTTTTGGTCATCCTGGATGACATAATATGGAATTGCAATTAGAATTGTTTGGGAAATGTGAGAGTAATTAGCAATGATACAGATGAGGGAAGATTTAGAACAATAAAAGTAAAAATAATTAACTTGCTTCTTACCCCTTCTTGTTTGTCATTTTATACGTGTAATATCCCTATGTTTAATTGGGTTTCCATGGGTTATTTAAGAAAGTAGGAGAAAATCAGTGTGAATCAACAGGATCCCTGCTCACCATCTCACTTCATCCGCACACATTCACCGAGCCTCTGCTGTCCGGAGGGCTCTGTGTTAGTGGGGACACTAGGAAAAGCAAGACACACCCCACACCTAGAAGGACAGGCTAGGAGCCCAGTCACATCAGGAAGATGGTGACATGTCCCTGAAGTCCCACAGAACAAGGGAAAGAAGCGGCGAGGCGGAGGGGGTCCGGGAGAGAGCACCCAAGTGCAAGTGCGCAGAGCCAGGGCAGGTGGGGGCTTTGGGAAGCTGGGCTTCCTTCTGTGGGAGGTGACGGTAATGAAGCCGGGTGGTGGCGGCGGCCAGACTTGAAGAAGGCGTGTTTTGGGTTTGAGAAGCCACAGTTCGGATGGAAGGGCGGCTGGGAGGGGGCAAAGGTTGTTCCTTGACTCCCTTCGTAGGAGCTCGGTGTTGAGTCCAGCTGGGAACCCTCCCCCACCCCTCAGTGTAACCTAGCCTCTAATCGGGAGAATTTACTTAGTTTCATTTAGGAGACATGCTTTTTGGCTGATTAGCTCTTCCACATCCTACTGAGCTGCGTGTTCTCTAACATGACCTGGATAACAAACCAACCAGCCAAGTGCCAGAGGAGGGAGTGGGAGGGTCTGGGGCCAAAGAAAATCAGAAGCACCTGCCAATCATCGCGGTTCCAACAGGCAGCGCGCCCCGCGCGAGGTGCTTGGCGCACATCACACGCACCCCTGCAGTCCTGCGGGACGGGCCTCCTCACACCCGCCCACTGCACAGATGAAGACCCTGAGGTCGTGGGGCTCGGGAACCTTCCCAGGATCACGTGCTAGTAAGTGACGGGGTGGGGCCGAGACCCCTGGTCTGAATTCATCTAGAGCCCACGCTGCGCCCACCCATCGCAGCCTGCGGCCCACCTCCTGACCCAGAGTGCACTTCTCTCCTCAGTGTCCTCGTGGTGTCTGTCGGGTGACAGAAAGTAGGATCCTGAGGCCCAGGTAGTAAAAGCTGGACCAAGAAAGGAAGGTGACTGTGACAGTCAAAGCCAGGGTGAGGACTGTCTGCGGTTTCTTGAGAGCTGACCCTGCCAGTTGGTGGCACTGCTGTCCAGTCCCAGCCCTTATCCCACACGACAGCACCCTGCCCTGGTCCCCTCCTTCCCCGGGGCCCTCCTGGCCAACTCGAACCTGACCTGCTGACTTGGTCATCACAGGGGGTGGGGGTGTGGAGAGAGAGACAGAGACAGAGACAGAGAGAGACAGAGACAGAGGCAGAGGCAGAGACAGAGAGAGACAGAGACAGAGAGACAGTCACGGAGACAGACACAGGGACAGAGCGAGAGCCAGAGCGCGAGACCGGGCTTGAGACTGGGATTGGGTTTGTGGTTGACTGGGTCTTGAAGGCCACATTTCTTATGGGATAACATCCCTAACGTAGACTTTTCAGAAGCTGCAGAAAAGTTAACACTAGGGAACATCCTGACACCGTCTCCCTGTCCCCAGTGGGGGAGGGGAGCGGCCGTAACAGAGCTTGCCTGGGGCTCCTTTGGAAAGTGCATTGCACCCGACGGCCCCTGTGCCATTTGAGCTTCTAAGGATGGCTTTCCCGGGTCTCCTTGGCTTTGGACAACTACGAAATGAGTCATCACTGGACAAGGAAGACTCCCCTTTGCTGCTGTCCCTGTGGGGTGCAGGTGGCTTCCGGGCAGACACAAGGCCCCCAGTCTGGGCTGAGGCCGTGGGCTCGGGCGTCCGCAGTGGACCACAGGCCGGCTCTACTTCTCCGTCAGGCGGATCCTAGGCCCACGACTCCACCTTCCCCGGCCCGGGCCGGGCCTTCCCTGCCACCTGCCCCGGGTCAGACGGGAAGAGTCCACGGCGCTGCGCCGCAGAGCGCTCAGCACCGCCAAGGGACGGCAGGCGCCCTCCGACCTGCTCGAACTGTCGCAGTGACCGTGCACAGCTGCTTTCAAGGACACTGAAGCCAGCTCCTGGGCGACATACAAATTTGTTCGTTCCAAGATACGCTGGGGACCACGTTCACGTCCTGTCCTAGTCTGCTGTCCTCAAGGACCTCTTTCCGGGTCTGGAGGGGGAGGCAGATACACCCAAGCTCTCAGGGAGACAGGAGCACCCCACCTTGGGACTGGACATGCAAGGCGGGCTGTGGGAGCCTTGGGAGGGAGCCTGGGACCACAGGAAGACCCGACTGCCGAGGTGGCCTTGAAGCCGGGCCGGCCTTGAAGCCGGGCCCCAACATGCAGAGCGGCCTGTGGATAGAGACGGGCATTGCCACCCGACGAGGCAGCTTGAGGACATGCCCAGACAGGGGAGTTCTTGGCGGGTCCCAGAGCAGCCGGGGACTGGGTGCGGGTCTGGCCCAGGGCCCATGGACGGTGACGGAGAGCGGTTGGGGGTCCTCTGGGCTGGCGGACACCGGGGGCTAAGGCAGGCGCAGCGGCCGGCGGGCCAGGCTGGGAAAGGCAGGCCTTGGACGTCGTGAGGGCTGGTATCTGAGTAACAGGTGTCCTGAGCCATGGCTGAGAGCGACCCCTGGGGCGCGACACAAAGCCACGGCCCAGCCGGCCCGGGGCGGGGGCGGGGGCAGGGAGGGCAGGGGTGCGTGGGATGGAGGGAGGCAGACCTGTGAGGGGGCAGGCCCACCAGACCCAGGGTGTGAGGGAGGGCTGGAAGGAGCGGGCGGCAGGCGAGGCCACAGGGCTGGGATCGGCCCGCCGATGTCCCAGCCTTTTGGCCCCCTCCTGAGACGCCCCCGTGGCCTCCACTGAAGTTCGAACTCTAAGGACACGTCCCTGCAGGAGGGAGTGACCCGAACAAGTGCTCTGTAAACCTGTTTAGAGGCACAAAGACCTGTGCCCAAGCTCCAGTCTCGGCCTAGGAGCTCCACGAAGGCTGACAGCCCTCAGACTCGAAGGCCCCTTGGGAGAATCTCTTTCGAACCCCTTGCCCTCCCCTTCTGGAACAGGGAGTGGCCCTCAGAGAGGACAGACGCCTCTCCTTAGCGGCAGAGCTGGGATGAGGACCTAGGAGCCCGGCAGACGGGCCTTTCCAGGTCCCATTCTCTCTCCCTGTGCAGTGACTATGAAGAACAGTCACCACAGCGGCTACAGAACACGTGTCCCCCCAGACCGCTGTCCTGTCTGTCCTGCCATCTGTGGTGAAGACGGCTCTCGGGCGGGACTTGTCCCATCCCACACCCAGAGCCTCATCTATTTTCAGTCACACGTGGACGGGCTTTCCGTTGGTCACGTCTAGCTCAACAAGTAGGAACTGTCCTTGGCAGTGAGTCTGTAGAGTAGGCCCCTTGAAAAGTACCGGACCCAGAGCAGGCAAAATTATTCAGTGTACCTGCCACCGAGGTGACGGCGGGACGGGGACCCAGGGCTGGGGGCGGGGCTGGCTCGGGGAAGGCGAGCAGGGCAGGCCTGGGAGCAGACCAGGGAAATGCTTGCTCTCAACAGATCAGAATACATGCTGAACCCCCAGATCAAGGACTGCAAAGGGGAAGAAGCAGGGCAGAGCCGAGTTGGAAGCGGAAGGCCAGCAATCTGGCAGGGCAGGAGCCTAACCCCCCCAGTGACAGGGAAGAGGAAAGAGGGCCTTAGAGCAGCCTCAGGGGAGGCTGAATCCGAGGTCTGAGGGAGGTGCTCTGACGCGGACTAAGGCAGGTGTTCTGAAAGTGAGTGCTCTCGGGCCACGAGGAGTTTCTATGGCAAGAAATGGGCACTAAAGAGGATCCCATGTGCTCTGGAGAGGGGTGGGGCTGCGGACAGCAGAGCTCAAAAGGAGGCTCCAAAGCACAGGGGAGGATGCGGCCATCCGCTCACGCGGCACGGGGGGAACCCTATGTGCCAGGTGCTTTGGTGACACTGAAGTGGGACGTGGGGAGTGCCCCCACACGCTCCCACACAGCCCCACTCTGGGGACAGCTCGACCCAGGGGCAGGAGAACGGGACACTTCCTTATGGCCCATCAGAGCTGGACCGACCAGCCAGCAGGAGCAGCTGGAAGAGACCAAGGCAGGAGCTGTTGGGGGGGGGGGCGGGCGCTGCCAGCCAGCCCGGGCCAACCAGCCCACTCGGACCACCACTTCCGGGAGGTGCAGTCGCCCGGGGCCCATCTCACCCCTGCCGCCTTGGTGGCAGCCAAGCCAGGGCCAGCCAGGGCCAGCCAGGGCCTGGCCCTTGAACAAATCGGAGGCTGGCAACAGGCCTCCCCAACCTTCGGGGATGGAAACAGGATCATGTCTCTCCGCCCACTCAGGGCCTGGCCCCTGGGAGAAAGGTGCCTGGCAGCAGATGGGAGCCTTTCGCCGGGACCTTGAACATACCTTCCTACACTTCTGGAAAACAGAGAAGCTGGGGGCTCTGTACCCCTCCCCTCCCCTCCCCTCGGCCAGGGCTCCCTGTCCAGACCAACTCTGGGACCTCACGTGACACATAAAGAGGACGATGACCAAAGTCGCTGGTTGCCCTGCTACCGAGATTCTAGAATTCTGCGGACACTATTTACTGGGCGTCCCTGCTCAGACTGAAGGCACTTCTGCCCTGAGAGCTCAGTGATCTGGTCTCAGGGAGAGCATGTGCCTGGTCTAGACTAGCTGCATGGCGAGTCAGAGCCCCGACGAGGAATATACGGCCACGGCGGCCCCCGCAGCTGATGGAGAGCCCCCAGCGGGGGCCCCATCGGGTTCATCCCCGGATCCAAAGGTGGATTCGAGGGAGATTTTGGAGAAGCCCGGCGACCAGGCCGAGAGCCAAGATCCAGGCTCCCAAGACAACCAGCCACCACAGGACCCAAACCCAGGTCCCGCCAACGTGGACGGAACCCACGGTGTTCTTGGGCTCTCCTTCCCGAGAAAGCTCTGGATGATAGTGGAGGACGAGGCCTTCAAGTCCGTGCGCTGGAACGACAAGGGAGACATGCTGATCATCGAGGAAGACCTTTTCCAGCGGGAGGTTCTTCGCCGGCGCGGCGCAGACAGGATCTTTGAAACAGACAGCTTGAAGAGCTTCATCCGCCAACTGAACCTCTACGGGTTCAGGAAAATACACCTGCCCGGCACTCTGGGTCGCTCTCCGGGGAAGAAAAGGCTGATGGTAACGTAGACAGCCCTTCCGTCTCCCGAGTTCTCTGTTCCTGGAACAGCTTCCCAGTCCTGAGCGGATGAGTGATGTGCTGAACGGGGTTCATTCCCGAGGGGGACTTTTTTCCTGCGAGCCAGTACTGAATGAAGGCTGAGGCAGTCCGGCGTGTCATGTAAGGCTCGCCCCTTAGAGATGCCCTGCGGGTGTGACCGAAGACCCAGGGGCCACTTCACGTCAGGGAGCTAGAGTGACACCTCAGCCCAGGCACCACGTAGCTTTAGTGAGCGCACACTCCAGGGCGAAATAAACCTTGCCAGGAATTTAAAAAGACCTTTTCTCCACAGTCAAACAAGACCTTTATGATGGAGGTGGGCGGGGAGGAGTGAATATTTCCCCCGAAATGACGAGAATGATTCATGTCCTTTCAGATCTACCACAACTGCAACTTTCAGAGAGAGAAGCCCCTGCTGATCGAGAACATGTGGAGAAAAGGTGACCCGAGAGCAACTGCTCGGCCCGCTTCCAGCGCAACCACCCCAAAGAGAAAGAAGCAAGCCGCCCCACCTATGAGATGCACCCAGTTTTTCCATCAGAATGACTCCACCAAAGATGCCGACAGGAAGACCCAGAGGGAAGCCCCCCGTGCTCAGGTGCCCAGCGGCATCCGGGCCTTCATGCTCCCTGGCGTCCTGTCTGCCGGCCGGGTGGCCAGGTTGGTGGTAGTGCAGCGTCCCTCCAGCGAGCAGGGCGGCCCGAGTGGGGAGGGCACCTCCAGGAATGTCACGCTAGTGCCCCCGGCTACTGCCGGAAGGGACGGTGCAGGGGAGCTGCCCAGAAGCCCCCCCGTTTGCCCCGATCCCAGCTCGGTGGTGTCCACGTGCAACACGGGTTACTGCATGCTGCTCGCGGCCCTTCTGCTCATGGCCCCCAACCAGGAGGCCCGCGGCAGATGAAGAGCCCGAGGGCTCTTCAGATTACAAGTGTGCTCTCTGCGAACGGTTCAAGGACAACCCAAAGCCCTGAGCTCACAGACCACTAGAGACACACGAAGAGCACCGTCCTGTAACCATGAACATTTTGGGCTTTAATAAAGACAAGCAAAACTCCCCGGGGCTAAATAAAGAATCTGCGAGAACCGCGGGTCCGTGTTCTTTCTCGCGTTCGATTCCGCACACGTCTCACCAGATAAGCCCGCGGAGGCTGGAGACCCCGGCCGGGGGCAGGCTTTGGTCCCCATCGGCCTCTTTCATCTGAAGCTGTGGCATTTCGGACACCCGCCCAAGGAGGTGGGGAGCGAGCACTGAGGCGAGCCCAGGAAGGTCTGGTCCCCTGGGCCGGGCCTGCCCGTCAGGGGACAGACAGCCTGGCTTCTGACCTCGGGGGTGTCTCCCCCCCACTACTCATGCATCCCGGAGCAGAAGGGTCTTCCTCCTGGGTCCCCCAAGGATGCCAGAAGTTTCTGACCAGCAGCTCAGCGTCTCCAGCTCCCGATCCAGGGGCCCCCCCCACAGAGGCCCGCCGAAACGTAGGGCCACCCCCTCCACCAAGGGCTGAGAGCGCTGCAGCCTGGCTCCGAAGAGACGGGGGGTTGCAGTCAAATGCCTGGGGGGAAGCCCGTCACCCTCGAAGGTAACAACCACTGGAATCCCTACTCTCAAGTGACCAAACCCCCCACAAATGTATAAAAGATCTCCCACCAGGCGAACACCAGCACTGCTCACTTCCATCAAGGCTGTAGTTAGGACCCTTTCTTGGCACGTGAAGCGGCCGTGCGGCACGTCTAACACACCGGCTCCGCGAGCCAAGGGACACTTTACAACAGGGCGAGAGTCATCTGCGAGGCAGACGGTGCTGTTTCTGAGTCCGATGTCCTCTTGCCCGTGAGTCAGGCCGTCGCTGGCTGGTGACTCCCTGGCAAGCACTCAGCGCCCGCTCCAGCCGTCCCACATCGTCTCCTGGATGCTCTTCAGACCCTCTAGGGGTTGTGACCAGAACAAAGGCGGGGAAAACACTCACCAGCTCTCTCAAAACATATTTCTCTACACAATCCAGAATCAGCAGGGCCAGAATGAGCGGCCTGCAAGGCCGCTTCCCCTTGTCCTAGAGGTCCAAAGTCCTTGAGACTCTGTCACCGAGCCCAGGGAGGCATCTCCCTGCAGGGGTCCCGCTCCCCCGTCCCCGCGTCCCAGTGGACACATCTGTTTCCGGGAACAGCACAGAGTGGGGAGCGCCCTCCAGGGCGGCGCCGATTCAGAGCGAACCAGGGGAGCACGTCCAGGGCGTGACGGCGAGCTGACCGTGTCACGGTTTAGCTTGGTCTCTCGGTCACCTCCCCTCAAGAGCCCACACTGCTCAGGCCTCCTGCCCAAAGGGGATCAGGTGCTTGGGGACGTCTACCTGGAAGACGCCCTTTCTGCCTCTCCTGGGCACGGGCTCCAGTAACCACCGGGGGTTGGAGAGCGTGCTCAGGTACTTCTGCTGCAGGTTGCTCAGGACGGCTCGATTCTTCAGTTCCACAACCTCCTCGGGACCTAAGTTTTCTGGGCACAGCAAAGTGTCCCCAACGTCAACGAGCCCTGTGCACAAAGAGAGAAGCACCCAGATGTCTTCCCTTCCACAAACCAGGCCTGCCCCTAAGAGAACATGGTTATTCAAGGTCACGACCACTGGAGACGGAGGCGATATCAGCACGTGGACCCAGAGTGAACTGGGTCGCTCTGGCTGAGCATTTCCGAGGTACCGGCGTCCCTCTTCAGGGCACTTGGGGCGAGGCCGAGGGAGGGAGACATTTTCTTCTCATTGCTCCCCCAAATTCTAATTCCATGTTATCTTGTTCAGGATGACACAGTAAGATGGGAGATTTACAACTGGTTTCACAAAACAGCAAAACTCTTGTGTTTGAACTGGATAAGGATACAGACATTGGGATTAATGCCATTGACAAAGTTAGATGGTGAAGCTTATTAAATCTTCTGATACAAGGAACACCACTGAAAAATTCCTACAGGAAACAAAGATCAATTTCCGTGTCATCATAAGGGACGGGAGGAGCCCAGAGATGCTGTACACCGTGTCCCCCCAACTGGCCCGGGCTGTCACCCCTTAGGAGGCTGCCTGCTCGCCCTCCAAACACATAGTGAAGGATGGACTCACTTCCGGCCCGACAGGAGAAGCTGCCGGACAGGGGCCTGGAAGGAGCGCGGCTGCAAGTCTGGCTCAGGGCCACTCTTCCTCATCACTCAACACCTCTTCAGACAGGGACAGGAAGGAACAGAGATTCCTTGTATTGACCCTGAGGAAATGCTCCAGGACTTGCAGCTTGCTGGTCTCCGCATGGGCCCGGGGCCCCCACAGGAGCTCGTAGCGAGGGGGATCGCTGCTGGGCACCTGCTGGTAGTCCACGTACTCCTCCCGCACCCACACGTTGGTGATGAGCTCCCTGGGCTCCCCGTAGATGCAGTGCTCCCTCCCGGGATACACCCCCATGACACTCAGTGCCTCCCACATCTTCTCCTCAGTGGCGCACTCTCCCTCCAGGAGGATCACACCCAGGAGCATCACCAGGAGGCCGTTCTTGGGCAAGCTCTGCCCACCGCCCAGCATCCCGTCACATGTGAGGCCCAGGGTGGGGACCAGGACATACAAGTGCTCCCTGGGGTCCACCTCGTTCACATCCACCCCAAAGAGCAGCTGCAGACACTCAGAGGCTTGGCTCAAGACCACAGCGAAGTGGTCCTGGTCAGCTCTGAGGACCGCATTCAGCATGTCTTCCTTTGTGGTCGGCTCCATTGTGCGGTACTTGAGGAGCAGGAAGCCCACCAGGTCAGCCACCTTCAAATGGAATGGGTCTGGGTGTGAGGACTCGGCATCTGCGGGGTCCTGGCCGGTGCTGGGCCTCTCCTCACCTTGGCTTCTGAGGCCATTGTCTTCCGACTGGCTCCATGGAGGGGCTGCCACGGCTGTGGGGGAGGGGCAGACACCCTGAGGGCTCTGCGTGGGACTGGGTGTCCCAGAATTAGCCCCCTCCTTGCCAGTGCCCAGGAACCAGACTGAGTAGGAAGATGAGGAGGAGGAGGAGGAGGAGGAGGAGGGAGACAGCGGGGATGCGCCCTCCTCCTCCTCAACCCAAATGTCCTGCTCATCCACGGAATCCTCAGCCTCTCTTGGGTCCTGAAAGTCGGCTTCAGTCTGGTGGATGTCACGCATCTGAACGGGAGGCACAGTGAGCTGTGTCGGGCAGCTGAGAGGAGCGAGGCCAGGGTTGACAGATGGGGACCCACGGGCCTGGGGAAGAAAGGGAGTGTCAGTGGCCCGGGCTGAGAAATCCACCCTGGGGGGCTCTAACAAAGGCCACTTACAGGTCTCGTCTCCAGGGGTGCCCTCGGCCTCACAGGGGCTCTCCTCCTGGTGGACGGTCGTCTGTGAACCTGACGGGGGAAGTGAGGCGGCTCCTCAGGGTGCAGCCGGAACAGCCCGAGGCTTTGGGGGCGACAGGGGGTATGTGGAGTGGACGTTGGCCTCGTGGGGTCCCCTCTGTTCCGGGAGCCCCTGGGCACACTCTCAGGGCCCACACCTCACCTTCAGTCCTGGCACTGCCGGCCTCATGTGCTCTGTGATCCGAGGACACGTGTCTCACACCGAGGCCTTCGCCTCTCGGTGTCTGGAGCCCCTGGGAGAGAAAGGAGGGGAGACCTCGGGTCTACACTGTGGCACAGCCCTGGACCCCCGTGCTGGCAGGAGGCCTGGGCTCTGGCAGGTTCCCAGTCTTCTAGGGTGGGAGGTCCTCTCCACGCTAACTCAGGGTCCTCACCGTGACTCCAAGCGGGACCTGGGATTCTGCGCTCCAACCACCTGAGGGCCCCATCGTGATAGTAAGTCCCCGGTCTCTCTGAGCCCTGGATGCGGAAGTCAGGACACACCACGTGTGCTCATCCCGCCTGGGGGCCTCCCAGGGCTGACAGCAGGGGCAGGATCGGTTGCGTCCCCTCTGTTCTGGGGTCTCTGGTACCCTCACTCCTCTCTCAGGGTCTTCAGCTTGACTCCTGGCAGGAGCTGAGATTCCCCCCTCAGCCCACCTGAGGCCCCGCCCGTCATTCCGGGACGCCAGTCCTTCCGAGACCCGCATTTCAGGAACTGCTGCCCGAGGTCCTCCCGCCCCATGGTCTCCCAGGACTGGCTCTGATCTGGGGTCCAGGGTCCCTGAATGCTAACTCGCGGTCGGCACCTTCACTCCCAGGCGGCCCTGAGATTCTCTCCTCCGCAGACCTGAGGCCCCCGCCCTTTCACTATGTCCCCAGTCTGTCTGAGACTCGGATGCGGAAGTCAGGACAAACCACGTGGGCCTGTCCTCCCCTCGGGCCGCCGGACGGCTGAAAGCAAGGGCGCCTTTCTGTGGGGTGGCCACTTTTCTGGGTTCAGGGGCCCCTCCTTCCTCCTTCAGGGTCCTCACTTTGACTCAGGCGGCATGTAGCCTCCCCTTGGAACCCCCGAGGCCCCGCCCCTCATCCCAGGACCCCAGTCCCTCTGAGGCCCGGATGGCAGGAAATGCCGCCGGTGCTCACCCTGCCCCAAGGCCTCCGAGGCCCAACACTGTCCCAGGGTGCAGGAATCCTCCGTTCTCCCTCGGTGTCCTCACTTTGACTCAGGCGGCATGTAGCCTCCCCTTGGAACCCCCGAAGCCACGCCCCTCATCCCAGGACCCCAGTCCCTCCGGGACCCGGATGGCAGGAAATGCCGCCTGTGCTTGTTCCGACCTGTGGCCTCCCAGGACCGACTGTGTTTTGGGGTCCAGGGTCCTCATTGCTCGCTCACAGTCGTCAGCTTCACTCCCAGTGGGAACTTGGATTCTCTTCTCTGCAGATCTGAGGGTTCCCCGCCATCTCACACAAAGTCCCCGGTCTCTTTGAGACCAGGGAGCCGCAGTCACGACACAACACGTGGGCCTGTCCTGCCCTCGGGCCACTGGGAAGCTGATAGCAAGGTTCCCTGTCTGTGGATGGTCTCTTTTCTGGGTTCCGGGGCCCTTCCTTCCTCACTCAGGGTCCTCACTTTGACTCAGGCAGCATGTGGTCTACCTTCTGGCAACCCGAAGCCCCGCCCCACATCCAAAGACCCCAGCTCCTCTGAGACCCGGATGGCAGGAAATGCCGCCGGTGCTCACCCTGCCCCAAGGCCTCCAAGCCCCAACACTGTCCCGGGGTGCAAGAATCCTCCGTTCTCCCTCGGGGTCCTCACTTTCACTCAGGCGGCATGTAGCCTCCCCTTGGAACCCCCGAAGCCCCGCCCCTCATCCCAGGACCCCAGTCCCTCTGAGGCCCGGATGGCAGGAAATGCCGCCGGTGGTCACCCTGCCCTTTGGCCTCCAAGGTCCAACACTGTCCCGGGGTGCAGGATCCCTGCGTTCTCCCTCGGGGTCCTCACCTTGACTCAGGCGGCATGTGGTCTTCCCTCTGGCCACCCGAGGCCCCGCCCCTCATCCCAGGACCCCAGTCCCTCCGAGACCCGGATGTCAGGAAGTCAGGGCCCCATGAGTGCTCATCCCACCCAGGCCCTCCCAGGGCTGACAGCAGGGGCGGGATCTGTGGGGCCACTTCTGTCCTCCGTGAGGGTCCTCAGCTTCAGCCCTGGCGGGTCCTGGGACGCCCCCTTGTTGACCCGAGCCCACACCCTCACACCAAGGCTCTTACTGCCCTGAGACCCCCCAGGGGAGTCTGTGGACTCACATGAGGCCACCAGGCCCAGGGCTTCCCAGGACTGTGGACGCCAGGGGCTCAGATGGATTCCACGGGAGTACCTCAGCCCTCCCTCTGCTCCTCACCTGGGCTCCTGGCTGGGCCTGGGCCTCTCCCTCTGCCCACCTGAGCTTGGTCCCCTTGGACTCAGACCCTCCAGATTCAGGACCCCCGAGAGGGAACCGGAGGTGGAGGGGGGAGGGTCGCTGATCCCCGCAGCCCTACCAAGGGCCTCCCAGGGCTGACAGCAGAACCGACCTGGATGCCTGCAAACCGATTCCGCGCACAAAGTTTTACCTGGACCCCTGGCAGCGCAGGGCTCCTTCCCTGTGCAGAGCTGAAGCCGGCCTCCCTCGCCCAGGACTTCACCTCGCTCAGCTGCCAGAGGGGGCGCATCAGTGCGACATCCGGATGTTGTGCCTGGGGGTCCCCCCAGGGCTGTCGGAAGGGGCCGGAGTTCAACTCCCTGGGGTCCTCAGTCTTCTGTGTAATCACTTTGACTCCTGGCAGGACCTCGGTGCCGCCCTCTGCCCTCCTGAGACTGCGTCTCTCAGACCTAGCCTCTGACTCCCCGAGTTCACTGAGGAGGTGGGGGCCGGGGACTGTTTAGCCTGACAGCCCCATCCGGGGCCCCCCAGGATTCCCACGTGGGGCCGATTTGCATTCTTAGGGACCCTCTGTTGCGGGGTGGTTGGACCCCTCTGTCCTCATCCAGGAGGGTCCTCACCCATCCTCGCACACAAAGGCTGCAGTCCCCACAAAGATGCTGGAGGGGACCTGCCTCCTGGTGACCGTGAAGGGGCAGAGAGCAACACACCTTCCCTCGCGGGCTCCCCGACAACTAGCCTGACTTCGTAGACGGTCTATTCGAAAGACTTACCTTTCCATGAAGAGGCTGAGCACTGGCAGGGGAGTTGCGGATCCCTTGGGTTGATGACTGGATAATAGTACGTGTTCCAGAGCCGTGATTTTCACTTGTTAATTCTCATCCATAGTAAGAACTACATTTTTCATCTGCAGCTACTGTGCGTGTATCTATATCATGTCTAGACTGTATGTGCTTATGTACACGTACATCCACACACCACACACATGGACCAAACATGCCACGTGTGCCCCATGTGGAAACCTGGGCAGTTCCCAGACACAGGTGCCTGCCCTGGGCCCTGAGGCGCGGATCCCCGTCCCCTTGCGGGAGCCCTGAGAGCCCACCGGACCCGAGGGCACCATGCTTTGAACTACAGGCCTGCCGCCTGCCTGACACCCCATCTGCCCAGGGCAGTGAGCCTGCAGGAGAACGTGGGCCCCCCAGTCGGCTGGGAGAGAAGCCGAGCAGAGTGGGCAGGAGGAAGTGGGAGCAGGGCCCCAGCCTGAACACAAGAGCAGACTTCAGAGGGCCGAGCCTTTACCCCCACGTCCAGGAGCCTTCTCCATCCTCACACCCTCTGTCCTAGACCCAGACCCGCCTCCTGGGGCCCCGTCTCCATTTCAGGATGGATGGTGATCCCGCGGGGCTGGGACAGGCCACGTGGGCAGAATCCGGTGTCAGGCTCTCCTGAGCACCGATGCCTGGCTTCCCTGTGTTCTCAGCTACGTGGCATGAGGCACCAGCTGGTAGGACAGCGTGCAGGACAGCTGGGGCCCCCGTGAGTGTTGGCGAGTCGGCTCAGACCAGTGGGGCACAGGGCTTTCGACACACACAAAGCTCAGACTGAATGTGTGTCCTGCGGCCGCTAAGCCGAGCCAGTCGTGGAAACCGTCTGTGCCTCGATTTCTGCCCGTCAAACGGGCATAGTGATCGTACCCGTTGAAAGCACTGGTGCGCGTTTACACACGGTGTGACCTGTCCCTACAATGTCTGGGCCAAGGACGTGGACAGTAGATGCAGCTGTTGTCACTGTGCGTGTACGATGTGCCTTCCCCACAGTGTGAGGCTTCTGAACCAGTGTGTATCTCCCGGTCCACTGACTCAGGTGGGTTTCCTCTTCTCACCGCCGCTCTGTTATTGAGAATGGGACCCCTCGCGTGCCAGAAGTGCTTAGACATGACATAGCTTGTTCTAGACCCAGCATGGGTGACGCTCAGGGGCCCTGGACCAGCACAGGGGAATGGACTGTGCTGAGGGGCTTGGCCCTGGGGAGGAGGCATTAAGACCCCTGAAGCCCACCTTTCCTTCTCCAGTCCCCACACACCGTTGCTCTGCTGGGGTAGGCTCTCCCAGTAGACACGCTGATTGCCAAAGGCCATGGAGTGACATTGGTCTCCCCCCGCCCCCGCCGCCAAACCGCATGTCTTTTGGGCTCCGAGGAGCTCCATTTCCAGCACGTGGTAGTAAAATGGGACTTGGCTTCCCGCAGATTACGCCTGTAGCTCCTAAGCTTTGGAGGCCACGAGCACGGTTTTGGAGATGTGGGGGACCTAGGCTGAGCCATGGGAGGAGGGCAAACGCTTGCTCCAGGGGCCTGGGGTGGGTTCGACTCCCGCGTTCATTTCCTGAGTGCGCCCTGAGCCCCTGCCTCCATATGTCTTCATCCCGCTGTGTCTCCGGGCCTGTGTCCTGCCTTCTACCGCAGTGCTGAACAGAAGTAAGTGTGCACTTCGCCTCCCTTGTGCCCCTTACGCTCACATGGCAGGAAGGCAGACTTGGGGACCTGGGACAGTTCGTCAGGAGGAAGGAGGCGGAGGTCAGGGGTTGACACACGTCTATGCCTCCACCAGCGGGAACCATACCTCGTGGCGGCGGCGGCGGTGGCGAGCGCTCAGCGCCCTGTGACTCTCGCAGGCACTGGGAAGACGCGGGGCGGGTCTCCTGGGTGCTGTCTCCCCCAGAGCCCTGGAGAGACTACTTCCTGGCCCTTCCTGTGCAGAGGGGCATGGGCTGGTCTCGGGGTGCAAGGACATTGGGAGGGGCCCAGTTCTGAGTCCCCTTTGTCTGAGTCTCCCCGCCAGGAGGGAGAGACCCGGGAGGTGGCAAGTGGGGGCTGGCGCCGTCCGCAGGGGCTCCTTGAGAGGCCAGGGCCGAGCCTCCCCCAGTCCTAGCCCAACCCTTGCGGTGGCCCCGCCGCCCCCAGCTCCCCTCCCTGCACCCGAGTGCCAGCACGGATGTGGACCTGCTGGAGACATGGGTGCTGCCTGAGCGCCCATGGGACGTCCCCAGGCCTGCTGGGTGGGGGAACGATAGGGGCTCATCCCTTAAGGCTTTGCACAGGCTCCAGGGGATACCTTGGCCCTGACCTCTGGGAGATCTGTCCCTGGTGATGTGGGGCCCCCTCCCTGCCCGGGTCTGAGGTTCTGTCCGGCCCGCCCATCTCTGGACCCTGTCGCCCAGCCAGTGGTCTAGCTTGCTGTGTCGGGGTGGGGACAACACTAGGGCCGTGGCCGCCAGCCCACCTCACCTCGCAGAGCTTGGCTCCTGTCAGGGCCGGCTGTCAGGAAGGGTCGCCCTGGGCCCGCAGGACTTCCTCCCCCAGAGCGCTCGCTCCCCGAGGCCCTACCAGCTCAGTCAGCAGGGGCTCAGCCCGGACCGGCCCAAACGCCCGACACCGTCCTACCGCAAACTCGCTCTTTAAGTTCTGCTGAGAATCTAAGAATTTAGGGTTTCAAGAATTTAAGAAATTCAGCAAAGAACAAAGAAACAAATGTCTCCTTGCCGCCTGCAGTTTTGTGTTTCATGACTCCTGATGGGCCTTGCAAACGTCTTGATACTGCCATCCTGCATTTAAGAGCCCAGATACCTGCCTGAAATAAAGTTCCCAACAGGGACGTGGATTCCGTCACCACGGTTACCTGAACTTACCACGTGGTCACCAGAACCGTCCTCACGTTGATCCCAACATTTCCATCCTACTTCATGTTGGGGGAGGGGTGAGGAGCTCTTTCCTCCCCGTCCTGCCTTGAAAGTTAAGGCCTCGGGAAAGGTACCTAGTGGACGAGGCTGAGGAAGCAGGCGGAGAGCTGAGGGCGTGGGGCCCTTGCACAGCGGCTCTGCAGGCTTTGTCCTTGGTTGCATGGAGGGGCTGGGGGGCTGTCCTGGGCACTGCAGGCTGTTAAGCCTGGTCCCTGGTTTCTGCCCACCCGTGTCAGTAGACCCCCAGTCCCCAGTTGGGACACAAAAATATCTCCAGACTTTGCCACGTGTCCCCAGGAGGGGCATCGCCCTGGTGTGAGGGGTCGCCCTGAGTGAGAACCAGTCTTCTTGGGGACTCATGCGGGGGTCCGTAAGGCTTTCCTGGGGAACAGGATTCCTGCTCTGGGTGCTTCTCTAAGAAAGCTCTCTCCTGACTCGCTGCTTTCTCCTCTGTCATATAACTACTGTCAGCCCGTACCCATCCTGGGGGTCATGACCCAGAGTACCTGGCTGGTCTCTATGGCATCGTGTGTCCCTGTCTCTCGTGGCGACGATGCCAGTGACGGTGAAGGCAGCCATCCCGAGCCCTACAGGGCCCCCAGGCAGGGAGGGGCGCACGTCCCCACGGCAGACAAGACAGGACAGGCGATGACAGTGCCTCTTTCCTGGGCCTGGTCTTTCGGCGGGTGAACGGTCCCACCCCTCCACCCTTCCTCCACCCCGCCCGTCTGGTCATGGGCACCTTCTCAGGGTGACTCCCGTCCCAGCCTGCTCAGGGCATCATGCTTCAAAGGGTCAGAGAACGGGAACCTAGGGAGATGGGGGGCCCACTGAGGACCCAAGCTGGCCCCTGGGCTGAAGGAGGCTTGGGCAAAGCTTGTGGGAAGTCAGTCTGCCATCCACCGCCAAACTCCCGTGGTTCTGCCCCTCTAGGGAACCAGTGTCACCCTTATATCGTCTGGGGCACTTGGGATGCAGCCCTGTGTGTGCCACCTTTTCTGCTTGAATCCATTGTCACTCTCCTAAACACTGTCACCTGGGAAGCCCTGGAAGCAGAAGGAACATCCAGGGAGGGCTCTGGACCCACCTGGCCTCTCCTCGGGTGGCCCTAGCACGAGGGGTCCTCGAGACGCTGTTGTGCTGTCCCGGGCCAGCCCCAGAGGGCCTTTCACACTCACTTCCCTCCTGGCTGGGCTTGGGACGCTGCCTCCGCCCCAGCCCAGGAGGACGCGAGGTCAGTCCGCAGATACCGGGCTCCAAATCCAGAAAGGGCTAAGTGGTAGGAGTGGAGTACGGAACTGGTTCCTTGCGGCCGTCAGGCGGCCTAGACTGTGCAAGTAAGACCGTGCCCTTTTTGAGAGGCAGACAACTTGATACTACGTTCCACACATCTGCCCCTTCTCTCTAGATTGACGCGTGAGCACGTTCCACCTGGGTTGAGGTTTATGGGAAAGCGGTTTTTAAACAGCAGCATCTCCGTGTGATTCACGAAAGGAGGCGCCGGAAGTCCGAGACGCAGAGGGAAGAAACGTGCTACTTCAAAGTTAAGGCGCTGCCAAATCAAGGCCCCCTAGAAAAGGGACGTGAGTCCATCTGGGAGGTGGGTTTGCACATGAGCAGGCTGGGACGGGAGTCACCGCAGAGCGGCAGGACTGGGGTCCCCCGTGCTCCTGTCCTCCCCTGTCACGCTGAACATAAGGGGGAGCCGAGCCTTTTGGTTCTGCTGGATTGGTGTTTGCCGTCTCCTCCCCGGATCTCGGCACTCTTACCTCTGCCGCAAGCCCGCCGAGGGCCATTTCCTATGCTCGTTAGGACAAACACTCCTTTTAAAGAGGCCCGTCCACAGGAACACGCACTGTAAGCTGGACACCCCAGGGACCAGAGGGTGTTGAAACATGACACCTTGGAAGTGTTTAGCTCAAAAAGGAAAGGAAAAGAGAAACGAGAGAATGTCACCAGATCCAGGACCTGCAGGAAGAGCCAAATCTCAGTGTTGCTGTCCAGACCCCAGCCAGCACCTTCAGGGCCGCCACCTCCACACCTGCGTGTCTGAGGACAGAAAGGGCACGTTTTAGGCCTCTGACAAGGGGAGGCCTGGCCTTTTCTCACCTGTCGAGTGGACAGCCTGCTAGAGCCAGGTGGCGGCACGACGGGAAGACGTGTCTGGAGGACTGAGAAAACTGTCCCTGTGATCGTGGGGCTGCCCTGGCCAGGTCGTTGTACCTGTCGAGCCCTTTAAGGGTCTGTTTTAATGAGCGGAGGCAGAACGTCTGAGGGGCTTCACCGCGTGTCTCCCAGGTGCCCGCGCTGGGTCGCGGCTGGGTGTTACCTGCGATGATACCGACAAGCAAAGGTATGTGAGGGCAACTCCTGGGCTCAGACAGACCCAGGACAGAGGCGATGAGCACTTTTGCTCAGGACAGAATCGCTCATGTTCTGATTCTCTTTACTGCCCTGCACGTGTTCTGAGCAGGCGTCCGCCTCTGTCTGTCTAGTCGGTACCGTCCTGGTTGTCTGGGGGCCCGCCCGGAGGCGGCAGGGACTCCGGGAAACAGCGGCAGCCAGGGCGGCAGTGGAAAAGGGGCTCGGGGGATGAGGGGTCACGGTCAGGGCGGCGGCAGGGCCGGGAGTCAGGACGGGCGTCCAGGGGGCGCACAGAGGCATCACGGCAGCCACCGGAAGGTGCACGGGGGGCACGCAGAGGAACTGGGGGTGCCCGGCGGCCAGGCCCAGCACCGGCCTGTAAGAAGTCTTCTGGGTGGGGGGCCAGGTGAAGCAGCCCCAGGGGAGCTCGGCTGGCAGGGCCACCTCTGCCAGGACAGGCACGAGCGTAACGGGAGCCTGTGTGCCCTCGGGCTGCCCGGTGGCCGTCGGGTCTAGTGCGGCTTCGGGATACCTTCTTGGTTGGATGGGCCGCCGTTCCCTCAGGGGCCGGAGGGGGCGAGTCCCTCGCGGCTGGGCCGGTGGCACTGTCGAGCTCTCGGGTGCTCAGGGTCTCCTGGTTGTCCTCAGGACCGGGTGGCAGGTCGTCCTGCGGCTCGGCCGTGGTGGGGTCGGGTGGAAAGCCCGGGGCTGCTGGCCTGCCGTCCATCTGCCGGGATGCAGGTTTCACGCCCACTCTCCTCTTCATCCTCAGGGGGAGATGTGGGCAGTCTCTCTTAAACAAGGGGCTGCAGTAGAACTGTAACTGAGGTTCACAGTTTAGAGAGAAATACAAACTCTGCGTCACCCGGGAGTTGATCACAACCGGTAGAGACCGCCTGGCTCGGCCCCTGTGCGCCCTCCCCCCGCCATCCCCAGGCCCCTGGGGAGAAGGCAGGTCCCAGTCCCAAGAGGACGCTCTGCACCAGCTTTTCCATCCTCCAGACTGGCCACTTACCATCGCTTTCGCCCTTGGAAAAGGACTAAAATGGCCAATTAGGACATGTACAAGGCCGAGGAAAGGGGACTTGGGGTCTGCAGACGGGAGCCAAGAAGGTTCGGTGGCTTTATAAGGGAGTGTCTGTCAGGTGGCGACAGACTCGGCCCCCGGCTGGGCGTCACTGCCTCTTGGCCGCCAGGGGCCCGCTGACCTGGGGAAGCACGTGGCTCGTGCCACCTGACTTTCCACAGGCGTGGAAAAGTGCTCTGGGGCCAGCACTCCCCATGACAAGACCGGGGACACTTCTGCTTCCAGGGCAAGGACCTGTCCCCCCGCTGAAGTGCTGGCCCGGAGCCGAGGGAGTCACACATGCACACAAACCCCGCCAGGGCCACGCGTCCCCGAGCAGGAGGGTATGAAGGAACAGCGATTCCACAGTGTCATCCTTTCCCAGCGTGACTGACATGCACGTGCGGGGCAGCCCTGTAGGTTTCGGGTGTTCGGGACAGCGACTTGACTTCCGTGTGTGGTGAAGTCTACTTCCCATCCCTCACCTCAGACAGACGCAGGGAACGTTAAAAGGAAAGGAAAAGAGGTGACTTCCTTGTGATGGGAACTCTCAGGACCTCCTCCAAGGATCGTCTCCTGGTTACGACCCCCCCCACTCACCTGGCACAGCCCGGGGCAGCCCTGGAGGGACATCCCCCCCACCCCACCCCACCCCCGCAGAGCCCAGGGGCTCAGCCCCTCGAGAGGGTTGCCTCCCAGCCCGCCCCTTACTTTGCTGAGGACGCAGCCGGGTCTCTCCTCCGACAAGACGTTGCTCAGGCAGACGGCCGTGTGCCTGTCCTGACGCATTCTGCCGAACCCACAGCGGTCAAGGTGGCGGACGGAACTCTTCATGCAGTCTGTCTGGAACACTTTCCCTGGGCCTTCCCGCTCCAGAATCTCCTGTTGAAACAGCTTCTCGTTGATGCCGACGCAAGTGCCCGCTTCGTCCCACCAGACTGGGGAAACTGACTGCTGTGGACGGTTTTCCAGAGCTTCTTGAGGAAGGGGAGGCAGCCGAGGTGGCCCTCTTCCCCAGGCGGGCCATGACAGGAGGTGCGCGGCCTCTTGATCAAAGGCTCTTCCCTCGAAGCCGGGCGAGCGGTTCCTTCCAGCAGCAGCCCGAAGTCGGGGTGCCCGGCTGGCACGGGCTGGGTCGGGACGACGTCGGGGCCTGCCGGGGGAGGGCCGTCCTCTGAGCTGGTGGCCGGAGCCCCTGTTTCTGGAGGAAGCGGCACCATCCCGAAGCCGGGTGCCCGGTCCTCCTCGTCTGTAGCCGTGTGGAGAGGTGGCGCGGCCTCGCCTCCTGTGAACGTCAGGCTGCAGCCCGGCCAGCAGCGCCCTGCCCTCAGTGCCGCTGGGCACATCACAAAGGGGGTCCGGCTGCTAGGGGGTGACATCACAGCACCGCCGGCAAGTGACCTAATAAAGGGCAAGCCCCCTAAGCGTGTCAGCATCTTGCTCCGCCCACGGTCATCACAGCAGGCCGGATGACACGTTCACGGGTGGGGAGTGACAGGCCAAGCGCCGGGTGCAAATCGGGCACGGCCTCCTTGTCCTGGAGTCTCGGCCCAGGCACACGTGCCTGGGCGGACGTGTGACCGAGGAGGTCAGAGCTCCCCCTCCGAGCGCACTGGCCTCGAGGGCCTGAGCGACACCGATGCTTTCATGTGCCAGGCAAAGTCTGGGACGGGGCTCCTCGGTCAAGGGCGCAGCCACAGTGTCCTTTCAGCACCGTCACGGGCCAGGGCAGCCAGTCCTCCTGGGAGACCGTGCTGCACGCCCTGGGTCGGTCCGCAGAAGTCACTGCTCAGGAGATGGCTTAGCTCCCGGGGACTGGGGAGGACAGGCCGCCGCCACTCTTCGGCCCACACGTGTCCACCCCCAGGCCCACCCGCTCTGCATGCCGTGTCTCCCCAGGCGCGCCGGGCCCGGCTGGTCGTCCTCGGCCTCACACGCAGTGTGGCTCACTGTCCTCTGACCGACGTCCGCGGCGACCCCGTCCCTGTTTGTGCCCAGGCTGTGAGCGCTGCCGTCCCGCTCTGGGGCCTGGTGCTGGGGAATCGGGAAGAGGCGGCCTCCGGGACGCTGTCCCCATGTGCGGGGCCCCCTGCACCCACACCCGCCACTCCATTCTGGGCTTGGGGCTCAAGGATCTTCCAGACATTTCCTTGAAGCAGAAATGTCTCCAAACTTGCAGTATGGCCAGCCCAGGGCCCAGGTGCCCAATCCACTGGGTGAGGGTGAGGGCTCGGGCTCGGCCAGGAGATGGCGGCGCTGCTCCCTGAGCTCCACCTCCTCACGCAGATAATGTAGGAGGACCTGCATGAGGGGGTCCTGAGGACCCAGAGGGATGTAGGGCAGGTGGCAAGGTACCCGACACTTAACTCATAGCTACTGCGCTTATGGAGACAGGTGTTGCGTCTCACGGCGAGTCTGAAATCTAAGGGGCTTTCCCTCGGTGGCCCTCGGGCGCCTGCAGGAAATCATCACCAGCAGTAGGTGGGCCTCCTTGTCGACTGCTGCAAACCAAGGGCTGAAATGCCCCCCGAGTTAAGTGTGTCTGGAGGCAACTAGGGCGAGCTAGACAGACACCGAACCCTGAGGGGGAAGATCTAGCTCAGGGGTAGAGTGGGTGTTTATCATGCCCGACCTCCTGGGTTCAGTTGCGGTACCTCTGTTAATTAATTGATCGACTGACTGGGTGATTAACCTAATTACTTCACCCTCCCTCCCCCAAAAAGAAATCACTTACTTTTACGTAGACATGAGCAGCAGTCAGCGCCGACATGACCAGGCAATGCCCCAGGACCCCTGAGCAGCAGAGACTGGTTTCTAACTGTCTGGGAACCCAACATCACTGTTGGGCATCTCCTAAGCTGTAAGGATTGCATAGGGCGCCCCCAGCCCACAGAATCGCCCTGGCTCCTCCTCTTTCCTCGTCATGCCTCATGCCAGGCTGCACCAGAAGGCTCCTGGGAGATGCTCACCCACCCCCATGCCTGTTTCCAGTGGCAGCCAGAGTTCCTTTTTGTGCTGGCTGAGACAAATTCCAGTGTCCTGGACCAAATCTAAAGCAAGACCTGCAGAGTGCACGTGGAAAATGAGGAAGCAGTTTATTGAGCAGCTAAAGGGAGCGAAAAGAGTGGGTTGAGTACATTTGTTACACACCAAGCAGGAAAGGCTACACCATTCCCAATGTCCCCTCCAGCCAGAACGGGCGTGCCACGGCGGGCCCCAGCCGTGCTCGCGGTGTAGAGCCGCGGAGCCCAGTGTAGACAAGGTAGCAGCCGCCCACTTCCACCCTCCACTCTGCTCCTGGATGACAGTGTCAGTGCCCCCTTTACCCTCTTTACAAAACGGCCTACTTGTTCCCCGGCAGAAAGCCCTGATTCTCCAGGCTCTGCCTTCTTCCCCTCTGGCTCACGGGTGTACCACCAGCTCTTGGAGCGATGGTACCTCTAGTTGAAAGTATGGAAGCATCCTTGCTAGGGGCAGACATAAGCCCCAGATCCCACTGTACACCCTCGGCTAGCTGCTCCCAGTCTCGGCCACTTTCTGCAGCGTGCCAGCTTCCAGCCGTGCTTTAGTTTTCTGCAGCGAATATTCGCAGAATGTTAGAAAAGCACAAATCATTTCTTGCTTATTGTGGCGGTTCCAGCAGTCACTGCTACTATGTATGTGGAGAAACTGAAGGGGAGATGGCAATGTCCCATTAAGGGGTGGCACCCCAATGGGCGGAACAGGGGTGTCACTGGCTTCTACTTCTGCAACAGAACGTGTATGTCTCCAGTACAAGCTTGTAAAAAAATACTTTAACAGAATATACTGTACAGAACTAGGATTTACCACGGTATATTACAATGCTAAAATATTTGTATAAATACTATACAGGCACGGAGTCACTCCATTAGAAAGGGCTCACCAATGGGATCATTAAAAACTGCTGTCGGCACGCCCAGTGAGAGACTACTTCCATGGCAGGAACACGGAGGGAAGGGGGGCGCGGGCACGCACGCGCTGTGGGAGGCGGGTTTACCGTTCCCACCGACTGCGCCACAACAGAAGCATCTGAGCCACGTGGCGAGGCCGGCCTGTCTTAAAAATACATTTTGGAATAACACTTTTGATGGGAATTGTCACACTTTGCAAACTAGCCATGTAGACCTTCCTTCTCCCGAGCCATCTCCTCAGGTACCTGCCCAGGGAAATCGCTTTCTCCCCGGCACACACACTCCCTCCACCACATCCGCATCCCGGACACCCGCCCCACACCGCCCTGCGTGTTCCAGTCACCTGCGCCCTGTGCATCCCGCCGCGCTGAGTCACTGGTAGGCATTGAGTGCAAACAAGGCATGAGATGGAAGTACCCGGAGACCCAGCTCCAGCTCCAGTTCTGGGTGGGGTGAACAGAGAGGCAGAGGCAGGTAGAAGACAGCGCAGGTCCAGGTCCACTTCCGTCTGTCCCAGGAAGTGGTATCTAATCTGGCATCTCAATATTTAATTTGGGAGGTGGGAGGACATACTTCCCAGGGCTCTGGGTGATAACCACTCTGGTCTTCTTTCGAAACATAGGTGCAATCTTAGGAGGTTCTGGAACTGGCGTCTCTTCAGTTTCCTCGTTATCTTCATGATGGAGGTCATAGGAAATGTTTCCGTATTCTCTCAAAAATGGGAAGATTTCAAGCAGAAACTGACAGAAATCCTTACGAATACCAAACCACCCTGAAAAAGAAGAAATGTACTTTCTCAAACAATAGCATCCACTGAATTTCGGGCTATTGTTCTTTCCTGAATGAGGAGTTTTACTTGTAGAATGCAATGCTTTATCCTGATGTCTTAGGAATGGAGACTGGCCCAGACCACCTGAATCAGAAACCATGGGTGGGGTGGGCAATCACTTGTACAGGTCCTCCTGGGGATTCTGATGGGTCATCCAGTTTGGGAACTACCGTTCTGGGGAGTCTCAAATACCGGTGGCGCCTAGACCGTGCTGACATCCTCCAATCTTCCTCCCAGGAGAAACTCATGTATAACAAAGAATGGCATCCAAGAAAAGGATTTTCTCTCACCCTCTGGAATCCAGGAAGATAGCAGGCAGGTGTTGGTCCAAGCCAGGAGGTGGCCTGAGCTCAGGAGGCCACCTCAAAGCTACTTCTCTAAGGCCCACTCTTCCTGTCTGTGCAGCACTAAGCCATCAGCTCAGTGGTGGCTCTCCTGGGGCACCCCCCTGTTGCATTAGTTTCTTGAAGGGTGTGATCTGGGGCTACATGCAAAGGAGCTAAAAGTCTAGTGAGGAAGGGACCCTCATCAGAGCACTTCAAAACTGGCTGTCGCAGCATGCAGGCAGTGAGGAAGAGCGAGCGAGCCAGGCGCCACTGACAGACTCGGTGACGTCTGGAATGACACCGGGGAGAGCGAGGAGGAAACAGACCCCAGGAGGACTCCTGGGGTTTGGTCGGTGGGGTGTAGTTTCCTCTAATCCTCAGGGGGCCCTGGGAAGAAGGTATCTTGATTGCCATGGTGCAGCAGAGGGGATGGAGCTCAGCAAGGCTGCCTGCCACCATCTATCCTGCCTCAAGTCGCAGAGCACACTGCTGGGGAGGCCACGGTGCAGCACAGCGACAGCAAGGCTGACAGAATGCCCTTCCCCTGGAAGATTCCAGACCCTCCTCAGCCCTCACTTTTCCATGCAGACTCCTCAACTGGGGCCCTTAGGCTCTCTTTTCATAGAGTGGGGCCACCTATACACACATACACACACACACAGGCACACAGCCACACATGCGCACACGCGCGTACACGCACACACACACACACAATGTTCGAGGACTTCTGGAATGCTGAGTACATACAGTGGTTTCCGCCTTTCTGTCCAAATGTGGTCGCCATCAGAGTGATCAAGGAAAGCCAAAGGGGGACAAATATCGGGATACAGGAGAATGCATTGTGGCCATCCAGTTTGTGGACCAGCAGGATCTAAAGAAAGAGAAACAGTCAAGGTTCTGTTGATGGAACATCTGAAAGTAGACACTGTCTGCAGCCAGACTGCCCCTCCCTCATCAGCTCTCCTAAGGGGGAAGCCAGTGCCACAGGAGACTGCAGAAAGCCCAGCCTTGGGGAGAGGACGGCATGAGCTTCCTTCTCTCTCCTCAGGACTAATCAAAACCCATCCACCGAGAACATTTCCAACAGCAGAACTGTAATGGGAAACTCTTCTTGGTGATTTTTCTGAGGAGTCAACAGTGGCCGCGCCAGAATTCTCCACAGGACTTGAATACAAAAAGCCAACATCCATCTCTGTCTCTCTCTCTCTCCCCCAACCCAGACAAATCCATACATTCAGATGCATCATGGCTAGAAAGGAATGCTTCTCACCGCCAGCCCCTAGGCCCCCGAAGAAAGGCCACTCTGACGGCCTTCTGGGCCAGTGGGCCGCCCTTACAGCTACGCACGGTGCTGTCGCAGGGCGGCGGGGGCTGCAGGGCCTGAAAAGTTCTGCCGAAAGCTTACCTCAAAAGTAAGAAGCGGCACGACGATAGTCATCCAGCTCAGCGCCATCGTTATGTGTGTCCTTCGCTGCTCTGCGATCACGTCCATGGAGCGCAGAAACAGGACAGACCACACGATGTAATAGAGGACCACCAGGCACAGAAAGGACATGAGAATCCACAGGGGGACACACACAACCTGAGGGAAGGAGAGAAAGGGCTTTAGAGTTTTTGCCCAGCAGCATCTGGGGAGGCAGAGCCATCTCCTCACTCCTCACTCCTCTGCAGTGAAGATGGTGCCAGGCACGAGTGAGGCCACGCGGGTAAGAGGACACGCTGTTCACTGTGGGACCTGCCGCCCGCCTGGGAAGCGCTTGTCCTGGTTTGCTCTCGGGCTGAAGGGCCTTGCAGCTGCTCTTCCAAAGGTCTGAGCTCACTCAGCCTGTAGCAGGCTCTACCAGCCTCCCCTCCCGTCGCTACCCTGTGCACACACGCCCCAGATCACCTGGACGTACGCTCCTCACTGATATTGCACCCTGCCAGGGGTATTTGGCCAAGGACTGGGGGACGTGCTCCCTAGAAACTCAAGCTGCCTGGGGGGCCCGGGCCCTTGGCTAATGTGCATGGATGCCAGGAGGGTTCCATGACTTGGTCCTGGCCGCTTTGCCCGGGCAGGTTCTGTGTCTGTTGCTGTCAGACCAGAAAGACTTTGTTTCACTCCAACACAAGCCCCCTTTCAGGATGAGTCCTGGGGGGCCTCACCAGGCCCCCCCATGTGATCTTTTCTCCTTCCTGCACAGCCTCTGGGATACATCTATTGTCCCTTGGTCTTGGGTTATGAAACAGTAAAACCGTTTTCTCTTGGTGTCCAGTTCTATGACTTTTTATGCATGCACACATAGATCTGCGAAGCCTCAGGCAGGACCCGGGACAGCTCCTTCACCCCGCGAGACTCCCTTGTGTTCTGCATCACTGCGTCACTCTCTCACCTCACCTGTACCCCGTGGCCGCCACTGATCTGTCCTCTATCACTGCAAGACCCTGACGTACATGGACATACAGCATGTCACCTTCTGAGACAGCCTTGTTCCAATTAGTAGCATATCTTTGAGCTTCACCCAGGTTGTTCCACATATCAACAGGTCACTTCTTTTTCTTGCCAAGTGGTGATCCACTAGTGGATGCACCCTGGCCTCTTCATCCAGTCACCCTTGAAAGGAGATCTGGGTGCCTTCCCACTTTTGGCTACCACAAATAAAGTTGCTATAGACATTTGTGCCCAGCTTCTCGTGTGGCTGTATGCTTTCATTTCTCTGCGGGAAACAGCCAGGATTGGCACTGCTAAGTCATATGGTAAAACTCCATGTTTAACTTTGTAAGAAATTGCCAAACCATTTTCCAGAGCCATCTGGCATTTCCACCAGTGATGGGCACGCATCCCAGTCCCTCACGTCCACCCCAGCACTTGGTATTGTGGTTTTCATCTTTGCCATTTTGATGAGTGTGTTGTGGTACCTCATCCTGGTTTTTATTTGCTTTTCCTTAATGGGTAATGATTTCCTTTTCAAGTGCTTGTTCACCGTATGTTTATCTTCTTTGTAAAGAATCTTTTCAAGTCTTTTGTCAATTTTGAAACTAGGCTGTCTAGTTTTTAGTTTCAAGAGTTCTTTAGCTGTGTTAGATACATGTCCTTGGTCAGACATGTGCTTTGTGAACGTTTTCTCCTAGTCTGTGGCCTGTCTTTTCATTAATTTCATTTTAATTTTGAGCTTCTTTTACAGACAATGTTGTTGGTGTCACAAAGCACTCCTGTGATCAAACTCATTTAGCAGCACAGCCATGGTGGGTGGGATGTTAGTGCCCACAACGGCCTCGCGTGGTCCCTCTTGATCATTGAGGGAAACGTGCAGTCAGACTGCTTCATCTGCGGGGACCTGCACAGAACTGGGGCTGGAAAAATGTCTTGTATGCAAAAGTGCACATCAAGCCGGGGCTGGAATGGGCAAACCCTGGCACGACCTCACCTCCCAGAGGCACTGTGACTCTCCTACCTTCTTCTGTGCATTACTAGTTGAAACCACACAGCACCCTGTCATCTGCAGCCGGCTGCGTCTCTATCTGTACGTCTGTGTCTCCATCCACGCTTCCACCTCTCTGTGCACAACCTATCTTAACCCAACACCCACTAACAGAAGCCAGAGGTCACTAGCATGACTCAGACTTCACCCATGGCAGGAGTGGAAACTGGCACAGCTTCTCTGAAAAGCAAGTTGGTGGTGTGGTTTGTATTTCAAAATCCCCAAAATTTCCCACCCTCTGGCCTCGTAATACTGTTTCTGGAGTCTTTCCTAAGAAAACAATGAAAAAAAGGCAAAGATTTTTATGCAAAAAAAAAAATGCTGCAGCATGATTTATAATTGTTTAAAACACTGGTACCAACTTCAATATTCAGAGATGAGGGTAAATGCATTTAAAGAATATTCTGTATCAAACTTTAAAGGTTATGTTTATAAAGACCTTTTACTGACATGGAAAAATGCTTATGATATATTAGAACAAAAAAGCAGGATATCAAATTATATATGCAGTATATCAATTATCTTTATGAAACAATAAACCCCAAACAAGGAAAACAAAACCACTATAACCATGTCATCTCCCAGCGGATTATGGGTCATTATTACTCTATTACCTATGCCTGTCTGTCTTTCCCAAGATTGCTACAATGAACATGGATAGCTTTTACAGTAAAAAAAGAAAAGTTTATTTAAGGATTTAAAAGTTACATACAAGCCAGGGCCAGTGGATGATCTTGTCCAGTCTTAAGGCAATGAATATAAACTGGAGAATGTTGACAGAACACAGGATTTCTAACTAAAAATAAAGAGAACAATCAGTTAAACAAAGTAACAGCTATATTCAATACCACAATTATTTGGTTAACACGCTAAGAGGCAATGCAAATCATAATGCAGTGAACTTTTATTATGTTACACTTGGGACCTCCTGGTTTTCAGCAGCAGAAGAGCTATGCCAAGGGGAAACCTGCCCCAGCCTTCTGCCTCATCCCCTATGCACAGTGGCTCCCGGCCCTTGACACTCGCCCAGGTAATGACCTTGTTTCTAGGCTTGCCATGTGTATAGAGGCAATTTATGGGGGCCTCCCCAAGCTTCATTCCTGCCCCTAGCCACAAACACCTCTGTTCCTAATCATCCCTGTACTGCCTTCTTCTTGTACCTGGGACTCAGCCTTGCATCCCACCCCTTCCTTTCTGGCTCCTCGAGGACCCATCACATCAAGACACCCACTATGGATTCTTTACTGCACCTTTAACCCACCATTCCACTGATCCTGCCCAGAAGCGTAAAAACTCAGGCCCTCCTCAATACCAACACCATCCCTGGCAAAGCACTCCAACAGCCCCCTGACTAGCCTCCCGGCCTCCAGTCCTGAGAGCCCTGTGCTCCCGAATGCCCCCAGACTGTCTTCCTTCTGGCCCCAGTGCTCCCCACTCTTCAACGGCTTACCACTACCCACAGAGTGACAATCACAGGATGCCATCTGACCTGGCTCAGAGCTGCCCCAAACTTCCCAGTTCACAGGGCATTTAGTGACTCAGCAATTCTTTCAGAGGACTTTGGGCCAAAAGAAACACCTCAGCATTCCATTGACTTAAGTAATTAAATCTAAACTTAGTATTTACATCCTCTGTAGCCATCAAAAAAAGTTAAAAATAAACTGAAAGAAAAATATTATGTGTATTTCATTCTTAAATGATGACAAGTAATTCTCGTGGGATGGGCATGCCTGTTGGGCACCGCACCCCTTCTCAAGACACTTCCACCCTCATTCTCTGTTCTCCACATGGACTTTTGCACAGTACTACCTTCTCATCACAGCAGTTGCCAACAAGCTAGAGTCTTCCATGACACCATTGAAGAGAATGTAGCGTGACCTAATAATGAAACTGTAAACCGCTTGGAGCTAGTAGTTCATAGGGTGTCCCCACAGATGTCAGGGATCACTGCTTTCCCCTTAAAAATGTCCAGTATCCCATGGTGCCCTTGTGAGTTCAGCACGGTGCCCTGGGGCAGCTCGGCACATGCCTCGAGGACTGAGGATCTGGCCCTTACTCGGCCCGATCCCTCTGTGCAGCCCCGCTTCTCCCTTACTCCCGCCTTTGCCTCCTTTCCACTTTATGTCCCACACATATTTTTTATTGTGGAAAAATACACATATTGTAAAACTTACCATCTTAACCATCTTCAGGTGCACAGTTGAACAGTATTATGTACATTTATGTTGCCATCATATTACTACAGTGGTGAAACCATCACCACATTCCCATCTCTGGGACTCTCTGCATCTTTCAAAACTGTGCTCTGCTCATATCTGAGCCACTGGTCCCCTCAGCACAACAGACTTTCTTCTGCCTCTATGGCTTATGTGTTATTCCCTCTGCCCGAAAATAGACCATCCCCTTCCCTACCTGCACAGGACACCCTGGCAAGCCCTGACTCCTCCTTCCCGGCTCTGGCTGAGCCTATCCCTAGTCGCTCGCTAGCGAATGTAGGCACTCCTCCTCCTCCTGGGACACAAGAACCAAGAGGGAGCTCCACTCTTGGTGCGCTGTTTCTTCTCTTAGGCAGAATGCCAAAAGTGTGACCATATGAACGCCATCTTCCCCTAACTCTGCCCAGTATGGTCCTAGCCCTTGTATATGCTTTTACTTTCTAAGAAACAAAGCTTTCAATTTTTAGGTTTCTTAAACCTCCTCCTCAGCCCCTATCCAACAGTATTTACATAACTTTCTCAGTGCTTTTCGACCTGGGCAATGCTGCTCGCCTGGGGAGGATCTAGGAAACGTGTGGGGGCACTACTGCACATCATGACGACTTGGGGGAGCACCTCCACTTGTGTTTAGTGGGCGGAGGTCAAGGATAAGTGTCCTGAAATGCATGGGACAGTCCTGTTCAACAAAACATTTCCTGTCCAAAAGGCCAATAGCATACCCCACCCCCTACTGAGAAATACAGACCCAAGTAGGTAATATCAAGAATGTTTGATCTCAGTGGTTTTGTCTGATGTAAGTTTTTGCAAATGATTTTTAAAGCTTGGTTTTACTTCATTTGCTCAGATAATAGAAAAAAATGCAAAGCAACAGAGGCATAAAGTAGAAAGGTAAGAACGACTGGGTGGAAATGGTGCCTTTAACCAATTGAAGGAATACAGATTCGAGTAATGTTAGATGAGGAGTCTGGAGCTGGTGTAGAAACCCAAGTTTAGACATGAGAATTTAGCAAGTGAGAGCACACAAGTCGCAGTGGAGGCAGCAAGTGTGAACAAGGGTGTTCAGAGGCAGCATGCACAGGGAGGACAGAGAACACCCAAGATGAGCGCCTGACAAGACAGCCACTTGTGAGGGGTGGATGGAGGAAGGAGAACCCAGCCAAGGAGCTGAACGAAGGCGGAGGTGGCCAGGCTGGTCAAAGTAGCCAGCGGCCAGAAAAGATGAGGACCGAAGAGGCCCTGCTGGATGAGGCCACAGGGCGTCGGTGCCAGGTCCTGGCGAGCATGTGGTCAGAGTGGCACTGCTGCCGGTGAGCGGAAGGGACAGGCACAGCAGTCAAAGGCCTGAGAGGGGTTTGCCGCTATTGTTTTGTTTTCTCTTTCAAATGAGAGACCAAAGTTACCGGACAGAGTGGGTCAGCTCAGGGGCAAGCACTTATAGGAAGCGGTGGAGGGGACAGGCCTGCCCCGGGAGGGAGAACAGACAAGCAAAGGTCTCAAAGGACTGAGTCCCTGGGGAGCAGGAGGCGGGGAGCGCACTGTGCAGACGTGCACTGGGGCGAGGAGGGTCTAGCTCAGTGCTTTCAACCTTGCTCTCCTTACTGTCCCCCAAGGAGTCTTTTTAGACGTCTTTTTCCCCTAATCACACAACTGCATGAAATTTTACCACCACCAGCAAGCAGCCAGAGGGGGTGGTGCAGAGACTGCTGAAGGCTCAGGCCAGCACAGGGAAGGTGAGAGTGGGCCCTCAGAGGTCCTCTCCCGCCACAGCCTCCCAGCACCAGGGCCCAGCAATCGCTTCCCTGTCCCAGGCGCAACCGCTCTGGATGCTCAGGGTCCTGTTCCCATGGATGTCCACAGGGCCTTGTTCTACCACCCTCCCGCTGCAGACGCCTTCCTCTCATGGCTCACCCTGAGCTGCCACCTGCCAGCTCAGATGCTCCCTTCCAACCACCTGCTGTCTTCTTCCTCTGCCAATGATCCACGCGGCTCAACACAGAGCATCCACAGTGCCCAGTTCTCCTTCACCCTGCTCTGCATAGGGCTTCAGAGTTAGGCTGACTGCAACAGAATCCTGCCCCTGCATGAGCGGCCAGGAACAAACTACTCACCCTCTCTGGGAAGCAGGCATGTGACTGCACCTACTCTGCCAGCTTGTTCTGCATCGTTGATAAGATGCGACTACATGGGAAGTTCCCAGCCCACACGCCTGGCACACAGCAAGTGGTCAATAAATGTTTTCTGCAATTATTGCCATTTCCTGTATTAGTGCTGCTAGGACTGCTTTTTCATTCACATGAGCGTCCCGTGTTTAAGGCAAAAAGGTCTTGGCATAGAGCTTTATAAATACTTTATAAACAATTTCTGAATTAATAAACAGACACACTGGCACATCAGCAGAAGCTAAGCCGAGAGCAGATGCAGTGCTAGGGCATGGGCTCTGAGGTGGTGTGCCGGTTAGTTCTACATGTCAACCAGGCTGGGCTAGAGCACTCAGTGATTTCAGCAGACAGTAATCTAGGTATTGCTGTAAACGTACTGATTTTAAGTAAAGGAGATTTCCCTCGATAATATGTATAGGTCTCATCCAATCAGCAAAAAGGCCTTCAGAGCCCAAACAGGTTTCCTGGAGAGGAAGAAATTCTGCCTCAAGACCACAGCATCAGCTCCTGCTGAGTCTCCAGCCCGCCAGCCTGTCCTCTGGGTTTCAGACTGGCCAGCCCTCACATCATGTGAGCCAGCTCCTTAAACAAACCTCCTTGTAAGTACATCTATCTGTATGTCTGCATCTACATCTGCATCTGTCCTAGTGCTTGTTTCTCAGGAGAAGCTGGACTGATCCAAGCAGACACGGAAAGACGTGAAGCTGGAAGAAGCCTGCTGGCCTGGGTGAAAAACCAGTGTTCTATGTCAAGAAAGAGAAATATGACGACTGCCACCGCCTTTCATTTCCTGACGTACCAGGATCTAGAGTTAGTGTTCAACTTCTTCCTAACAAAGGGCAAGAAGTCTACTATAGTACCTGACCAAAAGATGTGGCTTCTTAAAACATTCTTAAATACGTGAAATCTCACCTCCAGCGACCTGTCATGTCGAAAGCCCCAAACACAAGCTGCAACAGACACCGGGGAAACGAAGAACAGCGGCATGAAGACCAGAAGCCAGAAATGGCTCCCTCTCTCGATCCTGTCGCAGACCAGCACCTCAAACATCAACAGCAGCAAGTGGATGCCCACGGCGATCAACATGGCTTTAAACTCCACACACGTTTCTCCTTCTGCTCTAAAAAGGGACAGAAGAAGAAGAGGAACACCCTCAGTTCAAAATCTCCATAGCAAGTGGGCAGCCCAGGGCGATGCCAACTGATGTGGGCACTATGGACTGTACTTGTAAATTTGACAAAAAGGCGAAGGGAAATCAGGTAGAAAGCTAAATTAACCTTCATCCTTAATAGGCGATCTTTCAAACGTCAAAGAACTACTTCATAACAAGAAATGAACATTAACAACCACACCAGATGTAAAGTTTTAACTGTGTAAAGATATTCTCAGGAGTAACAGCCACAGTTACTATTTCCTCACCATGCACATAAACACTTTTGTTCATAACTTTAAATCCAACTACTTCCAAGATTATTTAAGCTGATTGCTTCTACTGCTAAAAACTGACAAACATCCCTTAAATCTCATGATCCTCATCTCTCAATTAATTAAAAGCCATATAAATCACATTTCATGCAATATTATAAAAATAACCATAGCTTTACAAACAGTGTGGGTTATATTTCAAGAAAATATAGTAACTGGTGTTAGGTGCTATTTTAAAATGCAAATAAAATTATGAAGCCTTTTTGTTTTCCTTTCTGTTCCATTAGGATGAATTAACACCTGCAGATGGTAAAGAAGAGCAGTTAAAACTGTTCTTAAAATCAGTTTAAGCCGTTGAAGGATAATGTATGGATTCAATAGCTTAGCAATTAAAAAATAATAAGGCCACTAATCAGGAAAATACTTAATAATGCGTTTGCAACACTGACAATGTTCCATTTAAAATACAGATGAACATTTATAATGTGTCATGTTGCTAATAAATACACTCAACTTTAGGACACAGAAAATGAGGTCAGTGGTTATTTCTATGGGACCCAACAATGTTCCAATGGATAATGTTGACACTAGAATGACCACATCTGTACATTCAGGACATTCAACACACATACGATTCCTTCTCTTAAAGGAATCTTGAAAGTACCCTTAAATGTAACAATACAGAAATGTTCAAATAGCTTCTAAATATCAACTAGTGGAACTGAAAATCTTTAGCTATTTAACTTTATATTCTTTAAGTAGCAAACATTAGATATCTGAGAACAGCTCATAAAAAAGAAAAGATTTGCAGCCACACAGGTAATCTTAAAAAGAAAATCTAAGAACTTTAAATATCTAAGCCACACATGAATGTCCCATCTGCCAAGGCTCTTTGTGTGGCTATTTTCAAGTTCTTAATATATATGTGGTAACATTTTACACTATCTAAATCTTCTTTTAAAAGTTCATAACCAAGATTTAAACAAGTTGAGATGGTCCTAACTTCTACACTTTTCTCACATGAGCAGCTGCACGTGTCCCCCTTTTCCCTCTCTACTTGCCTGCTGGGCATTTCTTCACTCCTCATCTTCCTGGTGATGGTTCAGAATAGCCCCCCGCCTTCAAGTCCCCTTTCTCCTTTCTGAAGGTTCAGATTTTGTGAGGAAGGGCAGAGAGACTCTCGTGGGCCCCAGTAGCATCAGGCTCTACACTGGAGTGAGCCCACTCCAGGAACTTGCACCAGTCAAGGCATCCAAGAAGAAAGGTGTGGGACAGGGTGAAGGTAAAGGGTACACCTCTGCCCAGCCCCTAAGGCTCTGCTCTCCTTCACAGCATCTGGGCCTCATCTTTTCCTGTCTCAGGGCCTCACTATTTCCTGGCCAAGCTGCTCCCCCACACCATTAACAATCCCCAATCCCAGGAGTACGAGACTGGGACAAGGGGAGACCCAGTTCCAGGGCTGAACTGGAGAAGGATATATCCCTGATGAACAAAGCTGGAACTGTGGTGTGTAGAACTGCTCCTACAAACAGGATTGCTTTATACGTCCTTGTCTAGCACGGTGTAACAGTTCTGTATTTTGGATGCATTTTAGATTACATAAGCTTTTGTAGGCTGGCTAGGAACCTAAGCACCTAAAATAACAGTGCTTTTGTTTTAAAAAAAAGGATTTCAACACTTAATCTTTAAAAACTTAGAACAGAACTCAACTTGCCTATATTATAGTTCTTATAAAGTCTCAGATAGGTAGAAAAGTAAACAGTCCTTACTTTATCAAAAGTGAAAAGCAAGATACTGCTCCCTCAGGATAGAGAGCAGATAGGTCTTATAAAGCAGCATTACCGATATTGGGGATTTCGTGCCCAGACTCCAGTTCCAACCGAGGCTCCAACAATGACCATTAACTTCCACAGCCATATTGGAGCAAAGACAGCCCAGTAACTCCACTGAATGATGCCATCTAGACGAAGGGCCAGCAGCACAGAGAACAGCAGCAGACAGGCATAGATGAGGAATTTACTAGGAGAAAAGGAAAATGATTAAAGAGGATTCACATTTATAAATATATGATATTAAAATGAAAAGTAGTAACAGCATTATTTTTCAGCACATGAAAACAGTTCTAATTCAACAACCATTCATTGAAAAAATCTATATAGTAGTTCTTAGAGGATAAGAAAAACATAAAGAAGACTAAAATAAGTTCCCTGCTTTCCAGGGCTTCCTGGTAGGAGGGAGTCCACACAGAAACATGTAATTACACTACAGCATGCCATGAGCCATAATGGTTCTATGGGTAGAGTGTGATGGGAGTCCAGGACAGGAAATTTGGATTCTGTCTGGGGTTACTGGGAAGCAGAGAAGTACTGACCCTGGAGCGGGTTCTGGAGGATACATGGAAAGCTGCCAGGCAGGAAAGGCTAGGAGATGAGGAAGTGTTCCAAGCAAAAGGAACTAGCTATACCAAGACATGGAGACTGGAAAAGGCAGACATGTCCAGGATATGGTCAAGTTCTATCACTGACTAATTATTTAATTCTATTTTAAAAAAGGCAGTCATCTGCCATGTTCCCATACAGTAATATTTTAGTACATATGTTATCCTTTTTGTGACTGATTAAATTATAAACACATAAATACATTCTCATATTTCACATAAAAGGGACTTCATGAAGAGGATATTTTTGATATATTAATTAGAAATTACATTGTTGAGGACTTCTACTTCCAGTTTTGATATCATGAGAGGAATGGGGTTTTCCTTTCCACCTTAAACAAGGAAACTAGACAAAATATATGAAACAACAGTTTTCAGACACTGGACAACAGGTAGTGAAGGACTGTGATGGCAGAAAGAAAGAAAATGAGGTAAACTCTATTATTGCTCTATTATTGTCTGGTGGCAATTTCCAGACTGAAGTAAGAAGGCAGTTAAAACCCAATGGTACAGACAATTACATTAAATGTAAGTGGTCTAAATAGCAATTAAAGACAGATTGTCAGATTGCATTTTAAAAAGCAAGACAACTATATGCTACCTATAAGAAACCTACTTTATCTGTCTACAAAGTAACAGACAGATTGAAAGGACAGAAAAGGTTATTCCAGGAAAACACTAACCAAAAGAAAGTCAGAGTGAGTATATTAATATTTGTTTTAGTCTTCTATTGTTGCTATAACAAATTACAACAAATTTAGCAGCTTAAAACAGTAAAAATTTATTATCTCACAGTTGTGTATGTCAGAAGTCCAGACAGGCTTGGTTGGTTTCTCTGCTCAGAGTCTCATAACTGAAATCAAGATGTCAGTTGGCTGGGCTCTTCTCAGGAGACTCTGGGAAGAATCTGCTTCCAAGTTCATTCAGATTGCTGGCAATCTGGTTTCTTGTAGCTGTAGGACTGAGATCTCAGTTTCTTTGCTGGCTGTCAGCTAGGGGCTGCCCTTAGCTTCTAGAGTTCTCTCTCTGATCACTGCACATAGGCCTTTACATCTCAAAGCCAGCAACAGCATACTGAATCTTTCTCATACTTCTGACTTCTCCTTCTGCCACATTGCTTCTGCTTCCAGAGAAAGGTCTATGCTTTTAAGAGCTCATGTGATTTGACTGGGTCCACATGGATAATCCAGGACAATAAACTTCACAACTGTGATAGGCAGAATTCTAAAGATGTTCCCCAAGATTCCTCTCCTCAATTATTCAATCAAACACTAATCTGTACTATCATGAAAGGACTTTGCAGATGGAATTAAGGTTACTAATCAGCTGACCTTAAAATAGGGAGATTATCCTGGATTATCCAGGTGTGTCCAGTGTAATCATATGAAAACAGAAGAGGAAGGCATACAAGCAAGTCAGAGAGATGTGGCAGAAGAGCAGAGATGAGGCAGAAGGGGAAGTCAGAGAGATTCCAAAAGTGAGAAGAACTCAACCTGCCTTTGCTGGCTTTGAAGACAGAGGAAGGGAGTCACAAGCCAAGGAATGCAAGCAGACTCTAGAAGTTGAGAATGACTCCTGGCTGACTGCCAGCATGGAAATGGGGTCATTAGCCCTACAATCACAAGGAACTAAATTCTGACAATAACCCAAATGAGTTTCGAAGAAGGTTGATCTCCAGAGCCTCAAGAAAGGGACACAGTCCTGCCAACACCTTGATTCCAGCCTTGTGAAACTCTAAGCAGAAGATCCAACTGAGCCATGCTGTACCTGTACTTCTGACCCACAGAACTATGAGGTAATAAGTTTGTGTAGTTATAAGACACTAAGTCTGTGGTAATTTGCCATGGAAGCAAAAGAAACTAATATGGTAACCTTAAAAACACCTGCAAAATCCCTATTACCATGTAACATAACATATTTACAGGTTCCAGGGCTTAAGGACCTGGATATCTTTGGAGGAACCATCCTGCCTACTGCAACATAAGACAAGATATGTTTTTGAACAAGGAATATTACCAGGCACAAACAGGGGCATTCATAATGATAAACATGTATTTGTCACAGGAGGATCTGGCAACCATAAATATTTATGTACCTAATAACAAAGCTTCAAAATATGTATAGAAAATATCAATAATTAAAATATTAAGGAGAAATAGAAAAATCCATAATTATTATTGGAAATTAACACTTCTTTCTCAGCAACTGATAGAAAACATAGAAAATTACTAAGGATACACAAGCCCGTAATAACAATATCAACCAACATGACCTAAATGAAATCGATAAAGCATTCCTCATAATACAGCAGAATACAAATTCAAGTGCAAATTCAAGTGCACATGGACCATTCACCAAGACAGAAAATTCTGGGCTATTAAACAAGCCTCAACAAGTGCAAAAGATTTTACTATAAAGTAAAATCTCTACGCATAATGAGGTTAAACTAAAAATCAACAACATAAAGATATTTGGAAAATTATCAAAATACTTGCAAGTTAAACAATACTCTCCTAAATAATCCATAGGTAAAAGAAAAAAAAAACACAAGGAAAAATTTTTTAAAAAATTCTAGACTTAATGCAAGTGAAAACACAAACATACCAAACTATGTGAGCTATAGCTAAAGCAATACATAAGGGGAATTTATACCATCAAATGCTTAGTAGAAAAGATCTCAAGTCAATGACCTGTGATTCACTTTAAGACACTAGGAAGAGAAGGAACTTTTAAAAAAACAAATGGAAGGAAATAATAGATATACACACAAAAATCAATGAAAAGTAGTAGAAATATATTAGAGAAAAATCAATGAAGTGAAAAGCTGGTTCTTTGAAAAGATCAAGAAAACTGGTAAACCTATAGCTAGCGTGCTCAGGGAAAAAACCAGTAGACATAAATTATCAATATCAGGAATTAAAGCAGGGACATCACTACAAGTCCTAGAAACATCACAGGGATTAGAAGGGGATATTACGAACAACTTTATACAAGGAAATTTCTTGAAATAAAGACATTTATCAAAGTTCACATGAGAAGAAATACTTTCATATACCTTTATTTATTAAACAAACTGAAACTATAGTTGGAATCCGTCTTAGAAAGAAAGTGTCAGGCCCAGACAAAACCTACCAAACACATAAGGAAGAAATAGCACCAATTTTTCACAAACTCTTGGAGAAAATATGAGAGAGGAACATTTTCCAATTTATTTTGTGAAGCCAGCATTACCCTAATACCCAAACCTGACCAAGAAAGAAAACTACAAACCAATATCCTTCATGAAGACAGATATAAAGCCCCTAAAAATAGCAAATCAATTCCAGCAACATATAAAAAGGATATCACATTATGACTAAGTGTGGTTTAGCCAGGATTGCACGTTTGGCTTTACATTTGAAATCAATTAATGTAATTCACTGTTTAACAGAATGAAAAAGAGAAGCCACATGATTATCTCAACAGATCCAGAAAAAAAATCTGACATAATTCACTAATCATTCAAGATAAAAGCTCTAAACAAATTAGGAATAGAAGGGTATCTATATAAAAAACCTCATTAAAAATGCTTAACGGTGAAATACTAAATATTTTCCCCCTAAGATTTGAAACAAGGCAACTATGCCCACTTCAATACATCTATCCAACATTGTATGGAGGTCCTAGCCACAAAATAACACAAGAAAAAGAAAGAAAATGGATCAAGATTTGAAAGGAAGAAGTAAATCTGATGTCTGCAGGCAAAATGACTGTCTATGTAGAAAATCCTAAGTATTCCACCAAAAAAGCTACTAAATCTAAAAAGTGAATTTAGCAAAGTTGCAGGATACAAGATAAATATATCAAAAAATTACTACATTTCTATATGCTAACGATGAGAAAATGGACACTGAATTTAAAAAAAACTATCATTTACTGCAACTTACCTAGATATCTAATAATATTTAAAATTAAAAGTTTATGGAAAAAATTACCATTTACAACAGTATCAAAATATGAAATACTTCAAGATAAATTTAATAAAATATGTGCAAGACTTATACTCTGAAACCTAACAAACACTACCAAAAAAAAGAGAGATCTAAATAAGTGGAGAGATACCATTTTTATAGATTAGAAAATTCAATGTTGTTAAACTTTACATTCTCTATTAGTTTCCTATGGTTGCTATAACAAATTACCACAAATTTGGTGGTTTAAAACATACACATTTATTCTCTTATGGTTCTGGAGGCCAGAGGTCCAAAATGGGGTTCAGTAGGTAACTAAGGTGTCAGCAGGGCCCTGCTCCCTCTGGAGACTAGGGAAGAATCCATTGCTTGCCGTTCTCAGTTTCTAGAGCTACACTACTTGCACTCCTTGGGCCCCTTTCTCCATCACCAAAATAAGAAGTACAGCATCTTCAAATATCTTTGTCTGCTTCAATCACACTGCCTTCTCCTCTTAAAAATATCTCCTTCCCTCTCATATGCAAACCCATAAATGCATTTAGGGCCCAGTTGGATAATCCAGGATAGTCTTCCCATCTGAAGATCTTTAAATTAATCACATCTTTTGCTATACAAGGTAATATTCACCTTTTTTGCCATAGAAGGTAACAGTCACAGGAAGTAGGTATCTTTGAGGAACATTACTTAGCCTACACTCATCAAATTATTCTAAAGATTCAATGCATGTAGTCCCTTCCATTTGTTTATTTTTGCTTGTTTCTCCTACTTGAAGGGGACATATCCAAAAAAATATTGCTAAGACTGATGTCAGGGTGCATATCACCTATGTTTTCTTCTAGGAGTTTTATGGTTTCAGGTCTTACATTTAAGTCTTTAATCCACAGTGAGTTCATTTGTGTATATGGTATGAGAAAGTAGTCCAGTTTGGTATCAGCTCACACGTGTCAGAGTGGCTACCATCAAAAAGACAAGAAATAACAAGTGTTGGTGAGGATGTGGAGAAAAGAGAACCCTCACGCACTGTTGGCAGAAACATAAATTGGTGCAGCGACTATGGAAAACAGTATGAAGGTTCCTCAAAAAATTAAAAATAGAACTAACATATGATTCAGCAATTCCACTCCTGGGGATTTATCCAAATAAAATGAAAACACTAATTTGAAAAGATATATGCATACCACCTGACAGGGCCTGCCAGCCATATCTGGGCTACAATGTTGGCATTATTTGAGGTGGCAGGCAGGACGCCTACCTTCTGTTGTGTTTGGGTGCGTGTCTGAGCCAGCCAAGGAGAGGTTGGATGACTGAGAAACAAGAGATTCTTTTGGTTAAACTGAAAACTTCATTTGGGAACCAAAAATCTTAAATAATCTTTTGGACTTTGAGCCACATATTTCCCCTGAAGAGTAATGTGTTTTTTTCCAGAAAAATTTTGTTGACGGTTATGTTATTAAGGAATGAACTGAGATGAATATGTGGAAATGTTATTTAATGGCATATTGTCCTAAAAATCTGAAGACCTGCAGGAGATTTAAAAATCCCAACCCTTATTATAACTTTTTAAAAGATTGTGAAATTATCAAAATGCACATGAATCAAGTTTTAATATACTGTATGATGAGTGGGTGAGGCTGTCCATTGTACCATTTCTTTCTTTGAATTCTCAGGCATGGTTTGGCAGTGCAAGAACTCTGTAACATTAACAAATTCAATAAAGTAAATATACAGAAAAAAAAAGAAAAGATATATGCACCTCTATGTTCACTGCAGCCTTATTTACAATAGCCAAGGTATGCAAACAACCTAAGTGTCCAATAGATGACTGTTTAGACGATATGTGTGTGTGTGTGTGTGTGTGTGTGTGTGTGTGTGTGTGTGTGTGTGTGTGTGTGTGTGTGTGTGTGATGGAGTATTACTCAGCCATAAAAAAGAATTAAATCTTGCCATTTGTGACAATATGGATGAACCTAGAGGGTATTATGCTAAGTGAAATAAGTATGACAAAGAAAGCCAAATACTACATAATTTCACTTATATGTGGACTCTGAAAAACAAAACAAATGAACAAACATGACAAAACAGAAATAGTCATAGATACAGAGAACAACAGGTGGTTGCCAGAGGGGAGGCAGAGAGAGGAGAGAAATAGGTGAGGGAGATTAAAAAGTATAACTTCCAGCTACAAAATGAGTCATGGGTATGAAATGTACAGTGTGGGGATATAATAAAAAATAATGTAATATTTTTGTATGGTGACAGATGGTAACCAGGCTTATTGTGGTGATCATTTAAAAATGTATAGAAATATTGAATCACTATGTTGTGCACCAGGAACATAGTGTTGTAGGTCAATTACACCTCAGAAACAAACTGATAGAAAAGATCAGATCTATGGTTACCAGAGGGGGAGATTGGAGGGGGAATTGGATGAAGGTAGGCAAAAGACAGAAACATCCTGTTATAATTACTAGAGATGTATTGTACAACACGATAAATATAACTAACACTGTCGTATGTTATATATGAAAGTTGTTAAGAGAATAAATTTTAAGAGCTCTCATCAAAAGGAAAAATATATTTTTTCTTTTTCTTTTATTTTGTATTTCTATAAGATGATGAATGTTCATTAAACTTACTGTGGTAATTATTTCATGATGTAGGTAAGTCAAATCATTATGCTATATACCCCAAATTTATACAGTGATGTCAACTATATCTCAATAAAACTGGAAGAAAAAAAACCCCTTGCAATACCTGAAAAGCGCAATCAAGCAAAATGCAATAAAACAAGGTATGCCTATATGCATTTAAGGTTTCATCATGTGTTTTCATGGCTCAACAGTTCATTTCCTTTTAGTGCGAAAAAATATTCCATTGAATGTACCGCAGTTCATTTATCTATTCACCCACTGAGGGACATCTTGGTTGCTTCCAAGTTTTGGCAATTATGAATAAGCTGCTATAAATATATAGAGAAAAAAAAGATTCAATGCAATCTCGATGAAAATCTAAGCAGTCTCTTCCAGAGAAACTTCCAGACATACTGATTCTAAAAATTATATATGAAAATGCAAAGGACCTAGAATGGGCCTAGCAATTGTGAGAAAGAACAAAGTTGGAGAACCTACACGACATGCTTATACTACAGGATTTCATGGCTTACTGTAAGAGCTACAGTAACGAAGACAATGTAGTATTAGCATCAGGAGAGACACAGACAACAGAACAGAGTCCAAAACCATACCCATACACACGTGGTCAGTTAATTTTTAACAAAGGTGGCAAGGCAATTCAACAGAGAAAGAACTGTCACTTAAGCCTCACAGCAACTCTCTGAAAGAGGTACTTTCACTATTCCCATTTTACAGATGACAAATGAAGCTTAGATGTTAAAAAACTTGTCCAAGCAGCTAGCAGCAGCTCAGAGAGCTGGGATTCAAACTAAGACCTATTTGACTCCGAAGTCCTTTTAATTGAGTACTATATAATACTGACTTTATACTAATAATTCAACATTCTTGGAAAAGCATCTGGATAGACACTGAGGATTAACAGAGAGCTCCAGCAGGGAGGATTAAGGACAGTCTTTATACTCTTGCTTATGATTGCTGATTTTTCTGCAAGGTACAAGTACTACTTCTGTATTATGAAAAACAAGAAATTTCAACTGGAAAAAAAGGAGGAGTTTAAGGAGATGAGACCCACAAAATCCAACTCAGAGGCAAACCTCCAAGAGTATAAACTATAGTGGGAGGACCATCAGATCTGGAGACGTTGCTAATTAGAGTATCTAGATAGCCTTTTTGTGTCGTAGTATTCTCCCCTATAAAATCAGGGTAATATGTACCCCATAAGGTGGTTGTGAATATAAGATAATGAATATGAAAAGTGCTTTGTGTAAAGCAGTAAATAAGTGGTTCCCAAAATTTTTTGTATCAGGACTCCTTTATACTCTTAAAAATGATTGAGGACTCCAAAGAGCTTTGTTTACATGGGTTATACCTATTGCTATTTACTGTATCAGATTTTACAAATGTTATTTAAAAATATCTATTACTTCATTAAAAAAACAATAAACACACTACATATTAACTTTAATGGAAAAAAACCTATTTTCCATAATTGTCTTTAGAGTGTTGCAATTTTTTTTCAATGTCTGGCTTTGTAGCAGACACCTAGATTATAATATCTACATCTGCATTCATTCTGTGCCAATAAGTTGCCTGGGTTCAAACATACGAAGAAAATCTGGCATCACAGAGATACGTATTCAGGAAAGAACTGAGTATTTTAGTTGCTCTCTCAGATAACGCTGGATATTTTTCTTCGATAGGACACCAAAACTCAACACGTGGTAGTTCCTTGAAGGTTAACTATGATGTGGAATTTGAAACCCTATCAATGAACTTTTTGTAGTTGGCTACATTAAAATCCACTGGTCTCTCTTGCACTTTGAATGACTCTATTCCTGCATGATTATAATGCCATGTAAGTCGACCACAAAATATTTGTTCCCTGAGTAATGAAGTTCTTTCAAATGCTAACACATTTCACTATACAATAGCAACAAAAAATCATGTTAGTTATTATCATAACTCACTTCATCAGAAATATTTTAAGCTTTCGGAGGCTGTCAAGCTCATGGTGGTGAATACGACTTTACAAAAATTCTGATTTTCCCTTGAGTGCACACATTTTACCATTTGCAAAAAACACCATCAGCTGTTTTCCTTGAAGTGACAGGTTCACTTGCATTTTTGAGCAAATGTCTGCCAAATACCCTACTACGATTAGCCACAGTCTTGTCTGTTAGTTGTCCTTCCAGGTAAAAATGGTGTTCCATGGAAAAAGCAGCTTGCAACTCAGGCACACAAGTGTTTTCCCTTGAGTTAACCACCGTACTTCAGTATACAACAGTATACAGCAGACAGCCTGTATTCATTCTTCCTAAATCGTCACACAGAATATTAAAATAGCTGTGTACTTAAGGGTCAAGATTTAATGAGACTGGTATTTTTTTTCCGCTTTGTTAAGGACACTCTTAAATGAAGCTGACTTTTTTTTTAACTGCAGGTATATTGTGTGTGAAGCAGCCAATGACTACCAGATCTGTACTATGGGGCCAGGAGCTCACCCACCACTCCTGTGCACCATCAGTGCCAATACCAACCCAGAGAAAGAGGCAAAGAACGTCTCAGCATTATTATGAAAATAGTTCTGACCTCGCAGACCCCTGGAAAGGTTCTTAAGGCCCCAAGGGGGTCTGTGAAAAGAGGTTTCATAACTGCTGCACTACATACATGTTAGTTATGATTATTCACGCTCAAAAACAGGGGGAGACTTTTACAAGCTGCTACAAAGAAAAAGAGAGCTACCACTGAAATATGCCAAGAGAAGAATGACTTTATTCCTAGACTTTGGAGAAGAAAAGGGATTGAGGGGGATTCACAAACTAATAGTAATGGAGTGATCACCACAGACAGAGAAAGTAACCACTTGAGAGGGGCATATCACAAAATGGAGGAAATCACAACCAATCTGTCAACCAAAGCCCAGGCAACACGTATCAATGGGCTAGAAAACAGAAAGAATATTTAAAACAAGTAAGTGGATTGGAACATTAACAAATGCAAGGACAATGATAAAAATAGGTTTCACAGGTAAATTAGATGTGTCAAGGCAAAATTTTTCTAAAGGAGGTTCAGACCATAAACAAAAAACATGAGGTGGGGGGACAGTAAGCCCCATAAGCTAAATTCATTATCTTCCCTAAAAGAGTTCTCTTATTTAACAGAAGAAAAGAGTAGTAGAAATAATGAAAATTAAAATGTTGGAAAAGTGAGTATTTTATAAGTTTTGACATAATTTAAAGGGAAATTGAGTTCTGGGTCTATTACATAAAAAATGAAAAACAGAAAGGAAACAAGATGAACTTACAAAAAGGACAAATAATAGTACAAAGTACAACTCCTTCAAACACTGGTGTTGGAAAAACGTAAATAGGATGAAGTGCTCTGGTATTAGTATTCTATCACTGTCATACAAAATTATCATCAACTTACTGGCTTAAAAAGCACAAACATTATCTTTACAGTTCTGAATGTCAAAAGTCATTCAGGGACCCATTTCAGGGTCTCACTGGGCTAAAATCAAGTTGTCATCAGGGCTGTGATCCTTCTGGAGGCTCTAGGAGAGGTTTCCCTGTCTTACCTGCTTCTAAAGGCTGCCTCGTAGCCTTTGGTTCAAAACCCCTTGCTCTAGTTTCAAAGCTCCTCACACTCACTCTGACCTCCACTTCTGCCTCCCTCTTCCCTATGTAAACCCAGCCAAAGAATCCAGAATCCTCCCTATTTTCAGGTCAGCTGATTAGCAACCTTAATTCCAGCTGCTAGCTTAATTTCCTTTTACCACATAATGGAACACATTCCCAGGTTCAAAGGATTAGGGTTTCAGCATGGGGCGGGGTTGGGGGAGGTTATTATTCTGCCCACCACAGGCCTAAAATAAGAAAGATTACTTACTGGATGAAAACATAAAACCTAAATCTGTTGTAATTAAGAGTCACACTTGTAACCAATGTCAAAATTCAAAGCAACTACAAGAAAGGAAATAGCCCAGGTTTATCATGACTGAGTAAGGACAAGAGAAGCAGTTTACTAGTACAGTAATTTGATAATTAGATGTCAAAGCAAAAAGTATTAAAATGACTAATAAAGAAAATCTAAATAATGAAAACCTAACAACATAGCCACAGAATATGGAAGTAATCTGACAATTTTTCTTTTAAAAATATACAGAGATATTTTCACTGTGGGCTTCTAAATGCTACTATTAAATCATAACAGATAAAGTAGACAAAGTTCCTAAGGAAATGAACAGTAGAGTAGATAAAAATAGCAGGGTTCTATCGAGAGAATTAAGTAGCAGAACAAAAAAAAAATGCTTTCTTTACATGCATTCAGATTTTTCAAGAGGGAAAAAAGGATTATGGGGTACCAATATACAATACATACAAATCTAACTTAAAATTTTAAAAGCTGAGTGCCTGCAATGTGTGGGATATATAAACAGTCTCTGCCCTGGAAATGCTCAAAGACTAACAGGAGCAAAGGGGAACTGTCCATAAAAAAGTAACTATATATCACAGTAAACTGGGACATGGAAGATTCATTCCCTGGGAGGGCTGGGAAGGGAGGTGGGGTTTTCGGAATAGGGAATTCCAGATAAAGGAGATAAGATTTTTTAAAGCATGAGACAGGAGACTGGAACACAGGAAGCACATTCTCTAAGTCTTGTGGGGTGGAATGCTGGGGAGACAGGAAAAAAGGCACCAGAGGAAATAAGGAAAAGCTAGAATGAGGTAAGAAGGTAGGGGGATTTGAATGTCAAAGTAAAGTCCTTGGAATTTATTAATAGGCAATAGAGATTTTCACCAAAGACTTTCTGAGCAAAAGAGTGAGAGAAGGTATAGAAGTCTGTGTAAGGTAGACTGTAATTGGTAGAGACTGGAGGCAGAAATTCTATACAAGTCGTAATAAACTGACAAAAATCAAATGAAACGTGCCTAACCATATGGAGCTTTTTCAATAGTCACTGGTTAAACAGTGTAGTAGAGTTGAAGAGAGTATTTGTGCAACTTTATTTGAACCTCAGGTTCCTCATGAGCAAAATGCAGATAATACTACCTCTACCAGGCAATGCTAAGGTAAGGATTAAATAACTTATCAGGAAGCACTCACTGCAGGGCTTGGGGCCAAGCAGGTAATATTCAATAAACGTTAGTTTCCTTCCTTAGATAATGACTAAATCAAAGATGAAACAGAACACTATTACAGAATATTTAAAATACTACTAAAACACAACTGAAACATCAAAACACCTGGGCTGCTGCCAAAGCAAAGCTCAGAGAAAATGTATCCACTCCAAAACAGTAAATAAAAGCAAAAAAGAAAAGAAATAAAGAGACAAAAGGAAAACCAGTGAACTGAGTTTCTATCTGAGAAATTTAGGGGGAAAAAAAAAACCAAAGGAGTCAAAATATGGAAACAATAAAAGTAAAAGTAGAAATATAGACACAAAAATGAAATCAACAAGTAACATGAACAGCTGGCTCTTTGAAAAAAAATGAACCCTAGAGTCAATCAAATAAAACAAACTAATACAATCAGAAATTGTAAAAGGTGTAATTTATACACATTTTTAATTGAGGGAAGAATAGTCTCTCAACTATACCAATACATTTTAAAGCCAAGTGAAAAAGATGACTACATATAAAATAGGAAATTCCAAACCTGACTGGCAAGAAGAGAGTATGATGCAGCAGCAACAATGATAAGAACATTTTTAAAAAATCACAGTCAAACCTTAAACTACTTTCAGTTACTTTTCAAGAAACATTCCAACCAGAGTCCAAGTATAAAAATAGACTTTGCTTAATTCTCCACAAACCAGCAAATGCAGGTTTCAATGAATATTCTGGCAACAAACCACTACTTGCTAAATTTCACTTTTCCAATCATATCTTTAAAATGGATTTACCCACCCTCATTTGAATCTGTAATGCCAGTACAAGGTCACTAAGTAGTGTCACATGGGTCAAACTACAAAGCTAGTGTTCTCTCTGGAATGTACCTGGAGCTTTCTGCTTGAGGCTCAAATTCCCTCTCTCCACTTTGGGGGGAAATTGATCTAGGGATGGAGGGAATAACCTAGTAAAGAGATGACACTGTGAGTGTAAAAGTTCCAGTATCTTGTTTTCTACAAGTCAAAAGAATGCAACTGGACTCTTTTTAGACCCAGTGAAGGCTGCTGGTTTTAACTGGAGCAGGCACACATGCACACACACATGCTCTGGGTGACACATCCCTGTGAGTGGCTCTCTGTCTACAACTTCCGAGAATGGCTTCAATTGACAAACTGCTAACTGACACTCTCCTAACCATTTAAAGGAACTGCACCTCTTATACTAAGCAGAACCTTATTGACAAAATTTAAAGTCATTTAGTGGCAATTTTAACTGGTTTTATTAAGATAAAATATGTTTAACAGCATCTAATCAGTAAATATAAGAAAGCACAAAGGCCAAATAAAAACAAAGCACTGTCAAGGAGGACCAAAAAGACCCGAGGCCGGTGGGGACTGTGTATCAGCTGTGTGGTTGTGGGTGGGTCACTTTCTCCTTAAGCCTGTCTCCACACTGGACCATACATCAGTTCATTAAGATAAGGGGATATGAAAGCCCTGTGTAAATTACGGTGTAAATGATCAATTTTACCTATTTTAGTTGCTACCAGTATTATAAACAAGCTGTAACAATCTCACTTAGCAATCATTTTTCTCACTATGAGGGCACAGCTGACAAAGTACGAGTCATCGGTTATAAAGAGCCTATCTCCAGGGTTCAGTTCAAGGCTTTCCTCTTAAATTCTAGTCTCCTCGCACAGGCACAGCCTATAATCAGGCAAGGCAGTTAGAAACCCCAAGCTCAATACTGGGAAGCTTAACTCCCAGAGTCCTAAGAACCTATCTAAAACTCCTCCAATCTGCTCTCTCTCCCCTACAACATAGAGTTTCTAATGGTTCATGTGTATCTGTCCTCAACATCCACTCATTCAGCACATTTATTAAACACTTCACTATTCTGGCCTTTGCAGAACTCACAGCAAAGAAAAATACGTGTGTAATTATCACGTAATGAGAATACCTTTTTGAAACCAGAAATTATGAATTCAAATGAGACTTGTCTCCTTTAAACAGTCCTCCTGGGAGGCAATGCACTAATTCCACTTCACTGCTCAAACCATCTTTGAAGCTTTCCTCCTGGAGTTGCCTTGAGAGCCTGCAGCCTGTTCTTTTGAATATCCTCAGTGGTGCCAAATCTTCACTGAGAGTGGATTTTTGGAAACGGCCAAAAGCCAGCTGGAGCCAAGTTTAGTGAATAGGATGTGTGATCAAACTAGGTGGCACTATTTTGGTTCAAAAATGATATATGATTATAAAGCAATGAGACAGATTTTCTTATATGATTGGCTTCAAAGGAAATTTCAGGTGAGTAACAAGGAATATGAGCAATGGAATAGGTATATATATTTATCTTCTCCTAAGTAACTGCTTTGAAACATAATACCCATTTGGATGTGTAGGCTTAGATACAAGGTGTGCTTTGTTTAACTGCAACTCATAAATAAAAGACTCCCTAGTATACTGGACCTACTGTGTCATGGGGAGGGGGGGTCACTAAATCAGAGAGGGGGCATGGCAGACGGGAACGAGCACAGGCTTCAGAAGGAGATGGACTTGCCTTAGAGTACTGACTTGGACCTCCACCGCCTGTGTGACTTTGGGGAAGTCACAAGCTAAGACTCTGTAAAACAAGGCCGATGAACTCACAGGGTTGCGGCCAAGATTCAAGATAATAGATACAAAGCACCAACACTGCGCCTGGTATGTGCTGGGTGCCCGTAAGTCACAGCTGTTATTAATAATAACCTCAGTGTAATCAAGAGGTTTCTCTTACTATAGGTAGTTTGAGATGGCAGAACAACAGAGAAATGGACATTTGGGTGGTGAACAGTTCACTAACAGTACCACATACACTCACTACTGATGGATCTGGCGCCTGCTTTTTTTTAAAAAAAAAAACAGTAATGTGGAAATAATATTTGCAGTAATTGTCAACACTGCATGTAGCATTTGTAAGTCACGTGACAAGCGTGGCCTGCAGCGAGCGCTCCTACCACACTGCCCTTTCACCACTGTCTAACACACCAGGCTCTCCCATGACCCCGTGCCTCTGCATACTCTGGCCCTCCCAAGACGCCTTTCCTGCCCTCTGGTCTGATAAGTCTACAATTATATCCTTTAAAATCAAGCTGCGCAACCTCCCTGTCTGCGCGAGACAGAATCAGTGGCTCTGCCCCTTGTTCTCCCACAGAATTTGGTACCTGTCTCTGAAATGCCTCATCCTGTGCTGAATTCTAATTTGTTTCCATTTCTGCTTCTTCTGCTGGCCGTAAGCATGGAGAGGGATCATACCCCATTTACTCTCAGACTTAGAGCACCCAGCACCTCTCTTGGCACACAGTGGGGAGCAGGGAGATGTCTGGTGAATGAATGCTTTAAATATACTTTCCAAACAACTGTTAAAGGCCCGATAGCTGCCTTTTGTTAACAATTACCAGCAATCATATTCATTTTCCTTAACTTCAAGAAAGAGACAAGATAACTTACACAGATTCCAGAAAGGCATTGGAATTTACAGCATATAGAAGTTTCTAAAAGCGACTGACCTCGGTCCTCCATGCCCACATGACAGAGCAGTGTTCCTCAGCCTCTGTCCCAGTCCAGGACATCCACAGTATGTACCACACTCTGTCAGGAGCTCAGTGTGGCCGACTCAGAAGTCCTAGCAGAGTTCTCACAGCCTTACAGCCTTCGAGCACTGCCTGGCTACCAAGGCTGAAGGCCTTCTCTGAGCCGGCAACTCCACAAGGTAGCAGAAAACCCCAAGGCTCCGTGGTGGGGGCAGGGTGCTGGCTTAGGGCCACCTATTCCCAGATCCCTACCTCCCAGGAACACCGTGGAATCAGTCTGTCAATTCTGTATACTTCTGACAGCTTGCCTATTCAATATATAGGGCTCCCCAACTGTTAGAAAGCCTTGGACATTCGGGGAAGGATTTGGTGGGTCCAGTGTGTCTGTTTCAGCAACCCTTAACCTATGTAATTAAAAAGAAGTTCATGATCACCCAGTTCTGTGCCAGATGGAAACAGGCCAAGGGTCAGCTGGCAGTCCAGGGCATCTGAGTGTTAACACTTGTGAATCATTCTATCGCTGCAGTTTTCCAGAGCCTTGGCAATACTGTGGCAGATACAGACTCACCAAGATCAAAAGGTTGGAAAGGAGATCTGGAGCCATGGCTCATGCCTTAGGAGCCACCAAACCATGACAGTGACTATCCCTGTGACATACCTAATCTGCAAAATAAAGGCAGCCACGTTCTGCCTTAGCGTCATGGTGTTTCTCATCTCTCCAAGATGACGGCTGCATTCTGAAGGAGGGAAGAGGGCAAGAGGAAAGACAACCAGGCTGCAGAGCACCAGGAAAGCAGTGACTGAAAGAAGCAGCTCTAGATTTCTCTTATAAGCTCCAGAGAGCCATTCATTCATTTATTCATTCCACAAATATTTTTTGAGCCAGGCACTATTAGTTCAGGAATGCAGGACACCATAATGAACAGAGTCATGGCCCTGCCCCTATGGAGCTTGTAGTTTAGTAGGGGAGACAGGCATTAATCACACAAGCACACAGACAAATATACGGGTACACATGAGTGTATGAGGGAGGAGGAGTAAGGCATACTACACAGAATGTACAAACAGGGATCAGTGGACCCAGTCGGGGAAGTCAGAAAAGCTTCGCTCAGCAAGTAACAAGTGAGCTGCGATCTCAAGGAGAAACAGGAGTTAACTAGGTGAGGAGGGAAATATTCCTGGCAAAGAGAACAATATGTGCCAAGGTGCTGGGGTCAGAGGGGGGTGTTGAACTGGCTCTGGATTCGAGGCAGGGAGCAAGGCAGCAGCACCAAGGTTTGAGGCCCTGGCGCAAGGTGTCCTCCAGTCTATATCCCTCTGTTTGCTCCCTAGCTGTCTGGAAGGTTCTCCCCAGCACTGAACGAGACTAAAGAATAAAGAACAATGTCAAAAACTAGGTGTGCCCACCAGACGTGACACCCCAGCAGCTAAAAACTCGACCCTTCCGGTATTAGCTGGCCACTGTCTTAGCAGTCACCACCGTCAGGTAACCCTGCCCACTCCCACTGACTCACACTGCATCAGGAAAATGGCATCCTAGAAAACATGTTTAAACTTTTCAGAGAGATGTGCATTTCAATCCCAATCGAATTAATGTGGTGATAAATATGTCGATGTTTACTATAAACCTGTTTCAATACCTAATATCTAATTGTAATTTTCATGTACAAATTTTTTCTGGGGGGGAAGCTACAGGAAAAAATGGTTAAGGGTGTTATCTGTGCAGCACTATTTTGCTTTGGCAGCGCTGTTAGCCAGTTTGATCACTCCAGGCAGTTCTTTGTGGCTTCGAAATTATCTGTCACCTTGCAAAAGAGTCCTGGGATTTTCTATTTGTAAATCAATCATTAATTTGCTTTGCAAACAATCATTAATTTGCCCTCCCTATCCTGCTGAGAGATTATACTCATTCTACAGATAAAGCAGACAGATAAGTGAGTGGCCCAAGGACACAAAATAATTCAGCTTTTACTTATCTTTCTTATCTCCATCATCAAACAGTGGAGATACACAAGGCCCATCCAACTCCAGCAACAACCCTGCTACCCTGAAGCCCAATACTAACCCCTAGGAGCAGCAGAGGAAGGGCTACAGTTAGTCCTCCGTTAACCTGCTCTCCACCAGCTCCTCTATGCAGAGTGCCTTCGAGGCCAACAATAATGACTGCACTGTGATTGGGACACTGGCACTCCACACTAGAATGTGAATTCGGCAGTGCTCAAAGAGGAATAAGAGCACCCAGGAAGTCACAGTGGCTCGCAGCCTAAAGTGTCACTGTCCCTAAGGAGACTGCACCCTCCAAACACACACACACACACACACACACACACACGCATTCTCCCTCTTCAGACTTTCATCCCCCACAAGCAGCCCAAACAGCTGGTCTCCACGGGGCCCCCACAGTACAATACTGCACGTTGCTGTAAGTCATCTATTTACCTGCCCTCTGTACCCAGACCCTGGGACCTCCCAGCATCTGAAGCACCCAGCATGGGACCTAGCACAGAAAGGGTTACTGAGTGCATGGCTTCCAGCAGCAAATAAGGGAGAGAGGCACCCCCTTCACAGAGCAGTGGACTTAAGAGATCAGCTAGGCCAACTCCTTATTTTTCAGATGAGCAGAGAATCACCCAGTTACATATGGCCTGGTCTCCGATCTAGGTCTTTTGGCTCAGTTTAGTCCCATCAACATTTTCTGAGTGCCTATTTTGTGTCAGACACAGTGGGAGCTGCTGGGAATAAAGATGTGAGCAGGAGTGGGTCTCTGCTCTAGGGAGCTCGCAGCCTGGGGGAGAGAACAGTTACAGAACACTTGGACAAGTGCAAGGACAGACGCTTGATTCCTTAGCCAGCGTTCCTTCCACCCTGTCCACCGGATAGTCCCCATCTGGGAAAGAGGACAGCAATATTTGACTTCCTGCAAGGAAACTCAGAGTTAAGACTGAGGAGAAAACGCGTACGGAAAATTGTCAGGTTCACCCCCAAAAGGCGTTATGTAAGGTACTGCCATACCCTGACACCGACTCCAAGGATTCAACAATGTTTCAGATGCCAGTTCGACAAAAAAGCAAACAAGTGAGGGATGGGCAGACGTCCAAGGAAAACCTCAAGGGCTGAGAGGAACTGGAGGAAACAGCTGGGGCAGGGATAGGGGTGTCGGGTCAAGTGAACCGGCCCTGGCAGGGGGAACGGAGGTAGGCAGCAGCGGGGTGCCAGAAGATGGGACGGAGAGAGGGAAGTTGGGACAGCGACGAGGGAGGGCAAGCGGAGGGGCACGGGGGCCCGCGGGGCGGGGGGCTGCGGCCCGGAGGTTCTCGATGGCCCGGCGGGCCGGGGACTCCAGGCAGCGGGCGCGGGAAGGGGAAGCGGGCCGGCACCGAGGTCGATCGCTTTCCCGGAGAGCCGCTGGCACCCGCGGGGAGGCTCGGGCGGGCGCCCGGGGCCGCGGCCGACCCAGCCGCCCGCTGCAGCATCGCGCCCGCCGCGCCTCCCCAGAGCCGGGCCGGCCGCGCCTCACCTCGGGTTGAAGTCCTGGAAGAGGCCCCTCAGGTTCATGGCGGAGAACTTCACCGCCGCGTCCTCCTCCGCCCCCGCCCCCCGCGCCGCGCAGCCTGCGCGTTACAGCGGGTTCATGGTGCCAGCGCGAGCCGCGTCCCCGCCGCCGCCGCCGCCGCCCCGAGAAACCTGAGCCGCGCCTCCCGCCCCTCCTTCCGGGCTTCCGTACGGCCGCCGCGCATGCGCCCCGAACCCCGCCCAGCCCCTAGAAGGGCCGCGGGCGGCGCGCGACGCCACCTTCCTGGCTCCCGGCGCCCGGAAGCCCCAGCGCTCGGCCTCGCGCCAGGCGGACGAGACGGTGGGGGCGGCGGAGGCCGGAGGGGCCGGGGAGCCGGGGGAGGGCTCGGAGAGCCGAGCGGCGACGCCGACGCGGTGCAGGCCCTCGTGGAGGGAGCGCGCCGCCCGGGAGGCTCGCGGGGAGGTCTTCGCGGACACCTGTCACCTTGGCCCGCGCTGCCAAGAGGTTTCTGGAGGTTTCCTCCAGCGAGAACTGAGCCTTGGGAGGGGTAGTGGCCACGGGTGACACGTTGCGTTTTGGCGATGTCCGAGGCTTCACCTGTCAAATCTGTCAGTGACTCCAGAGTCTGTGTCTCAACTTCCCTTCCAAGGCCCAGGCCAGCGCGTGGAAACAGGCTTGCCGTTCCAAACTCAGGTTACCCTGCACCAAAGTCATCTGCCCTCCCTACCGCCTTCCCCTGGGGTGCCTTTCTCCGTGGTCAGCAGATCTATTTACGAGCGGGGAGGTGGGGATGCCCAAACTAGAAACCTGGAAGTCATCTTCTCTTTGCTAACCTACTTCAGACTCCGTGGCTCCTGCCTAGACTTTGTGGTCACCTGGCCCAGCTCTTCCTACACTATAAGCCATTCAGTTTATAACTGCCAGGTTCATCTTCCTTGGGCAAGGCAACGTCTTTGAGCCTCATTATTTTCTCCAGTGCAAAATGGAGCTGATAAAACCTACTTCCTAAATTTGTAGAGAAGAGTCAGTGAGATAGCATGCATCACACGCTGCCTGGTATGCATTCGGTGCTCCAAGAATGCTGCTGCTATCTGGTGCTGCTTCAGCTGCCTACCTCTTCAAGGAGTCTCTTTACTTTTGGAATTAGAGAGCAGGTCTAGCTCACAGCAGGTGACCTCATCTGCCTTCTTCATTTCCGGCTGATAGAAGAGTTTTCCATGAGCACAGCAATACCTTAAACATTAGTCTAGTGTCATTATGGATAATAGTTGTACTTTGTTACAATAGCAGAGTTTCACAAATGGCAGTTTTATACAGGTTAGCCCTAGGGGCAGCTTGAGAAGATCACAATTATGGTAGTCATACTTTGCCATGATGTATCACCTTTCTTCTGAGAACTGGAAAACATTTCACAAGTGGTAATCAGGCTTCACAAACCCACTGGGGAGTGGGTATTATTACATGAGCTGATTTCAAGGATGAGTAACGTGAATCAAGTTTGTTAGCTGCTGGAGCACCAGAACTTGGTCCCAGAGTTTTGGTCTAGCTCCCTGCCCATCCTCCAAGTGGAGTCCAGTGTCTACCCCAGAGGAGGTTCCAAACAAACATTTAAATACAGAAGAGAAAGCTGAGGCACAGAGAAGCTTGTAAAATGTGCCCAGCTACTAAGGATGTAGGAGCAAAGATGCAACTTGGGGTCCCGCTGATCCTGCAGCCCACATTCTGCAAGAGAAAGAGGTACTTGCCAGTGGCCAGATTGGCTAGCAACACCTTAATTACCCACTGGCAGCCTCACCCCAAATAGGCTTTAAGAGTGAGATTGTTTGTCAGTTAAGACACTTGAGTAAGAGGCACTGTTGCCCTTTCAAGAGCTTTAGAGACAGAGACCAGGCAGACTGCTCAGAGTCCAGAGCCTCGAGGGCAGACACTACTTTGGTGAGGTCCCAGAGCTGAACCACTGCTCTGCAGGTCTGCAGTTCCCCCGGAGGTGAGCAGGCTGTGGTGGCTGCCTAGCCCAGGGAACAGGACACTAATACACAAACAACTGTCAATGTATTCTTTTGCTCTGATGAGCCAAGTTGCCAAGGGAGCATAGAGGCCTACCCATGAGGACATGCAGGAAGAATTGGACTACCTCAAGGTCTCCTAGTCTCAGTCTTCAAGAAATGGATGTATTTGGATTGCCTCAACTTCACTGGAGGCCCCACCATGTACTCTACTGGAGCCCTCATGAAAATCAGAATCAGAACATGCAAATGTCCCTCTTGTCCTCTCTCCAACAAGTACAAAAGACCCTGCTGCCAATCTGCTGCCCACCTCAGACCCCTAGCCCAGTGTCTCATCCTGGGCAGTAGCCCACAGCTTCACTGGCCTGTGTGAACAGACCCATGAGTGACCCAAACATGGAGGAAAGATCCTGAACAATACACAGAATGACACTCTCATCATCATCTCTGGCAAACTTTGGCCATCAAATGTCAGGGCCATCTTATTAGGGGCTCCCAACAATCTTCATACAAAGGCATGAAATGTCTCTGGATTAAAAAGGCATGACCCTCAAACGAGCCAGAAAGCACCACCAGGTGGGTTTATAGTGGACACATGTTATGGTGTTCCAGAAGCTTCCATGTATACCTGGACCATGGTTTTAAAGATTACCTTGGATTTGTGCCACCCTTCTGATAAGTCGGTGGCTTGTCCAATTCAACATCCATACTGACTCCAATGTGATGGGGTGGAAGGCAGGCTTCTGAGGAGCAGGGCCCTGAAGGAGAGAGTCCTGGTGCCTTCAGACATTTTGGTCCCAGAGGACCTGGGTTAGGGAAGGAAGTGGCTGTGGCTTAGCTCTCCACACTGCCAGGGCTTCTCCCCTGGGCTGTCGCAGCAGAGTGGAGAGGGCATGGAGTTGTCAGACTCAGGCCAGCTTCACCACTGCTCCAGTAGAGGGAGGGACAGCAGGGAGCCAATCCTGGGCCAAGCCGCTGGGCCTACCACGGACTTCCCCAGGGGGCCAGCTTGACAACTTCTTCACCCCAGAAACATGAGGTACCAGCTGCAGGCTGACCTTCTCTTGACCTGAAATTGTCCATTCTAAGTTCCTGAAGGGCCACCCCCTGAATGCCACCAATTAGAAAAATCACTGGAGTCCCCAGAACTTCACTTACAAGATGCACACCCCTGACCAGCTGCTTCTTGATGGGCCCTGTTTCAGGCTGCTGCAGCTGGACTTGGTGAATGCATAGTCTCTCTGTTTCCAAGAGCTCCCTGGGAGGTGGCTGGAGTCTGGGCCGGGCAGTGGTAGAACACAGGGCTGGAACTGGGGGCTCAAGGAGCTTACAGAGGAGGCTGGGGTGCAATGGAAGGGACTGAGGCCATAGTACCTTTGGGTCTGCTTGGATTTGCCACTGCCCCCAGTCTTCTTCCAGAGTCCAGAAGGAACCACCTCACCAGTGAGGCTTCCGTCGGGACTTGCAAACTGCAGCCTGCTGAGACAAGAGGAAGAAAGGGGAGTCTCAAGGCCCCACTGGCCCTCTTGTCACTTGGCCCTGGGATCAGGTGGGTCAGTGTCCCTCCTGGAGCAAGCTTCCCATGGATGGGAGCAGGGGCCAGTTCCTGCTGGAAGGCAGAGTGGGGAGGCTGTGTCTGGGCCTCTGTTGCCACCAAGCTGTGCCTGTACTTCCTCTCTGGACCCTCTTGCTACCAGGGGCTCCAGGAAGGTCTCCCAAGTAGAGAGGGAGGTTCCTGAGCCCCTCCCTCCAGGGAGATGTGCCTGCAAAGTGCAGGTCCAGTGTGTATGAGCAGGCCGACGGGGCAGACAGGAAGGAACACACCCGCCGCAGGTCACCAGCCAGCTGCCCACGCAAGGCTCCTCCCTCCTTGTCCCTATCCTGCCCTCACTCGGAGACTCCGCTCACTGCTTGCTCTTTGCTCTTTGTGCCTCCGCATTGGCTTTCTGTCACTTTCCTCTGGGACCCTCTGCCCTAACTAATCCAATGCCTCCTTCCTCCCCAGGCCTTCTCCTAGTGTACCCTTTTGGCTGGGGCAGCCTGTTACCTTCACTTCTTCTGTCACCTTCACCCAACATGTGTATTCTGAAACCTCTGCTTTGGGCCAGGCACTATGGGAGGCAACAGGCACACACAGACATTAATAATCAAAATACAGTGTTATGCGTGAGAAGCTTCTGAGATCCACTGAGCTAATCTGAAAGGACTCCTAAGAAGATTTCAGGCCAGGAAGAGAAGAAAGGAGATTCCAGGCAGAGGGAACAACACTTGCAGAGGGACAGAAGTCAGTGAGTAGAGGCAGGTGGAACTTTCTGGAGAAAAAGGTCATCTACATTAGTTCTCTGTGGGATCTCTGCAGCACAATCCTTTCAGGCAGGTGCTCCAGTCTGGGCTCTGGGAGCCCATTGTGAAGCTGCTTCTCCGGACTTAGCCCTGGAAGAGAGCGGGCTCCGGCCTCGGCTGTGCTACAGTCGGTGCGAGCAGCACACAGACCCAGGCGCTGCGCAGCAGCTCCTCAGTGAGGGGTTTGCACATGGGTAGACAGGGTCATAGCTTCCAGTCTACACTGGGACCCTACAGCCCCATGGACAGCACTCTCACCCTGCCCTGGCCTCCCTGCCATCTGGGCTGCTCTCCTGGGCCTCTGTGTCCCGAGGCCTCAGCTCAGGAGGCCTGCATGCTGCCTGCCACCGCCCTGCAGCCTTGCAGCCTGGTGTATAGCAGGGCGTGCTCAGGAAATGCATGCGGGAGATGAGCCTTCCCCGGGGCCCCTGGAGCGAGGCGTTCACCCTCCTCCCACGCCTCGCCCTGCGTCTCCCACCTCTCAGGAACCATGATTGTTGCCTACTAAGTTCTTAGTAGCTGCAGGCATGATCTGCTGGCAGCCACACCCCATTTTCCTACCACGTGCTCACAGGGCATGGACACGCTGGGACTTTATCAATCTTATTATAAAACAAGTTATACCAAGTTTCATAGCTCTAGGATGTGAAATAGATGATCCATTGGATAACACATTCTCAAGAGAAAAAGAAAAATTCCATCAATCAATCTACATGTGGATCATAAGACATATATACAGATTCAGGAATATTAACATGTGAGGGAAGGTATATCTTGGATACTCAGCAATAATAGTCCCTTCTCACTGACCACCTACTTTGGGCCAGGCACTAAAATCAGGTGGCACCCTGTATCATATCTGTTAGGGCTTGAATTATGCCCCTACCCAAAGAAATGCTGCAACCCCAATCTCCAGTATCTGGGATGGGAATTACTGGGAAACAAGGACTCTGCAGATGTAATCAAGTTAAGATGAGGTCATTACACTGGACCCTACTCCCGTATGACTGGTGTCTTTATGAGAAGACAAAAATTGGACACAGACATGTACAGAGGGAAGGCAGCCATGAATGAAAAAGAAGACTGGAGTAGTCCAGCCATAAACCAGGGAACACTTTGGGGACATCACAAGATGGAAGAGGCTAGAAAAATCCTCCTGAGCTAGCAGAGGGAGCATGGCTCTGCCAACAACTTGATTTTAAATTTGAGCCTCCAGAAATATGAGAGAAGAAGCCATACCCCCTTCAACATGTGGGACCTTGACGGCAGATGTAGGAAACAAACACAATCATATGCCAAAGTCCAGATGAGTACTATTATGCTCCCCATTCTACACATGGGGAGACTAAGAGCCTGAAAATGTACCCTGCCCACGTTGACTCTTCCAAACTCCATCAAGACACCAACTCTCTCCTATTCAACATAGTCTTGGAAGTCCTAGCCACAGCAATCAGGCAAGAGAGAGAAATAAAAGGGATCCAAATTGGAAAAGAAGAGGTAAAAGTCTCACTATATGCAGATGAAATGATACTATACACAGAAAACCCTAAAAGGTCCACACAAAAACTACTAGAAATAATTGAAGAATTCAGCAAGGTAGCAGGTTACAAGATTAACATTCAAAAATCAGTTGAATTTCTTTACATTAACGATGAATCAACAGAAAAAGAAAGTAAAGAAACAACACCATTTAAAATAGCACCCAAAGTAATAAAATACCTGGGAATAAATCTAACCAAGGAGGTGAAAGAATTATACATGGAAAACTATAAAACACTGATTAAGGAAATTAAAGAAGACTTAAAAAATGGAAAGATATCCCATAATCCTGCATTGGAAGAATCAATAATGATAAAATGGTCATACTGCCCAAGGCAATCTACAGATTTAATGCAGTCCCTATCCAATTAACCAGGACATATTTTACAGAACTAGAACAAATCATAATAAAATTTTATATGGAACCACAAAAGACCTAGAATTGCCAAAGCATTACTGAAGAGAAAGAAAGAGGCTGGAGGAATAACTCTCCCAGACTTCAGACAATACTACAGAGTTACAGTCATCAAGATAGCATGGTATTGGTACAAAAACAGATATGTGGACCAGTGGAACAGAATAGAGAGCCCAGAAATGAACCCACAAATTTTTGGTCAACTCATCTTCAAGAAAGGAGGCAAGAATATGCAACGGAATAAAGACAGTCTCTTCAGCAAATGGTTTTGGGAAAACTGGACAGCAGGATGTAAGTCAGTGAAGCTAGAACACTCCCTTACACCATACACAAAAATAAGCTCAAAATGGATCAAAGACTTAAACATAAGACAAGATACAATAAACTTCCTAGAAGAAAACATAGGCAAAACATTATCTGACATATATTTCAGAAATGTGCTCCTAGGGCAGTCTACCCAAGCAACAGAAATAAAAGCAAGAATAAACAAATGGGACCTAATGAAACTTACACGCTTCTGCACAGCAAAGGAAACCATAAGTAAAACAAAAAGACAACCTACGAAATGGGAGAAAATGTTTGCAAACAATGAAACCAACAAAGGCTTGATCTCCAGAATATATAAGCAGCTCATACGACTTAATAAGAAAGACACAAACAACCCAATCCAAAAATGGGCAGAATACCTAAACAAGCAATTCTCCAAGGAAGAAATACAAATGATCAATAGGCACATGAAAAAAATGCTCATTATCACTAATTATCTGAGAAATGCAAATCACAACTACGATGAGGTATCACCTCACACCAGTCAGAATGGCCATCATTCAAAAGTCCACAAATGACAAATGCTGGAGAGGCTGTGGAGAAAGGGGAACACTCCAACACTGCTGGTGGGAATGCAGTTTTGGGCAGCCACTGTGGAAAACAGTATGGAGATTCCTCAAAATACTAGGGATATGACCCAGGAATCCTGCTCCTGGGCATATATCCAGAAAGAACCCTACTTCAAAATGACACCTGCACCCCAATGTTCATAGCAACACTATTTACAATAGCCAAGACATGGAAACAGCCTAAATGTCTATCAATGGATGACTGGATAAAGAAGTGGTGGTATATTTATACAATGGAATACTATTCAGGCATAAAAACTGACAACATAATGCCATTTGCAGCAACATGGATGCTCTGGAGAATGTCATTCTAAGTAAAGTAAGCCAGAAAGAGAAAGAAAAATACCATATGAGATCGCTCGTATGTGGAATCTAAACAAAACAAAACAAAACATAAATACAAAACATAAACAGACTCATAGACATAGAATACAAACTTGTGGTTGCCAAGGGGGTGGGGGGTGAGAAGGGACAGTCTAGGATTTCAAAACGTAGAAGAGATAAACAACATTATACTGTATGGCACAGGGAAATATAAACAAGATCTAATGGTAGCTCAAGTGAAAAAAATGTGACATCGCATACATGTATGTTCATATATAACTGAAAAATTGTGCTCTACACTGGAATTTGACATAATACTGTAAAATGACTATAACTCAATAAAAAATGTTAAAAAAATCGTTACAAAGGCAACTGAAAAAAAAAAACAACAACACCGAAGACACCACCTCTCCTGAAAGGCAGCTGACACCCTGGGGGAGAGCTGGGATCTAGGATGGGGAGTATGAGGATGGACAAGGTTCCACCGGGACGTGGGGGTTCGAGGATTGGACCCCTGAAAGTGGCTCTTCTGTTCAGGCTCGGGCCCTGCTCTCTCATCCGACTGCCCACTCTGCTCCCCTCTCTCCCAGCTGACGGTGGCCCAACGTTCTCCTGCAGGATCACTCCTCCAGCAGGCTGAACCTGAGGCAGCCGGCTGGCCAGTAGTTCAAAGCATAGCGACCACGGGGCTGTTGGGCTCTCACTGCATCCACACGAGGGCGAGGATCTGAGCCTCTGGGCCCTTTGGGTGCACCTCCTTCTGGGTGGCTCGAGCCATCAAGGTGGCTTTGCACCTTCATGCTGTCTTGTGAGTATCGCTTGGCTTCACTCCCTGCATCACGACACCATCCCAGCCCTATCCTTGTGCCCGGCCCCAGCTCAGGGACCAGGCACAGGGAAACACTTGGGACCCCTTATTTGCTCACCAAGGCCCCTAGAGCAGCTGCCAGCAAGACGTGCCACAGAGGAGGGTAGGCGAGAGCCAGGCAGGGGGTCGGCCCTTTGCCAAGGAGCCTGAAGTTCAGTGCAGAGTTTGGCTGTGGCGGGGGAACGGGGGCTTCTCAGGGAAGCAGAGCCACAGCTGAGAAAACTCACACCAGACCCTCAGGAGGCAGAATCAGGGCACGTGGAGAATGTCAGACCTTCTCACTGACGGGCAGGGGAGCCCCGGTGTGCTCTGCTCCTCCCTGGTCAGGACTGGCTGGGGACCTGGGCGCTGTGGGCTCCTCCAGAGTCTGCTGGGGAGGGTGCTGCCCCCTGGGAATGCCTCCCTGAGTGGCCCTGGGTGCTCTTGTCTCCCGGCTGCTGGTAGCCAGCCCGCCATAGCCTCCCTGGGCTGGCACTGCCCTCACCAGTCAGCTCACTTCATGAACGAGCACCAAGGGTCCCTCCTTCAACTTGGGTTCCGCACGGGGGTCTGGTCCTGGGACTTGCCCCAAGGGCACCCATTTCTTGATGTGTTCCAGGGCTGAAGCTCACCTCCAGCAGTATTTGCTCCCACATCCCTCCCCTGGCCAGGCAGGGGCAGTTCAGAGGGGATCTGGCAGGTGCTGCTCCTTCTATGTCTCTGGGGTGGCTGAGCCTCTTCACAGCCTGCATCCCTGGTGCCCCCAAACCCTCTCCTGCCTGGCTCCTTTCCACATCCTCATTTGAATCTGTGAGTATCCGGGGACAGGGGGAGGCTCCTGGTGACCACCTCTGTCATCTGCTACAGCCTTTCCTCTGCTCAAACACCATGACTGGGGACACCAAGGGTCTGAGCTGGCTCTGTGGGTGGCTGACAAGACAGCCCTCTACCTCTCACACTCAGGCTCAGAAAGCAAAACCTCATAGTCACATTCACAAGACCATCAGTTTAATCAAACATTTGGGCCTTACATGGGGAATTATTTGAAAGTAACTTGTAATCACAGCGATTTGTCCCACACTCACATGGCAATGGTTGTTGTTTACCAGGCACTAGGAGACTCACCCAGGGGCTACATCATGTCCTGTCAGCTCCACCTGAACTGCAGTATCTGTGAAAGGGATGCTCGTCCGGGACTTTCAAATAAAGGTGAATGCGTGAGCCCATCGGGACCAGGGCCTGAGCGGCTCTTACTGGAGGAACAGGCAGGGCAAAAACCCCAGGCTGTACAGACTGAGGCCAGGTTCAGGAGAGAGTGGGCAGGGTAAGCAGCAGGGGTGATGGGGACTCGGGACTGGGCCCATGAGAAGGACACCCCTAACCCCAACAGAGCCACTCGGCAGCTGGCTGCTGCCTTCCTAACAGGCTCATCACAGCCTGTGGGGGCTGATGGGCAAAGCTCAGGGGCCTAAGGGTACAGGTGGCTGGAGGGAATTCCCACAGCCACCTTCCCCTGGGGCAGCCTCTCTTTGGAACTCCTCCCACCCTGCCCAGTGTCTTCAAGGCACAGCGTCTGGCATCCCACATCTAAGGGTCAAAGGTGCAGGACTTAAGTCCCTGGGTGAGGAGACAAGAGTGGTCTGTGTCTGTGTTGTCACGGCCTGAGAGTTAATCCACGGCCCTGGTGCCTCTTCTATACAAATGGCCGTGACAACGACACTTCTGCTCAAAGTTCAGTGGCAAAGGGCCATCACAGGACCCTTCCTAAGTAAAGAGGACCAGCAGTGCCGTGTCCCCACCTGTCCAGGGAGGAGAGGAAGCCAAGACGCAGACAAGCACCTGACGTCTCTCCAGTTCAACGTGGAGTAGGAGATGCTCAACAAAAAGTACCATTTATAACTTGTTAGGGAAAAATCCCCTGCATTTCTGGGAGGAGTTTCTGAGCAGGTCAACTCTGCCTTGACATTCTCCATCTTTTTCAAGTGCCCGCCTACTTACTACGTGGCAGGTGCGCCCAATCCAGGATCACATCCAATTTCCACGTGGTTCTATGACTCTCAGCAGGGAAGGCTCGCCCACCCTCTTCATTCCCCAGCACCCGCCTGCACTTCTCATTGCAATGACCTCGACAGTCTCCTTAGGCTGACAAGTTGCTCCTTCCTCTAGATGCAAGGTCACAGTCTTAACCTGAGAGCCTCTGCTTCTGGCTGCATTCCTCAATATGCCTGAAAACGGGGACACTGGCCAATACTGCATCTTTAGTGGCTGGTAGTTCTTTCTAGTATTATTCTGACCTCAGACCCTGTCCCTCTCGCCTCTGGAAATTGTTTTGTTTCCATGACATCTCAGAGAATTTGCAGCTCAGTAGGAAACTGAATAGAAAATCAGCCAAAATTGCTGTTCTGGGTATTTTCCTCCTAGAAGCTATATTATTTAATTTGGGTGTGTGTGTGTGTTGGGGGGGTGACTTCCCCAGCTGGGAGCAGTTCACTCAAAGCTCCCAGAATTCCTTCCCACTTTTGCACCTTCCCTTCATTCAAACCACCTATTTTCATTCATTTCATCCCATGGAAATCTAGACCTCGCTCACCATTGGCCAAAATAAACTCCAGATGGCTGAAATACATTGTCATATCTATATAGTTGGTACTGGCTTTCCCAGGGCAGGGAGCGGAGTGCAGACCAGTGAATCCTGGGCAGTACTTCAAACAGCAAGACCCTCACTTCTCCGGAAATCCTTGCAGATGATGGGTAGAAGACACCAAATTCTCCACTGTGCTCAACTGCGATGCCACAGAAACCCAGGACACCTTCTTTCCTGCTCCAGGAGGAATCTATCTCTGGTTTAGCCAAGATCCAAAAGGATTTCTCAGAGCAATGCCCCAATTCAGACTTTCCTCTCAACCCAAAGACACATCGCCTGCATGTCTGCCTGCCGCCGCCACCACCCAGCTGCTTTACCATCACCTCCCACAGAGGGACCCCCAGCTTCCCAAAGCTCCGAACTGCCCTGGCTCCGGGCACTTACACTTGGGTGCTCGCTCCCGGACCCCCACCGCCTCACCCCATTTTTACTTGCTCCGTGGGACTTAGGGAACATCTCACCAACTTCCTGATGTGACTGCGGCTCCTAGACTATCATTCTAGGTGTGGGGTGTCCTGCTCTTCCGAGTGTCCCCACCACTAACACCGAGCCCTCCGGAGAGCAGAGGCTCAGTGAACGTCTGCAGAATAACTGAGATGGTGAGCAGGGATCCTACGGATTCAGATTGATTTTTCTCCTACTTTCTTAAATAACCCGTGGAAATCAAACTAAACATAGATATTTTAGATTTATAGAAAGACACAAAAGAAGGGGTAAGAAGCAAGAAAAGACTACTTTTACATTTATTTTTCTAATTCTTGCCCCAATCCATAATACTGCTAAGTACTTTCACATTTCCAAAAACATTCTAATTCCAATTCCATGTTATTTTGCTCAGGATCACAAAACAAATGGGAGATTTCCTAATCTCTTTTACAAAATAGCAAAACTCTTGCTCTTAAACTGGACAAAAACACAAACATTGTGATCACCGTCATTCAAAGTTAGACACTGAAGCTCGTTATGTCTTCTATGAAAAGGAACGACATTTGAAAATTTCCTACGGGAAACAACGATCAATTTCCATGTCATCATAAAGGACAGGAGGAACCCAGAGATGCTGTACACTGTGTCCCTCAACAGGCCCGGGCTGTCACCACTTAGAAGGCTGACTGCTCGCTCTCCAAACACAGAGTGAAGGATGGACTCACTTCCTGCCCGGCAGGCGAAGCTGCTGGACAGGGGCCTGGAAGGAGCCCAGCCGCAAGTCTGGCTCAGGCCCCCTCTTCCTCATCACTAACAGCCTCTTCTGACAGGGCTGGGACCTGGACCAGGAAGGAACTGGGACCCCTTCGATTGACCCTGAGCAGATACTCCCGGACTTGCAACTTGCTGATCTCCGCGTGGGCCCGGGGGCCCCACAGGAACTCGTAGTGAGCGGGATCGCTGTTGGTCACCTGCTGGTACTCCAGGTACCCCTCCTGCACCCACACTTTGGTGATGAGCTCCCTGGGCTCCCCATAGATGTAGTGCTCCATCCCAGCATACAGCCCCATCTTGCTCAGTGCTCCCCACACCTCCTCCTCAGGGAGGCGCTCTCCCTCCAGGTGGATCATGCAAAGGAGCATCACCAGGAGGCCGTTCTTGGGCATGCTCTGCCCATCGCCCAGCATCCCATCACAGGTGAGGCCCAGGGTGGGGACCAAGACATACCAGTGCCCCCTGGGGTCCACCTCCTTCACATCCACCCCAAAGACCAGCTGCATGCACTCAGAGGCCTGGCTGAAGACCGCAGGGAAGTGGTCCTGGTATTCTCTGAGGAAGATACTCAGCATTTCTGCCCTGGTGGTCAGCTGCTTCCTGCGATACTTGAGGAGCAGGAAGCCCACCAGGTCAGTCATCATCAAATGCCGTGCATCTTGGAGCAGGGACTCGGCACCGGCAGAGTAGGAAGAGGAGACTGAGGAGGAGGAGGACCGGGGGGATGCGGCCCCCTCCTCCACAGCCTCCAACAGCTGCGCATCCACCAGGCCCTGGGCGTCTCTTGGGTCTTGAAAGTCTTCCTCACTCTGGGAGAGCTCACTCATCTGAACCAGAGGCATGATGACTGGTGTCGGGCAGCAGACAGGAGTGTGGACAGGGGTGACAGATGGGGACCCACGGGCCTGGGGGAGAGAGGGTGTGTCAGCAGGCTGGGCTGAGAAACCCACCCTGGGGGGCTCTGACAAAGGCCACTTACTGGTCTCCTCTCCAGGGGTGCCCTCGGCCTCACAGGGGCTCTCCTGCTGGTGGACGGTCCTCTGTGAACCTGACGGGGGAAGTGAGGCAACTCCTCAGGGTGCAGCCGGCACAGCCGAGGTTCTGGGGGTGACAGGGGGTGTGTGGAGTGGACACTGGCCTTGTGGGGTCCCCTCTGTTTCAGAAGCCCCCGAGTACACACTCAGGGCCCACACCTCACCTGACACTGCCGGCCTCCTGTGCTCTGTGACCCGAGGACACGTGTCTCACACCGAGGCCTACACCTCCCGGTGTCTCGAGCCCCTGGGAGAGAAAGGAGGGGAGACCTCGGGTCTACACTGTGGCACAGCCCTGGACCCGCGTGCTGGCAGGAGGCCTGGGCTCTGGCAGGTTCCCACTCTTCTAGGGTGGGAGGTCCTCTCCGCGCTAGCTCAGGGTCCTCACCGTGACTCCAAGCGGGACCTGGGATTCTGCGCTCCAACCACCTGAGGGCCCCTCCTTATAGTAAGTCCCCGGTCTCTCTGAGCCCCGGATGCGGAAGTCGGGACACACCACGTGTGCTCATCCCGCCTGGGGGCCTCCCAGGGCTGACAGCAGGGGCAGGATCGGTTGCGTCCCCTCTGTTCTGGGGTCTCGGGTCCCCTCACTCCTCCCTCGGGGTCCTCACCTTGACTCCTGGCAGGACCTGGGATTCCCCTCTCAGCCCACCCGAGGCCCCGCCCGTCATACCAGGACGCCAGTCCCTCCGAGATCCGCATTTCAGGAACTGCTGCCCGAGGTCCTCCCGCCCTATGGCCTCCCAGGACTGACTCTGTTCTGGGGTGCAGGGTCCCTCAGTGCTTCTTCGGGGTCGTCACCTTCACTCCCAGCGGAACCTGAGATTCTCTCCTCCGCAGACCTGAGCCCCCTCGCCCCCCCCCCCGCACTAAGTCCCCGGTCTGTCTGAGACCCGGATGCAGAAGTCAGGACGCACCTCGTGGGCTCATCCCGCCCTGGGGCCTCAAGACGGCTGAGAGCAGGGGCGCTTTTCTGTGGGATGGGATGGCCTCTTTTCTGGGGTCCCGGGTCCCCTCCGTCCTCCTCACGGACCTCACTTTGACTCAGGCGGCATGTAGTCTCCCCTCTGCCCACCCGAGGCCCCGCCCCTCATCCCAGGACCCCAGTCCCTCTGAGACCCGGATGTCAGGAAATGCCGCCTCTGGTTATTCCGACCTATGGCCTTCAAGGTCTGACTCTGTTCTGGGGTGCAGGGTCCCTCACTGCTCCCACACGGTTGTCACCTTCACTCCCAGTGGGACCTGGGATTCTCTTCTCTGCAGATTTGAGTCCCCCCTCCCCCCCAACTTGCACTAAGTCCCCGGTCTCTCTGAGACCACGGTGCAGAAGTCAGGACACACCACGTGGGCTTGTCCTGCCCTGGGGCCTCCGGACGGCTGACAGCATGGGTTGCCTTTCTGTGGGATGGCCTCTTTTCCGGGGTCCTCTGTCCCCGCCGTCCTCCCTCAGGTTCCTCACTTTGACTCAGGCGGCATGTAGTCTACCCTCTGCCCACCCGAGGCCCCGCCCCTCATCCCAGGACCCCAGTCCCTCTGAGAGCCCGGATGTCAGGAAATGCCGCCGGTGGTCACCCTGCCCTAAGGTCTCCAAGGTCCAACAGTGTCCCGGGGTGCAGGATCTCTCAGTTCTCCCTCAGGGTCCTCACTTTCACTCAGGCAGCACTGGCCTCCCCTTGGACCACCCGAGGCCCCGCCCCTCATCCCAGGACCCCAGTCCCTCCGAGACCCGCATTTCAGGAAATGCTGCCTGAGGTCCTCCCGCCCTATGGCCTCCCAGGACTGACTCTGTTCTGGGGTGCAGGGTCCCTCAGTGCTTCTTCGGGGTCGTCACCTTCACTCCCAGCGGAACCTGAGATTCTCTCCTCCGCAGACCTGAGCCCCACCGACCCCCCACTTGCATTAAGTCCCCGGTCTCTCTGAGACCCGGATGCAGAAGTCAGGACACACCTTGTGGGCTCATCCCGCCCTGGGGCCTCAAGACGGCTGAGAGCAGGGGTGCTTTTCTGTGGGATGGGATGGCCTCTTTTCTGGGGTCCCGGGTCCCCTCCGTCCTCCTCACGGACCTCACTTTGACTCAGGCGGCATGTAGTCTCCCCTCTGCCCACCCGAGGCCCCGCCCCTCATCCCAGGACCCCAGTCCCTCGGAGAGCCCGGATGTCAGGAAATGCCGCCGGTGCTCAGCCTGCCCTGTGGCCTCCAAGGTCCAACACTGTCCCGGGGTGCAGGATCCCTGCGTTCTCCCTCGGGGTCCTCACCTTGACTCAGGCGGCATGTGGTCTCCCCTCTGGCCACCCGAGGCCCCTCCCTTCATCCCAGGACCGCAGTCCCTCGCAGACCCGGATGTCAGGATTCAGGGCCCCACGAGTGCTCATCCCACCCAGGCCCTCCCAGGGCTGTCAGCAGGGGCAGGATCGGTTACGTCCTCTCTGTTCTGGGGTCTCGGGACCCCTCACTCCTCCCTTAGGTGCCTCACCTTGACTCCTGGCAGGTCCTGGGATTCCCCTCTCAGCCCACCTGAGGCCCCACCCCTCATTCCAGGACCCCAGCCCCTCTGAGACCCGGATTTCAGGAAATGTAGCCAGTGCTAACCCTGCCCCAAGGCCTCCAAGGTCCAACACTGTCCTGGGGTGCAGGAATCCTCCGTTCTCCCTCGGGGTCCTCACCTTGACTCAGGCGTTATGTGGTCTCCCCTCTGGCCACCCGAGGCCCTGCCCCTCATCACAGGACCCCAGTCCCTCGGAGACCCGGGTGTCAGGAAATGCCGCCGGTGGTCACCCTGCCCTGTGGCCTCCAAGGTCCAACACTGTCCCGGGGTGCAGGATCCCTGCGTTCTCCCTCGGGGTCCTCACCTTGACTCAGGCGGCATGTAGCCTCCCCTTGGAACCCCCGAGGCCCCGCCCCTCATCCCAGGACCCCAGTCCCTCCGAGACCCGGATGTCAGGAAGTCAGGACCCCACGAGTGCTCATCCCACCCTGGCCCTCCCAGGGCTGACAGCAGGGCCGGGGATCTGTGGGGCCCCTTCTATCCTCCCTCAGCGTCCTCAGCTTCAGCCCTGGCCGGGTCCTGGGACGCCCCCTTGTTGACCCGAGCCCACACCCTCACACCAAGGCCCTCACTGCCCTGAGACCCCCAGAGGAGTCTGTGGACTCACATGAGGCCACCAGGCCCAGGGCTTCCCAGAACTGTGGACGCCAGGGGCTGAGATGGATTCCCCGGGGGTCCCGCAGCCCTCCCTCTGCTCCCCACCTGCGCTCCCGGCTGGGCCTGGGCCTGGGCCTGGGCCTCTCCCTCTGCCCAACAGATTATAATCCCATTGTACTCCGACCCTCCACAGCCAGGACCCCCGAGAGGGAAGTGGGGATGAGGGGGTGGGGATCTGATCCTCGCAACCCTGCCTGGGGTCTCCCAGGGGTGACCGCAAAACCGACCTGGATGCCTGCCCCCGCCCCCGCGTCCCCTCACACGGTTCTACCTTGACTCCTGGCAGCACTGGGCTCCTTCCCTGTGCAGACCTGAAGCCGGCCTCCCTCACCCAGGACCTCACCTCTCTCACCTCCCAAGGGTGGGGCATCAGTGCACGTGACATCCGGACCCAGTGCCCTGGAGTCTCCCAGGGTTGTCTGGGGCAGGTGGGGGTGCCAGAGGTGGATTCTCTGGGGTCCTCAGTCTCCTGTGTCCTCACCTTGACACCCTACAGGATCTGGGAGCCACCCTCCGCCCTCCTGAGACTGCGTCTCTCAGACCTAGCCTCTGACTCCCCGAGTTCACTGAGGAGGTGGGGGCCGGGGACTGTTCAGCCTGACAGCCCCATCCGGGGGCCCCCAGGATTCCCATGTGGGGCCGGTTTGCATTCTTAGGGACCCTCTGTTGTGGGGTGTTTGGACCCCTCTGTCCTCATCCAGGAGGGTCCTCACCCATCCTCGCACACAAAGGCTGCAGTCCCCGCAAAGATGCTGGAGGGGACCTGCCTCCTGGTGACCGTGAAGGGGTAGAGAGCAACACACCTTCCCTCGGGGCCTCCTCGACCACCAACCTGACTTCGGAGACGGTCTGTTTGAAAGACTTACCTTTTCCTGAAGAGGCTGAGCAGTGGCAGGGGAGTTGCGGATCCCTTGCGTTGATGACTAGGTAATAGTACCTGTTCCAGAGCCGTGACTTTCACTTGTTAATTCTCATGCATAGTAAGAAGTACGTTTCTCATCTGCACCTACTGTGCGTGTATCTATGACACGTGTGTAGGCTGTGTGTGCTTATGTACGCGTACATCCACGCACCACCTGTGTATGCACTAACGCGTGTATCTGGATGCATGTTTATATTTTACGAGGGTTCGTATGTACGTGCAGACGGTATACATACTTAAGGTGTAAAAGTGCTCCTGCTATAACCACGTGTGAATGGCTCTGGTACCGCCACCTTATTGTCCGTGTCTTCCTTACGTTCTATTTAAGTGATGTGTTTTGCACAGGCCAGTCCTCACCCAGGTTTGATGTCAGGTGGGTATTAGCAGAGACTCAGGAGGGAAATGCCTCAACTGACCCATCTTTCTTGCTGTCCTGGTAGAGCCCCAGGGCTGAGGCATGTGTGTCCAGGGCCCTGCCCCAGCTGTAGGCAAGAAACCGCTCAGAAGCGGGAGATCTTTCCTCCTACCGGGCCTGCCATCTGCGTCTGTGCAGCCCACAGCCCCTCCCCCACTCCCTGCTGCCCCCCGCCCCGCAACAGAGGAGTCCGCCCCCCACAGTCAGCAGTCTTCCCTTCCGGTGTCCTCATGTTTTGTTGTTTACTTAGCGTTGTTCATACCGTGTGTTATTTTAAGTCTTTATTTTTATAAGACTTTTAGGTGCAAGAACAACAAAGAGAAGGTATAGAGATTTCCCATTTACTTCCCGCCCCCACACCTACATAGCCTGCCTCCTTATCAGCAACCCACCAGAGTCCTCCATGTGTCAGAACTGATGGACCTACGTTGATATATCATAATCACCAAGAGACTAGTGTTTTTGTTTCGGTTGATTCAGTACTTTTTTACATTCTGCAGATTTGGAGAATCGGAAACAATATTCAACTTCCTGGAGGTTCCAAAGTGTATCCATTCACTAACTGAAGGACATCTTGTTTGCATCTGTGTTTTCGCAGTTATGAGTAAAGCTGCTAAAAACATCCATGTGTAGGTTTTTTGTGTGGATATAAGTTTTCAAATCTTTTGAGTAAATACCCATATGGTATATGAGTCCTGGATCATACAGTAAGAATTTTTTAGTTTTAGAAGAACCTGCCATGCTGTCTTCCAAAGTGGCTGTAAGCATCTTGTATTCCCACCAGCAGTGAATGGTAGTTCCTGCTGCTCCAAATCCTCCCCAGCATTTGGTGTTGTCACTGCCCTGGATTTTGGTAATTTCAATAGGCATGTAGATATCATGTACTTGTGTGTTTGTGTGTGTCTGTGCATGTGTGTGACATCATCAAGTGACTCCTCACACTTACTGATCACTAGGGATCAAGCTGGGAAAGGCACAGCCAGGCTAAAGAATTTTTGGGTCCTCCCGAAAGCATCAGGAGGCAGCTTCAGTCACACTACGTGTGCAGCATCATGTCCTCTGGGCAGTATTCTTATTCTGGATGCTTTCTAGGAGGAAAAACAGAAAACAAAACTGGAAATGTGTGAGCAAAAAGAACTTTAGGATTGGTGATTGGTAACTCCGAATATTTTACACCTTGAAAGACTTTAGAGAGCAAGAACAGCTTTGAAGTAACCACATGGAGGGCAGACCCTCCAGTTCCAAGATGTTTCGGGGAGATTTTGGAATGTGGTTTTGGGCTGAGGAATCATGTACTTGTGAGGTCAGTCGGCAGGCCTGAGTTGGGAATTTTCCTAGATATTGAGTGCATTAACTGGGAAGAGACTCCCTCACAGAGCTTTGTGGTTTGGGGTTTAGATCAGAGAGGGTCCTGATGCTTCCTCCCCCAGGGCCCCCTCCCACACAGCCCAGTGCATTCCCCCCGCCCCAGTGCAGGAGCCCTAACCATCACCCATGCCGGGTCTAGAACAAGTTATACCATCTTTGCACAGTTCTGATATGTGAGATGAAGCAGTCCTGAAAACAGATGTTCAGCAAAAAAGAGAAACGGCATCACTCAGTGTAAACGAGGATGTGAAGACATATACTTCTGCTTCAGAATCTTCACAATGTGGGAGAAGGCACGTCTTAGACATGCAGTGACAATAACTACATCTACTGACCACTTTCCATTGACCGAGGAATTTTACATGCAGGTCACATCATGCATAAAATCACATAAACGCTTTGCCCTTCTATTATTATTATGCTTGTTTTAGAGATGAAATTGACCCATGAAGAGTTTCTGGATTTGCTCTGCTCAAGAGCAACAGGACACATATTCAAACTGAGCTGCTTCTGATGTATACAAAGCCCTGTCCCCACACTAGCCTGAATCACTAGCATGAACAAAGTCTTCCACACAATCGAGGGGTTTCCAGCTGCCCAACATGGTGACCTACTGTGAGATGCCTAATTCCACATAATTTAGGGAAAGCAGGAAAAGCAGGCATACCTGCCCAGCAAAGATCTGACACTGAACCCGACACTCGCAACCTTTTACAGCCCGGTTGGGTCACCATCTCTCTACTAAAGTGGAGATGACAGACCTGGAGGTGTGCTGGGGCCCTAGGACAGAGGATGCAGAAAGGTCTTCCAGATTAGGGGTGGAGTCACTGCCCTTTGAAAGTGGCTCTTCTGTTCAGGCTCAGGCCCTGTTCTCGTCCGACTGCCCACTCTTCTCCCCTCTCTCCCAGCTGACGGTGGCCCAACGTTCTCCTGCAGGATCACTCCTCCAGCAGGCTGAACCTGAGGCAGCCGGCTGGCCAGTAGTTCAAAGCATAGCGACCACGGGGCTGTTGGGCTCTCACTGCATCCACACGAGGGCGAGGATCTGAGCCTCTGGGCCCTTTGGGTGCACCTCCTTCTGGGTGGCTCGAGCCATCAAGGTGGCTTTGCACCTTCATGCTGTCTTGTGAGTATCGCTTGGCTTCACTCCCTGCATCACGACACCATCCCAGCCCTATCCTTGTGCCCGGCCCCAGCTCAGGGACCAGGCACAGGGAAACACTTGGGACCCCTTATTTGCTCACCAAGGCCCCTAGAGCAGCTGCCAGCAAGACGTGCCACAGAGGAGGGTAGGCGAGAGCCAGGCAGGGGGTCGGCCCTTTGCCAAGGAGCCTGAAGTTCAGTGCAGAGTTTGGCTGTGGCGGGGGAACGGGGGCTTCTCAGGGAAGCAGAGCCACAGCTGAGAAAACTCACACCAGACCCTCAGGAGGCAGAATCAGGGCACGTGGAGAATGTCAGACCTTCTCACTGATGGGCAGGGGAGCCCCGGTGTGCTCTGCTCTGCCCTGGTCAGGACTGGCTGGGGACCTGGGTGCTGTGGGCTCCTCCAGAGTCTGCTGGGGAGGGTGCTGGCCCCTGGGAATGCCTCCCTGAGTGGCCCTGGATGCTCTTGTCTCCTGGCTGCTGTTAGCCAGCCCGCCATAGCCTCCCTGGGCTGGCACTGCCCTCACCAGTCAGTTCACTTCATGAACGAGCACCAGGGTTCCCTCTTTCCATCTTGGGTTCCACACAGTTCTGATCTTGCAGCACCTATGGTCCCAAGAACACCCCTTTCATGATGTGCTTCAGGGCTCTGCCACATCTACTACCAAGTCATTCCCCTGGCCAGGCAAGGGCAGTTCAGATGGGATCTGGTGGTGCGTTCCTTCTGCCTCTCCTGGGGTACTGACACTCTTCACAATGTGAATCCCTAGGAACGCAAAGCCCTCGCTTGTATGGCTCATTCCCAAAACTTCATTTGTGTCTGGGAGTGAATCTGGCCTGGGAGAGCGTCTTTTTGACCATCTGGCATGGTCGCCATCTCTCCTTACCTCCTGGCCAGATCCTGCCACTTGGGTAAGGGAATGGGGAGAGAGGGGTGGATTCCGGGAGGAGGGCAGTGGGGAGAGGAGTGCACCATCCTCGTGCAGTTCTTGCCTTTCAGCTCAGCTACAGACTCCTGTGCTGTGTCCCTGCATCCTGCTCCCAGGGGTCTTGGCCCCTCCCTGGTCCCTCTGCTGTACCACCCCCAGGACAGCTTCTGCAGTGCCCACAGTCCAAAATGCTCCTCCCTCCTCCCCCATCTCTACATCACAGCTGTCCTGGAAGGCTCTAGGAAGACAGCAGTCCAAGGAGACACACACACCTTGTGACTGTGCCATTGGGAGGAGCTGTCTGGCTCCTCCCCTTGGCCCTGAAGGGACATCGCCTGGTCCGAGGTTGCATCAAACAGTCTCTCAGGAGCATTTCCTGCTTCTTTGGGAGCTCAGCCCCTGGAGTAAGGACCGCCTGGACCCCAAATACCTTTCCACGTAACCCAGCAGCCAGGGCCCGTGGTATCTTTTTGCCTGCCAATGTGCTATTGATTCTTAAACGGACTCTATTTTCTGTCTTTGGATTTACTAAAGTGATCTTTAACATCTTTTTCCTACAAAATATTTGTAGGTTTACACAAAGAATCTCATATTCCCTCCACTCAGCTTCCAGGAAGGAGAGGAAGACAAGACGTGGGCCACACTCAAGGTCTCTCCGGAACACCGCTGGGTACTAGGTGCTCGACGAAAAGCAGCTAGTGTAATTGGGGATGAAAGCAGTTCCCTTCATCCGCTGGAGGAGCTTCTGAGAAGCCACATTTGCCTCGAAATCCTCCAACGTTCTCTAATCACTTGCCTATGACAGGTCCTTTCAAATACAACATTCCATGTGCTCTCGCAGGACCTAGTACCTGTCCGCAGGGAGGGTTCACCCCGCTCGCTCCACAGCACTTTCCTGCCCTATCCTCTGCAGTAACGGCCACAATGCCGGCGGGCTGGCAAGGTGCTCTCTGGCCCTGAAGCCAGGACACAGGCTCAGCCTCGGAAACTCAGCAGCCCTCCACGGGACCGGAAGTGCCCGAGCACCTGCTCAGGTGGCATCAGGGACCCTGAAAGCCAGGACCTTCCTGTGCGGCAGGCAGCAGACTAGACACAGAGGAAGGATGGTTAACTAGTTTCTCTTTACAAATCAGGCTAGAATACCCACCAAGAACCATCTTTCATCTCCAAGGAGGATTCTGAGCTGTTTTGTATTCAGCCTCGGCGGCCGTTGCCTCCCTGCGATTTCCAGGACCATTCCGCACCTATGGCTTTGGAGTCTGACCATCGAGGGGAGCTGCGCCATCAGTGTAAGTGTCCAGCAGACCGTTTCCAAGAACACACCCCAGTGTATCCTACCCCGCGTTTGGGGCGCTTACCAAACCTCTTCAACTATATATGCCAGGACGGAGTACACTGTGAGCCACATCAAACGCCACTCCTCCCTGCAGCTGGAGCATTCTGAGTGTCCTAGCGGCTCAGGCAGGATAACCAGGTCTCTAAGCATCCCTGAACAAAGTGCATCTTCCCCTCTCGCCCAGGAGATGTATCCACGATCCCAGAGGGACTGCTCAGAGCAACCTCCCACCTGACACGTTCCTCTCACCACTAACAAGTGCCGTCTGCACGTCTGCCTGCCGCCACCACCCAGCTTCATTACCATCACCTCCCACAGAAGGACCCCCGTCCCCCCAGCTTCCCAAAGCCCCGAACTGCCCTGGCGCTGGGCACTTACACTTGGGTGCTCTTTCCCGCACCCCCAACCCCTCGCCCTATTTTTATTTGCCCTGTGGGACTTAGGAGACATTTCACCAACGTCCCGACGTGACTGCGGCTCCTAGACTATCCTAGGTGTGGGCTGTCCTGCTTTTCCGACTGTCCCCGCTGCTAACCCCGAGCCCTCCAGAGAGCAGAGGCTCAGCGAACATCTGCGGAATAAATGAAATGTTGAGCAGGGATCCTACTGATTCACACTACATTTCTCCTCTCTTTACTAGCCAAGAAAATCCAAGAGATAGATAGATAGATATGTCTATGTATATGGGTTTTTTTGGTTTTGTTTTGTTTGTTTTATAGAATGACAGAGGTGAATGAAAAAATTAGGTCAAACAATATATTTTTTACATGTATTTCTCCATTGACTGACCCACGTCAATTCCATCGATAACTCCTTTCATATTTCCAGGGAAACTTCATCCAGATACCACGTTACCTCGTCCAGGAATGCAAACTAATCTGGAAGGTTAATCATGTTGCTTTACAAAATAGGAAAACTCTTAGACTTGAATGGATCCGCAAAAATACACGAGAGATAGACGTCACTGACAGAGACACTGACAACATTTATTCCTTCTATTAAGAGGATCAGCACTTAAAAGATTTCTGATAAAACAGAGACAAATTTCTTTGTAATCGTAAGGAATACTAACCAACAAAGACTATACTCCACCTGGCCTGGGGCCTCACTCCTTAGAAGGCTGACTGCTCGCTCTCCAAACACAGGGTGAAGGATGGACTCCCTTCCTGCCCGGCAGGAGAAGCTGCTGGACAGGGGCCTGGAGGAGCCCGGCTGCAAGTCTGGCTCAGGCCTCCTCTTCCTCATCACTAGCAGCCTCATCTGACAGGGATGGGAAGGAACTGGGACCCCGTCTACTGGCCCTGTGTAAATGCTCCAGGACTTGCAAGTTGCTGATCTCCGCGTGGGCCCGGGGGCCCCACAGGAACTCGAAGCGAGCGGGATCGCTGTTGGCCACCTGCCGGTACTCCAGGTACCCCTCCTGCACCCACACTTTGGTGATGAGCTCCCTGGGCTCCCCGTAGATGAAGTGCTCCCTCCCAGCATGCAGCCCCAGCTTGCTCAGTGCTCCCCACACCTCCTCCTCAGGGAGGCGCTCTCCCTCCAGGTGGATCATGCAAAGGAGCATCACCAGGAGGCCGTTCTTGGGCATGCTCTGCCCATCGCCCAGCATCCCATCACAGGTGAGGCCCAGGGTGGGGACCAGGACATACCAGTGGCCCCCGGGATCCACCTCCTTCACATCCACCCCAAACACCAGCTGCATGTACTCAGAGGCCTGGCTGAAGACCGCAGGGAAGTGGTCCTGGTATTCTCTGAGGAAGATACTCAGCATTTCTGCCCTGGTGGTCGGCTGCTTCCGGTGATACTTGAGGAGCAGGAAACCCACCAGGTCAGTCACCATCGAAGGCGCTGCATCATGGAGCAGGGACACGGCACAGGCAGAGTAGGAAGAGGAGACTGAGGAGGAGGAGGACCAGGGGGATGCGCCCCCCTCCCGCTCAGCCTCCATCTGCTGAACATCCATCAGGCCCCGGGAGTCTCTCGGGTCCTGAAGGTCTTCCGCAGCCTTGCGGAGCTCACTCATCTCAACGGGAGGCACGATGAGTGGTGTCGGGCAGCCGAGAGGAGCGAGGGAAGGGGTGACAAATGGGGACCCACGGGCCTGGGGGAGAGAGGGTGTGTCAGCAGGCTGGGCTGAGAAACCCACCCTGGGGGGCTCTGACAAAGGCCACTTACTGGTCTCCTCTCCAGGGGTGCCCTCGGCCTCACAGGGGCTCTCCTGCTGGTGGACGGTCGTCTGTGAACCTGTCGGGGGAAGTGAGGCAACTCCTCAGGGTGCAGCCGGCACAGCCGAGGTTCTGGGGGCAACAGGGGGTGTGTGGAGTGGACGTTGGCCTTGTGGGTTCCCCTCTGTTCTGGGAGCCCCCGGGTACACACTCAGGGCCCACACCTCAGCTGGCACTGCCGGCCTCCTGTGCTCTGTGACCCGAGGACACGTGTCTCACACCGAGGCCTTCACCTCCCGGTGTCTGGAGCCCCTGGGAGAGAAAGGAGGGGAGACCTCGGGTCTACACTGTGGCACAGCCCTGGACCCGCGTGTTGGCAGGAGGCCTGGGCTCTGGCAGGTTCCCAGTCTTCTAGGGTGGGAGGTCCTGTCCCCGCTAGCTCAGGGTCCTCACCGTGACTCCAAGCGGGACCTGGGATTCTGCTCTCCAACCACCTGAGTGCCCCTCCTTATAATAAGTCCCCGGTCTCTCTGAGCCCTGGATGCGGAAGTCAAGACACACCACGTGTGCTCATCCCGCCTGGGGGCCTCCCAGGGCTGACAGCAGGGGCAGGATACGTTGCGTCCCCTCTGTTCTGGGGTTTATGGTCCCCTCACTCCTCCCTCGGGGTCCTCACCTTGAGTCTTGGCAGGAGCTGAGATTCCCCCCTCAGCCCGCCTGAGGCCCCGCCCGTCATATCAAGACGCCAGTCCCTCCGAGACCCGCATTTCACGAACTGCTGCCTGAGGTCATCCCGCCCCGTGGTCTCCCAGGACTGGCTCTGTTCTGGGGTCCAGGGTCCCTGAATGCTAAGTCGCGGTCGTCACCCTCACTCCCAGGCGGCTCTGAGATTCTCGCCTCCGCAGACCTGAGATCCCCGCCTCCCTTTCACTATGTCCCCAGTCTCTCTGAGACCCTGATGCGGAAGTCAGGACAAACCTCGGGGCCTGACCTCCCCTCGGGCCTCCGGACAGCTGATAGCAAGGGCGTCTTTCTGTGGCGTGGCCTATCTTCTGGGTCCCGGGTCCCCTCAGTTCTCCCTCAGCGTCGTCACTCAGGCGGCATGTCGTCTCCCCTCTGCCCACCCGAGGCCCCGCCCCTCATCCCTGGACCCCAGTCCCTCGGAGACCCGGATGTCAGGAAATGCTGCCTGACGTGATCCCGCCCCATGACCTCCCAGGACCGACTGTGTTTTGGGGTCCAGGGTCCTTCACTGCTCGCTCGCAGTCGTCACCTTCACTCCCAGTGGGACCTGGGATTCTCTCTTCTGCAGATCTGAGGGTTCCCCGCCACCTCACACAAAGTCCCCGGTCTCTCTGAGACCAGGGAGCCGCAGTCACGACACAACACGTGGGCCTGTCCTGCCCTCGGGCCTCTGGGCAGCTGATAGCAAGGTTCCCTGTCTGTGGATGGTCTCTTTTCTGGGTTCCGGGGCCCTTCCTTCCTCACTAGGGTCCTCACTTTGACTCAGGCAGCATGTGGTCTACCTTCTGGCAACCCGAAGCCCCGCCCCTCACCCCAAGACCCAAGCCCCTCTGAGACCCGGATGGCAGGAAATGCAGCCGGTGCTCACCCTGCCCCAAGGTCTCCAAGGCCCAACACTGTCCCGGGGTGCAGGAATCCTCCGTTCTCCCTCGGGGTCCTCACTTTCACTCAGGCGGCATGTAGCCTCCCCTTGGAACCCCCGAAGCCCCGCCCCTCATCCCAGGACCCCAGTCCCTCTGAGGCCCAGATGGCAGGAAATGCCGCCGGTGGTCACCCTGCCCTTTGGCCTCCAAGGTCCAACACTGTCCCGGGGTGCAGGATCCCTGCGTTCTCCCTCGGGGTCCTCACCTTGACTCAGGCAAAACCGGCCTCCCCTTGGACCACCCGAGGCCCCGCCCCTCATCCCAGGACCCCAGTCCCTCCGAGACCCGGATGGCAGGAAATGCCGCCTGTGCTTGTTCCGACCTGTGGCCTCCCAGGACCGACTGTGTTTTGGGGTCCAGGGTCCTCACTGCTCGCTCACAGTCATCAGCTTCACTCCCAGTGGGACCTTGGATTCTCTCCTCTGCAGATCTGAGGGTCCCCCCACCCCCCATCTCACACTAAGTCCCCGGTCTCTCTGAGACCAGGGTGCCGCAGTCAGGACACGACACGTGGGCCCGTCCTGCCCTCGGGCCTCCGGACATCTGCTAGCAAAGTTCCCTGTCTGTGGGATGGCCTCTTTTCCGGGTTCGGGGAGCCCTCAGTTCTCCCTCAGGGTCGTCACTTAGGCGTCATGTCGTCTAGCCTCTGGCCACCCGAGGCCCCGCCCCTCATCCCAGGACCCCAGTCCCTCCGAGACCCGGATGTCAGGAAGTCAGGGCCCCACGAGTGCTCATCCCACCCTGGCCCTCCCAGGGCTGACAGCAGGGGCGGGATCTGTGGGGCCACTTTTGTCCTCCGTGAGGGTCCTCAGCTTCAGCCCTGGCGGGTCCTGGGACGCCCCCTTGTTGACCCGAGCCCACACCCTCACACCAAGGACCTTACTGCCCTGAGACCCCCCAGGGGAGTCTCTGGACTCACATGAGGCCACCAGGCCCAGGGCTTCCCAGGACTGTGGACGCCAGGGGCTCAGATGGATTCCACGGGAGTACCTCAGCCCTCCCTCTGCTCCTCACCTGGGCTCCTGGCTGGGCCTGGGCCTCTCCCTCTGCCCACCTGAGCTTGGTCCCCTTGGACTCAGACCCTCCAGATTCAGGACCCCCGAGAGGGAACCGGAGGTGGAGGGGGAAGGGTCGCTGATCCCCGCAGCCCTACCAAGGGCCTCCGAGGGCTGACAGCAGAACCGACCTGGATGCCTGCAAACCGATTCCGCGCACAGTTTTACCTGGACCCCTGGCAGCGCAGGGCTCCTTCCCTGTGCAGAGCTGAAGCCGGCCTCCCTCGCCCAGGACTTCACCTCGCTCAGCTGCCAGAGGGGGCGCATCAGTGCGACATCCGGATGTTGTGCCTGGGGGTCCCCCCAGGGCTGTCGGAAGGGGCCGGAGTTCAACTCCCTGGGGTCCTCAGTCTTCTGTGTAATCACTTTGACTCCTGGCAGGACCTCGGTGCCGCCCTCTGCCCTCCTGAGACTGCGTCTCTCAGACCTAGCCTCTGACTCCCCGAGTTCACTGAGGAGGTGGGGGCCGGGGACTGTTTAGCCTGACAGCCCCATCCGGGGCCCCCCAGGATTCCCATGTGGGGCCGATTTGCATTCTTAGGGACCCTCTGTTGCGGGGTGGTTGGACCCCTCTGTCCTCATCCAGGAGGGTCCTCACCCATCCTCGCACACAAAGGCTGCAGTCCCCGCAAAGATGCTGGAGGGGACCTGCCTCCTGGTGACCGTGAAGGGGCAGAGAGCAACACACCTTCCCTCGCGGGCTCCCCGACAACTAGCCTGACTTCGTAGACGGTCTATTCGAAAGACTTACCTTTTCCTGAAGAGGCTGAGCAGTGGCAGGGGAGTTGCGGATCCCTTGGGTTGATGACTGGATAATAGTACGTGTTCCAGAGCCGTGATTTTCACTTGTTAATTCTCATCCATAGTAAGAACTACATTTTTCATCTGCAGCTACTGTGCGTGTATCTATATCATGTCTAGACTGTATGTGCTTATGTACACGTACATCCACACACCACACACATGGACCAAACATGCCACGTGTGCCCCATGTGGAAACCTGGGCAGTTCCCAGACACAGGTGCCTGCCCTGGGCCCTGAGGCGCGGATCCCCGTCCCCTTGCGGGAGCCCTGAGAGCCCACCGGACCCGAGGGCACCATGCTTTGAACTACAGGCCTGCCGCCTGCCTGACACCCCATCTGCCCAGGGCAGTGAGCCTGCAGGAGAACGTGGGCCCCCCAGTCGGCTGGGAGAGAAGCCGAGCAGAGTGGGCAGGAGGAAGTGGGAGCAGGGCCCCAGCCTGAACACAAGAGCAGACTTCAGAGGGCCGAGCCTTTACCCCCACGTCCAGGAGCCTTCTCCATCCTCACACCCTCTGTCCTAGACCCAGACCCGCCTCCTGGGGCCCCGTCTCCATTTCAGGATGGATGGTGATCCCGCGGGGCTGGGACAGGCCACGTGGGCAGAATCCGGTGTCAGGCTCTCCTGAGCACCGATGCCTGGCTTCCCTGTGTTCTCAGCTACGTGGCATGAGGCACCAGCTGGTAGGACAGCGTGCAGGACAGCTGGGGCCCCCGTGAGTGTTGGCGAGTCGGCTCAGACCAGTGGGGCACAGGGCTTTCGACACACACAAAGCTCAGACTGAATGTGTGTCCTGCGGCCGCTAAGCCGAGCCAGTCGTGGAAACCGTCTGTGCCTCGATTTCTGCCCGTCAAACGGGCATAGTGATCGTACCCGTTGAAAGCACTGGTGCGCGTTTACACACGGTGTGGCCTGTCCCTACAATGTCTGGGCCAAGGACGTGGACAGTAGATGCAGCTGTTGTCACTGTGCGTGTACGATGTGCCTTCCCCACAGTGTGAGGCTTCTGAACCAGTGTGTATCTCCCGGTCCACTGACTCAGGTGGGTTTCCTCTTCTCACCGCCGCTCTGTTATTGAGAATGGGACCCCTCGCGTGCCAGAAGTGCTTAGACATGACATAGCTTGTTCTAGACCCAGCATGGGTGACGCTCAGGGGCCCTGGACCAGCACAGGGGAATGGACTGTGCTGAGGGGCTTGGCCCTGGGGAGGAGGCATCAGGACCTCTGCAGGTGCTCCGTCCTGATCCACACAGCCCACCACAGAGCTCTGTGAGCGAGGGTGTTCTGGGGACTCTCTGAGTGTCAGGGAAAGTTTCCACCGTCGGCCTTTCCCCTGGCCCCCCGAGGAAACGTTTCCTCACCCAGAGCCACATTCCAAGTTCTCACGGTCACAGCTCCGACTTGGAGGATGTGCCCGCCACGTGGTTGCTTCAGAAGCGTTTGGGCTCACACACGGTCTCTCAAGGTGGGAACCAATCTGAGTTACCTAGAGCCATCCTAAATTCTTTTCCTCTGAGCTTTCCAGTTGCCTCTTCTGCTTTTCCTCCTAGAAAGAGGAATAGGAATGATGTCCAGAGGACAAAATCTTGCACACACAGTGTGACTGAAGCTGCCTCCTGATGCTTTGGGCAGGAGTCTCAAAATCTTTAGCTTGACTGTGCCTTTCCCAGCTTGATACCTAGTGATCAACAGGTGTGAGGAGTCACTTGATGATCACACACACACACACATCGTAACTAGACACGTACTGGAATTGGGAAAATCTGGTACAGTGACAACACCAAATGCTGGGGAGGATTTGGAGCAGCAGGAACTCCCATTCATTGCTGGTGGGAATACAAGATGGTACAGCTACATTGGAACAGCTTGGCAGGTTCTTATAAAAGTAAACAAACTCTTACCGTATGATCCAGAAACCATATGGGTATTTACCCAAAGAAGTTGAAAACTTGTGTCCGCACAGAAACCTACACATGGATGTTTATAGCAGCTTTACTTAGAACTGCCAAACTATAGATGCAAACAAGAGGTCCTTACGTCGGTCAATAAATACACTTTGGTATGTGCAGGAAATGGAGTGTCGCCCAGTGCAAAAAAGAAATGAGTTATCAAGCAAGGGATAGACATGAAGAACCTTCGATGCAATTACAAACTGAGTGATTCTGAAAAGGCAACATACGGTATTATTTCAACTATGTGACGTTCTGTGAAGGCAAAATGATGGAGACGCTAAGAAGATGAGTGTTTGCAGGCGCTGTGGGGAGAGGAATGAATAGGCGCTGTACAGCAGAGGGTGGTTAGTGACGTGAAATAGTCTGCATGATACCCCAGTGATGAGGGCATGTCATACACGTTTGCCAAAACCCAGGGAATGTGCAACAGCAAGAGTGAACCCCAAGGGAAACTCTAATTTCTAGGTGACAACGTAGGTCCATCAATTCTGACACATGGACGACTCTGGTGGGTTGCTGATAAGGAGGCAGGCTATGTAGGTGTGGGGGCGGGAAGTAAATGGGAAATCCCTGTACCTTCTCTTTGTTATTCTGTGCACCTAAAGGTGCTATAAAAATAAAGGCTTTAAAATAACATGAGGACACCCGAAGGGATGACTGCTGTCTGTGGGGAGCTGACTCCTCTGTTGCGGGATGGCGGGGGCAGCAGGGAGTGGGGGAGGGGCTGTGGGCTGCACAGACGCAGATGGCAGGACCGGTAGGAGGAAAGATCTCCCGCTTCTGAGCGGTTTCGTGCCTACAGCTGGGGCAGGGCCCCGGACACACATGCCTCAGCCCTGGGGCTCTACCGGGACAGCAAGAAAGATGGGTCAGTTGAGGCATTTCCCTCCTGAGACTCTGCTAATACCCACCTGACATCAAACCTGGGTGAGGACTGGCCTGTGCAAAACACGTCACTTAAACAGAACGTAAGGAAGACACGGACAATAAGGTGGCGGTACCAGAGCCATTCACACGTGGTTATAGCAGGTGCACTTTTACACCTTAAGTATGTATACCGTCTGCACGTACATACGAACCCTCGTAAAATATAAACATGCATCCAGATACACGCGTTAGTGCATACACAGGTGGTGCGTGGATGTACGCGTACATAAGCACACACAGCCTGCACACGTGTCATAGATACACGCACAGTAGGTGCAGATGAGAAACGTACTTCTTACTATGCATGAGAATTAACAAGTGAAAGTCACGGCTCTGGAACAGGTACTATTACCTAGTCATCAACGCAAGGGATCCGCAACTCCCCTGCCACTGCTCAGCCTCTTCAGGAAAAGGTAAGTCTTTCAAACAGACCGTCTCCGAAGTCAGGTTGGTGGTCGAGGAGGCCCCGAGGGAAGGTGTGTTGCTCTCTACCCCTTCACGGTCACCAGGAGGCAGGTCCCCTCCAGCATCTTTGCGGGGACTGCAGCCTTTGTGTGCGAGGATGGGTGAGGACCCTCCTGGATGAGGACAGAGAGGTCCAACCACCCCACAACAGAGGGTCCCTAAGAATGCAAACCGGCCCCGCGTGGGAATCCTGGGGGCCCCCGGATGGGGCTGTCAGGCTGAACAGTCCCCGGCCCCCACCTCCTCAGTGAACTCGGGGAGTCAGAGGCTAGGTCTGAGAGACGCAGTCTCAGGAGGGCAGAGGGTGGCTCCCAGATCCTGTCAGGAGTCAAGGTGAGGACACAGGAGACTGAGGACCCCAGGGAATCCACCTCCGGCACCCCTAGCTGCCCCCGACAGCCCTGGCAGACTCCAGGGCACTGGGTCCGGATGTCACGTGCACTGATGCCCCACCCTTGGGAGGTGAGAGAGGTGAGGGCCTGGGTGAGGGAGGCCGGCTTCAGGTCTGCACAGGGAAGGAGCCCAGTGCTGCCAGGAGTCAAGGTAGAACCGTGTGAGGGGACGCGGGGGCGGGGGCAGGCATCCAGGACGGTTTTGCGGTCTCCCCTGGGAGACTCCAGGCAGGGTTGCGAGGATCAGATCCCCACCCCCTCATCCCCACTTCCCTCTCGGGGGTCCTGGCTGTGGAGGGTCGGAGTACAATGGGATCATAATCTGTTGGGCAGAGGGAGAGGCCCAGGCCCAGGCCCAGCCTCGAGCCCAGGTGAGGAGCAGAGGGAGGGCTCCGGGATCCCCGGGGAATACATCTCAGCCCCTGGCGTCCACAGTCCTGGGAAGCCCTGGGCCTGGTGGCCTCATGTGAGTCCACAGACTCCTCTGGGGGTCTCAGGGCAGTGAGGGCCTTGGTGTGAGGGTGTGGGCTCGGGTCAACAAGGGGGCGTCCCAGGACCCGGCCAGGGCTGAAGCTGAGGACGCTGAGGGAGGACAGAAGGGGCCCCAAAGATCCCCGGCCCTGCTGTCAGCCCTGGGAGGGCCAGGGTGGGATGAGCACTCGTGGGGTCCTGACTTCCTGACATCCGGGTCTCGGAGGGACTGGGGTCCTGGGATGAGGGGCGGGGCCTCGGGGGTTCCAAGGGGTGGCTACATGCCGCCTGAGTCAAGGTGAGGACCCCGAGGGAGAACGCAGGGATCCTGCACCCCGGGACAGTGTTGGACCTTGGAGGCCACAGGGCAGGGTGACCACCTGCGGCATTTCCTGACACCCGGGTCTCAGAGGGACTGGGGTCCTGGGGTGAGGGGCGGGGCCTCGGGTTGCCAGACTAGCGGACATGACGCCTAAGTGACGACCCTGAGGGAGAACTGAGGGGTCCCCGAACCCGGAATAGAGGCCATCCCACAGACAGGGAACCTTGCTAGCAGCTGTCCGGAGGCCCGAGGGCAGGACAGGCCTACGTGTTGTGTCGTGACTGCAGCTCCCTGGTCTCAGAGAGACCGGGGACTTAGTGTGAGATGGCGGGGAACCCTCAGATCTGCAGAGGAGAGAATCCCACGTTCCACTGGGAGTGAAGGTGAAGAACGCGAGCGAGCAGTGAGGGACCCTAGACCCCAAAACACAGTCGGTCCTGGGAGGTCATGGGGCGGGATCACGTCAGGCAGCATTTCCTGACATCCGGGTCTCAGAGGGACTGGGGTCCTGGGATGAGGGGCGGGGCTTCGGGGGTTCCAAGGGGAGGCTACATGCCGCCTGAGTGAAAGTGAGGACCCCGAGGGAGAACGGAGGATTCCTGCACCCCGGGACAGTGTTGGGCCTTGGAGACCTTGGGGCAGGGTGAGCACCGGCTGCATTTCCTGCCATCCGGGTCTCAGAGGGGCTTGGGTCTTGGGGTGAGGGGCGGGGCTTCGGGTTGCCAGAAGGTAGACCACATGCTGCCTGAGTCAAAGTGAGGACCCTAGTGAGGAAGGAAGGGCCCCGGAACCCAGAAAAGAGACCATCCACAGACAGGGAACCTTGCTATCAGCTGCCCAGAGGCCCGAGGGCAGGACAGGCCCACGTGTTGTGTCGTGACTGCGGCTCCCTGGTCTCAGAGAGACCGGGGACTTTGTGTGAGGTGGCGGGGAACCCTCAGATCTGCAGAAGAGAGAATCCTAGGTCCCACTGGGAGTGAAGGTGACGACTGCGAGCGAGCAGTGAAGGACCCTGGACCCCAAAACACAGTCGGTCCTGGGAGGTCATAGGGCGGGATCACGTCAGGCAGCATTTCCTGACATCCGGGTCTCCGAGGGACTGGGGTCCAGGGATGAGGGGCGGGGCCTCGGGTGGGCAGAGGGGAGACGACATGCCGCCTGAGTGACGACGCTGAGGGAGAACTGAGGGGACCCGGGACCCAGAAGATAGGCCACGCCACAGAAAGGCGCCCTTGCTATCAGCTGTCCGGAGGCCCGAGGGGAGGTCAGGCCCCGAGGTTTGTCCTGACTTCCGCATCAGGGTCTCAGAGAGACTGGGGACATAGTGAAAGGGAGGCGGGGATCTCAGGTCTGCGGAGCCGAGAATCTCAGAGCCGCCTGGGAGTGAGGGTGACGACCGCGACTTAGCATTCAGGGACCCTGGACCCCAGAACAGAGCCAGTCCTGGGAGACCACGGGGCGGGATGACCTCAGGCAGCAGTTCGTGAAATGCGGGTCTCGGAGGGACTGGCGTCTTGATATGACGGGCGGGGCCTCAGGCGGGCTGAGGGGGGAATCTCAGCTCCTGCCAAGACTCAAGGTGAGGACCCCGAGGGAGGAGTGAGGGGACCATAAACCCCAGAACAGAGGGGACGCAACGTATCCTGCCCCTGCTGTCAGCCCTGGGAGGCCCCCAGGCGGGATGAGCACACGTGGTGTGTCTTGACTTCCGCATCCAGGGCTCAGAGAGACCGGGGACTTATTATAAGGAGGGGCACTCAGGTGGTTGGAGAGCAGAATCCCAGGTCCCGCTTGGAGTCACGGTGAGGACCCTGAGCTAGCGGGGACAGGACCTCCCACCCTAGAAGACTGGGAACCTGCCAGAGCCCAGGCCTCCTGCCAACACGCGGGTCCAGGGCTGTGCCACAGTGTAGACCCGAGGTCTCCCCTCCTTTCTCTCCCAGGGGCTCCAGACACCGGGAGGTGAAGGCCTCGGTGTGAGACACGTGTCCTCGGGTCACAGAGCACAGGAGGCCGGCAGTGCCAGCTGAGGTGTGGGCCCTGAGTGTGTACCCGGGGGCTCCCAGAACAGAGGGGAACCCACAAGGCCAACGTCCACTCCACACACCCCCTGTTGCCCCCAGAACCTCGGCTGTGCCGGCTGCACCCTGAGGAGTTGCCTCACTTCCCCCGACAGGTTCACAGACGACCGTCCACCAGCAGGAGAGCCCCTGTGAGGCCGAGGGCACCCCTGGAGAGGAGACCAGTAAGTGGCCTTTGTCAGAGCCCCCCAGGGTGGGTTTCTCAGCCCAGCCTGCTGACACACCCTCTCTCCCCCAGGCCCGTGGGTCCCCATTTGTCACCCCTTCCCTCGCTCCTCTCGGCTGCCCGACACCACTCATCGTGCCTCCCGTTGAGATGAGTGAGCTCCGCAAGGCTGCGGAAGACCTTCAGGACCCGAGAGACTCCCGGGGCCTGATGGATGTTCAGCAGATGGAGGCTGAGCGGGAGGGGGGCGCATCCCCCTGGTCCTCCTCCTCCTCAGTCTCCTCTTCCTACTCTGCCTGTGCCGTGTCCCTGCTCCATGATGCAGCGCCTTCGATGGTGACTGACCTGGTGGGTTTCCTGCTCCTCAAGTATCACCGGAAGCAGCCGACCACCAGGGCAGAAATGCTGAGTATCTTCCTCAGAGAATACCAGGACCACTTCCCTGCGGTCTTCAGCCAGGCCTCTGAGTACATGCAGCTGGTGTTTGGGGTGGATGTGAAGGAGGTGGATCCCGGGGGCCACTGGTATGTCCTGGTCCCCACCCTGGGCCTCACCTGTGATGGGATGCTGGGCGATGGGCAGAGCATGCCCAAGAACGGCCTCCTGGTGATGCTCCTTTGCATGATCCACCTGGAGGGAGAGCGCCTCCCTGAGGAGGAGGTGTGGGGAGCACTGAGCAAGCTGGGGCTGCATGCTGGGAGGGAGCACTTCATCTACGGGGAGCCCAGGGAGCTCATCACCAAAGTGTGGGTGCAGGAGGGGTACCTGGAGTACCGGCAGGTGGCCAACAGCGATCCCGCTCGCTTCGAGTTCCTGTGGGGCCCCCGGGCCCACGCGGAGATCAGCAACTTGCAAGTCCTGGAGCATTTACACAGGGCCAGTAGACGGGGTCCCAGTTCCTTCCCATCCCTGTCAGATGAGGCTGCTAGTGATGAGGAAGAGGAGGCCTGAGCCAGACTTGCAGCCGGGCTCCTCCAGGCCCCTGTCCAGCAGCTTCTCCTGCCGGGCAGGAAGGGAGTCCATCCTTCACCCTGTGTTTGGAGAGCGAGCAGTCAGCCTTCTAAGGAGTGAGGCCCCAGGCCAGGTGGAGTATAGTCTTTGTTGGTTAGTATTCCTTACGATTACAAAGAAATTTGTCTCTGTTTTATCAGAAATCTTTTAAGTGCTGATCCTCTTAATAGAAGGAATAAATGTTGTCAGTGTCTCTGTCAGTGACGTCTATCTCTCGTGTATTTTTGCGGATCCATTCAAGTCTAAGAGTTTTCCTATTTTGTAAAGCAACATGATTAACCTTCCAGATTAGTTTGCATTCCTGGACGAGGTAACGTGGTATCTGGATGAAGTTTCCCTGGAAATATGAAAGGAGTTATCGATGGAATTGACGTGGGTCAGTCAATGGAGAAATACATGTAAAAAATATATTGTTTGACCTAATTTTTTCATTCACCTCTGTCATTCTATAAAACAAACAAAACAAAACCAAAAAAACCCATATACATAGACATATCTATCTATCTATCTCTTGGATTTTCTTGGCTAGTAAAGAGAGGAGAAATGTAGTGTGAATCAGTAGGATCCCTGCTCAACATTTCATTTATTCCGCAGATGTTCGCTGAGCCTCTGCTCTCTGGAGGGCTCGGGGTTAGCAGCGGGGACAGTCGGAAAAGCAGGACAGCCCACACCTAGGATAGTCTAGGAGCCGCAGTCACGTCGGGACGTTGGTGAAATGTCTCCTAAGTCCCACAGGGCAAATAAAAATAGGGCGAGGGGTTGGGGGTGCGGGAAAGAGCACCCAAGTGTAAGTGCCCAGCGCCAGGGCAGTTCGGGGCTTTGGGAAGCTGGGGGGACGGGGGTCCTTCTGTGGGAGGTGATGGTAATGAAGCTGGGTGGTGGCGGCAGGCAGACGTGCAGACGGCACTTGTTAGTGGTGAGAGGAACGTGTCAGGTGGGAGGTTGCTCTGAGCAGTCCCTCTGGGATCGTGGATACATCTCCTGGGCGAGAGGGGAAGATGCACTTTGTTCAGGGATGCTTAGAGACCTGGTTATCCTGCCTGAGCCGCTAGGACACTCAGAATGCTCCAGCTGCAGGGAGGAGTGGCGTTTGATGTGGCTCACAGTGTACTCCGTCCTGGCATATATAGTTGAAGAGGTTTGGTAAGCGCCCCAAACGCGGGGTAGGATACACTGGGGTGTGTTCTTGGAAACGGTCTGCTGGACACTTACACTGATGGCGCAGCTCCCCTCGATGGTCAGACTCCAAAGCCATAGGTGCGGAATGGTCCTGGAAATCGCAGGGAGGCAACGGCCGCCGAGGCTGAATACAAAACAGCTCAGAATCCTCCTTGGAGATGAAAGATGGTTCTTGGTGGGTATTCTAGCCTGATTTGTAAAGAGAAACTAGTTAACCATCCTTCCTCTGTGTCTAGTCTGCTGCCTGCCGCACAGGAAGGTCCTGGCTTTCAGGGTCCCTGATGCCACCTGAGCAGGTGCTCGGGCACTTCCGGTCCCGTGGAGGGCTGCTGAGTTTCCGAGGCTGAGCCTGTGTCCTGGCTTCAGGGCCAGAGAGCACCTTGCCAGCCCGCCGGCATTGTGGCCGTTACTGCAGAGGATAGGGCAGGAAAGTGCTGTGGAGCGAGCGGGGTGAACCCTCCCTGCGGACAGGTACTAGGTCCTGCGAGAGCACATGGAATGTTGTATTTGAAAGGACCTGTCATAGGCAAGTGATTAGAGAACGTTGGAGGATTTCGAGGCAAATGTGGCTTCTCAGAAGCTCCTCCAGCGGATGAAGGGAACTGCTTTCATCCCCAATTACACTAGCTGCTTTTCGTCGAGCACCTAGTACCCAGCGGTGTTCCGGAGAGACCTTGAGTGTGGCCCACGTCTTGTCTTCCTCTCCTTCCTGGAAGCTGAGTGGAGGGAATATGAGATTCTTTGTGTAAACCTACAAATATTTTGTAGGAAAAAGATGTTAAAGATCACTTTAGTAAATCCAAAGACAGAAAATAGAGTCCGTTTAAGAATCAATAGCACATTGGCAGGCAAAAAGATACCACGGGCCCTGGCTGCTGGGTTACGTGGAAAGGTATTTGGGGTCCAGGCGGTCCTTACTCCAGGGGCTGAGCTCCCAAAGAAGCAGGAAATGCTCCTGAGAGACTGTTTGATGCAACCTCGGACCAGGCGATGTCCCTTCAGGGCCAAGGGGAGGAGCCAGACAGCTCCTCCCAATGGCACAGTCACAAGGTGTGTGTGTCTCCTTGGACTGCTGTCTTCCTAGAGCCTTCCAGGACAGCTGTGATGTAGAGATGGGGGAGGAGGGAGGAGCATTTTGGACTGTGGGCACTGCAGAAGCTGTCCTGGGGGTGGTACAGCAGAGGGACCAGGGAGGGGCCAAGACCCCTGGGAGCAGGATGCAGGGACACAGCACAGGAGTCTGTAGCTGAGCTGAAAGGCAAGAACTGCACGAGGATGGTGCACTCCTCTCCCCACTGCCCTCCTCCCGGGATCCACCCCTCTCTCCCCATTCCCTTACCCAAGTGGCAGGATCTGGCCAGGAGGTAAGGAGAGATGGCGACCATGCCAGATGGTCAAAAAGACGCTCTCCCAGGCCAGATTCACTCCCAGACACAAATGAAGTTTTGGGAATGAGCCATACAAGCGAGGGCTTTGCGTTCCTAGGGATTCACATTGTGAAGAGTGTCAGTACCCCAGGAGAGGCAGAAGGAACGCACCACCAGATCCCATCTGAACTGCCCTTGCCTGGCCAGGGGAATGACTTGGTAGTAGATGTGGCAGAGCCCTGAAGCACATCATGAAAGGGGTGTTCTTGGGACCATAGGTGCTGCAAGATCAGAACTGTGTGGAACCCAAGATGGAAAGAGGGAACCCTGGTGCTCGTTCATGAAGTGAACTGACTGGTGAGGGCAGTGCCAGCCCAGGGAGGCTATGGCGGGCTGGCTAACAGCAGCCAGGAGACAAGAGCATCCAGGGCCACTCAGGGAGGCATTCCCAGGGGCCAGCACCCTCCCCAGCAGACTCTGGAGGAGCCCACAGCACCCAGGTCCCCAGCCAGTCCTGACCAGGGCAGAGCAGAGCACACCGGGGCTCCCCTGCCCATCAGTGAGAAGGTCTGACATTCTCCACGTGCCCTGATTCTGCCTCCTGAGGGTCTGGTGTGAGTTTTCTCAGCTGTGGCTCTGCTTCCCTGAGAAGCCCCCGTTCCCCCGCCACAGCCAAACTCTGCACTGAACTTCAGGCTCCTTGGCAAAGGGCCGACCCCCTGCCTGGCTCTCGCCTACCCTCCTCTGTGGCACGTCTTGCTGGCAGCTGCTCTAGGGGCCTTGGTGAGCAAATAAGGGGTCCCAAGTGTTTCCCTGTGCCTGGTCCCTGAGCTGGGGCCGGGCACAAGGATAGGGCTGGGATGGTGTCGTGATGCAGGGAGTGAAGCCAAGCGATACTCACAAGACAGCATGAAGGTGCAAAGCCACCTTGATGGCTCGAGCCACCCAGAAGGAGGTGCACCCAAAGGGCCCAGAGGCTCAGATCCTCGCCCTCGTGTGGATGCAGTGAGAGCCCAACAGCCCCGTGGTCGCTATGCTTTGAACTACTGGCCAGCCGGCTGCCTCAGGTTCAGCCTGCTGGAGGAGTGATCCTGCAGGAGAACGTTGGGCCACCGTCAGCTGGGAGAGAGGGGAGAAGAGTGGGCAGTCGGACGAGAACAGGGCCTGAGCCTGAACAGAAGAGCCACTTTCAAAGGGCAGTGACTCCACCCCTAATCTGGAAGACCTTTCTGCATCCTCTGTCCTAGGGCCCCAGCACACCTCCAGGTCTGTCATCTCCACTTTAGTAGAGAGATGGTGACCCAACCGGGCTGTAAAAGGTTGCGAGTGTCGGGTTCAGTGTCAGATCTTTGCTGGGCAGGTATGCCTGCTTTTCCTGCTTTCCCTAAATTATGTGGAATTAGGCATCTCACAGTAGGTCACCATGTTGGGCAGCTGGAAACCCCTCGATTGTGTGGAAGACTTTGTTCATGCTAGTGATTCAGGCTAGTGTGGGGACAGGGCTTTGTATACATCAGAAGCAGCTCAGTTTGAATATGTGTCCTGTTGCTCTTGAGCAGAGCAAATCCAGAAACTCTTCATGGGTCAATTTCATCTCTAAAACAAGCATAATAATAATAGAAGGGCAAAGCGTTTATGTGATTTTATGCATGATGTGACCTGCATGTAAAATTCCTCGGTCAATGGAAAGTGGTCAGTAGATGTAGTTATTGTCACTGCATGTCTAAGACGTGCCTTCTCCCACATTGTGAAGATTCTGAAGCAGAAGTATATGTCTTCACATCCTCGTTTACACTGAGTGATGCCGTTTCTCTTTTTTGCTGAACATCTGTTTTCAGGACTGCTTCATCTCACATATCAGAACTGTGCAAAGATGGTATAACTTGTTCTAGACCCGGCATGGGTGATGGTTAGGGCTCCTGCACTGGGGCGGGGGGAATGCACTGGGCTGTGTGGGAGGGGGCCCTGGGGGAGGAAGCATCAGGACCCTCTCTGATCTAAACCCCAAACCACAAAGCTCTGTGAGGGAGTCTCTTCCCAGTTAATGCACTCAATATCTAGGAAAATTCCCAACTCAGGCCTGCCGACTGACCTCACAAGTACATGATTCCTCAGCCCAAAACCACATTCCAAAATCTCCCCGAAACATCTTGGAACTGGAGGGTCTGCCCTCCATGTGGTTACTTCAAAGCTGTTCTTGCTCTCTAAAGTCTTTCAAGGTGTAAAATATTCGGAGTTACCAATCACCAATCCTAAAGTTCTTTTTGCTCACACATTTCCAGTTTTGTTTTCTGTTTTTCCTCCTAGAAAGCATCCAGAATAAGAATACTGCCCAGAGGACATGATGCTGCACACGTAGTGTGACTGAAGCTGCCTCCTGATGCTTTCGGGAGGACCCAAAAATTCTTTAGCCTGGCTGTGCCTTTCCCAGCTTGATCCCTAGTGATCAGTAAGTGTGAGGAGTCACTTGATGATGTCACACACATGCACAGACACACACAAACACACAAGTACATGATATCTACATGCCTATTGAAATTACCAAAATCCAGGGCAGTGACAACACCAAATGCTGGGGAGGATTTGGAGCAGCAGGAACTACCATTCACTGCTGGTGGGAATACAAGATGCTTACAGCCACTTTGGAAGACAGCATGGCAGGTTCTTCTAAAACTAAAAAATTCTTACTGTATGATCCAGGACTCATATACCATATAGGTATTTACTCAAAAGATTTGAAAACTTATATCCACACAAAAAACCTACACATGGATGTTTTTAGCAGCTTTACTCATAACTGCGAAAACACAGATGCAAACAAGATGTCCTTCAGTTAGTGAATGGATACACTTTGGAACCTCCAGGAAGTTGAATATTGTTTCCGATTCTCCAAATCTGCAGAATGTAAAAAAGTACTGAATCAACCGAAACAAAAACACTAGTCTCTTGGTGATTATGATATATCAACGTAGGTCCATCAGTTCTGACACATGGAGGACTCTGGTGGGTTGCTGATAAGGAGGCAGGCTATGTAGGTGTGGGGGCGGGAAGTAAATGGGAAATCTCTATACCTTCTCTTTGTTGTTCTTGCACCTAAAAGTCTTATAAAAATAAAGACTTAAAATAACACACGGTATGAACAACGCTAAGTAAACAACAAAACATGAGGACACCGGAAGGGAAGACTGCTGACTGTGGGGGGCGGACTCCTCTGTTGCGGGGCGGGGGGCAGCAGGGAGTGGGGGAGGGGCTGTGGGCTGCACAGACGCAGATGGCAGGCCCGGTAGGAGGAAAGATCTCCCGCTTCTGAGCGGTTTCTTGCCTACAGCTGGGGCAGGGCCCTGGACACACATGCCTCAGCCCTGGGGCTCTACCAGGACAGCAAGAAAGATGGGTCAGTTGAGGCATTTCCCTCCTGAGTCTCTGCTAATACCCACCTGACATCAAACCTGGGTGAGGACTGGCCTGTGCAAAACACATCACTTAAATAGAACGTAAGGAAGACACGGACAATAAGGTGGCGGTACCAGAGCCATTCACACGTGGTTATAGCAGGAGCACTTTTACACCTTAAGTATGTATACCGTCTGCACGTACATACGAACCCTCGTAAAATATAAACATGCATCCAGATTCACGCGTTAGTGCATACACAGGTGGTGCGTGGATGTACGCGTACATAAGCACACACAGCCTACACACGTGTCATAGATACACGCACAGTAGGTGCAGATGAGAAACGTACTTCTTACTATGCATGAGAATTAACAAGTGAAAGTCACGGCTCTGGAACAGGTACTATTACCTAGTCATCAACGCAAGGGATCCGCAACTCCCCTGCCACTGCTCAGCCTCTTCAGGAAAAGGTAAGTCTTTCAAACAGACCGTCTCCGAAGTCAGGTTGGTGGTCGAGGAGGCCCCGAGGGAAGGTGTGTTGCTCTCTACCCCTTCACGGTCACCAGGAGGCAGGTCCCCTCCAGCATCTTTGCGGGGACTGCAGCCTTTGTGTGCGAGGATGGGTGAGGACCCTCCTGGATGAGGACAGAGGGGTCCAAACACCCCACAACAGAGGGTCCCTAAGAATGCAAACCGGCCCCACATGGGAATCCTGGGGGCCCCCGGATGGGGCTGTCAGGCTGAACAGTCCCCGGCCCCCACCTCCTCAGTGAACTCGGGGAGTCAGAGGCTAGGTCTGAGAGACGCAGTCTCAGGAGGGCGGAGGGTGGCTCCCAGATCCTGTAGGGTGTCAAGGTGAGGACACAGGAGACTGAGGACCCCAGAGAATCCACCTCTGGCACCCCCACCTGCCCCAGACAACCCTGGGAGACTCCAGGGCACTGGGTCCGGATGTCACGTGCACTGATGCCCCACCCTTGGGAGGTGAGAGAGGTGAGGTCCTGGGTGAGGGAGGCCGGCTTCAGGTCTGCACAGGGAAGGAGCCCAGTGCTGCCAGGAGTCAAGGTAGAACCGTGTGAGGGGACGCGGGGGCGGGGGCAGGCATCCAGGTCGGTTTTGCGGTCACCCCTGGGAGACCCCAGGCAGGGTTGCGAGGATCAGATCCCCACCCCCTCATCCCCACTTCCCTCTCGGGGGTCCTGGCTGTGGAGGGTCGGAGTACAATGGGATTATAATCTGTTGGGCAGAGGGAGAGGCCCAGGCCCAGGCCCAGGCCCAGCCGGGAGCGCAGGTGGGGAGCAGAGGGAGGGCTGCGGGACCCCCGGGGAATCCATCTCAGCCCCTGGCGTCCACAGTTCTGGGAAGCCCTGGGCCTGGTGGCCTCATGTGAGTCCACAGACTCCTCTGGGGGTCTCAGGGCAGTGAGGGCCTTGGTGTGAGGGTGTGGGCTCGGGTCAACAAGGGGGCGTCCCAGGACCCGGCCAGGGCTGAAGCTGAGGACGCTGAGGGAGGATAGAAGGGGCCCCACAGATCCCCGGCCCTGCTGTCAGCCCTGGGAGGGCCAGGGTGGGATGAGCACTCGTGGGGTCCTGACTTCCTGACATCCGGGTCTCGGAGGGACTGGGGTCCTGGGATGAGGGGCGGGGCCTCGGGGGTTCCAAGGGGAGGCTACATGCCGCCTGAGTCAAGGTGAGGACCCCGAGGGAGAACGCAGGGATCCTGCACCCCGGGACAGTGTTGGACCTTGGAGGCCACAGGGCAGGGTGACCACCGGCGGCATTTCCTGACACCCGGGTCTCCGAGGGACTGGGGTCCTGTGATGAGGGGCAGGGCCTCGGGTGGCCAGAGGGGAGACCACATAACGCCTGAGTCAAGGTGAGGACCCCGAGGGAGAACGGAGGATTCCTGCACCCCAGGACAGTGTTGGACCTTGGAGGCCTTGGGGCAGGGTTAGCACTGGCTACATTTCCTGAAATCCGGGTCTCAGAGGGGCTGGGGTCCTGGAATGAGGGGTGGGGCCTCAGGTGGGCTGAGAGGGGAATCCCAGGACCTGCCAGGAGTCAAGGTGAGGCACCTAAGGGAGGAGTGAGGGGTCCCGAGACCCCAGAACAGAGAGGACGTAACCGATCCTGCCCCTGCTGACAGCCCTGGGAGGGCCTGGGTGGGATGAGCACTCGTGGGGCCCTGAATCCTGACATCCGGGTCTGCGAGGGACTGCGGTCCTGGGATGAAGGGAGGGGCCTCGGGTGGCCAGAGGGGAGACCACATGCCGCCTGAGTCAAGGTGAGGACCCCGAGGGAGAACGCAGGGATCCTGCACCCCGGGACAGTGTTGGACCTTGGAGGCCACAGGGCAGGCTGAGCATCGGCGGCATTTCCTGACATCTGGGCTCTCCGAGGGACTGGGGTCCTGGGATGAGGGGCGGGGCCTCGGGTGGGCAGAGGGGAGACTACATGCCGCCTGAGTCAAAGTGAGGTCCGTGAGGAGGACGGAGGGGACCCGGGACCCCAGAAAAGAGGCCATCCCATCCCACAGAAAAGCACCCCTGCTCTCAGCCGTCTTGAGGCCCCAGGGCGGGATGAGCCCACAAGGTGTGTCCTGACTTCTGCATCCGGGTCTCAGAGAGACCGGGGACTTAATGCAAGTGGGGGGTCGGTGGGGCTCAGGTCTGCGGAGGAGAGAATCTCAGGTTCCGCTGGGAGTGAAGGTGACGACCCCGAAGAAGCACTGAGGGACCCTGCACCCCAGAACAGAGTCAGTCTTGGGAGGCCATAGGGCGGGAGGACCTCAGGCAGCATTTCCTGAAATGCGGGTCTCGGAGGGACTGGGGTCCTGGGATGAGGGGCGGGGCCTCGGGTGGTCCAAGGGGAGGCCAGTGCTGCCTGAGTGAAAGTGAGGACCCTGAGGGAGAACTGAGGGATCCTGCACCCCGGGACACTGTTGGACCTTGGAGACCTTAGGGCAGGGTGACCACCGGCGGCATTTCCTGACATCCGGGCTCTCAGAGGGACTGGGGTCCTGGGATGAGGGGCGGGGCCTCGGGTGGGCAGAGGGTAGACTACATGCCGCCTGAGTCAAAGTGAGGAACCTGAGGGAGGACGGCGGGGACAGAGGACCCCGGAAAAGAGGCCATCCCACAGAAAGGCAACCCATGCTGTCAGCCGTCCGGAGGCCCCAGGGCAGGACAAGCCCACGTGGTGTGTCCTGACTTCTGCACCGTGGTCTCAGAGAGACCGGGGACTTAGTGCAAGTGGGGGGGAGGGGGGACTCAAATCTGCAGAGAAGAGAATCCCAGGTCCCACTGGGAGTGAAGGTGACAACCGTGTGGGAGCAGTGAGGGACCCTGCACCCCAGAACAGAGTCAGACCTTGAAGGCCATAGGTCGGAATAACCAGAGGCGGCATTTCCTGACATCCGGGTCTCAGAGGGACTGGGGTCCTGGGATGAGGGGCGGGGCCTCGGGTGGGCAGAGGGGAGACTACATGCCGCCTGAGTCAAAGTGAGGTCCGTGAGGAGGACGGAGGGGACCCGGGACCCCAGAAAAGAGGCCATCCCATCCCACAGAAAAGCGCCCCTGCTCTCAGCCGTCTTGAGGCCCCAGGGCGGGATGAGCCCACGAGGTGCGTCCTGACTTCTGCATCCGGGTCTCAGACAGACCGGGGACTTAGTGCAGGGGGGGGGGGCGAGGGGGCTCAGGTCTGCGGAGGAGAGAATCTCAGGTTCCGCTGGGAGTGAAGGTGACGACCCCGAAGAAGCACTGAGGGACCCTGCACCCCAGAACAGAGTCAGTCCTGGGAGGCCATAGGGCGGGAGGACCTCGGGCAGCAGTTCCTGAAATGCGGATCTCGGAGGGACTGGCGTCCTGGTATGACGGGCGGGGCCTCGGGTGGGCTGAGAGGGGAATCCCAGGTCCTGCCAGGAGTCAAGGTGAGGACCCCGAGGGAGGAGTGAGGGGACCCGAGACCCCAGAACAGAGGGGACGCAACCGATCCTGCCCCTGCTGTCAGCCCTGGGAGGCCCCCAGGCGGGATGAGCACACGTGGTGTGTCCCGACTTCCGCATCCGGGGCTCAGAGAGACCGGGGACTTACTATAAGGAGGGGCCCTCAGGTGGTTGGAGCGCAGAATCCCAGGTCCCGCTTGGAGTCACGGTGAGGACCCTGAGCTAGCGCGGAGAGGACCTCCCACCCTAGAAGAGTGGGAACCTGCCAGAGCCCAGGCCTCCTGCCAGCATGCGGGTCCAGGGCTGTGCCACAGTGTAGACCCCAGGTCTCCCCTCCTTTCTCTCCCAGGGGCTCGAGACACCGGGAGGTGTAGGCCTCGGTGTGAGACACGTGTCCTCGGGTCACAGAGCACAGGAGGCCGGCAGTGTCAGGTGAGGTGTGGGCCCTGAGTGTGTACTCGGGGGCTTCTGAAACAGAGGGGACCCCACAAGGCCAGTGTCCACTCCACACACCCCCTGTCACCCCCAGAACCTCGGCTGTGCCGGCTGCACCCTGAGGAGTTGCCTCACTTCCCCCGTCAGGTTCACAGAGGACCGTCCACCAGCAGGAGAGCCCCTGTGAGGCCGAGGGCACCCCTGGAGAGGAGACCAGTAAGTGGCCTTTGTCAGAGCCCCCCAGGGTGGGTTTCTCAGCCCAGCCTGCTGACACACCCTCTCTCCCCCAGGCCCGTGGGTCCCCATCTGTCACCCCTGTCCACACTCCTGTCTGCTGCCCGACACCAGTCATCATGCCTCTGGTTCAGATGAGTGAGCTCTCCCAGAGTGAGGAAGACTTTCAAGACCCAAGAGACGCCCAGGGCCTGGTGGATGCGCAGCTGTTGGAGGCTGTGGAGGAGGGGGCCGCATCCCCCCGGTCCTCCTCCTCCTCAGTCTCCTCTTCCTACTCTGCCGGTGCCGAGTCCCTGCTCCAAGATGCACGGCATTTGATGATGACTGACCTGGTGGGCTTCCTGCTCCTCAAGTATCGCAGGAAGCAGCTGACCACCAGGGCAGAAATGCTGAGTATCTTCCTCAGAGAATACCAGGACCACTTCCCTGCGGTCTTCAGCCAGGCCTCTGAGTGCATGCAGCTGGTCTTTGGGGTGGATGTGAAGGAGGTGGACCCCAGGGGGCACTGGTATGTCTTGGTCCCCACCCTGGGCCTCACCTGTGATGGGATGCTGGGCGATGGGCAGAGCATGCCCAAGAACGGCCTCCTGGTGATGCTCCTTTGCATGATCCACCTGGAGGGAGAGCGCCTCCCTGAGGAGGAGGTGTGGGGAGCACTGAGCAAGATGGGGCTGTATGCTGGGATGGAGCACTACATCTATGGGGAGCCCAGGGAGCTCATCACCAAAGTGTGGGTGCAGGAGGGGTACCTGGAGTACCAGCAGGTGGCCAACAGCGATCCCGCTCACTACGAGTTCCTGTGGGGCCCCCGGGCCCACGCGGAGATCAGCAAGTTGCAAGTCCGGGAGTATCTGCTCAGGGTCAATCGAAGGGGTCCCAGTTCCTTCCTGGTCCAGGTCCCAGCCCTGTCAGAAGAGGCTGTTAGTGATGAGGAAGAGGGGGCCTGAGCCAGACTTGCGGCTGGGCTCCTTCCAGGCCCCTGTCCAGCAGCTTCGCCTGCCGGGCAGGAAGTGAGTCCATCCTTCACTCTGTGTTTGGAGAGCGAGCAGTCAGCCTTCTAAGTGGTGACAGCCCGGGCCTGTTGAGGGACACAGTGTACAGCATCTCTGGGTTCCTCCTGTCCTTTATGATGACATGGAAATTGATCGTTGTTTCCCGTAGGAAATTTTCAAATGTCGTTCCTTTTCATAGAAGACATAACGAGCTTCAGTGTCTAACTTTGAATGACGGTGATCACAATGTTTGTGTTTTTGTCCAGTTTAAGAGCAAGAGTTTTGCTATTTTGTAAAAGAGATTAGGAAATCTCCCATTTGTTTTGTGATCCTGAGCAAAATAACATGGAATTGGAATTAGAATGTTTTTGGAAATGTGAAAGTACTTAGCAGTATTATGGATTGGGGCAAGAATTAGAAAAATAAATGTAAAAGTAGTCTTTTCTTGCTTCTTACCCCTTCTTTTGTGTCTTTCTATAAATCTAAAATATCTATGTTTAGTTTGATTTCCACGGGTTATTTAAGAAAGTAGGAGAAAAATCAATCTGAATCCGTAGGATCCCTGCTCACCATCTCAGTTATTCTGCAGACGTTCACTGAGCCTCTGCTCTCCGGAGGGCTCGGTGTTAGTGGTGGGGACACTCGGAAGAGCAGGACACCCCACACCTAGAATGATAGTCTAGGAGCCGCAGTCACATCAGGAAGTTGGTGAGATGTTCCCTAAGTCCCACGGAGCAAGTAAAAATGGGGTGAGGCGGTGGGGGTCCGGGAGCGAGCACCCAAGTGTAAGTGCCCGGAGCCAGGGCAGTTCGGAGCTTTGGGAAGCTGGGGGTCCCTCTGTGGGAGGTGATGGTAAAGCAGCTGGGTGGTGGCGGCGGCAGGCAGACATGCAGGCGATGTGTCTTTGGGTTGAGAGGAAAGTCTGAATTGGGGCATTGCTCTGAGAAATCCTTTTGGATCTTGGCTAAACCAGAGATAGATTCCTCCTGGAGCAGGAAAGAAGGTGTCCTGGGTTTCTGTGGCATCGCAGTTGAGCACAGTGGAGAATTTGGTGTCTTCTACCCATCATCTGCAAGGATTTCCGGAGAAGTGAGGGTCTTGCTGTTTGAAGTACTGCCCAGGATTCACTGGTCTGCACTCCGCTCCCTGCCCTGGGAAAGCCAGTACCAACTATATAGATATGACAATGTATTTCAGCCATCTGGAGTTTATTTTGGCCAATGGTGAGCGAGGTCTAGATTTCCATGGGATGAAATGAATGAAAATAGGTGGTTTGAATGAAGGGAAGGTGCAAAAGTGGGAAGGAATTCTGGGAGCTTTGAGTGAACTGCTCCCAGCTGGGGAAGTCACCCCCCCAACACACACACACACCCAAATTAAATAATATAGCTTCTAGGAGGAAAATACCCAGAACAGCAATTTTGGCTGATTTTCTATTCAGTTTCCTACTGAGCTGCAAATTCTCTGAGATGTCATGGAAACAAAACAATTTCCAGAGGCGAGAGGGACAGGGTCTGAGGTCAGAATAATACTAGAAAGAACTACCAGCCACTAAAGATGCAGTATTGGCCAGTGTCCCCGTTTTCAGGCATGTTGAGGAATGCAGCCAGAAGCAGAGGCTCTCAGGTTAAGACTGTGACCTTGCATCTAGAGGAAGGAGCAACTTGTCAGCCTAAGGAGACTGTCGAGGTCATTGCAATGAGAAGTGCAGGCGGGTGCTGGGGAATGAAGAGGGTGGGCGAGCCTTCCCTGCTGAGAGTCATAGAACCACGTGGAAATTGGATGTGATCCTGGATTGGGCGCACCTGCCACGTAGTAAGTAGGCGGGCACTTGAAAAAGATGGAGAATGTCAAGGCAGAGTTGACCTGCTCAGAAACTCCTCCCAGAAATGCAGGGGATTTTTCCCTAACAAGTTATAAATGGTACTTTTTGTTGAGCATCTCCTACTCCACGTTGAACTGGAGAGACGTCAGGTGCTTGTCTGCGTCTTGGCTTCCTCTCCTCCCTGGACAGGTGGGGACACGGCACTGCTGGTCCTCTTTACTTAGGAAGGGTCCTGTGATGGCCCTTTGCCACTGAACTTTGAGCAGAAGTGTCGTTGTCACGGCCATTTGTATAGAAGAGGCACCAGGGCCGTGGATTAACTCTCAGGCCGTGACAACACAGACACAGACCACTCTTGTCTCCTCACCCAGGGACTTAAGTCCTGCACCTTTGACCCTTAGATGTGGGATGCCAGACGCTGTGCCTTGAAGACACTGGGCAGGGTGGGAGGAGTTCCAAAGAGAGGCTGCCCCAGGGGAAGGTGGCTGTGGGAATTCCCTCCAGCCACCTGTACCCTTAGGCCCCTGAGCTTTGCCCATCAGCCCCCACAGGCTGTGATGAGCCTGTTAGGAAGGCAGCAGCCAGCTGCCGAGTGGCTCTGTTGGGGTTAGGGGTGTCCTTCTCATGGGCCCAGTCCCGAGTCCCCATCACCCCTGCTGCTTACCCTGCCCACTCTCTCCTGAACCTGGCCTCAGTCTGTACAGCCTGGGGTTTTTGCCCTGCCTGTTCCTCCAGTAAGAGCCGCTCAGGCCCTGGTCCCGATGGGCTCACGCATTCACCTTTATTTGAAAGTCCCGGACGAGCATCCCTTTCACAGATACTGCAGTTCAGGTGGAGCTGACAGGACATGATGTAGCCCCTGGGTGAGTCTCCTAGTGCCTGGTAAACAACAACCATTGCCATGTGAGTATGGGACAAATCGCTGTGATTACAAGTTACTTTCAAATAATTCCCCATGTAAGGCCCAAATGTTTGATTAAACTGATGGTCTTGTGAATGTGACTATGAGGTTTTGCTTTCTGAGCCTGAGTGTGAGAGGTAGAGGGCTGTCTTGTCAGCCACCCACAGAGCCAGCTCAGACCCTTGGTGTCCCCAGTCATGGTGTTTGAGCAGAGGAAAGGCTGTAGCAGATGACAGAGGTGGTCACCAGGAGCCTCCCCCTGTCCCCGGATACTCACAGATTCAAATGAGGATGTGGAAAGGAGCCAGGCAGGAGAGGGTTTGGGGGCACCAGGGATGCAGGCTGTGAAGAGGCTCAGCCACCCCAGAGACATAGAAGGAGCAGCACCTGCCAGATCCCCTCTGAACTGCCCCTGCCTGGCCAGGGGAGGGATGTGGGAGCAAATACTGCTGGAGGTGAGCTTCAGCCCTGGAACACATCAAGAAATGGGTGCCCTTGGGGCAAGTCCCAGGACCAGACCCCCGTGCGGAACCCAAGTTGAAGGAGGGACCCTTGGTGCTCGTTCATGAAGTGAGCTGACTGGTGAGGGCAGTGCCAGCCCAGGGAGGCTATGGCGGGCTGGCTACCAGCAGCCGGGAGACAAGAGCACCCAGGGCCACTCAGGGAGGCATTCCCAGGGGGCAGCACCCTCCCCAGCAGACTCTGGAGGAGCCCACAGCGCCCAGGTCCCCAGCCAGTCCTGACCAGGGAGGAGCAGAGCACACCGGGGCTCCCCTGCCCGTCAGTGAGAAGGTCTGACATTCTCCACGTGCCCTGATTCTGCCTCCTGAGGGTCTGGTGTGAGTTTTCTCAGCTGTGGCTCTGCTTCCCTGAGAAGCCCCCGTTCCCCCGCCACAGCCAAACTCTGCACTGAACTTCAGGCTCCTTGGCAAAGGGCCGACCCCCTGCCTGGCTCTCGCCTACCCTCCTCTGTGGCACGTCTTGCTGGCAGCTGCTCTAGGGGCCTTGGTGAGCAAATAAGGGGTCCCAAGTGTTTCCCTGTGCCTGGTCCCTGAGCTGGGGCCGGGCACAAGGATAGGGCTGGGATGGTGTCGTGATGCAGGGAGTGAAGCCAAGCGATACTCACAAGACAGCATGAAGGTGCAAAGCCACCTTGATGGCTCGAGCCACCCAGAAGGAGGTGCACCCAAAGGGCCCAGAGGCTCAGATCCTCGCCCTCGTGTGGATGCAGTGAGAGCCCAACAGCCCCGTGGTCGCTATGCTTTGAACTACTGGCCAGCCGGCTGCCTCAGGTTCAGCCTGCTGGAGGAGTGATCCTGCAGGAGAACGTTGGGCCACCGTCAGCTGGGAGAGAGGGGAGCAGAGTGGGCAGTCGGATGAGAGAGCAGGGCCCGAGCCTGAACAGAAGAGCCACTTTCAGGGGTCCAATCCTCGAACCCCCACGTCCCGGTGGAACCTTGTCCATCCTCATACTCCCCATCCTAGATCCCAGCTCTCCTCCAGGGTGTCAGCTGCCTTTCAGGAGAGGTGGTGTCTTAGTGGGGTGTGGAATAATCAACGTGGGCAAGTTTCAGTGTCTCTCCAAATCACACTGTGGGATAGGTTTTCAACATAGGAATTTGAAGTGGACAGTTTAGTCCATATCAGACACCGATACAAAAATGGCAGAAAAAAGTATATTGGATTTCAGTAAAATAAAAACTGTTTGTGTTTCAAAGGGCATCATCAAGTAAAAGGAAAAACTACCCCCAGATTGGCAGTAAATTCTTTCCAATCATTTATGTGATAAATGTGTAGTATCCTGAATATATAAAGAAGTATTACAACTCAACTGAGAAAAAATAAATAATGGGGAAAAGATTTGAATAGACATTTCTCCAAGCAGGCTATATAAGTAGCCAATAAGCACATGAGGAGATGCTCAACAGATTGTTAGGGAAATGCAACTCAAAACCACATTGAGATAGGACCTCAGATTCACTTCCTGAACGAAGAAGATAGAAAATAACGAGTATTGGTAATGATAGGGAGAAACTGTAATCCTCATATATTGCCAGTGGGATCAGAAAACCAGTGTATAAAGCAGTCAACTATTTCTCAGAAAGTTAAACATAGAGTGCAACTATATGATCGATCTATTCCATTCCCATGTATATGTCAAAGAAAATGTAAACACATGTCCATGCAAAAACCTATACAGAAATGTTCATAGCAGCAGTACTTAATCATGCTAACCAAAATTAGGAAGCAACCTAAATGTCCATGAACAGATGAATGCATAAAACATAAGGTCTTTTCATGCAATGTAATATTATTTGCCAGTAAAAGTAAATGAATTACATGGACGAATCTTGAATACCATACATTTAGGGAGGGCAACCAAACACAAAAGACCACAATTTTATTATTGAATTCATATGAAATAGCCAAAATAGACAAGTCAACAGAGATGCATAGTAGATTAATGCTTGCTTAATGCTACAGAAAGGGGGAATGAGAAGTCACTGCTAATGGGTGAGTGGCTTCTTTTTGGGGTAATGAAAATGTGGAACTAGATAATGGTAATGGTTGCACAACCTATGAATATACTAATAACCATTGAATTGTACACCTGAAAATGGTAAATTTTATGACACATGAATAAGAAATACATGCCATTTGCAGCAACATGGATGTCCCTGGAGAATGTCGTTCTAAGTGAAGTAAGCCAGAAAGAGAAAGAAAAATATATAACTGAAAAATTGTTCTCTACACTGGAATTTGACACAACAATGTAAAATGATTACAAATCAATAAAAAATGTTAAAAAAAAAGAGAAAGAAAAATACCATATGAGATCGCTCATTTGTGGAATCGAAAGAAAGAAAGAAAGAAAGAAAGAAAGAAAGAAAGAAAGAAAGAAAGAAAGAAAGAAAGAAAGAAAGAAAGAAAGAAAGAAAGAAAAAGAACATAAGTACAAAACAGAAGCAGACTCATAGACATAGAATACAAACTTGTGGTTTCCAAGGGGGTGGGGAGTGGGAAGGGACATACTGGGATTTCAAAATTTGTAGATCCTGACAGGCATATATAGAATAGATAAACAAGATTATACTGTATAGCACAGGAGAATATATACAAGATCTTGTGGTAGCTCACAGTGAAGAATGAAGAAAAAAAATGTGACAATGAATTTATGTATGTTCATGTATAACTGAAAAATTGTGCTCTACACTGGTATTTAACACAGCATTGTAAAATGACTATAACTCAATAAAAAGTTTTAAAAAAGGAAATTCAATAAAGAATAAGAAAATGAAAAGACACCCCACAGAATGGAAGTGATGTGGGCAAGAGCACAGACAGAGAAGCCCTGCATGGCCCAGGCCTGGTGAGACTGCTGAAGACAAAGAGGAGCAGAAACTCTGGGGAGAAAAGCCTGGTGCCATAAGCCACACAGGCAGCACAGATACATGCAGCTCACCACTGGAAGATTTCGAAGCTGGTAGCAACAACAAAACCCAAACCTAGCTCAACCACTGACTAAACTTACTACTTCCCGCACCCTAGCAACGTAGCAGAGAAGAGGCGTGTCAATTTCCAGGTATAAATGCTACTTACCTCAGTCTCTGCTGTTCTTCTACAGATGATGTCTGGCTGGAATTCAATAGAAATATTACAACAAACAGCACTCCAAAATCAAGAACAGTCAACCCATTGCCAACAGAAAAAGCAATGAATAGAACTGTACTCCAAGTTGACCTATATGCTAGCTATATTAGGAAGACACTTTATTATGTTAATCTGATTAACATATTAAATAATCTAGAGGAAAAGGTGAATAATGCGCATAAAGAAATAGGTAATTTCAACACAGAAATTTAAACAATATGATAGAATTGAATGAAAATACTAGAATTAAAAAATAGTACCTGCTAGAAGGATTATAAACGGACTGAACATAGTAAAGGTAGAATAAACTTGAGATAAGTGGTTAGGAATTATTCGATACAATACAAAGAGAAGAAAAGGAGAAAAACAGCATAGGGCATCCAAGAGTGGTGGGACAATATCAAATGACATAGCCTGTGTGTTATTGGAGTTCTAGAATAAGACAGAGAGAGAGAAAAAAAGACCAGAGTAGATGATATATTTAAAAAGATGATGGACAAGGATTTTGTAAAATTAGCAAAAGACAAAATACACAAACATACGCACACAGATTCAATTAGTTCATGGAACACTAAGCAGGATAAAAAGAAAGACACATAATACCCAAACTGCTGAAAAACAAAGATAAAGAGAAATTTACAAGAAGAAAACAAGAAGGGCAACAAGAAGAGAAATGAAAATCGTATACAAAAGAGCAAAGAATTACAGCAGAGTCTCAGAAGACAAAAGAGTGATCTTTAAAGTGTTAAAAGAAGGGAAAAACAAAAAGCCCTCTGAACCCAGAATTCTATATCTAGTGAAAATATTGTTCAGAAATGAATGGGAAATAAAGAATTTTACAGAAGAACAAGAGCTGAGAAAATTCATTGCCAGCAATGTACTGTAAGGAATTTTAGAGAAAGTTCTTCATGCAGATGGAGTATACTAATACGTGTAAATGTGGATATATAAATGGTAAAAATTAGAGTAATTATAAAAGATATTTTTTCTTATATTTAGACACCCTAATAAATAATTGACTGTCTAAAGTAAAGGTTGGCAAACGACTGCCTGTACACCAAGTATGGATTGTGGCATGTTTGTGTTCAGTCTTTGAAATAAAAATGGTTTTAAAGACATATATTTTATGGACTGTATAGTCCACAAAGCCTACAATATTTACTACGTGGCCTTTTGTGGGAAAAGTGTGCTGGCTTCTGGTGCAAAGAGAAAACAGCAGCAATATATTGAAGGTTTATAAAATACATGCAAGTAGAACTTGTAATAACAATAATCCAAAAGGTGAGAGGGAGAAAATGGAGGTTTCCTCTTTTAAGGATATTACATTCTACCTGAGTTGGTCCAATATTATTTGAAAATAATCTGTGATAAGTAAAACTTAATACTGAAAACATTACAGCAACCACAAAAAACATAAAAGATATATAACTACCAACCAGTAGTATGCATAAAATATAATCATAAAAATTCTCAGCTTATTAGAAGAAGATTGGAAAAGGAAAAACAGATTGACAAATAGAAAATGGTGAGCAAATAGTATATTTAAACCAACTATTTCAATAATTACATTAAATGTAAATGGTCTAGGTCCAAGGTGGATTAAGCATACTCTTCCTTGTTCCTCCCACTTAAAGCAACTGTAAACCTTAGGGGAAAAAGTATGAAGCAGTTACCTGAGAACTATGAAAAATAAGTGGAATATACACACATGTATTTCCTTGCTCTGTCAGCTGAGAGGGCCTAGAAGCAAGGACACGGCAGCAGCAACGGACATACCTGGCATTGTTTTCTAATCTGATTTCCCAATGGATCCCAAGGAAACCAGGGATCCTTAGAGAAATGGACAATTCTAGGACTGGGGCAGGAAATACAGAAGATAAGCCTGGGACATCTTATTGTTCCATAAAGCAAGGACATGCTCAAAAACAAACAAAACAATGTAAGGTATGTCGAAGGGCCACAAGAGTACATGGAAAGAGCTCCCAAGGTCAAATTTGGAACTATTTGAGCAACTAAATAAAATTGTACGGCATTATAACCCAAAACATAAAATAAATATCCATGAGTCCATAATAAGATTTTATAAGCACTGAATAAATACATAAATAGAGGAGAAGAGACAAATTTTTTGTGCTGAAGAGTTTCAAATCATTTGTGTAAATACTCCCCTACTCAAGGAAGTGGAACATAACCCTCACTCCTTATTTGTGGTTTGCACATAATAGAGTATGAAAACGAGGCAGGGGAGAGTAACTACTCAGTGGAGAAGCCTGACCAACACTATCTCAGCCAGGTGATCAAGGTCAACACCAGTAGTGCTGAGTGATGTTGATAGTATGTACCCTTGATATATATGATGTCATGAGACGGGCACTTCACCTCCCTGGTCTTCCTCCTGAAAACTCATAACAACAGTCTAATTATGAGAAAAATAAAAGACAATGTCCTTCGAATAGAGGGATATGTTACAAAATTGCCAACATCATCAAAAAAAAGAAAAAGGAAAGTTTGAGAAATTGTTGCTGCAAAGAAAACTTAAGGAAATATGACAGCTACATGAAATGTGGTATGCTGGATGTGATCTTATAATTTTAAAAGAACATTAAGTAAAAACTAAATATAAAAATACAATATACATCAGAAATTAACACAACACTGTAAACCAACTACACTTCAATAAAAAAAGAAGCGATACAGGTCACTTGAACAACTGGAAAGGACAAAATTAAAAATCATTTAAAATTAGAAAAAGATACAATATAAATTAATTAATATTAGAAATATTAAATAATTAAATTGAACAATTAACTGATAAATTATAAATGTTAAATATAAATACATTAAACAAAATTATTATGAGTATAATACAAAAATAAAATATAAAATTTATCTATCTCAGAGAAAATATGGCCTACAAAGCCAAAAATATTTCCAATTTAGCCATTTATGGGAAAAGTTTGTTGACCACTGGTGTAAACCAAAATAGCATGAATACACTGAGGAATTTATAACATAGTTAGGAGCCAGAGCCCCAGGCCTGAATCTATAAGCCTGCAGTGGGAGCCCCAGCAACAGCACGGCAGACACCTGAAACTTTGAAACTTCTCTCTGTAAAGAAAAACTTCTGTCTGAAAAGTAAGTGGTAACTGCTTTGCTATTTTTCTATTATCCCACCACTTGGCCATCTAGGCAAGTCCATTCAAGGGAAGTATGCAAAAGAGCGGGGGAGACTAAAGACCCCGCTCCTAGTTAGAGGACCAAAAGGGGAGTCTCCTGGTAACCAGAGAGTGAAGGGAGACAGTGGAGAGGAGCAAATATAAACAAGGGATTCCAACAAGTTGGAAGTCCTGGGTTCAACCTGAGATGTGTATGCAAGAATCTCACCATAAACAGAATACCAGAAACTTGGCGAACTGAAGCATTGCCCAGGGTCAGAATTGTCCCTGAGTGATTCACAAACAGTATAGATCGAAATATCACTACACCAACCACAGCAAAATGCATATTTATTTCAAGCACATGTGGAACATTCACCAAGATAGACTATTTCCTGTGTCATGAGAACAAATTTAAAACAGCTTAAATGATGCAGAGTATGTTATCTGACAATAAAGGAATCAAACTAGAAATGAAACAATAATGAAAGGACAAGAAAAAACTTAAAACACTTGGAAATTAAACAACACACTCTAAAACCATCCATAGGTCAAAGAGAGTCTCAAGGAAACAGAAACTGCACTAGACTGAATTAAAATGAAAGTGCAACATATTAAAATTTATGAGGTGCAGCTAAATCAGTGTTAAGAGGGAAAATTAGAACATTTAATGCTTAGATTAAGAAAGAAGAAATACCTCAAATCAATAATCTATGTTTCCACCTTAACTTAGATAGAAAAGGAAGAAAAAACTTAACCCAAAACAATCAGAAAACAAACACACACAAATAAACAAACAAACAAACAAAACAGAGAAAAAAATTAAAATCAGAAAATAGGATAGAGAAAATCATGGAAACCAAAACTGGTTCATTGAAAAGATCAATAAAATTGATAAAGCTCTAGCCAGAGTTAAAAAAAAAACAGAAGATATCAGAAATGAAACACTGAATATCATTATAAGCCTATAAGCCCTACACAAAAGACATTAAAAGGATAAAAAGGAAACACTAAGAACTAATCTATGTACGTAAATTCAAGAACTTCAATGGAATTGTACAGCTTCTCAAAATTCAGAAATTATCCAGCTCACCCTAGATGAAATTCATAACCTGAATAGTAGTACAATTATTCAAGAATGGATATCATACTTTAAAATTTTCTAAAAAGGAAAGCTTTAGGGGCACAGAAACATCAAAACATCAAGCAGGAACTGTCAGAACTAACTTTGTCAGAACTCTGGAAAACGGTCAAAAGTTTGCAGCAACCAAGCCACCAAGATTGTGAGCTCCTCCATGGGGGTAAGGGTCACATGTCATGCTCTATGGTCCTGGTGCCCACCATGGGCTTTGACATTCAGTAGGAGACCCTAAAATGTTTGTTAAATAACATTAGACGATCTCGTTGGATCAAGTTTATTTGCCCTCCAATACATGTAACATGTCAACACGGCCATAAACACAAACAGGAGCAGTAACACAAGTGCACCTCTCCAAGCGTCTGTAGGAGAGGTGCCTGAACTCACGCAGCCAACATAGAACCATTTTAGCGCATGGGTGACTTTAAAAAGTCACTTTTTTTTCATGAAAATCAGGTCAATGTTGTGAAAGAACAAAATAATGGCAAGAGAGAGCTCCTCACAGAATGAGCAGGCTGAGCCAGTGTCCTCCAAGAGTTGGAGGGACAGTGGTAGCCTTTAGGAAGAAGTGACCAACCAGGCACAATAGGAAGGCAATTTAGCTTTGGCCGGTGGGGGTGGGGGTACAATATTCTGAAGGGTTCCAGAAGTATAAAAACAAGACCTCTGGCACATTCAAAAGACAGAGACCTTTAACTGTCTTCCTAACGGGATAAACATTCTGGCCCCTCCCAACTAGTGTGCATGTTAAATGTCAGTACCCAGGAAACAAGGGCCTCCACAGTCCCAGTTCCTAACCTTCCATTCTGATCACTAGTACAGAGAAGGGAGTGTGCAAAACAATATTTAGTAGTTTAGTTTCACTTTTGCTTAAGCCAAAAGGACCTAAGACTTTGTGTTTGGTTAGCAACTCCACCGTTCTAGCGACAGAGAGGTCAAGACAGTAAGGAGATATCCAAGCAAAAAAAAAAAAAGCCTACAATCAAAATTCAGATGGAAATATAATTGTGTACATGATCATGGGCTAGAAAATTCATAATACACAATGAGGAAGCTCAGCTGGTGCTTTTAGCTCCTCATCAGGACTTCATGCTTTCCTGGGTTTGGGACCATTATGTGGAGCAGCCACCGGATGGAGCTTGACCTGAAACAATAAAGTGAACACGTGGATTGAATGTGTTTCTTATCAAAACACCTTGATCTCAAAGTGAGCAAAGTATTCTCAGATGGGAGTTTAAATGACACCCTTATTTTGAGGTATTCATGAGTACATTTCAAACCGAAGTTTTTTAACCCTTTGTAACACCCAGTAAAGGAGGTGGGTGGAGAGGCAGTATATGAGAAAATAGATCCAACCCTCACTCCCAAAAGGATCTGAGGATGAGGGGAGCCCAGATGTGATGACGTCACTTTATTGCATAATTCTCCACCACCCATAAAATAAAGTCTGCACCCCTTACTCTGACATTCAGGGCCCCTCTTAGTTGGGACTCTTCTCTATACACACCATGATTCCAATCATTGTTTTCCACGCTGAAAGACTTCTGTTACACTGCAGGAAGTAGGGCTGACTTTTTTTGTTAGGTTTTAATCTGTGTGACAAGTTAGCCATAGTTAGGACTGATTCCTGGGCTAGTTATTTAGAAAATGATCCAAGTGCCAGATTCCTCTCTTCCTTCCCTTCCTTATCTCTGCATCTGAGATCAAGAGAGGAAGAAGTCTGACAAACACGACCTCAGCTGGGTGATCAAGGTCAATATCAACAGTGCTAAATCATGTTGATAATATGTGCCCTTGATATGATGTGATAAGAATGCTGCTTTATCTCTTTGATCTTCCTCCTCCAAATCTACAATCCCAGTTGAATACTTTGGATTAACACATTTTTTTATGATGAATGGATGTTGATTTTCATTAGATAATTTTCTGTATCAATTTACATCTGATTTTTCTCAATCTGTTAATGTAATAAAGCAATTCTGGGCCTACTCATCCCCAGATCTGTGCCTCATTCCTCCCTGCTCTGCTCTAGATTATACAAGGGTTGACCCTTGCAGGCTGCAACTAGCCAATGTAGCCAAGGGCTGCCATTTTGATTCAGCTACCTAGAAACACCAGCAAGAGATTAGAACCCTGGAAGACAGAAAGGTCAGAGATTTTCTCCTTCTTCCTCTGCATCAAGTAGCTTCTCCTTCAATGGTAACATGTTCTCCATGACTCCAGCCACCATCAGATTGACCCATCATTTTTACAAGGTAAAAACTTTAAGAAAATTAAGATTAGAAGGGAACTTCCGTTTCCTAATATATACAGCAAACATCCTTAATTGTGAAATGTTTGATGCATTCCCATTAAAGACAAGGACAAGACATAGATGTATGTTCTCCCCTCTACAATTCAAAAGTGCACTAGAACAGAGTCAGGACTATGCATATCAAAATAAATAAGTGTGAAAACTGAAAAAGAGATACTATTGTGTGACAGTATGGTCATCTATGTAGAGAATTCAAATAACTAGGTATACGGAGTATTCAAATTAATAAGAGACCAGAAAAACAGTGTACAGAAGATCACTACAGCAAAATCAAGAGCCTAGTCACACACACACACACACACAAAGCAATAACTATTTAGAAGATATAATAGAAAATACCTCAGTCACAACAGCAACAAAATCCAAAAATTACCTAACAAAAATATACAAAATCTTAATGGAGGCTACTATGCAAATTTACTGATAGATTTAGGTTAAAAAAAAAGTTCCAAATAAATCGAGTAGTATACCATAGTCAATTATGGGGAACAAAATGTAAAGATGTTGATTCTGCTTAAATTATTTATAGATTTAGTGCCTTACCTATAGCTGCTAAGATGACAGTGAAGTGTAGGCTGTTGTCTTCTGCTCCCAAAGTCAACCCTGAAAAACTAGAGAAGGGAAAATGAAACTCATTTTAAAACACACGCGATATCAACAGCAACAGCTAAACAGCAAAGTATGAGAGACCTCTGGGGGAGACTAAATACTATGTTCAATAGGATAATAAAAGCAAAATCCCAGAGGGGGAGCAGAAGGGCTTGGGGCCAAAGAAAATCAGAAGCACCTGTCAATCATCGCGGTTCCAACAGGCAGCGCGCCCCGCGCGAGGTGCTTGGCGCACATCACACGCACCCCTGCAGTCCTGCGGGACGGGCCTCCTCACACCCGCCCACTGCACAGATGAAGACCCTGAGGTCGTGGGGCTCGGGAACCTTCCCAGGATCACGTGCTAGTAAGTGACGGGGTGGGGCCGAGACCCCTGGTCTGAATTCATCTAGAGCCCACGCTGCGCCCACCCATCGCAGCCTGCGGCCCACCTCCTGACCCAGAGTCCACTTCTCTCCTCAGTGTCCTCGTGGTGTCTGTCGGGTGACAGAAAGTAGGATCCTGAGGCCCAGGTAGTAAAAGCTGGACCAAGAAAGGAAGGTGACTGTGACAGTCAAAGCCAGGGTGAGGACTGTCTGCGGTTTCATGAGAGCTGACCCTGCCAGGTGGTGGCACTGCTGTCCAGTCCCAGCCCTTATCCCACACGACAGCACCCTGCCCTGGTCCCCTCCTTCCCCGGGGCCCTCCTGGCCAACTCGAACCTGACCTGCTGACTTGGTCATCACTGCTGCCCCTTCTGAAGGCTGCACAAGAGCTCCTGTCCTTTCCTTGACACAGAGCATTTCTTCTCCCTGCATAAGTCCTCTGACTGTCCCATCTGTCACTCTGGAACTCTGATACTTACAGCCCCTTTGACTGGACAGTAACCTTTAGACACCTGGTAATCTGGGCAACTTCAACCCATTCTCAAAACGTCCAATTGGCGTTAGTGAGTAGCTTGATTTGCCACATAATTTTTGTTTTGTTTTGTTTTGTTTGGTGGGGTAACTAGGCTTATTTATTTTTAAAAAAATTTTTAATGGAGTTACTGGGGATTGAACCCAGAACCTCATGCATGCTAAGCATGTGCTCTACCACTAGCTATACCCTTTCCCCCATGATTTGCCAGATAATTGACTGGTTCTTTGGATAGAACCCTGAAATTAGAGAGAGGGTTTCTGAAACCTCTCTGACATTTGCAGTAGGATTTTAATGGGTGTATCTTATTTGAAACTGACCACTGAACACATGTACAGATGAACAAGCTTACCTACGACGTCAAAACCCAGATTCTCCCTCATAAGTAGTAGATGAGGAAGGACCATGGAAATCACTGTGGAGCTAACATCTACTGAGGTTGAACTCTTGAAAATGGTGTGATCCTCCTAGGAGGTGAAAAATAGTTCTTTGGTGGACATGTTAGCTCAGATTTTCAAAGAAAAAAATAATTAACCATCCTCCTACTGTCTCTTGTCTGTGCACCTGCCCCACAGGAAAGTCCTGGCTCTCAGTGTGCCTAAGGGCACCTGTGCAGGTCTTCAGACAGTCAGTTCAGGCAGTTCAGTCGTGTGGAGGGTAGCAGAGACTCACTGGTTAAGATCTTACCCATGCATCAAAAGGAAGGAGAACATTCTCAGCCGACTGACATTACAGTCAGTACTATAGTCAGTATTGCAAAGGGAAGTGCAGGAAGGTGGTGTTGATGAAGTGCAAATCCACTCTGCTGACATTTACATGATCCTCTTAAAATTAGATGTGATATTTGTTTGAGAACATCTATCATATAGTAGGCACTTGAATTTTAGAGGATATCAAGTCAAATTTGACCTTCTCAGAAACTCCTCTAAGAAATGAAGAAGGCTATTGTCATAAAAAATAATGGTCACTGTTAATTGAGCCCCTACTATGTAACAATGTATGGGAGAGACTAAAAATGCTTTTCCACATCTTGTCTTCCTTTCCCTCCCTCCTGGACACAGGGGACACAACATTGCCAGTCCACTTATAGTTGGGATGAGTCATGTGACTCGCCATTGCCACTGAGATATAAGCAGAAGCATTGTCACATCCAGAGCCAGTATGCCACTTCTTTGCTTTCTCTTTCACTCAGCAGCAAACATGGCAAATCCATGGTGGAGCTTGAAAATGGAAATAGCCTGGAAACTTGGATCCTCTGAGAGCAGAGAGCCCCTACCAAAACCCGTCAGAGGTTATATGCACAAACAAATAAACTTCTGTTATATTAAGCTGCTCAAATTTCACACTTGCCTGTTGCGTCAATGAGCAGCTACTTTAGCTGACTAATACACAGCTACTATTTCTGTTAGTTCCACAAGAATTTTAATTACAATGGTGATAGTGCATGTATCCTTCATGCAGAAAATTCTAAAACTTCAGACAAATTATAATTCTCCCTTTACAAAGTTTCTTCAAAATTCAGCCCCATCTTCAGAAATGACCACAATTAACAATCTGGTATGTGTTATTTTAAAGCTGATTCTAGTCTTTAATACATAAATGTTGGTGAGTCTGAGGATTTAGGGGCTGATTACGACCATGACATCACAGCCACATGCCACAAGCTTTATATGGGCAGCACTTTGACATGAGGGCAAGTGAAGGGAAGTCCCACACAGCAAGAGACCTTGCAGAGATAATGGCAAAGGCTCACTATCCAGAAGGGGAAGACACAAGGGAAGTCTCAGGGAATAGGGAAATTAGACAGTGAAGTCACTCATCAACACAATGGGGAAATCTCTGCATCAGAGAACTCCAAAAGATAGCAGTGGCTTGATGTCTTACAGCCCCAGGATTATCTTCTTTATGCCCTCCCCCCCCCAGGTATTGGGTACACTTTTGCAAGGTATGCAAAGAAGGCAGGCTCTAATTTTAATATATGTGTATATGTGCTGCCGAAGTGAGCACAGAAGGTAGGCTCTAAATGGCAAAAATCAGCTTATTTGGATTACATTTAAAGCAATTGGATGTGTAAAAATTTGAGTTAAGAAAGGGTTCGGTCTCACACTTCTGTAACCATCAGAATACTGTAGCATACTCCATCCCTCCACCCCAAGTTTAACTGCCTTCCTATTGTGCCTGGTTAGTAAATGCTACTGCTGTCCCCCCAGCACTTGGAGGACACTGGCTCAGCCTGCTCATTCTGTGAGGAGCTCTCTCTTGCCATTATTTTGTTCTTTCACAACATTGACCTGATTTTCATGAAAAAAAAGTGACTTTTTAAAGTCACCCATGCGCTAAAATGGTTCTATGTTGGCTGCGTGAGTTCAGGCACCTCTCCTACAGACGCTTGGAGAGGTGCACTTGTGTTACTGCTCCTGTTTGTGTTTATGGCCGTGTTGACATGTTACATGTATTGGAGGGCAAATAAACTTGATCCAACGAGATCGTCTAATGTTATTTAACAAACATTTTAGGGTCTCCTACTGAATGTCAAAGCCCATGGTGAGCACCAGGACCCCAGCGCATGACATGTGAACTCTACCTTGAGCAGCTCACGAGGAGGGTATGGGCACATAATAAAGTTCTTTCTCTATGGTTCTAGAAGAGCCAAGGTATAAGGACAATACAAATTTATAATTACAAATGTCTTTGTTTTTGAGTGAGAACAGTTTATTTAGCCAGGCTTAGATTTAAAGAAGGCAGCAAAGTACATGGCTGAAAGCAGGGGTTCTGAACCCAGCCTTGATTTGAATCCTGACTCTGCCACTTCCTGGCTGTGTGATCTTGAGTAAGCTTCTGACCTCTCTGTGCCTCAGTTCCCTCATCTGTAAACTGTGGATAGCAATAGTATCTACTTCATGGGACAGGAATGAGGACAAAACAAGGTAATATCTGTAAAACACATACAACAGTACCTGGCACATAGTAAATGCCAAGTGAATGCTTATTTTTTAATTAAACCTTTTTCTAGAATTGAAGTATATAGTCAGTTTACAATGTTGTGTCAGTTTCTGGTGTACAGCAAAATGTTTCTGTCATACATATACATACATATATTCCTTTTCATATTCTTCTTCATTATAGGTTACTACAAGAAATTGAATATAGTTTCCTGTGCTGTACAGAAGAAACTTTTTGTTTATTATATATAATATATATATATATATACTAGTTAATATTTGCAAATCTTGAACTCTCAATTTATCCCTTCCCATCCTCTTTCCCCTGGTAACCATAAGTTTGTTTACTATGTCTGTGAGTCTGTTTCTGTTTTGTAAATAAATTCATTAGTGTCTTCTTTTTACTTTTTTTATATTCCACATATGAGTGATATCATATGGTATTTTTCTTTCATTTTGTGGCTTACTTCACTTAGAATGACGATCTCCAGGTCCATCCATGTTGCTGCAAATGGCATTAATTTATTTCTTTTTTATGGCTGAGTAGTATTCCATTGTATATATATACACCACAATTTCTATATTTAATCATCTGTCAATGGACTTTTAGGTTGCTTCCATGTCTTGGCTATTGCAAATAGTGCTGCTATGAACATGGGTATGTATGTATCTTCTTGAATTAGAGTTTTTGTCTTTTCTGTGTATATGCTCAGGAGTGAGATTACTGGATCATATGGTAAGTCTATTTTTAGTTTTTTAAGGAAACTCCATACTGTCCTCTATAGTGGCTTCTCCAATTTACATTCCCACCAATAGTGTAGGAAGGTTCCTTTTTCTCCACACCCTCTCCAGCATTCATTATTTATAGACTTTTTACTGATGGCCATTCTGACAGGTGTGAGGTGATACCTCACTCTGTAGTTTTGATTTGCATTTCTCTAATAATTAGTGATGTTGAACATCTTTTCATGTGCCTGTTGGCCATCTGGATATCTTTTTTGGAGAGTTGTCTATTTAGGTCTTCTGCTCATTTTTTGATTGGGTTGCTTGGGGTTTTTTTGTTTGCTTTTGTTGTTGTTTTTGTTTACATTAAGCTGTATGAGCTATTTGTATATTTTGGAAATTAGTCCCTTGTTCGTGGCATCATTTGCAAATATTTTTTCCCATTCTGTTGGTTGTCTTTTTGTTTTATTGATAGTACCCTTAGCTGTGAAAAAGGTTTTAAGTTTAATTAGGTCCCATTTGTTTATTTTTGCTTTTATTTCTATTGCTGTGATTTATGTCAAAGAGTGTTCTGCCTATGTTTTCCTCTAGGAGCTTTATAGTACCTGGTCTTACATTTAAGTCTTTAATCCAATTTGAGTTCATTTTTGTATATGGTGTTAGAGAATTTCTAATTTCATTCTTTTATAGGTAGCTGTTCAGTTTTCCCAGCATCACTTATTGAAGAGACTTATCTTTTCTCCATTGTATATGCTTGCCTCCTTTGTCATAGGTTAACTGACCATAAATGTGTGGCTTTATTTCTGGACTTTCTATCCTGTTCTGTTGATCTATGTGTCTATTTTTGTGCCAGTATCATACTGTTTTTCATTACTATAGCTTTGTAGTATAGTCTGAAGTCAGGGAGCTTGATTCCTCCAGTTCCATTCTTCTTTCTCAAGATTGCTTTGGCTATTCAGAATCTTTTATGTTTCCATGCACAAAATTTTAAAATTTTATGTTCCAGTTCTGTGGAAAATGTCATTGATAATTTGATAGGGATTGCATTAAATCTGTAGATTGCCTTGGGTAGCATGGCCATTTTAACAATCCCATCCAAGAACGTGGTATATCTTTCCATCTGTTTGTGTAGTCTTCAATTTCTTTCATCAATGTCATAGTTTTTGGAAAACAGGTCCTTTGCTTCCTTCTGTAGGTTTATTCTAGGTATTTTATTCTCTTTGATGTGATGGTAAATGGGATTATTTCTTTAATTTCTTTTTCTGACATTTCTTTATTAGTGTATAGGAATGCAACAGATTTCTGTATATTAATTTTGTATACTACAACTTTATCAAATTCATTGATGAACTCTAGTAGTTTTCTGGTAGTCTCTTTAGGATTTTCTATGTATAGTACCATGTCACCTGCAAACAATGATAGTTTTACTTCTTCCTTTCCAATATGGATTTTTTAAATGTCCTTTTCTTCTCTGATTGCTAGTGGCTAGGACTGCCAATACTATGTTGAATAAAAGTGGCAAGAGTGGGCATCCTTGCCTTGTTCCTGCTCTTAGAGGAAATGCTTTCAGCTTTTTACTATTGAGTATAATATTAGCTGTGGGTTTGCCATATGTGGACTTTATTAGGTTGAGGCATGTTCCCACTATTCTCACTTTCTGGAGAGTTTTTACAATAAATGAATGTTGGATTTTGTCAAAAGCTCTTGATGTATCTATTGAGATGATTGTGTGGTTTTTACTCTTCAGTTTTTTAAGAGGTGTATCACATTGATTTGTGGATATTGAAAAATCCTTGCATCCCTGGGATAAATCCCACTTGATCATGATGTATGATCCTTTTAAGGTATTGTTGGATTTGGTTTGATAATACTTTGAGGATTTTTGCATCTATGTTCATCAGTGATATTGACCTGTAATTTATTTTTTTGGTGATATCTTTGTCTGGCTTTGGTATCGGGGTGATGCTGGCCTCATAGAATGAGTTTGGATGTGTTCCTTCCTTTGCAATTTTTTGGAATAGTTTGAGAAGGATAGGTGTTAACTCTTCTCTGAATGTTTGGTAGAATTCACCTGTGAAGCCATCTAGTCCTGGACATTTGTTTGTTGGGAGTTTTTAAATTACTGATTCAATCTCATTAATGGTACTTTGTTCAAAATTTCTATTTCTTATTGGTTCAGTCTTGGGAGATTGGACATTTCTAAGAACTTGTCTATTTCTTCTGGGTTGTCCATTTTATTGGCATACAGTTGTTTGTAGTAGTCTCTTATGATCCTTTGTATTTCTGTGGTGTCAGTTGTAACTTCTCCCCTTTTATTTCTGATTTTATTGATTTGCATCCTCTCCCTTTTTTTCTTGATGAGTCTGGCTAAAGATTTATCAATTTTGTTTATCTTTTCAAAGAACCAGCTTTTAGTTTCATTGATCTTTTCTATTGTTTTTGGTCTCTATTTTATTTCTGCTCTGATCTTTATGATTTCTTTCTTTCTACTAACTTAGGGTATTGTTTGCTCTTTCTCTAGTTGCTTTAGGTGTAAGGTTAGGCTGTTTGTTTGAGATTTTTCTTGTTTCCTGAGCTGTGCTTGTATCACTATAACCTTCTCTCTTAGAACTGCTTTTGCTTTGCTGCATAGGTTTTGAATCATTGTTTTTGTTTTCACTTGTCTCTATGTATTTTTTAGTTTCTTCTTTGATTTCTCCAGTGATTCATTGGTTGTTTAGTAGCATATTGTTTAGCCTACACATTTGCATTTTTTTGCATTTTTTTCTTTTTTTTAACATTTTTTATTGATTTATAATCATTTTACAATGTTGTGTCAAATTCCAGTGTTCAGCACAATTTTTCAGTCATACATGGACATATACACATTCATTGTCACATTTTTTTCTCTGTGAGCTACCATAACATTTTGTGTATATTTCCTTGTGCTATACAGTGTAATCTTGTTTATCTATTCTACAATTTTGAAATCCCAGTCTATCCCTTCCCACCCTCTGCCCCTCTGGCAACCACCCCCATTCTAAGCGAAGTAAGCCAGAAAGAGAAAGAAAAATACCATATGAGATTGCTCATATGTGGAATCTAAAAAACAAACAAACAAACAAAAATAAAGCATAAATGCAGGACAGAAATAAACTCATAGACAGAGAATACAGACTTGTGGTTGCAGTTTTTTTCTTATAATTGATTTCTAGTCTCATAGTTTCATGGCTGGAAAAGATGCTTGATATGTTTTCAATTTTCTTAAATTCACTGAGGCTTGTTTTGTGACTTAGCATGTGGTCTATTCTGGAGAATGTTCCATGCCCACATGAAAAGAATGTGTGTTCTGCTGCTTTTGGATAGAATGCTCTATAGGTAACAATTAAGTCCTTAAGATCTAATGTATCATTTAAGGCTTGTGTTTCCTTATTGATTTTCTCTCTGAATGATCTGTCCATTGATGTAAGTGGGGTGTTAAGGTCCCCCACTATTATTATGTTACTATTGATTTCTCCTTTTATGTCTGTTAATAGTTGTCTTATATATTGAGTTGCTCCTATGTTGGGTGCATATATATTTACAATCATTAGATCTTCTTGGATCAATCCTCTGAGCATTATGTAGTGTCATTCCTTGTTTCTTGTGACAGTCTTTATTTTAAAGTCGATTTTGTCTGATACAAGTGATTGCTTATTAAAGCAACAAATCCTGACCTCACCAGACACTGGTGTATGGCCTCAGGATTAAGTCAGTCAGCTTGCTAAACTGACTGAACTTAGAAAGTTGGTAAAAAGTAGCAAAACTTGTACTCCACAGGGCTGTGGTGGACTTGAAACACTTAGATCCCTGTAGTACATGGTGTATGATTATCTTTATCCTTGAAGCTGGCTCTAAAGCCCTCAGATCCTCTGATGTGCCAGAGGGCATTATTGCATCTGTCAATTGTTCTTACTGTCTCTGCAACCACCCACTGGCCATTTCTGATGAGGCCCCTTAACATGCTGTATGGTTGCTGCCTTCATTGCACAGTGCATTTCATCCATGTGTGAGTCATAAGCATTTTTTTCAGTGGAGCTTTAAAGTAAACCAGGCATTTTGGCTTCAGAGTGCAGTGCCTGTGCATGACCACACTAGCTTACTGTGGGATGCACAAATATAGTTATCCTAATAATGGTAACTGCTTACCAGTATTGTCCAGTTTATACTATGGGTTACAGAGATGATCTCAATTGCTAAAACAAACAACAGGGCACAATAGCCTTGAGATTCTAGCTTTTGACTGAGCCAAAGCAAAACACCTGAGGAGCTCTATTTCTGGAGTTTCTGACAGAACACATGGATGGCCTCCCTTCCCATGACTTAAGCCTCCAATAGCCAAATCACAAGGTATAACTTGCATTTCATTCTTCCATTCACTTCTGATACCATTTCAGATCACAGTGGTCACAGTAATCATTTGAAGCCTGATATTTACTATTCCTTAGCCTCTTCTCACTTAGATAAATAAGTAGATCAACATCCTGATATCTGCTGTTCATCCCCAAATACTCATTTACATCTTTTCACCACCCCCTCATGATGTATGAATCAGGCAGGACAGGGCATGTGTTTTTGCTGCCCATCAAACTTCCCGCTGTTATTTGAGAGGTAATTAGGAGCCTTGGCCTGAGTGGGAAATTAATATCAACAGGGGTACTCATATTTGCAACTAGCATCTAAATAGTTCTATCATTTCCCTGCTCTTCTGAGCCCAACCCTGGGTTTTCTCATACACTTGCTTCTCTGGTACTTGAGGATGCATGTTGCTTTCTGGCACTGGCTGTTAGTAACCCAAGACAGACAAAATAACCCAGCACCTGCAAAGGCAGTCCCCTACAGGGAAGGACTACCAGTGAGAAGAGCCAGACAGACAGCTCCCTGTGATGCAGTCAGAGAAACAGGTGTTGTAAGTAATGCCACTTCTGTTCTAGGGACCTCAAACCAGTTACTTTAAAATTATTTGTGAATAAATTAAAACTGCTATTATTCAAAATTGCCCAGCGTCTTAATAAAACTTGCAAGCCTCACTATGAGGCTTAATTCCTGAATCATGTCAAAGTCTGACATACTTCTTGGCACATTGGAGATAACCAATAAACTGTGACCCAGTTTCCTGAGAGATGTCAGGCTGGTGGAAGGAGCTGAAGGAAACAAAAGGCATGCCAGTGAATTTGTCTACAACTTATGTTTTGTTTCACTTACAACATAATGTAAACTGCTCCTTCCATCTTCCTTGACACCTTGGCTTTTAGATGTGTATGTTGGACCTGGAAGGGCCCTTAGAGACTGTACTAGTCAGGAAGGGCTAGGTTGTGCTGGTCTTCCATGACTGGCCCTCCATGACCTTTCGGATCTAATCTTCAGTTATTCGGCTGCTCACTCCTGCTACACACACCCCCCCAATATATCAATTTATACCAATATAAGTTCAAATGTAAAACTGATGAATAAACAGAATGTTGTATATTTATACAATGACATATTATTCAACCATTTAAAAGGACACATGAAAAACTTAGGAAAAAAAGAAGGAAGCATTGATATTTGTTCCAACATGGATCAACCTTTAAATATTTGAATGAAGGTATTTCCAGAGAATGGCTTTTCCATTTCTGGAGATGGATATGGTGAGTAAATTCTATTCACTGATTTTCTAGAGGGGAATTCAGATGCTGGATATGGCTTGTGAGTATATATATATACATACTGTCACACACATGTACATGCTAGAGGTTCTCTGGTTGAACTCTTACTGATACAATACCTATAGAATGGAAATAACTTTTTAAACGGACAACTTTTGGAGGGATATGAAGAAATTGGAACCCACATACATTACTGATTGGAATGTAAATGATGCAGCCACTTTGGAGAACACTTAGGATATCCTCAGAAACTTAAATGTAAGGTTATTATATGACCTAGGAATTCCACTCTTATGTACATACCCAAGAGAATTGAAACATATGTTCACATAAAAATATGTACATGAATATTCATAGCAGCATTATTCATAATACCTTAAATGTGCAAAAAAACTCCCAAATATGTAATAATTGATGAATAAACAAAATGTTGTATATCTATACAAAGACATATTTTTCAACCATTAAAAATGACTGAACTAAAAACAAAAGAAAGAAGGAAGTGCTGATACTTCCACCAACAGAAATCAATCTTTAAAACATTGTGCTAAGTTAAAGTATTCAAAGAGGCAAATCCACAGAAATAGAAAGTAGATTAGTCACTGTCAGGGGTTGTGGGTAAAAGAGAATGATTCCTAATGGGTACAGGGTTTCTTTCTGAAGTAATGGAAATATTCTGGAACTAGACAGTTGTGATAGTTGCACAACTGTGTGAATATATTAAAATTACAGAACTGCATGCTTTAAAGGGGTAAATTTTGTTATGTGAATTATATCTCAATAGAAAGATTATTAATAATAAATACAAGGTAGTTCTCCTAACTGCAGTCTGCCTAAGAATGAGACGGAGTACCCTAATCACAAACTTGAATTCCTGGTCCTAAAGTGGACCATTTCTGCCACTTAGGAGTGTATGGATGGGCTCCTTTTGAGGTAGGGACAGCAATACTCTTACACACGTCTCAATACTGCTAAGCCATAGATTCCAAGACATCAAGGGTAATCCAGTCAGTGACTACAAAGCTCCCCCTTCAAGAAATTACTTGCTGCCTAGCTTCAAATATTATGGTTAACTGACAGCCTCTTTTGGCTCCTTTGGGGTATGCCTTTATTATTTAGCCAAAGTCACAATCTTCTAGTGGTGGCCACCAGTCAATAACTAAGCAATGCATTTGTAGCCAAGGCCACACACTTCTCAGAGAGGCCATCAGCCAGTGACTGAGCAATTTGGTGGTACAAAATTGACAAACCTATCTCTCAAGAAAAAAAGAAGTTTCAAATTATTAAAATCAAGAATGAAAGAGGAGACATTACTACTGACCTTACAGGGAAAAAATTATATGGGAATACTAGGAACAACTGTATGCCAAGAAATTAGATAACATGAATAAAATGTAGAAATACCTAGAAAGACACAAAGTACCAACACTGACTCAAAAAGAAACAGAAAGTCAGAATAGAACTATAATAAGTAAGAAATTGAGTTACAAAGCAAAAACCTTGCTACAAAGGAAAGGTCAGGACCAGATGGCTTCACTAGTGAATTCTACCAAACTTTAAAAATTCTTCCAGGGAATGCTTTGAGGATTAGCATGTAAAGCACTTAGTATAGTGCCTAGCACACAGTGGCTGCTTGTTTTCTATTTGCTGTGGTTATGAAAAGTCTGTTGATTAAATGGATGAACAAATGAATAGGGTCACAAGATTAGAGACAAAAGCCACTGTGAATATTTGTGTTGCTTATTTTTACAGGAGGCTGGGGCATGAGGGTGCTGAGATCTCATCCAAATCCAAAGAACCAGGACATAAAAGGATGTAAGGCTGAGGTGACAAGATGAAGGGCAGGCAAACAGTAGGTTAGTCCTGGGGAAGGGCCTAGAAACCAGGAATCAGGGTAGACCAGGGATCTGGGCCCAGAAAGCAGCCTTTGGGGGATGCAAGTTTGGTAATAAGAGGTGAAAGGCAGACATCCTCACAGAAATCCCAAGAGGCTGGGAATATCAACAGAATCATTTGGCTTTGTGAACTGAAGAACCATGAGTTTAGGTAATTGGACCAAAGCCCTGTAACAATTGGTGGAGACAATGATAATTAAATAAAATATACAGAAAACAAAGGTAATGACTACTCAAAACTCATAGTTTCTTAATTATGTTTTGCCATTTGCTGTTATCTATTCTTATCAGGTTATTTACATATGTTGTATCTGGAAATAGTAAATGCAATGGACTGAGGAGCAAATAGGCAGCAGAAGCTAAGACCAAGCAGAAGAAACAAAATATGTATGGACCGAGGGAAAGAACATTTGATTGACTAAGAAAGTTGAACAGAAACAGAGAGAGGAAGACTCTAAATACAAGATCAAGAAGTTTTGGCAGGGAGGTCTCCAGAGAGTTTGGAAGAGCTGTGAGCCACAGCACAGGGGACCAGGATTAGCCTGGACAGGGTAGTGGCAGCCTTCTCTGAGACAGGCAGGTAGGTTGGAAAGACAGGTGAGGATTGGGGGAAGTTTGGAGCTAAGATCTTGTGACCCACTAACTGAAGTTCCAAAGTTACCTCAGAAGAACCATTTACAGATCATCCATTTAACAATTAATAATACTGTGAGAAACTGTATTACTCAGTCCCAGAGAAGGAGTTAAGATCCCAGGATTTCAGAGCAAAACCAATAGAACTACCTACTTTTGGTCTTTCATGTGAGAGAGAAATTGCCTTCCATCTCGTGTGAGCTGTTGTTGTTTCCAGTCTATGTTAGTCATAGCCACACCTGTTCTTAACTGATACAGAAAACAACTATACCAGGACCTTATAATGCTCCCAGGGAACCTGAGGGGCCAGCCAGACTGTGTTGTTTTCAGTGTAGACAGAGGAAAACTGATCACATTTCAAAAGCCTTCCAGACACTTGAGAGTGAAAGGGGTAAACTAAATAATGAGGCTGGGAACTATTCACAATAGTCAAGACATGGAAACAACCTAAATGTCCAGCAACAGATGACTGGATAAGATGTGGTACACATATACAATGGAATACTACTCAGCCATAAAAAAGAATAAAATAACGCCATTTGCAGCAACATGGACAGACCTGGAGATTATCATTCTAAGTGAAGTAAGCCAGAAAGAGAAAGAAAAATACCATATGATATCACTGACACAAATGAACTTATTTACAAAACAGAAAGAGACTCACAGACATAGGAAACAAAGTTATGGTTCCCGGTGGGAGAAAGAGGGTGGGAAGGGATAAATTGGAAGTTTGAGATTTGAAGATACTATTATATGTAAAATAGATAAACAACAAGTTTTTTCTGTATAGCACAGGGAACTATATTCGATATCTGGTAACCTATAATGAAGAAGAATATGAAAATGAATATATTTATGTATATGTATAACTGAAACAAGATGCTGTATACCAGAAATTGACACAACGTTATAAACTGACTATACTTGAATTAAAAAAAAAACTTATAAAAATAATAATGAGGCTGGGACATATGGTGTAAAGGGGATTCTATCCCAGAGAAATTGGAATGTCTACTCCCTTCGCCAGAGACCATGCTACACTCATTCAACCACCAGATATTGAAACTTTGACCTCTGTCTGACCTCTGTTATTCCTCTTCTCTCATCTTGCCTCCTCTCCCCTTCCCTCCCTTCTCCTCGCCTCTCCTACCTCCCCTTCTCTCTCTCTCTCTTCCCTGACTTGCTAACAAAACTCTAAAGTCCTTAAACAGAAAGACTAGCTCTCATACTTTTCTATAGCCCAGTGCCTATGCTTTACCCCCAGCAAGCCCACCAACTACTAACAAAGGAAAAAATGATGATGGTGTAGGACAGGGAAAT